>NC_143028.1:65902500-66502500 GCF_057628025.1 Oncorhynchus mykiss
GTGGAGCTCAGAGAGCTAGTCCACACAACCCAGACAGAACAAACCCATAAAACAGACCAGCACAACAAGACCCAGAGGGCAGAAGGTGGAGATGGACGGCTGTCTGAGAGAGCTGGCTGCTCTACGGACTGAGATGAGAGAACTTAAAGAGGCACACATGGCACTGAAGGACGAGGTCAGAAAGCTGAGGTGTGACAGAGAGCAGGACACTCCCCAAGACAAGCCAGCAGAACTGCCCAACTCAGACCCAGACTACAACCTCAACACCACAATGGGACAGACAACACAGGACCTACCAACCCAACAGACCCCACCCCCTCCTAACAGCCCCCCTGTCAGCTCCCACTTTCCCTAACACACGAGTGGTCATCTCCACTAATTTGGTATAGAGCAGACCTAACCCACTCTATTAAATGAGTCAAAACAGGGACATTTTACATCTGTCGAGAAATTAATCAGGAAATGATCTCAACAGAGAAAAATGTCCTCATGTATGCTACCTATATCCCCCCAATAGAATCCCCATACTTTAACAATGACAGCTTCTCCATCCTAGTGGGTGAGATCAACAATTTCCAGGCCCAGGGACATGTACTAGTCTGTGGCAACCTAAATGCCAGAACTGGACATGAACCCAACCCCCTCAGCACACAGGGGGACAAACACCTACCTGGAGGTGACAGCATTCCCTTCCCCATATGCCTCCCTGGACACAACTATGACAACATAACCAACAAAAACGGGTCACAACTCCTGCAGCTCTGTCAGATGCTGGGTACGTACATAGTCAATGGTAGGCTTCGAGGGGACTCCTATGGTAGGTACAACTATAACTCATCACTTGGCAGTAGTACTGTAGATTACTTTATCACTGACCTCAACCCAGAGTCTCTTAGAGCATTCACAGTCAGTCCACTGACACCCCTATCAGATCACAGCAAAATCACACTCTACTTGAACAGAGCTATGCTCAATCATGAGGCATCAAACCCAAAGGAACTGAAAAATATTAAGAAGTGCTTTAGATGGAAGGACAATTGTGTGGAAATCTACCAAAAAACAATTAGGCAACAACAAATTCAATCCCATCTAGACAAAAGGTTTCACTGTAATAGTGAAGGTGTAAATTTGGCAGTGTCATGACGTTGCCCTCTTTGGGTACAGCAAGCCCATCCCCCTCTCCCTGTCTCCTACACCCAGGCTGCTGTGGTCAGAGAGAGGTCGTAAATTCCTGGAGGAGATTATCTCCTCATGGCCACAGTATAGAGACAGAGTGAATTTTCATAGAGAACAAAGGGATTTCTTCCACCTCACAGGACTGGAGAACCGAATATCATTTATGTTCTGGAGAAGGTATAAAAGTTCGGTGAAGAATCCAGCTACGAACTGGTCCGTTTGGTACAATTTGGTGAAACTCATGGAAGACAATACGGCCACATTACCATAACGCTGTTTATATAATAGCCTCAGATATGAGGTTTACATCTAATTGTTGTATAAGATGAATGAGTGAAGATGATACTGTTTGTAAAATTGTCTAATGTGATTTTGGACTGTTTAATGAAGGAAACTCCAATTCCATTTTGAGTTTAACTAAATCAGAGAACCGCCCATGAGCCCAGTTCGGACCTGGCGTCATGAGACGGCTTTTTCTGCTCTCCCGAATAAAACCCCCACTTTGAGAATTTCTCAACAGACCATGTTTCCCTCAATTACGAGAAGACAAAGGTTGCAGACCAGCTTACCTCGATAACGAGAGGGCCAAGGTTTGAGACCAGACTACTGAATCTTTTAACCATCCCACGTGGTTAAACTCTTAGACTATCGATACCGACAGAATAAGAACAAGTCTTTGATATTAATTACTAGTCTGCAGCTAGGAATTCGGTATCATTGAACGTGAAGACCGACAACTGCCGAAATATCTATCCATAACGACACGAATGAATGTCACTCTGAACTATCCGTTCTAACCACGACAGAGAGGGCAAACTCTCCAACAAAACCAAACTTTTCAACAGAGACCCCGACGACACACTGAGCGTAAATATATACAGTATGTTGATTGCAATTGTTCACAAATGAGTAAGCGTTCATGTGCAAAGGATTAGCATTTCAATTGTTATAATTATCAACTGTGTGTTGTCTTATCTCAGTCGACCCCCACTTCCCTTTTGTACACCAAGCCGCGATGCCAGTTTATCCCATTAGGGAAACTCCGTTATCATTTCCTTGTAACTATCTACTGTTTGTTTATGCATTTCTGTGAATTATTTAGTTAGTAAATAAATGATTTAATACAATTGATGTATGGATGACTCATAGTGAAGACGGGGTTCGTGCAGATAAGCAATAATTTACAACGTTTGGAATAAGACTAACGTGAGGTAAAATAAATAATTCATTAATTCAGAAGACTTTTCTTCAGATATGAAAATATCTGAAAAGTTATTTTAGGAAAATTATATTTTCCTTGATGCCCCCGACGTCCTAGTTAATTACAGTTACATGATTAATCAGTCTAATCGCGTAATAATAATTACAGACAATCTTTGATAATAACTACAAGTCTTCATTTAATGATAGTAAAGACATGACAGCAGTAGAAAACCTAAACAGTATATTTGACCTCTCAGCTTCCTTATCAAATCTAAAAATGTCAAACAGACAACCTAAGAAAATTGACAACAATGACAAATGTTTTGATGAAGAATGTCATGACTTCCGCCAAAGTCGGTCCCTCTCCTTGTTCGGGTGGTGTTCGGCGGTCGACGTCACCGGCCTTCTAGCCATCGCCGATCCACTTTTCATTTTCCATTTGTTTTGTCTTTGTTTTACACACCTGGTTTCAATCCCCCAATTACTTGTTCATTATTTAACCCTCTGTTCCCCCATTGTTTTTGTGAGTGATTGTTTGTATGTTTACGGTCCGTTATTGTGGGCTAGTTTATTGTGTTGTATATATTTGTATTCTTGAGTAAAGTACGTTTATTACTCATATCTGCTGTCCTGCACCTGACTCCTCCTTACCAGCTACACACAGACCAATTACAAAGAATGCAAAAACCTAAGAAAGAAATTGAGAAACCTATCCAACCAAAAACATAGAGACCCAGAAAACCTGAGCCTACGCTTTCACTATGGTGAAGCGCTAAAACAAAACAGAAATACTGTACACTACGGAAAAATAAGTTGTAGCGCATCAGTAATCAGCTCAATGTAATTGAAGAGTCCATAGAATCTAACCACTTCTGAGAAAATTGGAAAACTCTAAACAAACAACAGCACGAAGAGTTATCTATCCAAAACAGAGATGTATGGATAAACCACTTATCCAATCATTTTGGCTCTATAACAAAGAACAAACAGCAAAAATGTATACACGATCAGATACAAATCGTATAATCAACTATTAAAGACTACCAGAACCCATTGGATTCTCCAATTACATTGAATGAACTACAGGACAAAATACAAACCCTCCAACCCAAAAAGGTCTGTGGGGTTGATGGTATCCTCAATGAAATTATAAAATATACAGACCAATTGGTTATACTTAAACTCTTTAACATAATCCTCAGCTCTGACATCTTGCCTGGTTTTTGGAACCAATGACTGATCACCCCAATCCACAAAAGTGTAGACAAATTTGACCCCAATAACTGCCGGGGTTTATGCGTCAACAGCAACCTTAGGAAAACCCTCTGCATTATCATTAATAGCAGATTTTTCCTCAGCGAAAACAATTTACTGAGAAAATGTCAAATGGGCTTTTAACCAAATGACGGTATGACAGACCACGTATTCACCCTGCACACCCCCTAATTGACGAACAAACAAATCAAAACAAAGGCAAAGTCTTCTCATTCTTTGTTGATTTCAAAAAAGCTTTCGACTCAATTTGGCATGGGGGTCTGCTATACAACTTGATGGAAAGTGGTGTTGGGGGAAAACATACATTGTTAAATCCATGTACATAAACAAGTGTGCGGTTAAAATTTCTTTCCACACTGCCAGGGGTGACACAGGGATGCAGCTTAAGCCTCACACTCTTCAACATATAACTTGTAGCGCTCGTCGAATTGGGTAGACCAAGGCGCAGCGTGATTTGGGTTCATCATAATTTATTAGAATGTGAACCAGCAACAAAAACAATAAAGACTAACAAACAAACAAAGAAAACGTACAGCCTTGTAGGGCTCAAAAGCAACAATACAAAACAAGATACAACAAACAACAAGTGGAAAAAGGCTGCCTAAGTATGATCCCCAATCAGAGACGATAGACAGCTGCCTCTGATTGGGAGCTCTGGACTGGGAACTGTCACCGGAAGCTCTGGACTGGGAACTGTCGCCGGAAGCTCTGGACTGGGAACTGTCGCCGGAAGCTCTGGACTGGGAACTGTCGCCGGAAGCTCTGGAGGCCTGATGCGTGGGACCAGTACAGGTGGCACCGGGCTGATGACACGCACCTCAGGGCGAGTGCGGGGAAGAGGAACAGGATGTACTGGACTGTGGAGGCACACTGGAGGTCTAGAGCGTTGAGCTGGCACAACCCATGTTGGCTGGATGCTGACTTTATCCCGGCAAGTGCGGGGCGCTGGCACAGGACGCACTGGGCTGTGAAGGCGCACTGGTGACACAGTGCATAGAGCCGGCGCAGGATATCCGGGACTGAGGAGGTGTACTGGAGACCAGGAGTGCTGAGCCGGCACAACCCGTCCTGGCTGGATGCTCACTTTTGCACGGTAAGTGCGAGAAGCTGGCACAGAACGCACCAGGCTGTGGATGTGCACTGGACACACATTGCGTATCTCCGCAAAACATGGTACCTGACTGGTCCCACGCTCCTCACGGTGACTGTCTTGCTCCAGACACCAAACAATGCACTCTACCTCATCACTCCCCTCAACTATCTCACAATACTCCTCGCTCAGTCTATTCCAATATTCCTCTTCGCTCTCAGACTCGCCCCTCGGCTTTGCCGACCAACCCGTGTGCCTCTCGGGCTCCTGTTGTGGTGGTGAATCCCGGTGTTGTCGTTGTTCCTCCTTCGCTGCCTTCGCCTGCTTCCATGTCAGGCTTCCGTCTCCTGCCACAATCTCGTCCCACGTCCAGGATGTCCTCCATTCCTGGCATTCCTCCAGTGCACGCTGCTTGGTCCGTTGTTGGTGGGATCTTCTGTAACGCTCGTCGAAATGGGTAGACCAAGGCGCAGGGTGATTTGGGTTCATCATCATTTATTAGAATGTGAACCAGCAACAAAAACAATAAAGAGAAACAAACAAACGAACGAACGTACAGCCTTGTTGGGCTCAAAAGCAACAATACAAACACAAGATCCAACAAACAACAAATGGAAAAAGGCTGCCTAAGTATGATCCCCAATCAGAGACAACGATAAACAGCTGCCTCTGATTGGGAACCATACCCGGCCAACAAAGAAATAGAAAACATAGAATACACATAGAAATAATAAACTAGAACACCCCCCAGTCACGCCCTGACCTACTCCACCATAGAAAATAAAGGCTTTCTATGGTCAGGACATGACAATACCAACAAATTGGCAAGGGCACTAGAACAGTCTGCAGCACCCTACTACAATCTGAAGTCTTATGTCTACTGTTTGCTGATGATCTGGTGCTTCTGTCCCCAACCAAGGAGGGCCTGCAGCAGCACCTGGATCTTCTGCACAGATTCTGTCAGACTTGGGCCCTGACAGTAAATCTCAGTAAGACAAAAAAATTGTGTTCCAAAAAAGGGTCAGTTGCTAGGACACCGAATACAAATTTCATCTAGACACCGTTGCCCTAGAGCACACAAAAATGTATACATATCTCGGGCTAAACATCAGCACCACAGGTAACTTCCACAAAGCTGTGAATAGTCTGAGAGACAAGGCAAGGGCCTTCCATGCCACCAAAAGGAACATAAAATTTGACATACCAATTAGGATCTGGCAAAAAATACTTGAATCAGTTATTGAACCCATTAACCGTTATGGTTGTGAGGTTTGGGGTCCGCTCACCAACCAAGAATTCACAAAATGGTACAAAAAACAAATTGCGATTCTGCATGCAGAATTTTGCAAAAATATCCTCTGTGTACAACGTAAAACACCAAATAATGCATGCAGAGCAGAATTAGGCCGATACCCGCTAATGATCAAAACCCAGAAAAGAGCTGATAAATTCTACAACCACTTAAAAGGAAGCGATTCCCAAACCCTCCATAACAAAGCCATCACCTACAGAGAAATTAACCTGGAGAAGAGCCCCTAAGCAAGCTGGTCCTGGGGCTCTGTTCACAAACAGACCCCACGAGCCCCAGAGCAGCAACACAATTAGACCCAACCAAATCATGAGAAAACAAAAATATAATTACTTGACACATTGGAAAGAATTTACAAAAGAACAGAGCAAACTAGAATGCTATTTGGCCCTAAACAGAGAGTATACAGTGGCAGAATACCTGACCACTGTGACTGACCCAAAATTAAGGACATATTTGACTATGTACAGACTCAGTGAGCATAGCCTTGCTATTGAGAAAAGCCGCCAAAAACTTTCAAGAGAAGGCAGGCTATGTACATACTGCCCACAAAATGAGGTGGAAACTGAGTGCACTTCCTAACATCCTGCCAAATGTATGACCATCTTAGAGACACATTATTTCCCTCAGATTACACAGACCCACAAAGAATTCGAAAACTCCCATTTAAACTCCCATATATAATGGGTGAAATACTACAGTGTGCAATCACAACAGCAAGATTTGTGACCTGTTGCCACAGGAAAAGGGCAACCAGTGAAGAACAAACACCATTGTAAATACAACATATGTTTATTTTCCCTTTTGTACTTTAACTATTTGCACATCATTACAACACTGTATATAGACATAATAGGACATTTGTAAAGTTGTTATTATTTTGGAACTTTTGGAAGTGTAGTGTTTACTGTTCATTTTTATTGTTTATTTCACTTTTGTTGATTATCTACAGTGGGGCAAAAAAGTATTTCGTCATCCACCAATTGTGCAAGTTCTCCCACTTAAAAGGATGAGAGAAGCCTGTAATTTTCATCATAGGTACACTTCAACTATGACAGACAAAATTAGAAAAGAAAATCCAGAAAATCACATTGTAGGATTTTTAATGAATATATTTGCAAATTATGTTGGAAAATATGTTTTTTGTCAATAACAAAAGTTTATCTCAATACTTTGTTATATACCCTTTGTTGGCAATGACAGAGGTCAAACGTTTTCTGTAAGTCTTCACAAGGTTTTCACACACTGTTGCTGGTATTTTGGCCCATTCCTCCATGCAGATCTCCTCTAGAGCAGTGATGTTTTGGGGCTGTTGCTGGGCAACACGGACTTTCAACTCCTTCGTTGCCGGGTGGTGTGTTTGGGATCATTGTCATGCTGAAATGCCCTTGCTGATGGAAGGAGGTTTTTACTCAAAATCTCACGATACATGGCCCCATTCATTCTTTCCTTTACACGGATCAGTCGTCCTGGTCTCTTTGCAGAAAAACAGCCCCAAAGCATGATGTTTCCACCCCCATGCTTCACAGTAGATATGGTGTTCTTTGGATGCAACTCAGCATTCTTTGTCCTCCAAACACGACAAGTTGAGTTTTTACCAAAAAGTTATATTTTGGTTTCATCTGACCATATGACATTCTCCCAATCTTCTTCTGGATCATCCAAATGCTCTCTAGCAAACTTCAGACGGGCCTGGACATGTACTGGCTTAAGCAGGGGGACACGTCTGGCACTGCAGGATTTGAGTCCCTGGCGGCGTTACTTGTGTTACTGATGGTAGGCTTTGTTACTTTGGTCCCAGCTCTCTGCAGGTCATTCACTAGATCCCCCCGTGTGGTTCTGGGATTTTTGCTCATTGTGATCATTTTGACCCCACAGGGTGAGATCTTGCCTGGAGCCCCAGATCGAGGGAGATTATCAGTGGTCTTGTATGTCTTCCATTTCCTAATAATTGCTCCCACAGTTGATTTCTTCAAACCAAGCTGCTTAACTATTGCTTACCTATTGCAGATTCAGTCTTCCCAGCCTGGTGCAGGTCTACAATTTTGTTTCTGGTGTCCTTTGACAGCTCTTTGGTCTTGGCCATAGTGGAGTTTGGAGTGTGACTGTTTGAGGTTGTGGACAGGTGTCTTTTATACTGATAACAAGTTCAAACAGGTGCCATTAATACAGGTAACGAGTGGAGGACAGAGGAGCCTCTTAAAATAAGAAGTTACAGGTCTGTGAGAGCCAGAAATCTTGCTTGTTTGTAGGGGACCAAATACTTATTTTCCACCATAATTTGCAAATAAATTCATAAAAAATCCTACAATGTGTTTTTCTGGATTTTCTTTCTCATTTTGTCTGTCATAGTTGAAGTGTACCTATGATGAAAATTACAGGCCTCTCTCATCTTTTTAAGTGGGAGAACTTGCACAATTGGTGGCTGACTAAATACTTTTTTGCCCCACTGTATTTCACTAGCCGTGGCAATATGTTTCCCATGCCAATAAAGCCTTTAGATTGAAATTTAACTGAGAGAGAGAAAGGCTTTACCTTGTGTGCCTGGGAGAGCTGCAGGAGACAGAAAAATTACATATGAGGATTGACAGACAGACAGTCGTTCACTCACTCGGTCAGACAGACAGACACTCAGTCAGACAGACAGTCAGTAAGTCAGATAGACAAACAGACAGACAGACACGCAGACAGACAGACAGACAGACAGACAGACAGACAGACAGACAGACAGACAGACAGACAGACAGACACTCAACAGACAGTCAGCCAGACAGACAGTATATCATCATTCTGCACACAGAAGAGCAGAACAAGTCAAACTGGAAAATCCAGTCAAATGAATGAAGCTCATAATGAGGAATCCCTTGTGTAGCATGAAGAGGACTGATCAGAGAGGACACACACACGGACACACACACACACACACACGGACACACACACCAACGCACAAGCACATACACATGCGCACACATACAGTACATTATGTACACACATGTACACTCATGCCCTTTTCTACTCACTATGATACTCCCAGTGCTGTCCATGTAGGCCTCTGTCCAGACCGTGTCATGTTCATGATCGATGACTTTAGGACGACTCATAACATGAAGATACCTCATCACATTTTCCTGTACATCAGCAAGTGTGGAGATCTGACTGAAATACCCTGTGGCAACACACACAAGCACGCACACACAGACACACACACACACGCACGCACGTGCACACGCATACACAATGTATCACACTAGGGGTATTTCCCAGTAAGTGTGTGTTACTGTGAGTGTCAGAATAAAGTTAGAGTAGCTGGGCTGTGTAATCCCACAGTGATCACTTTTCCTGACTGTGACTTTCCCAGTCCAGAGCATTCACCTCTCATCTGGAGCATGGGCACACGGTAGCCATTAGCGGCAGGTGTCCAGGGGGAAAGTCTCTGACAGAAAGAGGGATTAGGCAGGTATGGCCCCTGAGCCCTGTGTCTCCACTAACACTCCATTCTGCACACATCAGCACAGCCAATCTACCCAACACACACTCACGCCCACATATTATATCCTTCCTGTTTGGCCCTGTCCGGGGGTGTCCTCAGATGGAGCCACAGTGTCTCCTGACCCCTCCTGTCTCAGCCTCCAGTATTAATGCTGCAGTAGTTTATGTGTCGGGGGCTAGGGTCAGTTCGTTATATCTGGAGTACTTCTCCTGTCCTATCCGGTGTCCTGTGGGAATTTAAGTATGCTCTCTCTAATTCTCTCTTTCTCTCTTTCTTTCTCTCTCTCAGAGGACCTGAGCCCTAGGACCATGCCTCAGGACTACCTGACATGATGACTCCTTGCTGTCCCCAGTCCACCTGGCCGTGCTGCTGCTCCAGTTTCAACTGTTCTGCCTTATTATTATTGGACCATGCTGGTCATTTATGAACATTTGAACATCTTGGCCATGTTCTGTTATAATCTCCACCCGGCACAGCCAGAAGAGGACTGGCCACCCCACATAGCCTGGTTCCTCTCTAGGTTTCTTCCTAGGTTTTGGCCTTTCTAGGGAGTCTTTCCTAGCCACCGTGCTTCTACATCTGCATTGCTTGCTGTTTGGGGTTTTAGGCTGGGTTTCTGTACAGCACTTTGAGATATCAGCTGATGTACGAAGGGCTATATAAATAAATTTGATTTGATTTGATATTCACACACAGCCAATCTACCCAACATACATTCACACACAGCCAATCTACCCACCACGCCCACACATTCACACACAGACAATCTACCCAACACACACTCATACCCACACATTCAACATACCATCACAGTAATAGTATACATGTGCTGTGTAGTGTATTTGGTACATGGTGTATGTGGTTATTATACAATTTTTAAGAAAAGACAAACCTTTATTAGCACAGGCCATCCATTTCATGTTATCAGCAAAGGCAGACTCTCGGCCAATCAGGTAAGGGAATATGCGCACCTATTTGAAGAAGAAAGGGACATCAGCCATTTACAGTGTGGTGATTTAAATAGAGAATACATAAACATGTGCACTGATGGAATCACATGGTGCTCCATTTTCCTGAGAGGAGAGGAGTGGAGATGAGATGAGAGGAGGATTAAAGTATAGTCTACTACCGAAGAGAGGAGAGGAGTGGAGATGAGAGGAGGGTGGATAGATGTATAGTCTACTATTGAAGAGAGGAGAGGAGTGGAGATGCGATGAGATAAGAGGGGGGTGGATAGATGTATAGACTACTACCAAAGAGGAGAGGAGTGGATATGAGAGGAGAGGATGGATGTATAGTCTACTTCCTCTGTCGTGGCCAAAAGTTTTGAGAATGACACAAATATTAATGTTCACAAAGTCTGCTGCCTCCGTTTGTATAATGGCAATTTGCATATACTCCAGAGTGTTATGAAGAGTGATCAGATGAATCGCAATTAATTACAAAGTCCCTCTTTGCCATGCAAATGAACTGAATCCCCCAAAAACATTTCCACTGCATTTCTGCCCTGCCACAAAAGGACCAACTGACATCATGTCAGTGATTCTCTCGTTAACACAAGGACAAGGCTGGAGATCACTCAGTCATGCTGATTGAGTTTGAATAACAGACTGGAAGCTTCAAAAGGAGGGTGGTGCTTGGAATCATTGTTCTTCCTCTGTCAACCATGGTTACCTGCAAGGAAACATGTGCCGTCATCATTGCTTTGCACAAAAAGGGCTTCACAGGCAAGTAAATTGCTGCCAGTAAGATTGCACCTAAATCAACCATCTATCGGATCATCAAGAACTTCAAGGAAAGCGGTTCAATTGTTGTGAAGAAGGCTTCAGGGTGCCCAAGAAAGTCCAGCAATCGCCAGGACCGTCTCCTAAAGTTGATTCAGCATTGTGATTGGGGCACCACCAGTACAGAGCTTGCTCAGGAATGGCAGCAGGCAGGTGTGAGTGCATCTGCATGCACAGTGAGGCGAAGACTTTTGGAGGATGGCCTGGTGTCAAGAAGGGCAGCAAAGAAGCCACTTCTCTCCAGGAAAAACATCAGGGACAAACTGATATTCTGCAAAAGGTGCAGGGATTGGACTGCTGAGGACTGGGGTAAAGTCATTTTCTCTGATGAATCCCCTTCCCGATTGTTTGGGGCATCCGGAAAAAAGCTTGTCCGGAGAAGACAAGGTGAGCTCTACCATCAGTCCTGTGTCATGCCAACAGTAAAGCATCCTGAGACCATTCATGTCTGGGGTTGCTTCTCAGCCAAGTGAGTGGGATCACTCACAATTTTGCCTAAGAACACAGCCATGAATAAAGAATGGTACCAACACATCCTCCGAGAGCAACTTTTCCCAACCATCCAGGAACAGTTTGGTGATGAACAATGCCTTTTCCAGCATGATGGAGCACCTTGCCATAAGGCAAAAGTGATAACTAAGTGGCTCGGGGAACAAAACATCGATATTTTGGGTCCATGGCCAGGAAACTCCCCAGACCTTAATCCCATTGAGAACTTGTGGTCAATCCTCAAGAAGCTGGTGGACAAACAAAAACCCACACATTCTGACAAACTCCAAGCATTGATTATGCAAGAATGGGCTGCCGTCAGTCAGGATGTGGCCCAGAAGTTAATTGACAGCATGCCAGGGCGGATGGCAGAGGTCTTGAAAAAGAAGGGTCAACACTGCAAATATTGACTCTTTGCATCAACTTCATGTAATTGTCAATAAAAGCATTTGACACTTATGAAATGCTTGTAATTATACTTCAGTATTCCATAGTAACATCTGACAAAAATATCTAAAGACACTGAAGCAGCAAATTAATATTTGTGTCATTCTCAAAACTTTTGGCCACGACTGTATTGTCTACTACTGAAGAGAGGAGATTAGAGGAGAGGAGGGTGGATGTATAATCTACTACCAAAGAGAGGAGAGGAGAGGAGAGGAGAGGAGAGGAGAGGAGAGGAGGGTGGATGTATAATTTACCACCGAAGAGAGGAGAGGAGATGAGAGGAGGGTGGATGTATCGTCTACCACCAAAGAGAGGAGAGGTGGAGATGAGAGAAAAAGAAAGTAGAGGAGAGGAGGGGGGATGTATAGTCTACCACTGAAGAGAGGAGAGGAGAGGGTGGATGTATGGACTACTACAGTACTGTTTGTGCCTCACAATGAAAGACCCAGCACTCAGTATAGCTCTCTGTCTTTCTTCTTTTCCTTGCTTTTCCTTTCCTTTCCCTTCCCTTCATCTCTGCTCTCCTCTCTCCTCTCCTGCATCCTCTTCTCATTTTCATTATGTTTCCTTCCTCTTGCTCTGTTTGTTGCTCATCCATATGATCTGCATGTCTGCGCTTAATTAGATCTGTGTGTATAAACCAAGGTTGACAGCACAGAGAAGCAAGAGACAGTTAGAATTTTCTCTGTGGCATCCGCCAGCCACGGCTCAGAGTGAACGGCTGCCAAATACTGCCCCTCCGGGTATGTGGGGGGATGGAGGTTACACTGCCAGATACTGCTCCTTTGTGCCGAGTCTGCCGACACACACATGCTTGATAGGATTGGACAAAAGGGCCCCAAGATGTTGTTTTTATTGCACTGTGAATAGTACAGCAGCCCATTTAATTTAAATTGCATTTGTTTAACGTTTTCACCAAGTCGTTTGTCACAGTGTGGCCTCCTGCCAGAATGACCCTCCAATAGAGAGCCAGCCTGGGGCGACAGAGGCAGAGACTGAGAGGCAGAAGCAGGGAGAAGAGTATGTTGGTGCTATGAGGAAGAGAGGGACTCTAGTCCGTATGTAGTCAGTCTGGGGCAGAGGCAGAGGAAAGGCTGAGGATAGATACATGAGGAGAGAGGAGATCTACCATATGGAGAGACAGCCTCGGGCAGTATAGATTGGCAACGCGCATGCCCCACCTTGGATCTGTCTTTTTCAGCCATCTACTTCCTGTGTCTGAATAGTGCCAAATCCACCTGTCACTGAAATCTCATTGGATTAATTGCTTTCATTTTACTAATGCAACTGTTTCAAACTCTTGCTTGTGCCTGTCCTTTTTTCGACCGCGGAAATCAAATCAAATCAAACTGTATTTGTCACATGCGCCGAATACAACATGTGTAGACCTTACAGTGAAATGTTTACTTACAAGCCCATAACCAACAGTGCAGTTCAAGAAGAGTTAAGAAAATATTTACCAGAAAATCGAAAGTAAAAAATATTAATAAAGAGTAACACAATAAAATAACAATAACGAGGCTATATACAGGTACAGGTTAGTTGAGGTAATTTGTTGGGGGGGGCAATGTAATTGTTCAGCAGTCTTATGGCTTGGGTGTAGAAGCTGTTATAGAGCCTTTTGGTCCTAGACTTGGCGCTCCGGTACCGCTTGCCGTGCTGTAGCAGAGAAAACAGTCTATGACTTGGGTGACTGGAGTCTCTGACAATGTAATGGACTTTCCTATGACACCACCTTATATAGGTCCTGGATGGCAGGAAGCTTGGCCCCAGTGATGTACTGGGCTCATTTATGTCTGGAAGTAGCTAGCAAGCTAGCCAACATTAGCAAGCTAGCTTGGGTGCTGGACTGGACTGCAGACCCTTGCTGTAGACTCCGGACCTTGGATCATCACTGGAGGCTCCGGGCCATGGATCATCACTGGAGGCTCCGGGCCATGGATCATCACTGGAGGCGTCGGGCCATGGATCATCACTGGAGGCTTCGGGCCATGGATCATCACTGGAGGCGTCGGGCCATGGATCATCACTGGAGGCGTCGGGCCATGGATCATCACTGGAGGCGTCGGGCCATGGATCATCACTGGAGGCTCCGGGCCATGGATCATCACTGGAGGCTTCGGGCCATGGATCATCACTGGAGGCTTCGGGCCATGGATCATCACTGGAGGCTTCGTGCGTGGAGCAGGCACAGGACGTATCAGGCTGGAGACACGCACTGGAGGCCGGGTACATGGAGCTGGCACAGGATATACTGGACCATGGAGGAGCACTGGAGGTCTGGAGCATAGAGCTGGCACAACCCGTCCTGGCTGGATGCTCACTTTAGCCCGGCAAGTGCGGGGCGCTGGCACAGGACGCACTGGGCAGTGAAGGCGCACTGGAGACATAGTTTGTATGGCCGGCGCAGGATATACTGGGCCGTGGTGGCGCACTGGAGACACAGTTTGTATGGCCGGCGCAGGATATACTGGGCCGTGGTGGCGCACTGGAGACACAGTTTGTATGGCCGGCGCAGGATATACTGGGCCGTGGTGGCGCACTGGAGACACAGTTTGTATGGCCGGCGCAGGATATACTGGGCCGTGGTGGCGCACTGGAGGTCTGGATTTTTTTTTGTGGCTGCCTCTCGTGCTTCCTTCGTGGTCGCGAACCCCCAGGGTGTCGTCGTTGTTCCTCCCTCGCTGCCTCCGTCTGCTCCCATGGAAGGCGATCCCTTCCGGCCTTGATCTCCACCCACATCCAGGATCCCTTACCATCCAAGGGCACCTCCCATGTCCAGGATGTCTGCTCCTCCTGGCCACGCTGCTTGGTCCTTTGGTGGTGGGATCTTCTGTCACGTTCGTTGAAAGATGGATATACCCAAAGCGCAGTGTGGAAAGTGTTCATGATTTTTAGTACTGAACTCCGACAAAACAACAAAATACAAACCGAACATAAAGTTCTGCAGGGCTAGACAGCAACTATGCAAAAACAACATCCCACCCTATAAGGAGGGAAAAAGGGCTGCCTAAGTATGATCCCCAATCAGAGACAACGATAAACAGCTGCGTCTGATTGGGAACCATACTAGGCCAACAAAGAAATAGAAACATAGATTTGCCCACCCAAGTCACACCCTGACCTAACCAAATAGAGAATAAAAAAGGCTCTCTAAGGTCAGGGCGTGACAACATTTAATCCACTTTAAATTCAGGCTGTACCACAACAAATTGTGGAAAAAGTCAAAGGGTGTGAATACTTTCTGAAGGCACTGTACAAACCTTATTTTTGTTCATCAGAAAGTGTGAATAACTCACCACAGGTTAATGAGAAGGGTGTGCTTGAAAGGATGCACATAACTCTGCATTGTTGGGTTGTTGACACGCCCTGATCTGTTTCACCTGTCCTTGTTATTGTCTCCACCCTCTCCAGGTGTCACTTGTTTTCCCCAGTGTATTTATCGCTGTGTTTCCTGTCTCTCTGTACCAGTGTATTTATCCCTGTGTTTCCTGTCTCTCTGTACCAGTGTATTTATCCCTGTGTTTCCTGTCTCTCTGTACCAGTGTATTTATCCCTGTGTTTCCTGTCTCTCTGTACCAGTGTATTTATCCCTGTGTTTCCTGTCTCTCTGTACCAGTGTATTTATCCCTGTGTTTCCTGTCTCTCTGTACCAGTGTATTTATCCCTGTGTTTCCTGTCTCTCTGTACCAGTGTATTTATCCCTGTGTTTCCTGTCTCTCTGTGCCAGTGTATTTATCCCTGTGTTTCCTGTCTCTCTGTACCAGTGTATTTATCCCTGTGTTTCCTGTCTCTCTGTACCAGTGTATTTATCCCTGTGTTTCCTGTCTCTCTGTACCAGTGTATTTATCCCTGTGTTTCCTGTCTCTCTGTACCAGTGTATTTATCCCTGTGTTTCCTGTCTCTCTGTACCAGTGTATTTATCCCTGTGTTTCCTGTCTCTCTGTACCAGTGTATTTATCCCTGTGTTTCCTGTCTCTCTGTGCCACTTCGTCTTCTATGTTTAGTCAAGTCAACCAGCGTGTTTTTCCCCAAACTCCTTTTGCTATTCTCTTTTTCTAGTCCTCCTGGTTTTGACCCTTGCCTGTTTTTGGACTCTGTACCCGCCTGCATGACCATTCTGCCTGCCTTGACCACGAGCCTGTCTGCCACTCTGTACCTCCTAGACTCTAGTATGGTATTGACCTTTTTGCCTGTCCACAACCATTCTCTTCCCTACCCCTTTGGATTAGTAAACATTGTAAGACTCCAGCCATCTGGGTCTCGCCTTGTGCCTTGATAGTTGTATTGGAGAAAGTCTCTATCTTAAATCATTTTCGACACACAGTCTGTGCCTGTATTTAGTTTTCATGCTAGTGAGGGCTGAGAATCCACTCTCACATAGGTACGTGGTTGCAAAGGGCATCAGTGTCTTAACAGCATGATTTGCCAAGGCAAGATACTCTAAGCACAGCCCAATCCAAAAAATCTGGCAGTTGCTTCTGATTAAATTCAATTTTCACAGAACTGCTTGTTGCAATTTTGAGGCTCTCTTGTTCAGATATTGTTAAGTGGACTGGAGGCAGGCATGAAAGGGATAACGAATCCAGTTGTTTGTGTCATCTGTTTCAAGAAAGTACCTGCATAATTGTGCACCCAACTCACTCAGGTACTTCGCTGTATCACATTTGACATTGTCTGTAAGCTTGAGTTCATTTGCACACAAAACATACAATGATGGAAAGACCTGTGTGTTGTCCTTGTTAATGCAGACAGAGAAGAGCTCCAATTTCTTAATCATAGCCTCTATGTCCCGCACACTGAATATAGTTACGGCGAGTCACAGTATTCCTAGATTCAGATCATTCAGGAGAGAAAAAAACATCACCCAGATAGGCCAGTTGTGTGAGAAACTCGTCATCATGCAAGCGGTCAGACAAGTGAAAATTAAGGTCAGTAAAGACAACTTTAAGCTTGTCTCTCAATTTCCAAAAAACATATCAAAACGTTGTCCCTTGATAACCAGCGCACTTCTGTATATTGTAAATGCGTTACGTGGTCGCTGCCCATATCATTGCATAGCGCAGAAAATACACAAGAGTTCAGGGTCCTTGCTTTAACAAAGTTAACCATTTTCACTGTGGTGTCCAAAATGTCTTTCAAGCTGTCAGGCATTCCCTTGGTAGCAAGAGCCTCACGGTGGATGCTGCAGTGTACCCAAGTGGCGTTGGGAGGAACTTCTTGCACACGCGTTACCACTCCGCTATGTCTCCCTGTCATGGCTTTTGCGCCATCAGTACAGATACCAACATGAGCAGCAGCTATGTTTGGCTACATATGGACTGTTAGTGGAATTCCCACGAGAGTAACGGTTAATGTGATTGGATGTTAATTATTTTACTAGGCTACTTGTAATGCACTCTATGTGTAGTGGGTGCGGAGTCAGGCGCAGGAAGCAGAGGGTAAAGAACAATGTTTTATTCCGACGCAGGGAAAATGGTCACGCCAAACACCAGGCGAAAGAACAAGACCGGCCCAAAACCAGGACCCAACCAGTCCGGAGAAAAACAAAGGAAATCGCACAACCACAAACATGAACAGAGGAAAAATAAGCCTGCACAAAGAGCAGGCGGGCCTTACCGTCTTAAACAGCCCAACTAAAACCTAAACAAGAAACAGGTGTAACCAATAAGACAAAACCAACAGAAAAGGGAAAAGGGATCGGGGGCGGCTAGTAGACCGGTGACGACGACCGCCGAGTGCCGCACGAACAGGAAGAGGAGCCACCTTCGGTGGGAGTCGTGACACTACCTGTATTTGACATTGTTATTTCACTGAACACTAGCTGGTTTAATTGTATTTTTGGCAGTGAAACGAGGCTAACCAGGCAAGGGAAACCTCACCCAAATGTATGGAAAATATAAATGAACTGTTTAGTATAAATACTGTAGTATTACTATAGCTAAACCATATATATAAATACTATATTATAGTATTTACTGTAGTGTTTTGTGGACATTACTGTAGTGTTTTTGTTTTATCTTTAGAAGTGGGAGCTTTCTTCTTGACAAAACCTACGGGACAATTACAAAAATAGCACTTTTTTCATAACCTGTAGGTAGGAACTGGAGTCTAAACGGATAGATTTTCTATAACCTGTAGGCCTGTGAGGAACACAATATGGTCTATACTTGATATGTAAGTTGATCATGGGTGGCACACAAATTGGGATATGGGGAGGGGAATGGATGGGGTATATATGCAACTTAAATACTGTAGTATTACTATAGTTAAACTATAGTGTTTTTGCTGACTAGTGTAGTATTCTACAGTACACTATGAAATGATATAGTAAGCACTACACATGATCGAGGGATACTACAGTGTGGAGTTTAGTATTCTACAATATACTACAAAAGTATATAGTAAGCACTACATGATCAAGGGACACTACATTGTGTAGTATAGCATACGACAAAATTCTATAGTAACAACTACACATGATCAAGGGATACTACAGTGTGGAGTATAGTACAGAATTCTAGAAGTACATTAGTATTCTATTGTAAACTGTAGTATTTTTGCATGTGGGGAGTCTGTTGCTTTAGCCAGGGAAGCCAAGTGAGAGTGCACTCTGGGCATTTGTAAATTCAGATCATTGTCAGATTGTCCGTTTGTAAATTCAGAGCATTTCACTCTGGGAGCGTTCAGAGCGCACACTGGATGCTCTGGCCAAGGAGTAGGGTGACTTGAGCGTTCTGACCTTACAACAGCAGTCAAGCACCCAAGCTAACTGGCTAGCTACTTCCAGACACAAATGAGAGAACACCTCACTCTGACCATTTTACTCGCCCTAGCAGAGCTGGTTAAAAAGTTTTCATTTTATCCAGAGCGGTGGTGATTGTATATGTGCTGCTTGCAACATTGCTCAACATTTTCTTAACATTTGTCATAATTAGTTAAAGCAATGAATTTGTATCCGCTCTCGTTGCATATTTTCCGCCATTTTCTTCAAATCTGAAAACGTTGTGAAGCCACGCCCATTTCCTGAAGAATTGCATTATGGGCCCTATAAGTACGGAAATGATGTCCACTGTGTATACTTCGTATTTTGGCGAATGTAGTACAACATCTGGGAACTTTTGACATACTAACTCTATCCATACTATGACCAATATGCATACTCTATACACAATTTATGTCAAAAACAGTGAGGTTAGTATGAGTATTCAAACACAGCTAATATCTTTCCATTGAATCTATGAACGCTAAAGCTTTGTTGGGGATTTAACGCACCGCCTCGACACATGTAAGAGAAGAAAGATAACTTTATTTTGATGGGTGTTTTTGTGGAATTGAGAAAAGTCATAATTTAATAAAGTTCAAATGTTTACACATTAGATGCGCTGAAATGAAAGCAACTTCCGAAAATGAACACTGATTATAGTGATACTTTGATCTCACAAACAATGTAAAGTATGTTTAGGTAGGTGTAATCTAGAACCAAAGGTGTTGATTTTTTTAAATCCGAGGGTATTCTGCTATTGACACTTGTTGAATTATGCAAGAGAACGTGACAACAGTAAATAATAAAGCCGTCTAGGCAGTGCAGGTGTAATCATGCAAATGAAGCACATACGTTTCTTCATTTTAACAAAATATTTAAAAAATACCTGTGACAATAAGAATATGAGTGGATTTTAAGAATATATATATATATATATATATATATATATATATATATATATATTTTTTTTTTTTACAATAAATGTAATAGCTGAATTCCCACCAAAAGCCCTGAATCTGATGGATTACAAAAATTAAACTGTTGCGTTTATTAGAATTGTTAATAAAAAAAAAGTTTAACCATTTTGATTGCAGTAGAGGCAGGGAGAAGGCTGTGGATACGGAAGGAGGGAGGGGCTCTAGAGCACAGATAACCAGCCTGGGGCAGTATAAGCAGAGAAGACAGGAGGAGAGAGGCTCTAGAGTACATCCAGTCCTCTTCCTCTAGCAAAGCACATGCAGGAGCAGAGTTCACTGTCTGCATGAGTGGCTGATTGAGCCAGACCAATCTGTTAAGGTGGATGGAGGTCAGACAGACAGATGCCACTGAACACCTGATGAGATTCCTCTCCTCACTTTCCTCTAAAGGATGGCTGGAAAGTCCATCCACAGTCCCTCCATTATGACTATTTACGTCATCAATGTAGGCTTTACGAAATGTTGTATGTTGCAGTTAATTGTAGATTTACTGTGCTAAAAGCTGTAACTGAATAATAAGAACTACATTTTTCTCCAAACATCAAAAAGGAAAATCAAACAGCCATATAATATCCATGATTTTAAAATGGTACACTTGCAATGGCTGCCTGGTATTGTGATGCAATAATTTTCATGGTATTTTGGAAAGTTCTTTCAACTGATGGTGGACTGCCATGGTAATGTAGAATATTCATTCAAATGATACTAACTAATGTGGCTTATACAATGAAATACATTTTTTGTAATGTCAGTTGAGGTGACTCAACAAATCACATGGTTGTGACTAGAGGGAGTGCAGCTACGACCGGAAGTGCCTTTTCATAGCAGGTTAGGAGATCATTTTAGCTCCAAAGGGCCGTCCATACGAAGGACAATAATGATAAAAATATTTGTTTATATTCAAGTGAACAGGAGCGTTCACACAACGATAACTACAAAATGAATGGAGAACGATTTTTTATTTTTTCACCTTTATTTAACCAGGTAAGCTAGTTGAGAACAAGTTCTCATTTACAACGGTGATCTGGCCAAGATAAAGCAAAGCAGTGAGACACAAACAACAACACAGACTTACACATGGAATAAACAAGCGGTCAATAACACGATAGGAAAAAAACAGTATATACAGTGAGTGCAAATGACGTGAGGAGGTAAGGCAATAAATAGGCCATAGTAGCGAAGTAATTACAATTTAGCAAATTAACACGAGTGATGGATGAGCAGATGGTGATGTGCAAGTAGTGATACTGGTGTGCAAAAGAGCAGAAAAGTAAATAAAAACAATGTGGGGATGAGGTAGGTAGATTTGGTGGGCTATTTACAGATGGACTATGTACAGCTGCAGCGATCGGTTAGCTGCTCAGATGGCTGATGCTTAAAGTTAGTGAGGGAGATATAAGTCTCCAACGTCTGCTACTAAAAAAATAAACATGAATTATTATTATTATTATTTTTTTAATAAATGTTTTTTTTCTCCGCAATTCGTTCCAGTCATTGGCAGCAGAGAACTGGAAGGAAAGACGGCCAAAGGAGTTGTTGGCTTTGGGGATGACCATTGAGATATATCTGCTGGAGCGCATACTACGGGTGGGTGTTGTTATTGTGACCAGTGAGCTGAAATAAGGCGGGGCTTTACCTAGCAAAGACTTATACAGTGGGGCAAAAAAGTATTTAGTCAGCCACCAATTGTGCAAGTTCTCCCACTTAAAAAGATGAGAGAGGCCTGTAATTTTCATCATAGGTACACTTCAACTATGACAAACAAAAGGAGAAAAAAAATCCTGAAAATCACATTGTAGGATCTTTAATTAATTTATTTGCAAATTATGGTGGAAAATGTCCGGCAAGTGTCTTCACTGACATTTTCAACCTCTCCCTGACCGAGTCTGTAATACCTACATGTTTTAAGCAGAACACCATAGTGCCCAAGGAAGTGAAGATAACCTGCCTAAAATGATTACCGCCTGTAGCATTCACGTTGGTAGCCATGAAGTGCTTGGAAAGAGTGGTCATGGCTCACATCAACAACATCATCCTGGATATACTAGATCCACTCCAATTCGCATACCGTCCCAACAGATCCACAGATGACGCAATCTCAATCACATTCCACACTGCCCTTTCCCACCTGAACAAAAGGAACACCTATGTGAGAATGCTGTTCATTGACTACAGCTCTGCGTAGTCCACAAAGCTCATAACTAAGCTAAGGACCCTGGGACTAAACACCTCCCCTGCAACTGGATCCTGGACTTCCTGACGGGCCGCCCCCAGGGTAGGTAACAACATTTGCCACACTAATCCTCAACATAGGGGCTCCTCAGGGGTCTATGCGTAGTCCCCTCCTGTACTCCCTGTTCACCCACGACTGCATGGCCAGTTTGCTGATGACCCAACAGTGGTAGGCCTGATTACCGACAATGATGAGACAGCCTATAGGAAGGAGGTCAGAGACCTGGCAGGGTTGTGCCAGGACAACAACCTCTCCCTCAATGTGAGTAAGATAAAGGAGCTGATCGTGGACTACAGAAAAAGGCGGGAACAGGCTCCCAATAACATTGACGGGGCTGTAGTGGAGCAGGTTGAGAGTTTCAAGTTCCTTGGTGTCCACATCACCAACAAACTATCATGGTCCCATCAAACCAACACAGTCGTGAAGAGGGCACGACAACACCTTTTTCCCCTCAGGAGACTGAAAAGATTTGCCATGGGTCCCCAATTCCTCAAAGTTCTACAGCTGCACCATCGAGAGCATCCTACATCGCCTGATATGGCAACTGCTCATCTGACCATAAGGCGCTACAGTGGGTAGTGCGTACGGCCCAGTACATCACTGGGGCCAAGCTTCTTGCCATTCAGGACCTATATAATAGGCGCTGTCAAAGGAAAGCCCATAAAATTGTCAGACTCCAGTCACCCAAGTCACAGACTGTTCTTTCTGCTACCGCAAGGTAAGCGGGTACCGGAGCACCAAGTCTAGGACCAAAAGGCTCCTTAACAGCTTCTACCCCCAAGCCATAAGAATGCTGAACAATTAATAAAATGGCCACACGGACTATTTATATTGACACCCCCTCCCCTCCATTTGTATTGTACACTGCTACTTGCTGTTTATTATCAATGCATAGTCACTTTACCCCTACCTACATGTACAAATGACCTCGACTAACCTGTACCCCCCTCACATTGACTCGGTACCGGTTCCTCCTGTATATAGCCTCGTTATTATTTTGTGTTACTTTTATTATTATTTTTACTTAAGTTTATTTGGTAAATATTTTATTAACTCTTTCATGAACTGCATTGTTGGTTAAGGACTTGTAAGTAAACATTTTGCAGAAATGTCTAAACCTGTTGTATTCAGCGCGTGTGACAAATAAAGTTTGATTTGCACTTCATAACCTCTTGCCAAATGTATGACCATTTTAGAGAGACCTATTTCCCCAGATCCAATTTTGATGAATTCCCATATCTATTGGGTGAAATACCACACTGTGCAATCCCACCAGCAAGATTTGTGACCAGTTGCCACAAGAAAAGGGCAACCAGTGAAGAACAAACACCATTGTAAATACAACATATATTTATTTTCCCTTTTGTACTTTAACTATTTGCAGATCATTACAACACGGTATATATAATATTTTAACTGTCTTTATTCTTTTGGACTTTTTGTGAGTGTAATGTTTACGAGAGAGAGAGATCAATTTCTCACCTTTCTGTCTGGCCAGTTGAACTTGGCGAAAACATCATCGTACATCTGGGTGGCCCCGTCAGTCACCAGCATGATGGCCTGGCTACACACACTGCCATGCCCAGTCTGGTTAAACTACAGATACAAACACATTCAGGAAGAGAGTTGAGATATGTCAGTCACCAGCATGATGGCCTGGCTACACACACTGCAATGCCCAGTCTGGTTAAACTACAGATACACACACATTCAGGAAGAGAGTTGAGATTTGTCTGGGACTGTGTTGCACTTCAGTTGCAAAAATACAGGCTCGTGACTTGACTATAGTTATAGGCATTTTTTGGTTAATTGAAGTTCAGATGATTCATTTGTATAAATATACAGACAATTATCGACTAGATTATTTAAAACATTTCTAATAAGGAAACTCATTGAGTTGAACAAGATCTCCATCATCAGGAGAAAATGATGACCACTTTTGCACCATTATTCAGAGGGCCACCCACCAAAAATGTCTTGTTCCGTGACCCAAAAACAGCAGTGTAAAATTTCAGCAACAGTTTGTAGATAATGTTATGAACATGAATACGGTGTGATTAAAAACTAGAAGTGGCACATTATTTAGCTTTGAAATCACAGAGCATCTTGGAAATTTCCCAAGCAACGTTCCGACGTTGTTTCACCTTCGTTTCTTTTTTTGCACACTGGCGCACAGAATCAAATCAAATCAAATGTATTTATATAGCCCTTCGTACATCAGCTGATATCTCAAAGTGCTGTACAGAAACCCAGCCTAAAACCCCAAACAGCAAGCAATGCAGGTGTAGAAGCACACTATTTGTGTGTTCGTCCATGCATCAGCTCAAGCAACACGTGTTACTGTCATTGATCCAGATGAACCCCGAAATGAGAATGTTTTAACCAGGTACAGTACAGTGTGAAGACATTTTTGGCAGCTGTATAGAGAGCAATAGTAATGTCGTCTTTTTGTAGGCACTGACATCACCTGTCATGTGTGCTCCCTCTCGGCCTCTAGGTCACCAGGCTGCTCGTCTATGGCGCACACCTGTCACCAGCGATACACGCATTTGCCTGGACTCCATCACCTCCTTGATTACCTGTCCTTTATGTCACTCCCTTTGGTTTCTTCTCCAGTTGTCATTGTTTCAGGTCGGTGCGCTGTTTGTGTTTTCTTGTTTTGGTCATTTATTCATTAAATGTGTTCACTCCCTGAACTTGCTTCCCGACTCTCAGCGTACATCGTTACACCACAACGGTTCATTGGCCAAATTATGGGGAAATGAATGGTGTTTTTGGATAAATGTTTTTGGATAAATGCTGAAAACAAGGTCTGCGGTAAGCACAGGTTTAGGAGATCGTATACGTTATGTTCTGTGAGATAAAGATTATCAGCTAACGTACATTTTTGCGAATTTTGAAGCATTTGTCATAAAAAAACACTAAGGCTTCATAATTCATACAGGTCATGCTAACTGACTGGTATTACCTCCATAGAACAAAACGCATCAGATCTCCTAAGTGTGTATTAACCTCTGACCTTATTTTTGGCGTTTATCCCAAATCCCTATTCTTTCCCCATTTAATATCCCCCCTGGGGATGACTGTACGAACCAGACTTAACAAATTTAGGACTGCAAGGGTTTTAGGACTACAAGCTTGCGAGCTCTATTAAGCTTAGAGGGGCCATTGTTGCTCTGGCCTACTAGCGAAACTAAAGACAGCATAACGTTTGCTAGCTAACACAGCTCTCAAAACAAGAATGGTCCCGACACCTAAATAAAGAGCTGTTCTGCCATCTGAGAAAAATATATTTTGCATGTTTCTGCAAGGATGTACAACGGAACTTGTGTAAAAATTGTAACCGAGATGTAACATGGCAACCTCATAATGTTGCGAGGAGAAATGATCAAAAATGTGCTATGATTTCAAATCGTACCTTTGATTTATAATACTTAACTAATGTGCAGCTTTTACAAGGTTTGAATGACACAGTGTTTATATTCATAAAATCATCTATTAAAATGTAGAATTTTGCAGTTTTGTTTACTGGTTCACGGAATGCCTTTTCAGAAGCCTTTTTTTTGTGGATGGCCTTGGACCACATGGTCTTCACGACAGC
Organism: Oncorhynchus mykiss; assembly: GCF_057628025.1. NCBI lineage: Eukaryota > Metazoa > Chordata > Actinopteri > Salmoniformes > Salmonidae > Oncorhynchus > Oncorhynchus mykiss. Next base: position 65,928,341 of record NC_143028.1, read on the forward strand.
CAGCTGACTATCTTCAAAAACAAGCACCATTTATCCACGGGGCATGTTCATCTGTCCTCTAATCCTTTCCCATCTCTGTCTTTGAGGCCTAGTCTAACTCTGAGACAGACCTGGGTTCATATACTATTTGAAATCATTTCAAATCCTGGGCTTGAGTTTTCCATGAGACAATGGAAGCAATATAATAGTCATACAAAATAAAAACCCTGCCCATTTGGCACTCCAGGCAGGCTAAAGCAAATGCTAAAGATTTCAAATAGTATTTGAACCCAGGTCCGCTTTGAAACTCAGCTGCCTGTCACCTCTGCCCTTGGCCATGCCTGTAATGTCTGTTTTCGTTGCTGATGTCTGATGATGTCCGATACTGGCGTCCCATCAGGGACTAAAACACAGATAATCTCTTTGTAAATAAACTGGGAAGTGCAGCCCACATTAATCTGATGGCAGAAGATGCATGGTGGTAATTAAATAGCTTATTGACCCGTGACAGAGGGAATGTGGAGAAATAGAGCTTTGTGGAGTGAGCACCATTATTGCCGTCTAAAAGCCGCTGAGCTGAGCATGGCTCTGCTCCCAAAACACACCGGCAGCGGCGTTTTGTAAGAGTGTGTGTGGAGACAGACATACATACACACACAGGATTACAATACCGCACGGACTGTCTCTCTTGACACACACTCATCCCTCACACATGCATGCACAGTGGTCTCCACACACACTGCAGATTACCACAAGTTGGCCATGCTCAGAGCATCCCTTAAAGCTAAAGAGTTACTGTAGATATGTCAAAGAGACCAATATAAACACAGCATATGGAGCAAATGATTTAAATGTATTTTGTCAACAATATGGTCAATGCTAAGAGCAGGTTTAGAGCTAGGCAGGTTTGTTGGAGGCAGAGAACTGTAAATAAGGCAGCATTGGATCAAACTAACAGCATTGAAAGCCTGTCCACCACAGTGAACTACACAGAAAATTAAAGATATACCACCCAGATATACCATAATGTTTAGAACAGATTCAGGGTAGAATACATGATACCATGGGAGGATTTGAGTTTTGACAAATGTGGAGATGATGGGAACATGTGGTGATCAGTATTATGGTCAAGGTGTGTTTTTGATCAGACCACAGTGCTGCTTCTAGTAGAGAAACACACAAACACCTCCAGGCAACCCTAGTCTTGATACACCACTAGTCAATTGCTTTCTACCTTCGATCTGCTCTGCTAAGGGATAGTATAGAGAATAAAATGGCCATAGCCCAGTTAGAATCCACCCCGTCCATTCACCAAGGTGGTAGCCTAGCCTAGAGTAGCAATGTATTTCACACTCAGCCTATTGGCCGCCTGATTACCATATTCATTGCACTAGATTTAATTAATTAGACAAATGCAGACGTTGAAGCCATGCTCCCAGGGCCCGGTGCAGAGCGGTGCGACAGACCGCTAGCCTGAAAACAGAGAGATAAGACCAGGAGCCTTTTATCTCCCCCGGCGTTGTGTTCCGATCATCCTCCTTATTAATCAGTACTGTTAATTACAACCATTAATCATCCTTCAGAATAGATGTGCCTGTGCTTGCAGGGCGGAATGGGGGACAGCAGGGATTGCGGCGAAGAGTTTCGAACGGTAGACAGGGAAGAGACGTATGTATGTAAGTATGTACACCTTACTGATGCTGCTCCGTTTAAATCACTCAATTAGGTTGGGAAGTGAAAACTACTGTGCCTGAACTAATTGCCTTTCTACTCAAACTTCTCTGGCGTGGATCCAAGTGTGTTTACGTATTTGTTGTTCAATCATGTAAAAAGTCATTCTGGAATTAAACCAAAGTCTGAGACACATATGAGAACCAATTTTTGTTTCAAGTTGTGTGTTTCATTTTGTCTCTGCTCTAGTATGTGATATGGATACGCAGGCGCAGTACATGTAACTACTGTATATTAGTCTGTGCAATATCTGTGTTGAACGGATGAATGAATGAATTCAGGGGGGTTAAAGCCAGAGGCTGAACTTACATCATTTAGAATGGTGAATGCTTCGGTAAGAGCATCACCCAGCAGACCAATCCCTTTGGCAAACAGCTTGTCCAGATGTTCTCTAAAATGCTAACAGGAAAGAGGTAAACATACAGTATGATTTGAGTGATAATCAAACACATTCCCTCTGATATGATCTACATACAATTATGTGTGTGTTAGTAGTGAGGATCTTACAGCTTTATTGTTTCTGTCTGCTCGTACCAGTGTACCATTCAGACAAGGCTCCACATAGTGAATCTCTTGATTGTACTGTGAACAGACATATGGAGAGGGTTAGCTTTGAGTGGAATATCACGATAAGAGTACAGACACACACACACATTCTAGACATACCTATTGATTTTCGATATGGTTTTAGCTATGAGGTAGGATAATCATAAACACGGTATAGAAAAACTAGCAGCAGAAACCCCATATAAACAGAGAAGCTAAAATGCCCCCCCCCCAACACACACAACCCACTCCAGCACACACACACACATACACACACACAGAGGTCAGTTCAATCAGACTGACAGCGATGATGTTGAAGAAGTCGTCGTCTCCCAGTGTGTCCAGTATAGAGGAGACAGTCTGTCTGGCGATGGTCAGTCTCAGGCCCTTCATACTGCCACTCACATCTACTAGAATCACCACGTCTTTAGGAGATGTCGCTGCCTGGATGTACCTGACCATGAAAGGATGACACAAGAATACACACACTAATCAGAATGTCAGTTCTATCTATCCATCTATCTATCTATCTATCTATCTATCTATCTATCTATCTATCTATCTATCTATCTATCTATCTATCTATCTATCTATCTATCTATCTATCTATCTATCTATCTATTTATTGGGGGTATATAGTGTGGCATAACAACACAAAACATGCTGCCCAACCTTGGACTGCAATGCAGCAAACACTGACTGGAATCAATGCAGCGCTAAAGCAACACATAACACATTAACAAAATCCACGACAGGGATCAAGATTTTGCCATAATATACGCTGCACAAACAAGTTAAGCATGATATTGTAGGCTACACAGCAAGAGGAATAACAGTTTCCTCATTGGCTAACGCTGACTTATTGTGAAAAAGCATACCATTTCCTGTTCCTGCAGTCAAAGGCGATGACTCCGTGTTCGTCTGGATGCCATTTGACCCCTGGAACCATGAGGAGAAAGACACGTAGCTAGATACACAGCGCATTACGTTACAGAGTCATACAGAGTGTGAAGACATTCCGGAGCCAACTACAGACTACAAAATGTCTTTAGAAATGGGGGTTCAATACGCAGGTCTGTCTTTCCTTGCTATGTGTGTCTCAATAGACATTGAGCGGAGAGTGGAGTCTAATGATGCCACATCTGTGAAGGGCACATGTCCTACACACTAACAATACACTAGTCTCATTGGAACTGATGCATAACATTATCCACACACAGTCAGGCAGGGCACATTGGTGGTGGGTGACTTTAAATGATATGACTGCAATGTGAAGGGAATTCGATGAAGGGCATTATATATGAAATAACACTTTCTGTATCACCTCTAATTTCCCATATATGTATCTGTGGTGTTATAGTACTGAAGTCAGCACGGCCACTGTCTGACGATCACTGTCAGTGCTCTAATGAACCCTTAGCTCTGCCTTAGCTCTGGACTGTGTTGCAGTGTGCCGCTGGCATCCTCTCTGATGGTCTGTAAAATTACAACATTAGCTAAATCACCCTTTGAGTGATTCCATTTCATTTTCTCCCACTTCTTACAGTGACTACTTCCTGCGTTTTGCCCCTCCCCCACTCTCCCCACACAAGCATGCACACACGCACGCACGCACGCACACACACACACACACACACACACACACACACACACACACACACACACACACACACACACACACACACACACACACACACAAACACACACAACTCACCGGGATACTGCCTAAAGAAGCCCTTGGCACTGCCAAAGTACTGCCATATCAGGGACGGATCTTTTTCAAAGTTATCCACAAACACTTTATTCAAGGCCTCTGACCAATACACCCCATTCACTATGGCAGGATCTGAGAGAGAGAGAGAGAGAGAGAGAGAGAGAGAGAGAGAGAGAGAGAGAGAGACTGTTCATTTTTTATTGTTTATTTCACTTGCTTTGGCAATGTAAACATATGTTTCCCATGCCAATAAAGCCCCTTAAATTTAATTGAATTGAGAGAGAGAGAGAGAGAGAGAGAAATAGAGAGGACATTGTTTTGGCAATGTTAACATATGTTTCCCATGCCAATAAAGCCCACTGAATTGAATTGAATAGAGGGGGAGGAGGGAGGGGAGAGAGACAGAGAAAGGGGAGGAGGGACTGTGTGAGAGAGAGAACACCAAATTTAGACTCTGCAGCAGAATTCTGCAAAAAAAATCCTCTGTGTACAACGTAAAACACCAAATAATGCACGCAGAGCATTTAGGCCGATACCCACTAATTATCAAAATCAAGAAAAGAGCCTTTAAATTCTACAACCACCTAAAAGGAAGCGATTCCCAAACCTTCCATAACAAAGACATCACGTACAGAGAAATGAACCTGGAGAAGAGTCCCCTAAGCAGGCTGGTCCTGGGGCTCTGTTCACAAACACAAACACACCCCACAGAGCCCCAGGACAGCAACACAATTAGACCCAACCAAATCATGAGAAAACAAAAAGATAATTACTTGACACATTGGAAAGAATTTACACAACAAAAAAAACAGCAGAATACCTGACCACTGTGACTGAACCAAAAATAAGGAAATATTTGACTATTTACAGACTCATTGAGCATAGCCTTGCTATTGAGAAAGGCTGCCGAAGGCAGACCTGGCTCTAAAGAGAAGACAGGCTATGTGCCCACTGCCCACAAAATGAGGTGGAAACTGAGCTGCTCTTCCTAACCTCCTGCCAAATTAGAGACACATATTTCTCTCAGATCACATAGACCCACAAAGAATTTGAAAACAACTCCCATATCTATTGAATACCACAGTGTGCAATCACAGCATGATTTGTGACCTGTTGCCACAAGAAAAGAGCAACCAGTGAAGAACAAACACCAGTGAAAATACAAAGTATATTTGTTGATTTATTTTCCCTTATGTACTTTAACTATTTGCACATCATTACAACACTGTATATAGACATAATATGACATTTGAAATTTATTTTTTGTTTTGGATCTTTTGTGAGTGTAATGTTTATTGTTCATTGTTTTGTTTATTTCACAATAAAGCCCCTTAAATTGAAATTGAAATTGAGATTCCAAAAGCAGAAGAACCCTTTAAGGTTCTAGATAACACCATTTTTTCTAAGAGTGTAATAACAAAGGTAATAATGGTCATAATCTCCATTAACACTGAACACAGGAGTGCTGGACCGTTGACCTTTGGCCTTTATTGACCCCTCTGGTGGAGGGACAAACAGTGTGACTAAATAATGCCCTCCCATCCTTCTGCTGCATGGTCTCCACACACACGCGTACGCACACACACACACACTGAGGCTCTCAGATAGCCTTCCATTGTGCAGAGAACAGAGAGGGGTGGGGGGCACTGAGGAGGCCATTATAGACAGACAAAAGAGACCCAGGGCTACACAGAGACAGGTGACACGATGAGCTATAAAACAAATAACAGCTGAACATTAAGTCACTGCAAGAGACACAACCCCATCCCTTCTTTTCTCCTCTCCTCACCCTTCCCTCTTCTCCTCACTCACTCCAATGTCTTTGAAAGGCCTGTAGTGTGACTGCTCTCTCTATCTTTGGGCCATTATGGATCCCTTCTCCACTGTCTACCCCTATCTCCACCCCCTTCCACCCTCTACCCCCTCCCTCTACCTCCGCCCTCTACCCCCGCCCTCTACCTCCGCCCTCTACCCCCGCCCTCTACCCCCGCCCTCTACCCCCTCCCTCTACCTCCACCCTCTACCTCCACCCTCTACCCCCGCCCTCTACCTCCGCCCTCTACCCCTGCCCTCTACCTCCGCCCTCTACCCCCGCTCTCTACCCCCTCCCTCTAACCCCTCCCTCTACCCACCTCCCTCTACCCCCCGCTCTCTACCCACTGCCCTCTACCCCCGCCCTCTACCTCCGCCCTCGACCCCCGCTCTCTACCCACCTCCCTCTACCTCCGCCCTCTACCTCCGCCCTCTACCCACCTCCCTCTACCCCCGCCCTCTACCCCCGCCCTCTACCCACCTCCCTCTACTCCCGCCCTCTACCCCCGCCCTCTACCCACCTCCCTCTACCCCCGCCCTCTACCCACCTCCATCTACCCCCGCCCTCTACCTCCGCCCTCTACCCCCGCCCTCTACCCACCTCCCTCTACCCACCTCCCTCTACCCCCGCCCTCTACCTCCGCCCTCTACCCCCGCCCTCTACCCCCGCCCTCTACCCACCTCCCTCTACCCCCGCCCTCTACCCACCTCCCTCTACCCACCTCCCTCTACCCCCGCCCTCTACCTCCGCCCTCTACCCCCGCCCTCTACCCCCGCCCTCTACCCACCTCCCTCTACTCCCGCCCTCTACCCCCGCCCTCTACCCACCTCCCTCTACCCCCGCCCTCTACCCACCTCCCTCTACCCCCGCCCTCTACCTCCGCCCTCTACGCCCGCCCTCTACCCACCTCCCTCTACCCACCTCCCTCTACCCCCGCCCTCTACCTCCGCCCTCTACCCCCGCCCTCTACCCACCTCCCTCTACCCCCGGTCCTCTACTACTTTTACTGAAGTAGTATTTTACAGGGTGACTTTCACTTTTAATTGAGTCATTTTCTATTAAGGTATCTAAACTCAAGTATGACAATTGGATACTTTTTCCACCACTGCAAAAAGATGGAGCGATTCACTTTCTAAAATTGGAAATTCAATTATTTTCTTGAATTGACATGAAATGTACCCCAAATCTGCTTTTCACACAATTCAATAGATTTTTATTGTCAAGGAAGGACAATTTAGTTGCCACCATGAACTCTTATGACACCTCACGTGGGGGATTTCCTACTTTTCCATATCCATATTTGCACACTTCAACTATTATGCACTATATTGGCAGTGATTTCTGAGTGTCCCTACCTTTGTTATACATGTTGGTGGGCACCTGCACCACACTGAGGCTGAGGTTGACTGACAGGTTGTTGAAGTGTTCATTGGGTTCGAGGACAAACTCTCCTCCCAGCTCCACGTTGTTGCCCTCCTCATCCACCTCGTTGATCAGCACCGCGTTGAAGTACTCATACTGGGGAACAGACATGGTACACATAGAGTTAACAGAGTTAACATCCACATTGTTAATCAGCACCGCGGTGAAGTACTCATACTGGGGAGGAATAGACAAAGTGCAGATACTGTATATAGAGTTACAATCCAACTCAACAATCAGATCAGCACTGCGTTGAAGTACTCATACTGGGGAGGAAAACAACAGAGAGTTAACGTCCATCTCCACCATCAGTTTCAATAGCCTCGTGGCTATGAAGTGGTACTGTATTTGTCTTGACAACCCAGACCCTGATGAGAAAAACACAAAGTGTTACATAAAGGGATATCCTTAGTAATGAGGTCAAAATACATTACAACTGCACTTTGACACTATATTTATACAGTATCTATTTTTTATTTACTTAATTAGGCAAGTCAGTTGAGAACAAATTCTTATTTACAATGACGGCCAGCCAAACCTGGACCAATTGTGCTCCGCCCTATGGGACTCCCAATTACGGCCAGATGTGATACAGCCTGGATTTGAACCAGTGACACCTCTTGCACTGAGATGCAGTGCCTTTGACTGCTGAACCAGGGTGTCTGTAGTGACCCTTCTTGCACGGCGATGAGGTGCCTTAGACCGCTGCGCCACGCGGGAACTAGAGTCAAGCTAAACATTTTTAAAATGAAGTGGAGGTTACAGCGCAGCAGTCTAGCAGTGGAGGTCAGCTGTGCTGCTCAGCTCTCTGTCTGGATGATGGGGTTAATTAAGAGAACAATCAGACTTCTCTGAAGTGTAACTCTGCTTTGTGATTGGCCTGTTCTTCACAGTGCTGAACCCCTAGACCAGCTTAGAGGAGAGACTCTTTCATTCTGTCTAAGCAGCCTAGCTCTGAACTGACTGGCGCTGTTTGCCAGTGAAGGGCTTGGGGAGAGGCAGGGAGGGAGGGAGAGAAGTAGGGGGGTGTGATGGACTCTGTGGCGTACTTGGGGGAGGCCACACGGGCATCACCATAAAGCAGGGCCTGACAGCTCATACCACGCCTGGGCGCCCCTCTGACGGGCCGAGGAAGGTAGGAGGGGAGGAAGGGGGAGGAGAGGAACGTGCATGCTCAGCAGAAGTGATAGGACTGTAGAGATAGAGGCCCGTTAACCATCAGCAGGGTTATTACTGTAGTGTAGAGCAGGCCAGGCCAGACAGGGGACACTGCGGCTCCACGGCCGTGACGCTCCATTGGCTCTTACTGTAGGTTACTGTACACCACTGCTGCAGCGAGACGCTGCCTACCGTACCAGGGCTGGCTGTGTAGGTAGTTGCTTGTGGGTCTAATACCCTCAACCCTGAATTTTTCACAATGTCCTTGCAAGCACGGTTCCATGTAGCAACTATGGGATGGATGCATTACAAGGCCAGGAAGACTACAGTTTGGCATGGCTTGGCTTGTTTCAGTAGTGTGAAATGGGTATAACTGCTTTAAACACGGGCTGACTGAGCTACATAAAGCTAATTAAAGGACAGTGTGCGAGTTTCTTCTTTTTTCTCATCTTATTTAACTGTTACCATGCACCTGCAACAAAGATAGCTCAGATGTGCAAGTGCCTTTTGAAATTGGACCTGCAGTGGGTCTTACTGGACCTCTTTGGAGGTCAATGTACCACATATGACAGAATAGTCCAGCCCAATTTCTCCATACTAACCCTTTGATCCTCAGACTGACCTTCAGGCAGCCAGAATGACTCATTGTAGACATCACTGAGACTACTCTGCATAGTAACATACTTAACACAAATGTTGAACAAATACTGGTGGTAAAAAAGAAAGTACAGAAAGCTGTTGAGAGCTACTGTAGATGAATACAAGTATTTACACTACTTATACAGGCACATGTTATAATATTATTTTCCAGTCATTTGACTTTAATTTGATTCTCTTTAGGTATGTTTTATGTTGAAACCAACATAAACTATATACACATAAAACTATATACACTGTATCGAGTGGAAATTAAAAATAAATTTTTTTTTGGCTACTTTAGAGTTCTACCTGAGGATATCAGATAATTTTATAACATCAAACTCTGACGCATCATTTAATAACAGCTTGCCGTTTTGACACCATGCATTTTTCACGCACCAAGACGTGATACGGTGGGTTCTCTCTTATCTAGTCTCTGTCTCATTTTAAGACGGTGCTGTGTTTTACATTAACCAGTGTTAGGCTATACAACCAGGGTTCAAGGGCGTGCAGGTGATGTGTGTGACAGCATGGTATACCGCAAGGTGAACTCTCTCTGTATCCGCTCATATGCTATCGATAACAGATCCCGCAAAATATGTTCAAATAATAATGTATTTTCACTGTTGTATTGTAGTTTATTGTATATTCGATGGGTTTCCGCAATTTACGTTTTATTGTTAAAGAGGAGAACCGTGTTTTGTAAGCAGCAGAATAGTTTACTATTTAAACGTCTGGCTACGTCTGCTGATAAGCATAGCCTATATGAGAGTCCATTTTTGCAAGTCATAGTGACAACAATGAGCATCGAAGAAAAAAATCTGGTATACTGTAGAATTTTTGTATTAAAGATGAGCAATTCTGAAAATATTTTAACAGTTTTCTAGAGAGACGGGGGCGGCGGAGTAGGCCTACCCTACATTTTTACAATAAAGAATAGGCGTTAGGATTTTACAACGAAAATGCGGGCATTAAGTTTTAGCAAGTTCACTGTAAAATAACTAGTCTGAATAGAGCCTAAAGGAAAGAACGAAATATGTTTTACATTACCATGTAAAAAAATCGATGCACATTATTCCGCTTAAGCTACTGTATAGCGATTCAAATTGGGTGAATTTGGTCACCGTTTTAAATAATAGTAAATAATTATTATCTAAAATAGTAACCCTGTTATGTATGCACTAAAATATCTAACAATCACAGTAATAGCCTTCAAAACTGTGAAAATGAGTTATAAAGCTTATTATGCATGTTTAGCATATAGTGGAAACGTGTAGGCCTATACTGTAAATGTGTAGCTTACAGTAGATCTAAATATAACACTCCCAAAAAACAGGAAACCTTTTGCTCAATGACAATATGCTCTTAAATCATAAAACAATACAATAATGTGTTGTGGGCTACATAACTGCATTGTTATAAAGAAGATGAATATCACCACAGCAATGAATATACATAATAATCTGGTCACATTGAATCTGTAGTTGATTGTTATCCTCAAACTATAAACTACCAAAATTCTGTTCTATAAAGGTAATAATTACCTTATCCAAATTCTTCCAATGTGTTAATATAATCACCAGAGAAACCTGCAAACTATGGGGTGATCACAATGTATTCATATGATGTAAGTGCAGCTATTAACTGGGTGGCGACAAGTGATTTGTTGCCCGAGTGAGTTTCCAATCTTCAGGAAGAAAAGTGGAACAATGCACTGTGCATAAGAGTTCAATTTATCTTTGTCTACTGGAGAGAGAGAGAGAGAGAGAGAGAGAGAGAGAGAGAGATAGAGAGAGAGAGAGAGCGAGAGAGAGAGATAGAGAGAGAGAGAGAGAGAGAGAGAGAGAGAGAGAGAGAGAGAGAGAGAGAGAGAGAGAGAGAGATAGAGAGAGAGAGAGAGAGAGAGAACAATGAGTGAGGGAGGGAGGAAGGAAGGAAGAGAAAGAGGGAAAAAGGGAGAGAAGGAATGAAAGAAGGAAGGAGGGAGGGGAGAGGGTCCTGTATATTCTCAGTGTGACAGAATTACTGCAATTCCACTGCATAGGAAGAGAAGGCTTACTGCACCAAAGAAAATGAAAAAGAATCCAGCAATAACAGCTGTATAATGTCCTTTACTGAGCAAAATGGCTATGCACAATGGCTGAGCACAATGGCTGTGCACAATGGCTGAGTACAATGGCTGTGCACACTGGCTGTGCACAATGGCTGTGCACAATGGCTGTGCGCTGGGCTGGGTTGTAACACACACGGGCATGGGAACCACACCTGAACACATACCGCAGCACACACAATGGGAATATTAAATTCTCTTATATTTTATAAAGTATGAGGATGGATGAATTTATGAATATTTAATGTATGAAGTTGAAATAAACCAAAGACACAGCTGATTGTTGTTGCATGACATCCAATAATTTTGCTGTGTTGCATTACTCTTCATGTCAGCGTACTATTTATAGCGCTATGCTTCGTGATGTGTTAGAAGATAACATCAGCATTCCTTGGGTGCGAGATTGCATTCAGAAAAAGAAAAAGTACCTCATTATTGTTAATGGTGCAGATATGTAATGGTATAAATGCATTGTAATATAATCTGATTCCAGTGTGGTTGTCAGTGGGCGCTGACCATGGTGCTGAATTTACACTTGGATCGTGTTCTTTCCAATGGCAGTTTACTGAAATTGAAGCCACTCCCTCTTCAACAGTGTCAGGTTCACAGGCTACTTGTGAATGATGCTTACGCTTAAAAAAATAAAAAAAAATCAGTGTGAGTTAGCAGCCGCAGCATGGTATGGCGTTCTATGCAGCGTTGCTTATTAAAGAGGAATTATGTATCATCACTGTGACAGGGTATTAACATGAAGGACACTGTCAATGCCAACAGCCACTATACTGTCCGTAACCCCTTCTATCACCTTGTCATAGACTACCACTTCTATCACCTTGTCATAGACTACCCCTTCTATCACCTTGTCATAGACTACCCCTTCTATCACCTTGTCATAGACTACCCCTTCTATCACCTTGTCATAGACTACCCCTTCTATCACCTTGTCATAGACTACCCATTCTATCACCTTGTCATAGACTACCCCTTCTACCACCTTGTCATAGACTACCCCTTCTATCACCTTGTCATAGACTACCCCTTCTATCACCTTCTCATAGACTACCCCTTCTATCACCTTGTCATAGACTACCCCTTCTATCACCTTGTCATAGACTACCCCTGCTATCACCTTGTCATAGACTACCCCTTCTATCACCTTGTCATAGACTACCCCTTCTATCACCTTGTCATAGACTATCCCTTATTTTATATCTCTCACATTCTCTTCTGGACATCATGCTTCTTACTGTCTCTGTCTTCTATATGCCATCTTATCTTGCCCCCCCCCCCCCCTGCCACTCTCACCTGCAGCTCTGGGTTTTCCTCGTGCTGTAGATGTGCCTCTTCTGCTGCCTCCACCAGCCTCTGAAGGAGGGGGGCATAAGGGGGGGGGGGGGGGGGGGGGGGGATATGGGGAGGGGATGAGATAGGGAGGGAGAAGGACAGAGGGGAAGCATCAACACACCAGCTCTACTCCAACCCATCCCCCATGATCAAGAGTTTTTTAAGACCAGACACAATGTCAGAGCATCTCAGTGGCTCCTATAGTTCTAGCTAGCCTGCTGCAGCGAGGCAGTGAATCTGCAGTAACAGAGGGCCAGAGAGATGAGGGCTGAGGAATGGCCCTGCCTGCCTACCTGCATAGCTGTTTGGAGCACAGAGACATGAGTTTGCTCTACCCACGGTGCTCTGGCCACGGAACAGCCCAAGCCAAGTAATGTAAATGGTAGCTGGGATGGACAGAATGTCTAGTCTAGGACCTTTGACATCTTACAGTATTCAATCAATGTTTCCACACTTAAACGATATTTCACAAAACGAATAATGATAGAGTTATACATCAACTGTTAAAGGATTTGATGTTATTTAGTGATGCTCAGGTCATTCTTCTAATCCACTTCAAATGATAGCCCTAAGCACTGTGCTCAGCCTATCAATTACCTGCCTCCAACAAAGGATGCTCTTGCCTCTGAAAACAACATGAAAATCATACCAATAGGCATACAACAATGATGTGGTAAAAATGTCTCATCACATAGGTTACTGTAGGCCTAGGCCTATATTTCTGCCTAGCAAGGCCCCTCACAGAAATATGCAGTGCAGTGAGTGAACGTATTGATTAGCATGGCCCAGTGTAGAACTGAAACCCACCACATGCAATAACCTATACAATATTCCCCTCTTTCAAAGGTGCTTGCCTACGTGTTTTGGAAGAAATGCCGCCTTAACACCTAGGCTTCTACAGTCGTCATCGCCGTTCTGGAACAGGTCATTAATAACTGTCGAGCATGTCAACTCAAACAGTAAACAGCTGTAGGCTATGGCATGAAGCAAACGCTTGTGTGTCAGTTAAACTTAATTTATTTTTCATACCTAGATGCTGTCGTTAACAATAGACATAGGCAATTGTAACGATGATAAAACCTCTAAGGTGCTAAATGTAAACAGATTTTTCTCTAGGGCTATTTTTGATGGGAAGGTATTTCAAACCATATCCATTAAGTATTATTAACGAAAGTTAATTTCAAAACAGGTAGCCATACCACTCTAAAAATATGCAAGGATCAGAAGGACTAGATCAATATCATAAACACGAATTGGGCTACATTGTAATTGTTTTATATTCATTTTCATTTCCAATAGGCCTTCGCCACGGCAATGGTATCTTATAGCCTATTATCAATTGGTGACCATCGGAATTTCGTTAATTGGATATGACAATTTGATTGTTGCCAATTGAGAGATATCAGTTATTTTCTTTAGGCTAAGCAATAACAAAATAAGTCAACGAATGGTGTTTTATCATTTGCATCTGACGAAATAAGCCTAGGCAATGCAGTGCTTTCAAATAATTTTAATTTGTTCACACCGAAACCATTTTTTCAATTTACAGCACTGTAATAATATACATTGAAATACTGCCTAATAAATAGAGAATGATACAAGCAAATGGGCCCACACGGTAGAATTACAACCATGCAGGTAATACCGTACAGCGCAGTGAGATCTGGCGGTGCGAGATAAACGCTATCATCTCACACCAGCTTAACTATTAAAATAGGCTACTTGCACCTCTCCTCTCGGGCCAAATACAAATGTCCAACGGCTATATTTGTCTCTTGAGAACGCTGTCGCAGGAGAGGGATCGTAGTAAATAGCATACCGCTGCTGGATAAAATGCGACAGTGTAATTGTCATCCATGACAAACTTTAAATTTAAATCTGTGCTATGAATAGAAATGCACACCAAGCAGAAAGCTTGAGGAATATAAACGAAATATACATTTCTGACCGTTGATATATATGGCCACCAGTTTACAATTGGTTATAACAGCTTCATTCATGGTCACGGATAGGCCTAAGGAAAATGCAAAATATGCTCCTAAATGTGATAATACTAATTATAATACTACATATATATATTTTGTTGATTATTTTTAGATATTTTAAGTCTCCTCTTGTCAGTAAATTAGGCCTACTTCCAGAAATCACAGCCTAATGAAGGGGAGATGAAAGGAAAGTTACGACGATATTTGTACCCGAATGGCCTCCTTTTTCTTCCGGAACATCTCCTCCATCTTCTTCGATAGATTTTTGACCACTTTCATGCCATCAATTTCTTCCACTCGGACAGACTTTTCCAATTCTTTATATTTCTGTAAATGAAAGATAAAATACGTTTTAACTCTCTAATACTTTGATACAGAATTAATCATCAGCTGGTGTTTGAGAAATTCGGAGTGAGTGTGTGTCACAAAGGATCACAGGAACACTTCGAATACACATCTCATGTCAATGGGTTTTATTGGGTGGGTTAAGTCAATGAGCTCTGTGTTTTAGTAACAGAGAAGGTGAACCTTTGTTCTATCTGTTAATTCCACACACAAACAGAAAAATCCCTTAGCTTTCATATCCCTGCACCTCTGGAACCAGCAGAGTCCAGTGTAACACTCCCTCCCGTGTATCTGAGGAGGGCTGACAACCCTCAGATGATTGGATGATAAAACGTATCCTGTTTTATTATATGATTGATAGGCTTTATCTTGGCTGACAAGCTGTGGCTCTGGCTCTGATTGGCTGCTGGGTGGGCTGTGGGCGGGCCTGGAAGTGAAGGCCACGCATGGATGGAGGGTAATTGAAATGCAGTCAAAGCATGGGAGAAAGATAATAACGTGTCAGGCTTGGGCGCTTCTGGATAATGAACTACACTTCACATAATGCTGAGCCTGCAGGATACACTGCACCTGCACTGACAGAACAAAGCCCAACAGAACACACAAAGAGAATAGAACATAACATACACAACAACAAAAAACACACAGTCACACAAAATAATAATCCGAATATAACCTGCATGTCTCTCACGTCCCACACACACACACACACACATGCACACGCACATGCGCACACGCACGCAGACACACACTGGGGTTCCCCTTGATAAAGATGAGCAAAAATGACTGTATAAAATAAATAATTCAAATACTGCGCAATGTATGCTAAATAAATGTATGCTAAATAAATGTATGCTAAATAAATGTATGCTAAATAAATGTATGCTAAATAAATGTATGCTAAATAAATGTATGCTAAATAAATGTATGCTAAATAAATGTATGCTAAATAAATGTATGCTAAATAAATGTATGCTAAAAAATAGGGAAATTATATTATTTCATACTAATACAATTGCTCAGAGAGAGTTTTGGTTAACAAATAATAATTGTTTTTCTCAAAAAGGTATGGGTGAAAAAGTATTGACAGCCCTGTTTAAAATACTTTTCAAAACCTCACCTTGAGGATAAAGGCACCAACAGACAGCATGCGGCGACCGGGGTGGCCCATTAAGTTTCGATGAAGCCTAGGCGGGGATGAAATTCTACTCAGATGGAGGGGTCTTTAGTTTAGTTTAGTTTATTAATTCGACCATTTAAAAAAACAAGCACACATACAACTTAAAAGCCATACATGAATATGAATAAAATCATCATGAATAAAATAATCTAGGATAACACACAATAAAGTCTGGGACTTATTCCCATTGTGGTCCTCTTGAGACAAGATGGCTAGACAAGATGGAACACAGTATGGCAGTGAAATAATAAAACAAAAACAGAGAAGAAGAACATCTATCTCATCATTCCAGTTACATCATAGGGGTTATTCGTATGGGCACAGAGGACATCAAATATATTTTTACTTTATGTTTAAAGCTGTCCAGAGAGGACGTTGTTTTTATAGGCAGAGGCAACTCATTCCATTCTGAGGCTCCAGTATACAAGAAAGTACCATTCCCAGCATTACTCCTGAACCTGTATAAGCACACATCAGCAACACCTGATCTGGTGATGTGATTGTGTGCATCCCTAACACAAGGTAAGTAATCACTTAGATATCTGGGTGCAGGACCATAAATACTCCTGTAAACCAAACCTAGTCTAATCTGGGACACCCTAGCCTCAACAGGCAGCCAGTTTAGTTCCTGAAAGCAGCTCCTGCCTATGTGAGTATGTGGACTCAAATTCAATACTACCCTGATCAGCTCATTCTGGGCTATCTGGAGCTTCCCCTACACAATTTCAAATCAAATCAAAGTTTATTTGTCACTTGCGCTTAATACAACAGGTGTAAACCTTACAGTGAAATGCTTACTTACAGGCTCTAACCAATGGCGCCAAAAAAGGGTATTTGTGTGTGTGTGTGTGTGTATGTGTGTGTGTGTGTGTGTGTGTGTGTGTGTGTGTGTGTGTGTGTGTGTGTGTGTGTGTGTGTGCGTGCGTGCGTGCATGTGTGTGTGTGTGTGTGTGTGTGTGTGTGTGTGTGTGTGTGCGTGCGTGCATGCGTGCGTGTGTGTGTGTGTAGGTAAGTAAAGAAATAAAACAACAGTAGAAAGACATTTGAAAAAAGAGTAGCAAGGCTATATTCTGTTAGTCAGGCCTATTGAGGTAGTATGTACATGTAGGTATCGTTAAAGTGACTGTGCATATATCGTGAACAGAGAGTAGCAGAAGCGTAAAAAGAGGGGTTGGCGGGTGGTGGGACACAATGCAGATAGCCCGGTTAGCCAATGTGCGGGAGCACTGGTTGGTCGGGCCAATTTAGGTAGAATGTACATGAATCTATAAGCAATTGCCTTACCAGGCAGTGATGCAACCGGTCAGGAGGCTCTCGATATTGCAGCTGTAGAACCTTTTGAGGATCTCAGGACCCATGCTAAATCTTTTTAGTTTCCTGAGGGGGAATAGGCTTTGTCGTGCCCTCTTCACGACTGTCTTGGTGTGTTTGGACCAATCTAGTTTGTTGTTGATGTGGACACCAAGGAATTTTAAGCTCTCAACCTGCTCCAACACAGCCCCGTCGATGAGAATGGGGACGTGCTCGGTGCTCCTTTTCCTGTAGTCCACAATAATCTCCTTAGTCTTGGTTACATTGAGGGATAGGTTGTTATTCTGGCACCACCCGGCCAGGTCTCTGACCTCCTCCCTATAGGCTGTCTCGTCATTGTCGGTGATCAGGCCTACCACTGTTGTGTCGTCAGCAAACTTAATGATGGTGTTGGAGTCGTGCCTGGCCATGCAGTCGTGGGTGAACAGGGAGTACAGGAGGAGACTGAGCACGCACCCCTGTGGAGCTCCAGTGTTGAGGATCAGCGTGGCAGATGTGTTGCTACCTACCCTCACCACCTGGGGGCGGACTGTCAGGAAGTCCAGGATCCAGTTGCAGAGGGAGGTGTTTAGTCCCAGGATCCATAGCTTGGTGATGAGCTTTGAGGGTACTATGGTGTTGAACGCTGAGCTGTAGTCAATGAACAGCATTTTCACATAGGTGTTCCTTTTGTATGTTTGGGCGGTATGCAATTTGGAGTGGGTATAGGGTCTCTGGGATAATGGTGTTGATGTGAGCCATTACCAGCCTTTCAAAGCACTTCATGGCTACGGACGTGAGTGCTACGGGTCTGTAGTTATTTAGGCAGGTTGCCTTTAAGTTCTTGGGCACAGGGACTATGGTGGTCTACTTGAAGCATGTTGGTATTACAGACTCAATCAGGGACATGTTGAAAATATCAGTGAAGATACCTGCCAGGTGGTCAGCACATGCCCGGAGCACATGTCCTGGTAATCCGTCTGACCCCGCAGCCTTGTGTATGTTGACCTGTTTAAAGGTCTTACTCACGTCGGCTACGGAGAGCGTGATCACACAGTTGTCCAGAACAGCTGATTCTCTCATGCATATCTCAGTGTTGCTTGCCTCGAAGCGAGCATAGAAGTGATTTAGCTCGTCTGGTAGGCTCGTGTCACTGGGCAGCTCGCGGCTGTGCTTCCCTTTGTTGTCTGTAATAGTTTGCAAGCCCTGCCACATCCGACGAGCGTCGGAGCCGGTGTAGTATGTTTCAATCTTGGCCCTGTATTGACGCTTTGCCTGTTTGATGGTTCGTCTCAGGGCATAGCGGGATTTCTTGTAAGCTTCCGGGTTAGAGTCCCGCACCTTGAAAGTGGCAGCTCTACCCTTTAGCTCAGTGCGAATGTTGCCTGTAATCCATGGCTTCTGGTTGGGGTATGTACGTACAGTCACTGTGGGGATGACAATAATGCACTTATTGATAAATCCAGTGACTGATGTGATGTATTCCTCAATGTCATCGGAAGAATCCCGGAACATGTTCCAGTCTGTGATAGCAAAGCAGTCCTGTAGTTTAGCATCTGCTTCATCTGACCATTTTTTTATAGACCGAGTCACTGGTGCTTCCTGCTTTAATTTTTGCTTGTAAGCAGGAATCAGGAGGATAGAGTTGTGGTCGGATTTACCAAATGGAGGGCGAGGGAGAGCTTTGTACGCGTCTCTGTGTGTGGAGTACAGGTGATCTAGAATTTTTTTCCCTCTGGTTGCACATTTAACATGTTGATAAAGATTTGGTAAAACGGATTTAAGTCTCCCTGCATTAAAGTCTCCGACCACTAGGAGCGCCGCCTCTGGGTGAGTGGTTTCCTGTTTGCTTATTTCCTTATACAGCTGACTGAGTGCGGTCTTAGTGCCAGCATCTGTCTGTGGTGGTAAATAAACAGCCACGAAAAGTATAGCTGAGAACTCTCTAGGCAAGTAGTGTAGCCTGCAGTTTATCACAATATACGCAACTTCAGGCGAGCAAAATCTAGAGACTTCCTTAGATTTCGTGCACCAGCTGTTGTTTACAAAAATGCACAGACCCCCCCCCCCCCCCTCGTCTTACCGGAGTGTGCTGTTCTATCCTGCCGGTGCAGCGTGTATCCCGCTAGCTGAATATCCATGTCGTCATTCAGCCATGATTCCATGAAGCATAGGACATTACAGTTTTTTATGTCCCGTTGGTAGGATATTCGTGATCTTACCTCGTCTAGTTTATTGTCCAATGATTGCACGTTGGCGAGTAATATTGACATTAACGGCAGCTTTCCTAGTTGTCTTCTGCGGGTCCGGATGAGGCATCCAGCTCTACTTCCTCTGCTTCCTCTCTCGGATAATTGGGATGTCTGCCCTGTGGGTTGTTTGGAGAATATCATGTGAGTCCTGCTTGCTGCTGTTGTTGTTGTTGTTGTTGAAGAAATCTTTGTCTAATCCGAGGTGAGTGATCGCTGTCCTGATATCCAGAAGCTCTTTTTTGACGTAAGATACGGTTGCAGAAACATTATGAACAAAATAATTTATAAATATCGCAGAAAAAAACACATAATAGCACAATTGGTTAGGAGACCTTAAAACGGCGCCCATCTTCTCCGGCGCCATCTTCCATCTTAGGTCTGGATCCAGAAATAATTGCTTCAGTTTTCCCTAAGTGCAGAGATAGCTTATTATCTCCAAACCATTTGCTAATGTTAGTAAGCTCTGTGCTAAGTATGCTCTCCAACATAGTTTTACTTTGTGAGACACCAGAAGTGTAGAGTCATCCGCATAAAGAAAAAGACGGCAAGAACAAGCATCTTTCATAACGTTAATATACAATAAAAACAGCAGAGGCCCAAGCACGCTCCCCTGCGGAACGCCACAACGCATTGGTTTTGCCTGAGACAGTGAACCATTCACCTCTAATACTTGCTCCCTTCGGCTGTGTTCGTGCCTGGGGAAGCTGTTAAACCGAGCCATAGAAAATATAATTCTGCTCTATTATTCAAGCAGCGCTGTAGTTGTTGACCAATCACAGTTGAAAACGTGGCCTGCGTGGTGGTACTTCAGCAAGAATGTCCAATTTGCTCACTCCAGCTAGCTAGCTGGCAGTTTACAGAGTCATGTCTAACGATTAAAAATCCATGTTTTCTAATAATTTTTTGATGAACAATTTCTGTTGCATGTAAATAAATTTGTATGCATGCATATGGTGTGAAAGTGATAATTTTTTTGCATGTCAATAATGTTTGTTTGTTTTGTTGCTATGGTCACTGGCAGTTGGCACCCTTCTGTGTGAGAGAATGGGGCTGGAGGGATGGTGCTATTTTGTGTATTTATTTGTGCTGATCTTAACTTGTTTCGTACATCATTTTTCCGCCATCGTTTCCTATGACAAAAAGAGCTTCTGGAAATCAGAACAGCTATCACTAACCTTGATTTGGACGAGGACTTCTACTTCAATAAGTCAGAGGCGAAAGACATATTGATTATTCTGGACCAGGCCCAAATCTCTGAAGGAGGAGGAGACGGCGCTATAGAAGCCGACGTG
Source organism: Oncorhynchus mykiss (assembly GCF_057628025.1). Lineage (NCBI taxonomy): Eukaryota > Metazoa > Chordata > Actinopteri > Salmoniformes > Salmonidae > Oncorhynchus > Oncorhynchus mykiss. The sequence continues at coordinate 65,949,141 of NC_143028.1, forward strand.
TGGGATACCTGACGAGACTACTCGAAGAGTTGTTTTGTGGATTTTGATGTATGCTTGGGGTTATTGTCTTTGTGGAAGATCCATTTGCAGCCAAGTTTCAACTTCCTGACAGAGGCAACCAGGGTTTTGGCCACTGGGTAAAGTTCATGATGCTGTTGACCTTAACAAGGTCCCCAGGACCAGTGGAAGCAAAATAGCCCCATAACATCAAAGATCCACGACCATATTTTACAGTAGGTATGGGGTTCTTTTCTGCTCATTCATTCTCATTTCGACACCAAACCCACCCCTGGTGTGCGTGTCTTTGCTAAATGGCATTTGCACTTGGATTGGAACCGGTGCCTTGGTCAGTTTACATGAAAATAGAGCTCTTTGGCCATGCACACCATTGGTGGGTTTAGCGTTGAAATGAGAATGTATGAGCAGAACACACACAAACATACACAAATCCCAGTACATGGGGTGAAATTGACCCAGGGAAAGGAAGAGTGTGGGCCGGCAGTGGCTCGGAACAGTTCATTTCACGCCTGTCCTCCCTTCCTCCCCCTGCCCCCCACCCCTCCCCAGTCATCAGGGAGAGGTTAAACCCCATCCATCAACAGAACTGATTATGTTTATTGATTAAGGTAATGACTGATGTGTAGATGAGGCCTGACCGAACCCAAGCCTGAGGAGGAGTCACACAGACACACACGCACAGCCTCCTGTCTGTATCCGTATTCCTGTTCTGTTGTCCATACAGCAGCTCAGTTCTGTGTGGAAATCTACTAATTCCCCATAATAAAGCACCTAATGATCATCCTTAATGATCAGCCCTAAAACCATCCAGCCGTGCCTCTCTCTCTCCACCTCGCCTCACTGGCCCCTGTAGGTCTAGAGGCCTGCTGATTGGATGAAAGGTGTCCTACACCAGTCATGCATCTGTGAACGGGAACACGAGGAAAGTGCTCACATACACAGAAAGAAAAACAACTGCTGGGGACATTTTACCTCTGAGTGTTCTGTTCTCACACAAGATCAGCTGAGGACGTTAGACAGTCAAAAGGTAGGCAGACACTCCCATCCAACACATAAACACAAGCACACACACTACCCGTATACTGCTACAGTGTTGGATGTTAGAGTATTGCAGCAGCAGCCTGGTGCTGAGCTAAGCTCCACATTATCAGAAAATGAGAGACTGATGAACAGAGCTAAATGGGGATATGTATCTCCTCATCACCACTGACTTCACACTCAATCACATTACACAACCGACCACTTACATACAGTACAATATGTACTGTGTGAATGTAACATATCCGGGTCGTATTCACTAGGAACCAAACGGACTGAAACAGGGAGGGACTACCTGAACTTGTCCAAATAAGAAACTCTATTTTCATAGCAAAATGTTTTTTGTTGCAAAATGTTTTGCTACAGTTTATTATGGTGTGCACTAATGATTATGACCCATGTTTTCCTCTCTCTGTGGTCATCGACAATCTCTGGTTTTCAATCAAACTTATTTCAAAATGCTGCAAGTCTGCAATAATGTTTTATTTAAATGCAGCGTTTAATTAAAGCTCAATTGAAGGAAAAGGAGCATAAAATCTGTTGGAATAAAATGACTGTCAACATTCAGGTGTAAGCACATAGGGCCATATGGCCAAGTTTTAAATCAATCCATCTGCTTAACTCAGACTTTCCCAATACGTATGCACATTAGTGCTCAGTTCTGATGCTGTGAGTTCACTACAGTACAAATAGTGCTTAAACTTCAAAATGCCCATTGGCCAAGATAACACAAACTCTGTACTTTTACAGTACTGCAGCCAGTGCTCTGGGTCCAGCATTAGGTTTGCAAGATTCCAGAAATCCTGGTTGGAGGATTCACAATTTTCTGCTTATTCCCTTCTGATTCTGCGAATCTTCCAACCAGGATTTCTGGAAAACCTGGGAATTTTTGGAAAGATTACACATTTTTGCAACCCTATCCAACATACAGTATAGTACATTGTCTCCACTTGGATGACAGGTGCTGTAGTGTTCAAACCATAACCTCTGTACACACTGGGGAGCACATGGCTGCTGCCAAGTGGTCATTTACTTTCACTTAGGGGCTTTTTTCTGCAAACCCATCTCTCTTTCTCTCTCTCTTCTCCCCACTCTCTCTCTACCCCACCCATTGCCTCCAGCCCATCCCACCCCATCCCAACCCATCACAGCCCATCACACTCAACACACTCTTATTCAATTTGTCTCCTTGTCACATTTATATCCTGGGGTTGAAACTCTTTACTCCAGAGAGTGAACTGGAGATGAGATGAGAGAAGAAACCGTGCTGTGGTTAATGGGCTGTGTCCAGTACACCCCCCCCCCCACTCCCCCCCCCCCCACACACACACACACACATGGAGAGATGGGCCTCTGATCCACACACCTGAGTCCTTTCATACACAACACATCAGTATTCAGCTGGGACACAGAAATGTGTCAGCAGCCATTAGATGAAAATGCAGCATTTCACCATACACTGTGTGTGTGTCTGTGTGTGTGTCTGTGTGTGTGTCTGTGTGTGTGTCTGTGTGTGTGTCTGTGTGTGTGTCTGTGTGTGTGTCTGTGTGTGTGTCTGTGTGTGTGTATAGGAATGAGATTAAGATTGAGGGAAGAAAGAGATACCTTCTGCAGCAGCTGGGATCCAGAGTATTTTGCAGAAATTGATTTAATTTCTCCACCAAACGCTGAGGCCCATAACTTCACCCTGGAAACCAACAAAACATTTCTATATTGTTATTATACCAGTTCAGGTGAACACCGGACATTCTGTGTACACACACATTTTAATAACGTACAGCTGAGATAATAAGAAAACACAAACTGCACCAGAAATTTCTAAACAAATTTCAAAAAATGAAATCATAGATCCATGGATATCTAGAAGTTGTTTGTGTGTTATATGGCTGGTGTGAGTATAAACTATTTTCTTGAAGATACTCATATAAGAAATACATTGTTTTGATGTGTGTTGAATTTGCCTCCATCAACAAATTATCAAATACACTAGACCTACATTGTAGATAAGTGATATCATTAAATGTAGCGGTTTATTCATGTTTGTTTGGTGTTTATGATGTGTTATAAATTGATAGTTTATGAAGCTAAAGTTGATGCAAACTTTTGCCTAAAGTCTTCCTTAAACTGTACATTGTAGACGGTGGTGTCTCTATGCAGACCAAAGTACAGCACTCTGGGTTAACATCGACAAATGAACAAGGTCTTGTATAGTAGTTATTTAGGACATATCTGTATTTTGATTAAAAGAAGGACAACAATCAGTTTAAAATAAAGATATCTGTACATTTAAATAGTGTGTACATGTCATATATGAGGTGCTGTTCTTATGCCAGATATTATCTATCTATAGCAGCAATAGACTTGGGGTTAGGGTAGAGAAGTCTATTTTTTGTCATTATTTATTAGACACCAACACTAATAAATAAATAACAAAAACGATGTATTATTCGTATTATGCAGTTGTTGTTACATTGTTTTACATGCTGATGTTTTCGGCTTGTTTATCATTTTTACTATAACAAATCTACCGCTTACACACTTCAGGAAATATAACTGAAAAACTCAACAACATGTGGTGTAACTATTGCGGAACTAAAATGTTAAGATATGACATCCTCCACTCACACTGAGAGAGGAATCCCTTGCTGGGACCCTATCACTTCCACCACTGCCGTGCCCAGTATAATCCAGAAGAGAAGGAAGCTGGCGCAGTACACGTGCGAAACGAGGATCTTCCAATTCCACAGCATCTTCACGAGCATTCCCGACCACGGATCCTGGTACAATGGCTAGTACCTCTCTAGTCCCGAAAACGCACTCAGCGCGAAAAGCGGCAGCCCCTGTTACCGGCACATATTTATCAGTTTCCCCCCTGCGCCAGTCCCGCATCCAGTTGTCACTCCTAAAGGGACCCGCGTGCTGAAAGAGAGCGTTGACCTATGAACATAGGCACAAACCGCTCACCACCAGAGGGCAGAGAGAGAGAGAGAGAGAGAGAGAGAGAGAGAGAGAGAGAGAGAGAGAAAGAGAGAGAGAGAGGGAGATAATGCACGCAGAGCAGAATTAGGCCGATACCCGCGAATTATCTAAATCCAAAAAAGAGCCGTTAAATTCTACAACCATGTAAAAGGAAGCGATTCCCAAACCTTCCATTACAAAGCCATCACCTACAGAGAAATTAACCTGGAGAAGAGCCCCTAAGCAATCTGGTCCTGGGGCTCTGTTCACAAACACAAACAGACCCCAAAGAGCCTAAGGACAGCAACACAATTAGACCCAACTGTTATTATATGTATGTGAATAACTAAAGTAGGAGAGTTTGGTAAAATAGAAGCATAATCCTTAACTCAGGTGTTACATGTTACAGGTTACCACATTCTAATCAGACACTCATAATGCACCTGTTCATACATCCTAGAAAGGTGTTGGATTGGCATTATGCCCATTATCTTAACATCTTCCTTTTCACATATAATTAGCTCGATCACTTCATACCATTTTAATACCAGTACATTATCATTTTGTAAAAATATTTTGAATTTTTATAAAATAAAAAATGTAATTATTCACCTCTTAAGGGACATAGTCCCCATAACACAGGGGCAGACTTATGTTAGCCCTTGTCCTAGTGTGTCACACTGGTAGCATATTGGGCACCTCTGGGACGTTGGGCACCTCTAGGACGTTGGGCACCTCTGGGACGTTGGGAACCTCTAGGATCCTCAGGGCCTCTCCTTCCTCTTTCACAGCCTCCTGAAATGTTTATTTATTTTAATTTTAATTTAACCTTTATTTAGCTAGGCAAATCAGTTAAGAACAAATTCTTATTTACAATGACGGCCTATCCCGACCAAACCTGGACAACGCTGGGCCAATTGCACGCCGCCCTATGGGACTACCAATCATGGCCGGTTATGAGACAGCCTGGAATCAAACCAGAGTGTAGTGACACCTCTAGATGCAGTGCCTTAGACTGCTGTGCAGCTTGGGAGCCCCAAATTGTGGAGGCACAGACTGTCACGCCCTGACCATAGAGAGCCCTCGGTTCTCTATGGTGTTTAGGTCAGAGCGTGACTAGGGGGGTGTTCTAGTAATTTATTTTCTATGTGGCTGGTTTGTATGGTTCCCAATTAGAGGCAGCTGGTAATCGTTGCCTCTAATTGGGGATCATATTTAGGAAGCCCTTTCTCCCACCTGCTTTGTGGAAAATTGTTTTGAGTGAGTGCATGTAGCACTATGTTTGTTCACGGTCGGTGTTTGTTTATAGTTTTGTTTAGAAGTTTCACTTCTTCTGCGCCGGTGCCCAGTCCAGGCTTGGCGTCCAACCCAGCTCCGTGGCCGGAACCTTCCGCTGCGCCAGTGTCTAGTCCGGGCACGGCGTCCAACCCAGCTCCATGGCCGGATCCGTGGGCGGGGCGGGGGCAACGACCCACGCAGGAGCTGCCACCGACACGTTGCCTCTAATTGGGGATCATATTTAGGAAGCCCTTTCTCCCACCTGCTTTGTGGGATATTGTTTTGAGTGAGTACATGTAGCACTATGTTTGTTCACGGTCTGTGTTTGTTTATTGTTTTGTTTAGAAGTTTCACTTTAAATAAATATGTGGAACTCAAATCACATTGCGCCTTGGTACATCTTTCCACGCGACCGTGACACAGCCAGCTGAGAACTGCCCTGGTGGGGTCTTGCCGTCTCCTCATTATGTGTCCTGCCCGCACCATCCAGAGGATATTCCCAGTCTTCCCATGTGTCCCTCCTGTCCCCTATGCTTTCCTGAACTGGGGGTATGTCCTTCCGGTTCCTTCCATACTTTCGGCCCTTTACTTCCACTTCATATGACCTTGCGCTGATGTGCCCTATGCATGTGCCAAGACTCCATGTGGCATCCCTGGCGTGAGGTGACAGGAGCACTCTGACAGCTTGGCCTTGATTTTTTTGCATGCTGGTCATAGTAATGTTTTGACTTGTCCTGACGTGCACGTTTGTGAGCCTGAACATCCCCAATGACCTATGGTGCAAGGAGCTTGGGAGCTGTTGGCAACAGAGAGCGGGTGCATCTAGACATTAAGCGCGGTACAGGACTGCTGCCGAAACCCTCTGTGGGAGTATTTCTCCACGCCAAAATGGCTTGCCACACATCTTTGCCTTCGTGCATAGTATTTGTGATAAGAGTCTTTGCTATTTTCTCTGCTGACTCCGCCTTACCATTACTCTGACTGTGGTAGGGTGAGGAGGTCACATGATGGAACTCCAAGGCTTTTACAAACAAAGCAAAGTCTTGACTCATTGACTGCGGCCCATTATCCATTAATACACCACTACCATATCTGCTAAAATGCTGCTTACAACAGTCACTGATGCAAGCGACTGTGTCAATCCATTTCTCCACCTCCCAAAAATCGGAATAGTAGTCCACTATAAATCAAAAAGGAACATTCTTTATTGTGAACAGATCCATTTCCTCTTTAGACCAAGGCCGTGCTGGTACATTATGTGGGTGCAGCGTTTCCTTTTGCTGCTTAGGTAGATTAGCATTACATATGCTGCACACAGCCACAAAATTATTAATTTATTGGGTCATGTTGAGCCAGAATACTGAGCTTTGTTGAGACTGGCTTCGACCCCTGAGTGCCCTGCATGGGTACGAGAGAGAATCATCGGTTGTAGAGTTTCTGGCACTACCACCCTGTCACTTTTGTAGACAACCGCTTCCTGCATTGTGAGTTCGGCTCTGTATGTCCAGTAGTCACTCACCAGGATGGGCGTACTCTTTCTTGTGTCCGGCCAGCCTCTTAGGATAAAAGACTGAAGCATTCAAGAAGTCTTGTCCTCTGCTGAATGAGCTTTGATAGCATCCCGTGTCTGCGGGGAGATGTTTTGATCAGTAGCATGGTTCACATCTTCAAACTTAGCCTGTATTCTACCTGTAGTTGAAGTCGCTTCGGGGCAGACAGAAAAGGTTTTTAAAGATAACCACAAGCAGCTTGTGGTCAGTGTGCACCGTGATAATGTCCCTACCATGAAGGTACTGATCAGAACGGTCACAGGCGAACACTATGGCTAGGCACTCACTTTCAATTTGGGCATATCCTTGCTCCGTGGCTGTCAATGTCCTTGAAGCAAATGCAATGGGCTGCCCCTTCTGCACGAGCGCTGCCCCTAGGCATTTGTCACTTGCGTCACATTGTAGGGTCACACTACCTCAGCATTGGTTGGTTGCTTACCAATTTCTTGATTAGCTCCAATGCAGCCTCCCCCTGAGGAAGCCATTCCCACAGCACATCTTTATTGGTCAGCTGACGCAATTTATTTTACCTTTATTTAACTAGGCAAGTCAGTTAAGAACAAATTCTTATTTTCATAGACGGCCTAGGAACAGTGGGTTAACTGCCTATTCAGGGACAGAACGGCAGATTTGTACCTTGTCAGCTGGGGGATTTGAACTTGCAACTTTTTGGTTACTAGCCCAACGCTCTAAAAACTAGGCTACCCTGCCGCAATGGCTCACATACATCAGACAGATGAGTTAAGAATTTGGCTAAGTAATTTACAAAATCAAGCAGTCGCTGTACTGCTTTTGTGTCTGTAGGTGTCGGCATTTGTTGTTCTGCCTCCACCTTCTGGCCTTCAGCTGTCGAATGATGTCCCATGTATGTAATACTTGTGAGCCTGAGCTTAACTTTGTCTTTATTTAGCTTTAGATTCATCTCCCTTGCTCTTTGTAAGAGCTGAGTCAGGTTGTGGTCATGGTCCTGCACTGTTTCTTCCATTGTAGCACCACAGCCGTATACCAGGATGTTATCGGCTATGACGCTTATTCCTGGTAGTCCCTGAAGCGCATCATGTTGCCTGAGCTGATATTCCTCTGCAGCTGGTTTCACTCCAAAAGGTAACCTTGTCCACCGGTATCTACCATTGGAGGTCCAAAATGTGGTGAGGTAACTGCTCTCTTCATCCAAACGTACCTGCCAGTACCCATTTTTTGTATCCCATAATGGAAAAGATTTTCACTTTTGCCAGGCTTGACAGAACCTCTTCAACGGTAGGCATTTGGTAATGTGCCCTACATAGGGCTTTGTTCAGGGCACTTGGATCAAGGCAGACTCTTATTTTGCCAGGCTTTTCCACTACAACCATGTTGCTTATCCATGTAGTAGGTTTGGTGACCTTCGTAATGACACCCTGTTCCTCCCTTGAATCAACAGCCTTTAGTATCTTTTCCTTCAGTGGAACGGGGACTCTGCGGGGAAGCTGTTGAACTGGTCTAACAGACTCATCCCCCACCAGGTGAAGCTCACCTGCCAGAGCCTCCATCTCTTCAAAAACATCATCAAACTCTTTCAGTACTGCCTCTGATGTGTAAAAGTCTGATGGGACCTTTGGTTTTTCTTTAGTGCTGACATGATGAACAACATGTTGGTGGTTGAGCCGTAGCAACTTAAACTTTTCACACATTTCTGCTGAAAAGGAGAGACCTTTTGCAAGGTTTTCACCACTTGGAACTTTAGCACATATGTTTCCCCATCATTATTGGCTTGTAGTTCACACTCCTCTACTGGTGTAATAAGCAAAAAAAAAATATCAGAATTTGCATATACAGTGGGGGAAAAAAGTATTTAGTCAGCCACCAATTGTGCAAGTTCTCCCACTTAAAAAGATGAGAGATGCCTGTAATTTTCATCATAGGTACACTTCAACTATGACAGACAAATTGAGAAAAAAAATCCAGAAAATCACATTGTAGGATTTTTTTATGAATTTATTTGCAAATTATGGTGGAAAATAAGTATTTGGTCACCTACAAACAAGATATCTGGCTATTTCATCAGAACCACTACACTGAAATCCTTTCAAGAGCTCTGCAGTGAATTCGATGTGCCAAGATCCAATTTTTTAAAAAATATCTTCAAATTAGACATGTAATTTCCTCATTTACCTCCAAGAGGAGGTTTAGAACTCAGTTGAATGAAGTTGAAACCCTTGTCACAGCACAATCCATTAAAGGCAAAATATCTTACATCTATAGACTCCTTTCTGAGAAAGGAGGCTCCTCCTTTACGCCTTTGAAAATAATCTGGGAAAAGGACCTTGGTCTGACTATCAGTGATGAGTTATGGGCGGAGGTTTGCGACAGGGTATACTGCTCCTCTACCAATGTAAAAATGAAAGAATCTAATTACACATTTTTGTACAAATGTTATTATACTCCTTTGAGACTCCATAGAATGAAAACAGATATGTCTCCTAACTGTAAAAGTTGTACCTCTGAAAGTGGAACCTATATGCTTGTATTTTGGAGCTGTAGAGAGATTGTCAGAATCTGGCAATCTATACATATTGCTGCACAGAAAATACTAGAGGTACAGTTTGATATGACCCCGTGTATCTATCTTCTTAATACCCAGCAGGACTTTGTTCTTGATCCCGACAGAGAAAATTTGCTCATGACTATTACATACTTTGCTAAGAAATGTATTCTTCTATTGTGGGCCTCTAATACCCCTCCTACATTTAAAATGTGGATTGACCAGATTGTTGACTTTCTCCCTCTTGAAAAGCTCACTTATGACCTCCACAAGAGACAGCCCAAGTTTGATAGACTCTGGTCTCCACTACTCAACTATATTTCAAACTGGACAGAGTGAACGGGGTGACTAGGGAAATGCGCAGATACATGTTGTGTAAGGTACTGTAAAACCTAAAAATGAAATATTGGCCCGTCTCAGCGAATGCTAGAAATAGCTGATAAGAACCTTGTTAGTGCTGCTGCAAGTGTTATATATGTTATTTTTGTGTTTTTATTTGAATTTTGTTTTTGTGTGCGTATATATGTATGTGTATATATGCACCAAGGAAAATAAATAGATTAAGAAAAATAAGTGTTTTTATTTGACTATCTTTCATTTTAATTGTATTTTTATTTTTTTCAAATGTACTATTATATTTTGACTTCATTTTTTTAAGCCTGTCACATCTGTGAATGTGGAATGTGTTTTGTTGGTTGATTGAAAAACAAAACTTAATAAAACTTTAAATAAAAAAAAAAAAGAGAAAATCCTACAATGTGATTTTCTGGATTTTTTTTCTCATTTTGCCTGTCATAGTTGAAGTAAGTGTACCTATGATGACAATTACAGGCCTCTCATCTTTTTAAGTGGGAGAACTTGCACAATTGATGGCTGACTAAATACTTTTTTTGCCCCACTGTAACCCCATATGCTGGGCATTTGGCTCTTGCGTGTGTTGATCCTCAGTACATGCACCCATCTTTAGTATTTTTCCACCTTGCATCAAATCAAATCAAATCAAAATCAAATCAAATTTATTTATATAGCCCTTCGTACATCAGCTGATATCTCAAAGTGCTGTACAGAAACCCAGCCTAAAACCCCAAACAGCAAGCAATGCAGGTGTAGAAGCACGGTGGCTAGGAAAAACTCCCTAGAAAGGCCAAAACCTAGGAAGAAACCTAGAGAGGAACCAGGCTATGTGGGGTGACAGATTTTGCCTGTTTAGGGACAGTGTTCATCTTTTTAAATTGGATCTTCGTCTGTTCGCTTGCTCTGCATATATCTATGGCTCTTAGTCAGTGTAAATTGCGGTTTGCGCAGCATACTTGCTCTTACGCTGTTATCTTTACAGACAATCACAAGTCTGTCTGACCATTTCGTTTCTCATTGACCCCGAAATCACATGAATCAGACAATTGATGCAGCCTCACAACATATTGATCAGATGTCTCTGCTTGAGTTTGTTCACGTGTTAAAAATGAATCTTTCATAAATCACATTACGATTGGGATCAAAATGTCTTTGTAAAACGTCAAGGATTTTCTTTGAATTGTTCCTATCCTCTTCCCTCAGATAGTGTTGCCAACTTAGCGACTTTGTCGCTATATTTAGTGAGTATTCAGACCCCTCTAGCGACACATTTTCAAAACATCGACTAGCGACAATGCTAGAGGCTTTTTCTGATGTTATTGGAGACTCATTGGAGTTGGAGTATCATTCTTACTCTTCTCAACGAGCAGCGAGTGCTGCCGTGGGCCCCACCCCCATCCCAAAGCACTTACAGGCGGCCCAGTCCTCGCACAGCAGTCCCTCCCAGCTGCAGTCAGAGCAGGAGATGTTCACCGAATCGCACATGAGGGAAGCCTCCACTGTAAGCCAGGGCGGGATGTAAATGTAAAATGTTCTTTATCTAAAATAAAACACTGCATTTGACTCACACAGCCTCAGTCATTTACTTTGTCCACTGTGTGTGTGCCTCTCTGTGACATAAGCTGAACATCTAGCTGGCTAGATCATGTCTCAGTCTGAACTGTACACTCAAAAATACAGAAAGGAGTGAGAATCAAACCCTGAATTCAAAAGCTGGTTGAAGCCGTTTATTGGAGATGATACATGGGCATAATGCCTGTATTGTAAGGCTGATTTCTACGCCAAACTTAGTGATGTAAAAAAAACACATGACAACTCAAAACCATACTCAAAAGGCAAAGCCTTATAACAGTTCCACCCAAAACAAGCTGCTATTTAAGGTTAAAAGAATTGACTCTGCAAAACAGGCTGAGTCCACCATGGCATTAGCTAATGTTGAACACTGTTCCATGCTGGCATGTGATCACATTGGAGAAGCATGTAGAGCTGCGTTCTCAGACTCCACTGCTGCTACCAACTTCAACATGCACAGGACAAAGTGCACAGAAATAATTAATGGTGTTCAAGCACCATAATTTCTGAAAAAGTTGGTCGCAGATGTAGGTGACCAGAGTTTCAGCCTCCTCCTCAATGAGTCCACGGATATAAGTGTTTCTAAGTACCTGGGGGTTATGATAAGGTACTTTAGTGACACCAAGCAGACAATTGTATCAACATTTCTGGGGCTTGTTGAGTTGGAGGGAGGAGATGCCAAATCTATAGCCCATGCTGTTGTGGCTTTCCTCGAAGTGTTGTCTTAAAAAATAAAAACTCCTGGGGATAGGGACTGACAATGCCTCTGTTATGATGGGGATTAACAAATGGGGTCCATAAAGTGCTGGAGTATGGCCTCAAATATCTGGTTCTTATTCGCTGTGTGTGCAACTCTCTGCAGCTTGCTGTAAGTCATGCTTCCAATGACACCATCCCCCATGGTGTGGAGTACTTGGTATGAGAGACTTATAACTGGTTTTCAGTGTCTCCAAAGTGCAGGGAGGCCTACAAGGCTATATAAGAGACCATCAACTGTGGTGTGACGACCCTCCCACTCTGTCTGCCGTATTCTCTCTTTGTTCTTGTTTCCTTATTAGGATGCCGGTGGGCGGAGTTGGGAGGGTCGTCAGCTACATGGGAAACACTTGAGCCCGGTGTGTCCCAGGATAAATACACCACTCCCCCATTCATGGAGGAGACTCTCTCCATGCAGACACCTTTATAGTTTTTGTTGTGTATCTTGGTGGTTTTTGGTTGTTTGCTTTGGCACCTTTCAACACTCTGCAATATCACATTCATGCATGCCAAAACACTCACTTACACTACTGATTACTGATTACACACACCATTGTATATTGTACTTAGTTTACTTTATTTAATAAATATATGTTTTGTTACTCCTTATCTCCACGTCTCCCTTTTGTTACGGGCTTTGAGCCGGTTCGTGACAGTGGGGAGAAACCTTTACAGATAACCAAGGTGTGTGCCACATGTTGGCTCTCCATTGAACCCGCGGTTTCATGCATTTTGGACCAGTGGGAGGAGCTTAGGCTGCATTTCACAGTCACCAAGTCCAGTGAACACTGCTACATGGCTGAGGGTTTATACTCCAAGTCCAGTGAACACTGCTACATGGCTGAGGGTTTATACTCCATGTACAGTGAACACTGCTACATGGCTGAGGTTTTATACTCCATGTACAGTGAACACTGCTACATGGCTGAGGTTTTATACTCCATGTACAGTGAACACTGCTACATGGCTGAGGGTTTATACTCCAAGTCCAGTGAACACTGCTACATGGCTGAGGTTTTATACTCCATGTACAGTGAACACTGCTACATGGCTGAGGGTTTATACTCCATGTACAGTGAACACTGCTACATGGCTGAGGTTTTATACTCCATGTACAGTGAACACTGCTACATGGCTGAGGGTTTATACTCCATGTACAGTGAACACTGCTACATGGCTGAGGTTTTATACTCCATGTACAGTGAACACTGCTACATGGCTGAGTGTTTATACTCCAAGTCCAGTGAACACTGCTACATGGCTGAGTGTTTATACTCCAAGTCCAGTGAACACTGCTACATGGCTGAGGTTTTATACTCCATGTACAGTGAACACTGCTACATGGCTGAGGTTTTATACTCCATGTCCAGTGAACACTGCTACATGGCTGAGGGTTTATACTCCAAGTCCAGTGAACACTGCTACATGGCTGAGGTTTTATACTCCATGTACAGTGAACACTGCTACATGGCTGAGGGTTTATACTCCATGTACAGTGAACACTGCTACATGGCTGAGGGTTTATACTCCAAGTCCAGTGAACACTGCTACATGGCTGAGGTTTTATACTCCATGTACAGTGATCCTCAAAACATATTGTGTCTGACTTTTTTGAAGTCAGTGCTGGGTGAGGTACAGTAGTGCTGGGTGAGGTACAGTAGTGCTGGGTGAGGTACAGTAGTGCTGGGTGAGGTACAGTTGGCCATCAAGGCTTTTGAGGGAGAGCAAGTAGATCCTCTTAATCTACTTGACTGCTTGGTTAGCCTGATCAAGTCTGTGAGCAGCAGGGTGCTGAATCCACCAGCAAATGTTGATGTACTCAAAGGGCCAATAGATGGATAGATCAGTCCCAAACTGTACCTTGGTTACCTTTTTGGGTCAAAGGCAGCTGAGTTCCACCTTGCGGCTGAGGATGAAAACAATGTCCGAAAGTGGCGAGTAGCCTTCACCATCCCCATCACTAAGGAGTTGAGGGTGAGACTGCCAGACAATATCGAAGCATTGTAGTACATGTCAGTTTTCAATGTGGAGGAAACTCTAAAGCACAATAAGAGCCCTGGAGAAATAGAAAAAATAGCCAAGCTCCTTGGCTACTCCCCTGCAGAGATAGACAAGATGGTCCAGCAATGGCGTGCCATCCATCTTAGTAAATGGAATGAGACAAAAAACACACTGCGCTTCTGGAGTGAGATTTGGAACTTCGGGGATGCAGCTGATATCAACCCGTTTCAAGAACTTGCCATGGCTGCTGTGTTTGTGTTGTCCTTGCCACAGTCGAATGCTGAAGTCAAGAGAGTATTCAGCCAGATGAGTGTGGTAAAAAGCAAACGTAGAAATCGGATGTCCTTGCAGACCCTTAACTCCATCCTGTACATTCGATATGGACTGAAGCTGTCTGGTGAGGCTTGCTATGAGCACCAGCTCCCTGATAATGTTTTGCAGCTTTTTGGCACATCAGCTGCTTATTCATGTAAGTCAGCTCCCCCAGTTGCTGAACCTGCCACAGAGAGCCTTGACCAAAAATGACGATGACCCACTCTTTCTGTGAGCCAGCACAGCATGTGTGTGTGTGGAGGGGGGTCTGGAAAAAAACAACTATTAACCTGATTTAGGGCCAGACTAGTAACCATAATCTTCTCACATTGCCATTGACAGTTTTTTCTATTGTCTCTTTTTGGTCCATATAGATTGTTAATGTAGATTGTATACAAAAAAATGTAAATAATGTTATGGTTAAAAATGTTCATGTTTTACTGTGACTTGTTGTAGGTGGACCATAAGGTTAAAAACCAAACCAAATTAAGAAAACTGAACAAAAACAACAAAACAACAAAAGTAACTGTCACTTACCAGTCCCAAGCCCGGATAAAGGAGGAGGGTTGGAATTGTGACATTAAAAAAACAAGAATCGACAGAAGAAAGATCATTTGTAGTTCTAAACATTTTTTAGGGTGTTTTTTACTCACTTTTTGTCTCTCCCACGACGTTATTCTTCTCTCCTACAGTGTTCATCACAAGTACATGCACATGGCCAATTATGCAAATTAGGCGATGATGTCGTTTATTGACTTCTAGCCACTTTTAGGACAGCCAATAGCTACTTTCCTTACTGAGGAGTTGGCAACACTACCCAGATATAGGAAGCATATGGTACTCTCTTCCAAAGAAACGAAGCAGTGTTGCCACTTGCACGTGCAGGTAATTTTTATCTAAGACCGTAGCGATTTCATAACTCTCCCACGGATCACTCTAAAACAATCAGTTTTGATACAAATGGCCTTTCATGTCCATGGCACTATGCTCCGGAATTTGCCTGAGAAACATTGGAGGCTCATCGTCCTTGCTCATTTGTTCCACTTGTTTGCATTTATCCCACAGCGATTAAATTGTCCACATACCTTGTCCTCTTTTCTGTAGTGCTTGGCTTTGGGTTCATTTCTCTGACACCATGTAATTATGTGTATGTGAATAACTCACGTCGGAGAGTTTGGTCAAGTACAAGCATAATCCTTTACTCAGGTGTTACATGTTATAGGTCACAACATTCTAATCAGACACTCATAATGCACCTGTTCATACAGTTGAAGTCGGAAGTTTACATACACCTTAGCTAAATACATTTGAACTCAGTTTTTCACAATTCCTGACATTTATTAACTTGGGTCAAACGTTTCAGGTAGCCTTCCACAAACTTCCCACAAAATGTTGAGTGAATTTTAGCCCATTCCTCCTGACAGAGCTGGTGTAACTGAGTCAGTTTTGTAGGCCTCCTTGCTCGCACATGCTTTTTCAGTTGTGCCCACAACATGTCTATAGGATTGAGGTCAGGGCTTTGTGATGGCCACTCCAATACCTTGACTTTGTTGTCCTTAAGCCATTTTGCCACAACTTTGGAAGTATGGTTGGGTCATTGTCCATTTGGAAGACCCACTTGCGACCAAGCTTTAACTTCCTGACTGATGTCTTGAGATGTTGCTTAAATATATCCACAGAATTTTCCTACCTCATGATGCCATCTATTTTGTGAAGTGCACCAGTCCCTCCTGCAGCAAAGCACCCCCACAACATGATGCTGCCACCCCCGTGCTTCACGGTTGGGATGGTGTTCTTTGGCTTTCAAGCCTCCCCCTTTTTTCTCCAAACGGTCATTATGGCCAAACAGTTCTATTTGTGTTTCATCAGACCAGAGGACATTTCTCCAAAGAGTATGATCTTTGTCCCTATGTGCAGTTGCAAACCATAGTCTGGCTTTTTATGGCGGGTTTTGAGCAGTGGTTTCTTCCGTGCTGAGCGGTCTTTCAGGTTATGTTGATATAGGACTCGTTTTACTGTGGATATAGATAATTTTGTACCTGTTTCCTCCAGCATCTTCACAAGGTCCCATGCTGTTGTTCTGGGATTGATTTGCACTTTTCGCACCAAGGTACGTTCATCTCTAGGAGACAGAACTCATCTCCTTCCTGAGCGGTATGAAGGCTGCGTGGTCCCATGGTGTTTATACTTGCTTACTGTTGTATGCACGTGGTACTTTCAGGCATTTGGAAATTGCTCCCAAGGATGAACCGGACATGTGGAGGTCTACAATTTTTTTTATGAGGTCTTGGATGACTTATTTTAGATTTTCCCATGATGTCAAGGAAAGAGGCACTGAGTGTGAAGGTAGGCCTTGAAATACATCCACAGGTACACCTCAAATTGACTCAAATGATGGCAATTAGCTTATCAGAAGCTTCTAAAGACATGACATCTTTTTCTGGAATTTTCCAAGCTGTTTAAAGGCCCAGTCAATTCAGTGTATATAAACTTCTGACCCACTGGAATTGTGATAAAGTGAATTATAACTGAAATAATCTGTCTGTAAACAATTGTTGAAAAAATGACTTGTGTCATGCACAAAGTAGATGTCCTAACCAACTTGCCAAAACTATAGTTTGTGAACAAGAAATTTGTGGAGTGGTTGAAAAACAAGTTTGAATGACTCCAACCTAAGTGTATGTAAACTTCCGACTTCAACTGTATATCCTAGCAAGGTTCCCACTAGCACCATCTATGGGTTGGCATTATGCCCATTATCTTAACACCAACCAAATCATGAGAAAACAAAAAGATAATTACTTGACACATTGGAAAGAATTTACAAAAAACAGAGCAAACTAGAATGCTATTTGGCCCTAAAACAGAGAGTACATAGTGGCAGAATACTTGACCACTGTGACTGCCCCAAAATAAAGGAAATCTGTGATTATGTACAAACTCATTGAGCATAGCCATGCTGTTGAGAAAGAGACCTGGCTCTCAAGAGAAGAAAGGCTATGTGCACTGCCCACAAACTAAGGTGGAAACTGAGCTGCTTTTCATAACCTCCTGCCAAATGTATGACCATATTATAGACACATATTTCCCTCGGATTACACAGATCCACAAAGAAAATACAAATGCATTTTTTATAAACTCCTATATCTATTGGGTGGAATACCAGTGTACAATCACAGCAGCAATATTTGTGAGCTGTTGCAACAAGAAAAGGGCAACCAGTGAAGAACATACACGTTGTTAATACAACCTATATTTATGTTTATTTATTTTCCCATTTGTACTTTAACTATTTGCGTATCATTACAACACTGTAAATAGACATAATATAACATTTGAAATGTCTTTATTATTTTGGAACTTTTGCGAGTGTAATGTTTTTTTATTTATTGTTTACTTCACTTTTGTTTATTATCTATTTCACTTGCTTTGGCAATGTTAACATATGTTTCCCATGCCAATAAAGTCCCTTACATTGAAATCGAATTGAGAGAGAGCTAGAGAGAGACACTAAAGTCAGGCATGGGATAACATTGCAATTGCTGTTATCGTCTGAAAAGCAAATTGTTATTTTCTCTCCTGGGGATTTTCTTGAGATTTGCGGATCTCAGCCTTTTGCCCCAAATAAAAAACAAACACCTCAGCTGCTTTCACAGGGAAGGAACAGTGAGGAGAGATAAGGAGTTGTGGTAGAGCAAAGAGCCTGATGCAGGGTGCGAGAGAGGGAGCAAAGAGCACCAACGTTTGTGTGGGGTATCTTGCATCACTTTGTGAGAACCCCAGAAACAGCGTGAAAAGGTGGAAATGTAAAATGCGAAACTTTCACTCGAGACTTTCACTCCATTCCTTTATGTATGCGGACATTCCAAAGTCAGCATGAGAGTTTGTGCTATTCCTACATTGTCTTTTTCTTCCTACTGACATCCAGACATGACTGACTCAAAATAGCTTTGACTTGCTTTTTGCAGTGTTTCAGACAATGCTTTGTTATTTGAGGCAGATTGCACCGTTTGACCTGCTCGTTGTCTTTCAAGTCGGTGGTGGATGAAACGATAGACCAATGCAATATGCACACCTGACATCAAATCGAGATGACTGATTAAGTGTTTATTATGCTAATCAAAGATCAACGTTTGTCATTCTAAGCCTTTGGTAGTCTAACGCCTCGATCAAACGGAGATCAAGGTTTGTCATTCACACCTCGATCACACAGCGTCTTTGCATTTTGGTACACCAGAATAACATTCATTTCCAATGAAACGCTGCGTTTGCCTTGCAGCATTGCAGCACTGCAAGGCAGAAGCAGTGCGTTTGGTGTGGTGCATACTTTGGATTTATGAAAGTACGCGTCAAACTGTATGAGTAGACGACTTGACAGAAATGGTAGCAGAAGGTGAATGTTGAACTTCTGTTGCACACATATCCAGATGATGCTACATATTATTTTGCGCAATGGCACTGCCGGTGTATTCGAAGCATAAGCCATTTGGTAGTCGAACGCCTCGATCACACCAACAGTGTCATTGCATTTTGGTACACCAGAAGTACATTCATATACAATGGAACGCTGTGCATACGTTCATATGTGTCAAACTGTGCGGATACGGCTTGACAGAAATTATAGCAGAAGGGGAATGTTGAACTTTTGTTGCATACATATCCAGATGATGCGGCATACTATTTTGCGCAAAAAATATCGGTGTTATCAAGGCGTAAAGCTTCATGTCCACAAGATGTGTCAAACTCAGCATTCCGGTAGAGGTAATACATTGTCAATGGAGCAGTCCGCAACGCTATGTTTGGGATACCGCACTAGGCTGCGGTGCGTTCTGTATATTGCATGCTTTCAATATTTTCAACTCGTGCGTTGCATTACCATGCGGTGGTACAAACAGAGGTTCATAAAAGTTCCATGGCGGGGGTGGCACCATACATAGAACAAATGATGAGGACTATTGTGTAGTTGGAGACAAGAATATAATCGGCTGAATGACTGGAAATGTGTCTCTGAGGGTAAGAATGACTCTGGGGCAATTCATCATTACTACACTTGGGTAGTGCAGGGTGCAGGGTTTCAGGAAATTGGCCAACAGAATGTCATTCAAAAGGAATATGCACAGGACGGTTTTGTGTGTAATTTAGCATGCCATCATGCAGTACAAGCTAGTGATTTGAAATCAGTACTCTATATGTGAACAACCAGTTCAATTTATTGATGTTGATAGAGATAAGTGACAGAATTGTTATAAAGCGCCCTTGTGCACGCCAGTCTGTTGGAAGCTCTGCCATTCTATGATACTAGTAGGTCGATTGGAGAATAACTTTCACCTGTTCTAATTATTAGCTTTGGTGGAACAGGGTGAACATGATCTTCTCCAGGCTGCATTCCATTCTGCAACCTTGCGAAGCACATGTGCACCATTGTTCAGAAAATGCAGGCAAGACATCTGGCAAACAACATACAGTGCCTTGCGAAAGTATTCGGCCCCCTTGAACTTTGCGACCTTTTGCCACATTTCAGGCTTCAAACATAAAGATATAAAACTGTATTTTTTTGTGAAGAATCAACAACAAGTGGGACACAATCATGAAGTGGAACGACATTTATTGGATATTTCAAACTTTTTTAACAAATCAAAAACTGAAAAATTGGGCGTGCAAAATTATTCAGCCCCCTTAAGTTAATACTTTGTAGCGCCACCTTTTGCTGCGATTACAGCTGTAAGTCGCTTGGGGTATGTCTCTATCAGTTTTGCACATCGACAGACTGACATTTTTTCCCATTCCTCCTTGCAAAACAGCTCGAGCTCAGTGAGGTTGGATGGAGAGCATTTGTGAACACCAGTTTTCAGTTCTTTCCACAGATTCTCGATTGGATTCAGGTCTGGACTTTGACTTGGCCATTCTAACACCTGGATATGTTTATTTTTGAACCATTCCATTGTAGATTTTGCTTTATGTTTTGGATCATTGTCTTGTTGGAAATCTCCGTCCCAGTCTCAGGTCTTTTGCAGACTCCATCAGGTTTTCTTCCAGAATGGTCCTGTATTTGGCTCCATCCATCTTCCCATCAATTTTAACCATCTTCCCTGTCCCTGCTGAAGAAAAGCAGGCCCAAACCATGATGCTGCCACCACCAAGTTTGACAGTGGTGATGGTGTGTTCAGGGTGATGAGCTGTGTTGCTTTTACGCCAAACATAACGTTTTGCATTGTTGCCAAAAAGTTCAATTTTGGTTTCATCTGACCAGAGCACCTTCTTCCACATGTTTGGTGTGTCTCCCAGGTGGCTTGTGGCAAACTTTAAACAACACTTTTTATGGATATCTTTAAGAAATATCTTTCTTCTTGCCACTCTTCCATAAAGGCCAGATTTGTGCAATATACGACTGATTGTTGTCCTATGGACAGAGTCTCCCACCTCAGCTGTAGATCTCTGCAGTTCATCCAGAGTGATCATGGGCCTCTTGGCTGCATCTCTGATCAGTCTTCTCCTTGTATGAGCTGAAAGTTTAGAGGGACGGCCAGGTCTTGGTAGATTTGCAGTGGTCTGATACTCCTTCCATTTCAATATTATCGCTTGCACAGTGCTCCTTGGGATGTTTAAAGCTTGGGAAATCTTTTCGTATCCAAACTTCTTCACAACAGTATCTCGGACCTGCCTGGTGTGTTCCTTGTTCTTCATGATGCTCTCTACGCTTTTAACGGACCTCTGAGACTATCACAGTGCAGGTGCATTTATACGGAGACTTGATTACACACAGGTGAATTGTATTTATCATTAGTAATTTAGGTCAACATTGGATCATTCAGAGATCCTCACTGAACTTCTGGAGAGAGTTTGCTGCACTGAAAGTAAAGGGGCTGAATAATTTTGCACGCCCAATTTTTCAGTTTTTGATTTGCTAAAAAAGTTTGAAATATCCAATAAATGTCGTTCCACTTCATGATTGTGTCCCACTTGTTGTTGATTCTTCACAAATAAATACAGTTTTATATCTTTATGTTTGAAGCCTGAAATGTGGCAAAAGGTCGCAAAGTTCAAGGGGGCCGAATACTTTCGCAAGGCACTGTATGGCAAAACGCATGTGCACATGCTGGACATGTGGTATAAGCTAGCCTTAATGTAGTCCTCTCTTTAAGACAGTTTAAATTCCAGCACTTAACTTGACTGTACTTCAGCATCCCAAGTGTGTTGCCATCTACACAACGGATCCACAGCGGAACCGACAGAGGTTAGGCCAAGTGCACAGGCTCTACATTTTAAATTGTATTTTTTAAATATATTAGACTACATTACATTTTCATACCTTTTGAATACTTACAGATTACCAAAGAGACTCGGCATTTAAGTGCATGTTTTATTTGATGGGTAGGCTTTAGTCACAATGTCATGAACTAGGCTACTGCAGTGCATACATGAATTGCCGTTACAAATAATTTGAGTCATTAAGACTAAATGCATGTTAGAGTTCATGTTGGGAGTAGGCAAGCCGAAAATATGGAAGAATATATTATAGCCTATTCTTGAGCTGGTCAGTACCCAAACTCTCCTCTGTGAGGATGCCCTACCCCCCATCGCCACAATGTTTTAAAAACTCAGTTTGCGCTCTTTGGTGTGACAGTTACAGTGCCTTGCAAAAGTATTCACCCCCCTTGGCGTTTTTCCTATTTTGTTGCATTACAACCTGGAATTTAAATAGATTTTTATTTGGATTTCATATACGGGACATACACAAAATTGTCCAAATTGGTGAAGTGAAATGAAAAATATAACTTGTTTAAAAAAATGATAAAAAAATTAAAAACGGAAAAGTGGTGAGTACATATGTATTCACCCCTTTTGCTATGAAGCCCCTAAACAAGATCTCGTGCAACCAATTTACCTTCAGAAGTCACATAATTAGTTAAATAAAGTCCACCTGTGTGCAATCTAAGTGTCACATGATCTGTCACATGATCTCAGTATATATACACCTGTTCTGAAAGGCCCCAGAGCCTCCAACACCACTAAGCAAGGGGCACCACCAAGCAAGCAGCACTATGAAGACCAATGAGCTCTCCAAACAGGTCAGGGACAAAGTTGTGGAGAAGTACAGATCAGGGTTGAAGAAGAAGGTATTCTGGTCAGATGAGACTAAAAATGTAGTTTTTTGTCCATCAAGGAAAAAGCTATGTCTGGCGCAAACCCAGCACCTCTCATCACCCCGAGAACACCATCCACCATCATTTTTCATCAGCAGGGACTGGGAAACTGGTTAGAATTGAAGGAATGATGGGTGGCGCTAAATACAGGGAAATTCTTGAGGGAAACCTGTTTCAGTCTTCCAGAGATTTGAGACTGGGACAGAGGTTCACCTTCCAGCAGGACAATGACCCTAAGCATACTGCTAAAGCAACACTTGAGTGGTTTAAGGGGAAACATTTAAATGTCTTGGACTGGCCTAGTCAAAGCCCAGACCTCAATCCAATTGAGAAACTTTGGTATGCCTTAAAGATTGCTGTACATCAGCGGAACCCATCCAACTTGAAGGAGCTGGAGCAGTTTGCCTTGGAGAATGGACAAAAATTCCAGTGGCTAGATGTGCCATGCTTATAGAGACACCCTGAGAGACTTGCAGCTGTAATTGCTGCAGAAGGTGGCTCTACAAAGTATTTACTTTTTTTTTGGGGGGGGGGGGGGGGGGATAGTTATGCACACTCAAGTTTTCTGTTTTATTGTCTTATTTCTTGTTTGTTTCACCCCAAAAATATTTTGCAACTTCAAAGTGGTAGGCATGTTGTGTAAATCAAATTATACAAACCAATCAAAAATAAATTTGACTTCCACATTGTAAGGCAACAAAATAGGAAAAATGCCAAAGGGAGTGAAAACTTTCGCAAGCCACTGTATGTCATTGGCCACTTTTTGTTATAAACAGACCCTTCTCCTTTCAGAAGTCCTCCAGAGGTCCTCTTTCGAAACGCTGATTAGCGTGTGATAATAATGTCAAGGCGGTGTATGGGCTGATGGATTTCCCCACCATGCAATCCGCGTTTCGGCGCGAGGCCATTATTAGCTGGATAACTGGATAATTACATCGTACATCAAAGGTCCATGGAGCCTCTGCCAGGCTGGGAACGCGCCAATAAGGCGCATGATCATGGACAATATCACAGCCTTTTGTCTGCCCAGGTCCCAATCACATCTAGTGCGAGGAGGGTCACTGCTTTAAATTAACTGCCTCCAAATAAAAGTTTAGCATCGCATTCCGAATCAGCTACACTTTATCTGAGTTTCACTCAAGACCGGCGCCAGATAAGTGCTTGTAAGTAAGGATTTCACTGTAAGGTCTACTACACCTGTTGTATTCAGCGCATGTGACAAATACAATTTGATTTGATATGAGATAGGTCTATTGCAGTGAGAGGGATTTGATTCCAATGATCTCCACTATTGGCAACAGACAGGGTAGAAGAAGCCCGTTAAACTTAGATAAGAACAGAGTATTGAAGTTCTCTTGATTAATTCCCCCCATTTTATAATTCAAGAAATGCGAGTAAACCCATGTAGAAATAAAGAATGGTTCTGATTTCACTGTAGTTGCACGAGGCACTGTCCACGGTGCTGATTTTCGCGCCTGTCTTTACGAAGCGGGGAAGTTTATTCACCCAACATCGAAATAAATGTACTAAACTTATACCAGCCTACTGAATTCACAGTGTGTGTCAAGTAACAATCAACTCATCATGCCAACTACATTTCACAAACAATATTTCTTCACCCACTCAGATTTAGAATGATTGGTCGAGATTAAACAGGTTTAGAAAGTACTGCGTTGAAAGCGGTTTTTAATCCTCATGGCTCGATTTTAGTTCAGGACCCCCAAACACTCGTAATCTCTGTCTTGATTTAATGAAAGGTAAACCTCTTAGAAGGTTATGCACTGGACTGACAACTTACTGTGCTGTCTGGCCTGTTAACTCTAGGGAGCTTAACTCCAGTCTAGCCACCTGTCAGTCACCCTCTGACCTGTCACATTATCTCTGGCTCTCTAGTAGGAATTTTGTATCACTGTGCAAACTGCCCCACAGTCAGTTGTGTCCAATTGTGAATAGTCTTATGTGATTGGCTCCTTCTGATTTTATTATGGAATAACTCCTGTATTTCAGGTCAACATCTGAATAACTGTATGCTAAAGCTACTGTAATTGTTAGAACAATTCCCATTGTTAGATGATTAACATTGGTTTGGGACAAATATGTAAAGTGTGACATGAGCCAGGGCCAATCATTTGAGTGCAAATTCCATCATCCCGACTAGTGTCATGTACCCTTTCAACCTATATTCTCTACGGTTTAAAGAAACAGGATTACCCCTGACTTAATTATCAAAGTGATTCTATATGTACAGTATTATAGACTATACACTACCGGTCAAAAGTTTTAGAAGACCTACAGTTGAAGTCGGAAGTTTACATACACCTTAGCCAAATACATTTAAACTCAGTTTTTCACAATTCCTGACATTTAATCCTAGTAAAAAATTCCCTGTCTTAGGTCAGTTAGGAACACCACTTTATTTTTGTAAGGGGTGCGTACTGGCGGAAGAGAAGTCAGACGCAGGAGATTAAAAACTGTGTTTCCAACGGCGCAGTTTAATAATAAAAACCCACCGGAAAACAGAACAATCAATAAATGGGTACATAACCCAACGCATACCAGGACAGACGTGCACAAGCACTTACAATAAACAATCACCGACAAGGACATGGGGGAAACAGAGGGTTAAATACACAACATGTAATTGATTGAATTGAAACCAGGTGTGAGGGAAGACAAGACAAAACCAATAGAAAATGAAAGGTGGATCGGCGATGGCTAGAAGGCCGGTGACGTTGACCGCCGAACGTCGCCCGAACCAGGAGAGGGACCGACTTCGGCGGAAGTCGTGACAATTTTAAGAATGTGAAATATCAGAATAATAGTAGAGAGAATAATTTATTTCAGCTTTCATTTCTTTCATCACATTCCCAGTGGGACAGAAGTTTACATACACTCAATTAGTATTTGGTAGCATTGCCTTTAAATAGTTTAACTTGGGTCAAATGTTTCCGGCAGCCTTCCACAAGCTTCCAACAATAAGTTGGGTGAATTCTGGCCCATTCCTCCTGACAGAGATGGTCTAACTGAGTCAGGTTTGTAGGCCTCCTTGCTCGCACACACTTTTTCAGTTCTGCCCACAAAATGTTGATAGGATTGAGGTCAGGGCTTTGTGATTACCACTCCAATACCTTGACTTTGTTGTCCTTAAGCCATTTTGCCACAACTTTGGAAGTATGGCTGGGGTCATTGTCCAAGCTTTAACTTACTGATGTCTTGAGATGTTGCTTCAATATATCCATATAATTTTCCTACCTCATGATGCCATCTATTTTGTGAAGTGCACCAGTCCCTCCTGCAGCAAAGCACCCCCACAACATGATGCTGCCACCCCCATGCATCACGGTTGGGATGGTGTTCTTCGGCTTGCAAGCTTCCCCCTTTTTCCTCCAAACATAACGATGGTCATTATGGTCAAACAGTTCTATTTTTATCTCATCAGACCAGAAAACATTTATCCAAAAAGTACAATCTTTGTCCCCATGTGCAGTTGCAAACTGTAGTCTGTCCTTTTTATGGCAGTTTTGGAGCAGTGGCTTCTTCCTTGCTGAGCGGCCTTTCAGGTTATTTCGATATAGGACTCGTTTTACTGTGGATATAGATAATTTTGTACCTGTTTCCTCCAGCATCTTCACAATGTCCTTTGCTGTTGTTCTGGGATTGATTTGCACTTTTTGCACCAAAGTACGTTCATCTCTAGGAGACAGAACGCGTCTCCTTCCTGAGCGGTATGAAGGCTGCGTGGTCCCATGGTGTTTATACTTGCGTACTATTGTTTGTACAGATGAACGTGATACCTTCAGGCGTTTGGAAATTGCTCCCAAGGATGAACCAGACTTGTGGAGGTCTACAATTTTTTCTTCTGAGGTCTTGGCTGATTTCTTTTGATTTTCCTATGATGTCAAGCAAAGAGGCCCTGAGTTTGAAGGTAGGCCTTGAAATACATCCACAGGTACACCTCATATTGATTCAAATGTGGTCAATTAGCCTAACAGAAGCTTCTAAAGCCATGACATTATTTTCTGTAATTTTCCAAGCTGTTTGAAGGCACAGTAAACTTAGTGTGGAATCATTGTTCTTCCTCTGTCAACCATGGTTACCTGCAAGGAAACATGTGCCGTCATCATTGCTTTGCACAAAAAGGGCTTCACAGGAGAGCGAACTTCAAGGACTTCAAGGAGAGTGGTTCAATTGTTGTGAAGAAGGCTTTAGGGCGCCCAAGAAAGTCCAGCAAGCACCAGGACCGTCTCCTAAAGTTTGTTCAGCTGCGGTTTCGGGGCACCACCAGTACAGAGCTTGCTCAGGAATGGCAGCAGGCAGGTGTGAGTGCATTTGCATGCACAGTGAGGAGAAGACTTTTGGAGGCTGGCCTGGTGTCAAGAAGGGCAGCAAAGAAGCCACTTCTCTCCAGGAAAAACATCA
Organism: Oncorhynchus mykiss; assembly: GCF_057628025.1. NCBI lineage: Eukaryota > Metazoa > Chordata > Actinopteri > Salmoniformes > Salmonidae > Oncorhynchus > Oncorhynchus mykiss. The sequence continues at coordinate 65,976,062 of NC_143028.1, forward strand.
GGGAAAGACTGATATTCTGCAAAAGGTACAGGGATTGGACTGCTGAGGACTGGGGTAAAGTCATTTTCTCTGATGAATCCCCTTTCCGATTGTTTGGGGCATCGGGAAAAAAGCTTGTCCGGAGAAGACAAGGTGAGCGCTACCATCAAACTTGTGTCATGCCAACAGTAAAGCATCCTGAGACCATTCGTGTGTGGGGTTGCTTCTCAGCCAAGGGAGTGGGCTCACTCACAATTTTGCCTAAGAACACAGCCATGAATATAGAATGGTACCAACACATCCTCCGAGAGCAACTTCACCCAACCATCCAGGAACAGTTTGGTGACGAACAATGCCTTATCCAGCACGATGGAGCACCTTTCCATAAGGCAAAAGTGATAATTAAGTGGCTTGGGGAACAAAACATCAATATTTTGGGTCCATGGCCAGGAAACTCCCGAGACCTTAATCCCATTGAGAACTTGTGGTGTACCTTCAAGAGGCGGGTGGACAAACAAAAACCCACAAATTCTGACAAACTCCAAGCATTGATTATGCAAGAATGGGCTGCCATCAGTCAAGATGTGGTCCAGAAGTTAATTGACAGCATGCCAGGGCAGATTGCAGAGGTCTTGAAAAAGAAGGGTCAACACTGCAAATATTGACTCTTTGCATCAACTTCATGTAATTGTCAATAAAAGCCTTTGACACTTATGAAATGCTTGTAATTATACTTCAGTATCCCATAGTAACATCTGACAAAAATATCTAAAGACACTGAAGCAGCAAACTGTGGAAATTAATATTTGTGTCATTCTCAAAACCTTTGGCCACGACTGTAATACAGTAGTCCGGAGAAAGGAGGGGGATTCCCATAGAATTACATATATACAGTAACTGTAATTCATAGGATCTCTGTGGGGATTCCTCCGACTTGATAAAAACTTGGAGGACAAGAGGAGGCCAGAGACTAAATATAGCAGCTGCTAACACAGTGTACCAGCCAGGACCAGCACAACACAGTGTTTATTTTTATAATGGTTTATTTAATCCATTACGTGGCGGTATTACTGTAGTTAAGAAATAACCCGGAAAAGCAAAACTGAGCCACAACAACACATAATAGATGGGAGGAGGCTGAAATGGGAAAGAACATTATCTTCATCTGTATTCAAATGAGCATCCAAGATTATCATAAAACAATAGAATCAAAACAGTAATTGAAAAAAATAGCATTATTATTATTATTATTATTATAGCAAATTATTACAGTAAGTAAATACACTGAATAGTAATTGTATTTAATGATACTTGACACACACACACACACACACACACACACACACACACACACACACACACACACACACACACACACACACACACACACACACACACACACAGCTTTGTTGTAAGTCCATGGTAAGTTAAAATAAGGAAGGCTGGACAGGTCAGATCAATCAGGAAAGGATAGTGACCTGGAGTGCCCCTCTCTCACACACCTATTAGTCAGAGGCTGACACTTTCAACTTTCACTGACCCTGTGTGTGTCCATGTGTGTGTGGGAGAACGAGTTTGTGTGTGCATGTGTTAGTGTGTGTGTGAGAGAGAGTTTGTGTATGTCCATGTGTGTGACAGCAAAAAAGCTTAGGTAGTCAGACATTTCCCAGAAAGCCCCTCTCTGGAGTGACACTCATTTCCGCCAGGGATGTCAAGGAATGAAGAGGGATCCTGGGAAGTTTAAAATTCCTATCACCTTGACTGGAGTAATTTAACACACATATTCCTGTGAGGGCACTTGCAATTGGTGAGAGACAACTTGTTCTTGCGCCTCTACAATCAGGTGTAAATTGTGATCAAGGATCACCACCTGAGGGAATTACTCTTTGTTAAGTCTGGATTTGTGGGACTTTACATCACACGACTTAGAACACCTAATCTCAGATATTCCACTCTCTGTGTCTCAGTCTGTGCACCCTTTCGCTGCCATCAGAGTGGTGTGGGCTCTGAGAGACTTAAGGGAGTGTGAGAGACCTTGTGTTGGAGTGTGGTGTGGAGGTTCTTACCACCTCCAAGAGAGTGAGAGCCTGTGTGGTGTGTGCTTGTTGTCATTCTATATCCATGATGCAGCTGCCAGCCTCTCTCCCCAACGCTTCGTCCTACCTGGGACCGTCCTCCGAGGGCAAGGAGCTCCTGCCCCGAGCCGGCTTCATCACCCTCTCCATCGTCATGGCTATGTTCACCGTACCGGCCATTGTGTTGAACTCCACGGTGATCGTGGTGTCGCTGATGAACAAGCAGCTGAGGCAACCTCTGAACTACGCCCTGGTCAACATGGCCGTAGCTGACCTGGGGACAGCGCTGACTGGTGGGGTTCTGTCTGTGGTCAACAACGCTCTGGGGTACTTCTCCCTGGGACGGACCGGCTGTATCATAGAGGGATTCTCTGTGGCTCTGTTTGGTGAGTGGCTCCCAGAACCGTCTCTGGGATATACTTTGTAAGTTTTCACATACACATAGACAGTGATGACATTCATTCCTTCTCTACAAATATGGCCTTACTGTAAAAGTGTACATTTGAAAATACATGTACTGTATTAAAAGTCTATATTTGCTTCAAAAAGTACGATTGTATTGTTAACTTTTTTAAAACATATTTTATAATATGGAACCATGTTGATTTTGTTTCAATTGAATCATTTTCTTATGGCCATCTAGCTGAATCATTATTTTGAATCAAACTCGTAAATAAACAAATTCTGAATCAATTAAAATGAGTTCTCGTAATGATTCTGTCATACTAATCAGCCGTTGCAATCTTCAGGCAACACTATCTGTAATTACTGTACCTTTAATTACAACAACAATATAATTTGCAAAATAACTTTACGATGAGGCCCTGAGGAGCACTGTTGTACTGCTGTACTGTACTGTCTGACTGGGGTGTACTGCAGGTATCACGTCACTGTGCACGGTAGCTCTGATTGCCATTGAGAGGATGTTTGTGGTGAGCAAGCCGCTAGGACCAATCTCGTTCCAGACCAAGCATGCGGTTGGGGGTGTGGCCTTGTCATGGGTTTGGTCTCTCATCTGGAACACCCCGCCCCTATTCGGCTGGGGAAGGTACTGTAATGACATCAGATTAATCCGCCACACTGCTATGTACCAATGAGGTATCATGTAATGAGAGCACGCAGATTATAATAGTAAACCATGACTAAACTTCACTTCCCTTACAGGTACGAGCTGGAGGGCGTGGGGACTTCGTGCGCCCCGGACTGGCACAACCGGGACCCCAATAATGTGTCATATATCCTGTGCTACTTCCTGCTGTGTTTCGCCGTGCCCTTCCTCATCATCGTGGCCTCTTACTCTAAACTAATTTACACCTTAAGACAGGTAGGTCCACTCAATGTGTAGTTTACATGCACGGCCCTAAAGGTGTGTCTGCTCAGACAGTGTCTGTGCCAGTTTGGTAGTGTGCGTCATAATTAGGGACAATCAGGAGTTTTTCCTGATCTCAAGACCTGAAACGGAAAAATTCAGCCTGTAGGCTGGAGTTGTTCTTGGTCAGGTTATATGGTCAGGAAAAACTCCTAGCCCAAGACATACTCTCTGTATGACCACATACTGTCTGTGCCATGCATTCGGCAAGCTTTACATAATGTACTATCCATATTCCACAACCTGGCTGTGATGTTGTTGTTGTTGCAGGTCTCTGCAATGGGCTATATAGAAGGGGGTGCAGCAGCCAAGGCGGAGGCTAAGGTGGCCCGCATGGTGGTTCTGATGGTGGTTACTTTCCTGGTCAGCTGGCTGCCCTATGCTACCCTGGCCCTCGTGGTGGTCTCCCACCCTGATGCCCCCATCAGCCCTCTGCTGGGCACTGTGCCAGTCTACCTGGCCAAGAGCAGCACCGTGTACAACCCTCTCATCTACCTCTACATGAACAAACAGGTATACTTATAAATCTACCTCTACATGAACAAACAGGTACACATACTGTATAAATCTACCTCTACATAAACAAACAGGTACACATACTGTATACATCTACCTCTACATGAACAAACAGGTACACATACTGTATAAATCTACCTCTACATGAACAAACAGGTACACATATTGTATACATCTACCTCTACATGAACAAACAGGTACACATACTGTATACATCTACCTCTACATGAACAAACAGGTACACATATTGTATAAATCTACCTCTACATGAACAAACAGGTACACATACTGTATAAATCTACCTCTACATGAACAAACAGGTACACATATTGTATACATCTACCTCTACATGAACAAACAGGTACACATACTGTATACATCTACCTCTACATGAACAAACAGGTACACATATTGTATACATCTACCTCTACATGAACAAACAGGTACACATACTGTATACATCTACCTCTACATGAAAAAACAGGTACACATATTGTATAAATCTACTTCTATATGAACAAACATGTACACATATAAATCTACCTCTAAATGAACAAACAGGAATACTTATAAATCAACCTCTAAATGAACAAACAGGTACACATACAGTACAAGTCAAAAGTTTGGACACCTACTCATTCAAGGGTTTTTCTTTATTTTGACTATTTTATACATTGTAGATTAATAGTGAAATACCAAAATAATACCAAAATAAAATAAAATTTGATTTGTCACATGCTCCGAATACAACAACTGTAAACCTCACAGTGAAATGCTTACTTACAAGCCCTTAACCGACAATGCAGTTTTAAGAAAAATACGTGTTAAAAGACCTCTTAAGGATCTTTTTAAAATTTCAGCCCAAATCTAACTGCCTGTAGCTCAAGACCTGAAGCAAGGATATGCATATTCTTGATACGATTTGAAAGGAAACACTTTGAAGTTTGTGGAAATAAAATTAATGTAGGAGAATATAACACATTAGATCTGGTAAAAAATGATACCAAGAAAATAATATGCGCATCATCTTTGGATTTTGGATTTTAGATGGCAGCAGTGTATGTGCAAGGTTTTAGACTGATCCAATGAACCATTGCATATATGTTCAAAATGTTGTATCAAGACTGCCCAAAGGTGCCTAATTGGTTTGGTAATACATTTTCAAGTTCATAATTTTGCACTCACCTCAAACAATAGCATGGTATTACTTCACTGTAATAGTTCATGTAAATTGGACAGTGCAGTTATATTAAAAATAATTTAAGCTTTATGCCCATATCAGATATGTCTATGTCCTGGGAATTTGTTTAGTCACTTACAACCTCCTGCTAATCACATTAGCCTACGTTAGCTCAACCGTCCCGCGGGGGGGACACCGATCCCGTAGAGGATTTATTAAGTAAAAAATAGATAAGTAAAAAATTAGAAATGAAAGTAACAAATAATTAAGAGCAGCAGTAAAATAAAAATAGAGAGGCTATATACAGGGGTTACCGGTATAGAGTCAATGTGCGGGGGCACCGGTTAGTCGAGGTAATATATACTGTACCTGTAGGTAGAGTTAAAGCGACTATGCATAGATAATAAACAGAGAATAGCAGCAGCCTAAAAGAGATGGGGGGAAATGCAAATAGTCTAGACATTTGATTAGCTGTTCAGGAGTCTTATGGCTTGGGGTTAGAAGCTGTTGAGAAGCCTCTTGGACCTAGACTTGGCGCTCCGGTACCACTTGCTGTGAGGTAGCCGAGAGAACAGTCTATGACTAGGGTGGCTGGAGTCTTTGATCATTTTTAGAGCCTTCCTCTGACACAGCCTGGTGTAGAGGTCCTGGATCACAGGAAGCTTAGCCCCAGTGATGTACTGGGCCATACGCAAAACAATCTGTAGTGCCTTACGGTCATGGGCCGAGCAGTTGCCATACCAGGCAGTGATGCAATTATGCTCTTGATGGTGCAGCTGTATAACTTTTTGAGGATCTGAGGACCCATGCCAAATCTTTTCAGTCTCCTGAGGGGGAATAGGTTTTGTCGTGCCCTCTTCACAACTGTCTTGGTGTGCTTGGACCATGTTAGTTTGTTGGTGATGTGGACACCAAGGAACTTGAAGCTTTCAACCTGCTCCACTACAGCCCCATCGATGAGAATGGGGGTTTGCTCTGTCCTCCTTTTCCTGTAGTCCACAATCATCTCCTTTGTCTTGATCAAGTTGAAGGAGAGGTTGTTGTCCTGGCACCACACGGCCAGGTCTATGACCTCCTCCCTATAGGCTGTCTCATCGTTGTCCGTGATCTGGCCTACCACTGTTGTGTCATCAGCAAACTTAATGATGGTGTTGGAGTCGTGCCTGGCCAAGCAGTCATGAGTGAACAGGGAGTACAGGAGGGGACTGAGCACACACCCCTGAGGGGCCCCCGTGATCAGTGTGGGAGTTGTATTGTTACATACCCTTACCACCTGGGGGCGGCCTGTCAGGAAGTTCAGGAGCCAGTTGCAGAGGGAGGTGTTAAGTCCCAGGGTCCTTAGCTTAGTGATGAGCTTTGAGGGCACTATGGTGTTGAACGCTGGTCTGTTGTCAATGAATAGCATTCTCACATAGGTGTTCCTTTTCTCCAGGTGGGAAATGGCAGTGTGGAGTGCAATAGAGATTTAATCATATGTGGATCTGTTGGGCATTATGCAAATTGGAGTGGGTCTAGAATTTCTGGGATAATGGTGTTGATGTGAGTCATGATCAGCCTTTCAAAGCACTTCATGGCTACAGATGTGAGTGCTACAGGTTGGTAGTCATTTAGGCAGGTTACCTTAGTGTTGTTGGGCACAGGGACTATGGTGGTCTGCTTGAAACATGTTGGTATTACAGACTCAAACAGGGCGAGGTTGAAAATGTCAGTGAAGACACTTGCCAGTTGGTCAGCACATGCTCGCGGTACACGTCCTGGTAATCCGTCTGGACCTGCGGCCTTGTGAATGTTGACCTGTTTAAAGGCCTTACTCACATCGGGTACGGAGAGCGTGATCACACAGTCGTCCAGAACAGCTGATGCTCTCATGCATGTTTCAGTATTACTTGGCTCGTTTGGAGCATAGAAGTCATTTAGCTCGTCTGGTAGGCTCGTGTCATTGGGCAGCTCATGGCTGTGCTTTCCTTTGTAGTCTGTAATGGCTTGCAAGCCCTGCCACATCCGATGAGCATCGGAGCCGGTGTAGTACGATTTAATCTTAGCTCTGTATTGATGCTTTGCCTGTTTGATGGGTCATTGGAGGGCATAGTGGGATTTCTTATAAGCTTCCGGGTTAAAGTCCCGCTCCTTGAAAGCGGCAGCTCTACCCTCTAGCTCAGTGCGGATGTTGCCTGTAATCCATGGCTTCTGGTTGGGGTATGTACGTACAGTCAATGTGGGGACAAAGTCATAGATGCACTTAATGATAAAGCCAGCCAGTGACTGATGTGGTGTACTCTTCAATGCCATCCGAAGAATCCCGGAACCCATATGGAATCATGTAGTAACTAAAAAATGTTTAACAAATCAAAATATATTTGGGATTTTATATTCTTCAAAGTAGTCACCCTTTGCCTTGATGACAGCTTTGCACACTTTTGGCATTCTCTCAACCAGCTTCACCTGGAATGCTTTCTTTTTCTTCACGCTGCAGTTCAACTCATCCCAAACCATCTCAATTGGGTTGAGGTCAGGTGATTGTGGCCAAGTCATCTGATGCATAACCCCATCACTCTCCTTCTTGGTCAAATAGCCCTTACACAGCCTGGAGGTGTGTTGGGTCATTGTCCTGTTGAAAACAAATGATAGTCCCACTAAGTGCAAACAAGATGGGATGGAATATCACTGCAGAATGCTGTGGTATCCATGCTGGTTAAGTGTGCCTTGAATTCTAAATACATCACAGACAGTGTCACCAGCAAAGCACCCCCACACCATCACACCCCCTCCTCCATGCTTCATGGTGGGAACCACACATGCGGAGATCATCTGAGATCATCTACTCTGCGTCTCACAAAGACACGGCGGTTGGAACCAAAAACCTCAAATTTGGACTCATCAGACCAAAGACAGATTTCAACCGGTCTAATGTCCATTGCTCAAGTTTCTTGGCCCAAGCAAGTCTCTTCTATTTATTGGTGTCCTATAGTGGTGGTAACTTTGCAGCAATTTGACCATGAAGGCCTAATTCATGCAGTCTTCTCTGAACAGTTGATGTTGAGATGTGTCTGTGAAGCATTTATTTGGCCTGCAATTTTTAACAAGGCACACCTGTTAATTGAAATGCATTCCAGGTGACTACCTCATGAAGCTGGTTGACAGAATGCCAAGAGTGTGCAAAGCAGTCATCAAGGCAAAGGGTGGCTACTTTAAAGAATCTCAAATCTAAAATATATTTTGATTTGTTTAACACTGGTTACTACATGATTCCATAAGTGTTACTTCATAGTTTTGATGTCTTCACTATTACTCTAAAATGTATAAAATAGTACAAATATAGAAAAACACTTGAATGAGTAGGTATGTTTAAACTTTTGACTGGTACTGTACATACAGTACATCTTCTATTCATCTACACATGTGTATAGATGGGTTGGTTGTTTAGCAACAAAACCAACACACATTTTTCCATATTAGCAAAGATGTGACATCAGTCAAAACACCTCAAAACAAGACATGGCATCAAGAACAAGCTCAAACCAACTGAAACGTGCCACGTATGATTCACACCATGGCAGTTTCGTTGTTGTTAGCTATGCAGATATAGGAAGCAAAAAATGTCAAGGATGATAATAAGCCTATAAATGTGATAGGAGATTAAGTTAGACACTAATCTGTAGAATGATCACTGCAATGCGCCTTGCCACAAACCAGACACTCGTTAGCAGTCTAAAGACTCCATCTAGTGGAGAAAAATGTGAAAGTAATTTCAGTCACCATTAGCTCAGGTCCTGTGGTAGAACATTGTTTCACTGCAATTTAATTTCATACAGTTTTGCGATTGAACAGCCGCTGTTTACCATGAACAGTTATTTTAAACATTGAAGCCATTTGATATACAACAAAATGTCGGACACAGTAACAGTGTATGATAATGGTGTTGTGTCTTGTCCAGTTCCGGAGATATGCAGTGCCCTTCCTGCTGTGTGGGAGGGACCCATGGCCATCTGAGGAGGGGTCAGAGATGCAGACCACTGTGGCAACCATCAACAACAAAGTCTCCCCCAGTTGATCCATACAGGCATTTAGATAAATCCACTGATGGCACCAGCAGCACCAATAAAGTGTCACTCATATTCTATGCCTTTTTTAATACATTCATTAAATATTCCTCTTAGTTTGTAAGAATATGACTTATTAATACCTTAATAAGGAGATTTGTATGACTTTCTTACCTTGTCATAACCCAAAAAAACTTTAGAGTATGGTTTTAATACTACATCCAGAATGGGATGAGAGACTGGCTGATCACAGAGTATGATACCTACAGTATGTTACAGAATGTATATTAACTGTGGAATCTATCCTTACTTTATGGTAAATATAAAACACTATGAACATGCTGTTCAATACATAATGCATGGCTTATCTATTAACAAAGCACAAATAATGAACATACAGTGTATAATTTCAGTAAGTTTATTCAGTAATAATCATTAGAAAATAAAATATCATTATTGATTAAAATGAATTCAAGGCAAAAAAAAAAAAAGGAAAAAAAATGAATTGATACAAAACATAGAGGGTCATAATAAAGATTTGCTACTAAGAGAAATCATGTTTACTGAATAAAAACATTACAGAGTAAATATAAGGACTTTCAAGTAGAGAACATTACCATGGGTCTTTCCATATGTTTGTACATATTTTACATTATCTTCTATTTTAATACATATTTAATAACAGTAATAGTAGTAATAGTAATCATAATAATTATAATAATAGAATGAAAACTAATCAAAATGTTTAAATCAACAAGGGTTTCTCTGTAAACTGGTATATTACCATTGGATTGATCTTTTTTTAACCCACCAACAGAGTAACAGTGCACCTTGAAAATGTATATTTTTTTATTTCTTTTTTTCAGATTCTTTCTGTCCCAGCATTGAAAGGTGAGGTGTAAATGACAAATATAGATTTCACTAAACCATACACACAGTCACAAAAAAGTACAAAATTGTCTCACCTTAATTCACAAAAATGTGTATAGAAAAAGGAGAAACAATAGCACTATACAGTTACTTGTGCAAAGACAAACAGCTATGTGCTAATATTGAAATACCATTGGTATAGAATGAACCAAATCATTTTCTCTTTTCTTTTTTTCAGGAATCCCTGACATGAGGTAAAAGTATGTTTGTTTTATCTTTAGTTTAACACAACCTTTTTAAAAGTGTTTACAAAATAATGCATATTTTCAGTTTATCAGTAATTGCTACGAATAGTATAACGTGCCTGGAATGCGCATTGGTCCTTTCACAAGATAATTCTCAACAAAAAGACCAGAACACATTTTTTTTACTCAAACAATTCAAAGAGCCCTTTCAATGTGCACACAATGTGGATAACCTACATTTTCAAGACAGTATTCAGGTTGACTGAGAACGCAATGCAAACTCATGAACTACAAATCAAACACTCATGAATTACAGATCCCACACGTCTCATCACCTACCCATCATCTGTGCTTATTCAAACTATCCAGGGCAGCGCCTGAAAAAGAAGTGAACTTAGTACTTTATTTTTTGTCTGCTAGTGTAAAGTAATTTTGTGGTGCATCAATTTTCAACTTGCGTTGATAGCAACAAAAGTGGCGTTTTCTTGTAAAATTAGCCGTAGTACAAACACTCCCTTCTCATTGGACGGATAAGATGGCTGTGGGAAACAGACTGGTTGGTTGAGAGGAAGGCTGATATGTTTTCCCCAGACGATGCTGGACCACCACGAGGTATAGTGTATGCAGAGAGAAGCCAGAGAGGCTGAGAGAGTGAGGGGGTTAGTATTGCTTAGCCTCTCTCCAGCTAAAACACTTCAGGCCAAATATGACACAACAACACAACAGAAGAGGACAACAATGGTGGAGACCGTGGACCTACCTACACCATGATGATGATACCTAGCCTGGTCCCAGATCTGTTTGTGCTTTTGCCTACTCCATTGTCATGTTTTGCTTGACAATTCCGTAAGGAGTTGGCGAGAGAGCAGAACCAGACTGGCACCCAGGCTAGATGCAGCGTCATCACGTGAGCTCATCTGCCCTGTCAACATCCCCGATGAATACGTGCCTCACCAATCAACCACCGTGCATCCCGTCTGTCCTGGCTCACACCGGCTCAGTCTGTCACAAGTCTCGCACACAACAACATAAAGGCCAAGTGATTAGGAAGATTTAGTTTGAAAGGATCAGTGGAATTAACTTACATTAATCGTGATCAACAAGTTGTATATTGAGGAAAAATCCCAATAAAAGCATTGAGAACGACAGGGAGATTTCTGTTCATCTCACGTCTATCATATTGTTTTCTTTCAGCAGCAGAAGGCATTTCAGTTGGGACAGATGAAACTAATAAAGTTGTAGAATTCATTTCAAAATGGGCAAATGAAGCAGCATTGTCAATGCACTAGGCATCTGACCTTTCTGTGCTGTGCACCTCCTCTGCACAACATATGCAAACACGGAAGTTTAGTATCACATCTTTATAAAGGTAGAACAGCCTCCTTGAGGCTTAGCTAATATCAAGTCCTACAAAGATGCTCTTAATAAGGGATACTTTACTTTGTGGTACTGGTGTTGGTGTGGTTTGAGTAACACATATACAGTGTTCTTATGCTCATAAAACAAGTAAAAAAACAAAGACATTTGCATATCTTGTGCAGCTGTGTTGTTACACGAAAAACAAAACGATTTTAAAAAGCTGTTCACAGACATGTCAAGGATGCATATGAGCAACAACAAAGAAAAGGCAAATAAATGTCAGGATATTGTACCTAATAAAATAATAACACCAGCGATCTTCTTTCCTGGTAGCATAATAGGATTCATTAGGGTGTGTATTGCTGATCTTCTTTTGAAATGGTACACAATTACAAAATATAGAACATCTCTTTACAAAGTTTTTCTTTTTGTTTATATAATACAATTCATTTACAGTATATCTACTATGAAATATTCATCGTCAGGCTATTGTCAAATTAAAAACAACCTGCCTGCTAGTGCATTTATTCCATGCTGTAGTCGTCTCAGAAGTGTATATCTCCAGTTGGATGATGCTATAAATGTGACTGATAACTCCTGCATACGTAAACTGGTTATTCTCTAAGAATCTGTTCGTTGTGACCCATCTACAGCCATCTTTTAATTATTTATGTCAATGATTCCGGGATCAAAGTTATACTAAAACATCTAAGGGGGGTTAGGTGGGGAGAGATATGCCTTTCTATGCTTGCATTGAAAACTTGCATGATATGCCAAAATCTTAATAAAGTGACAGAGGGAATGACATCTTACATCTGATTGTCATCACCCTTAACGACCTGCCTACGGTACCTTACGCCTCTGCCAATAGGTCCATCTCCTCCACTGACACGCCATGTCCTCGTCTGCAATTGGCTCGTTGATGAACCTATGAGTGTCACCTCCAGATGGTGACCTATGACAGATGCTCATGGCCTCCTAAGTGCCAGTAGTGTCTGTCTGGGAGGGTGGGACTAACATGGTTCCCTGGCACCAGGATTGGCTTCTGGTCCTGTGATTGACAGAAGTGATGTGAATTCCCTGGCTGGCAGAGGGTGAGTGAGAGAATAAGTGTGTCTCTCTCTCCTCATAGGTGCCTTTCTCTTCCATGTAAAAGGCACTTCTTTTGGTCGTAAGCCAATAGATGCATTTCTCATTTAGTTTTCCACTGATGGTACTGTAGTCTATATGAAGTAGAGTACATACAGCTAGTAGTTAGTTTCTAGTAGTTTATTCTCCAGCCGATGCTATAAAGTGGTGATGCAGATCATCTCGTCTGCCAGGTCCTCCTCGTACGGTAATCTAAGCTCCACCTCCGGCTCCTCGTCACTGTAACTGGCCGTGGCGTCCTGGAGGTCGTAGTCCCGCTCGCTCATGACGGGGTACACGTTGACCCCATTAACCGCCGGCGCCACACCGCCATTCAGCAAGTGGCTGGCCGCGCTCTCCATCTCGTCAATGGTCATCTCGCACGCGTCTGCTATCTCGTGCTTGGTGGCAGCCACGAACTTTGGATCCTTGGCGTATCTCCCGAGCCCCTCTGATATCAAAACCTGCATGGCAACAGGAGAAAATGACCACATTGTGTAAACGTGGGTCATTTAAATTACTGTTAGTCACCAAAGTTTGGATATCTGAGTCTGAGTGTTTAAACCATCAACACCTGTGGCAACTCCTGTAGCATGCACACCACCCACCGCTCCCGAGTATTTTACTCGATAATGTCAAATCGCTGGATAATAAAATGGATGAACTCAAGGCAAGAGTTGCTTTTCAGAGAGACACCAGGGATTGTAACATACTCTGCTTCCATGAAACATGGCTCTCTCGAGATATACTGTCTGGCTCTGTAAAGACAGTTGGGTTCTCAGTACATCGCGCCGACAGGAACAAACATCTCTCCGGGAAGCAGAAGGGTGGAGGTATATGTTTATGATTAACGACTTATGGTGTAACTGTGATAACAGACAGGAACTCAAGTCCTTCTGTTCACCCGACCTAGAATATCGCACAATCAAATGCAGACCGTACTCGTGTTCTCCCGAGAGAATTTTCATCAATTATAGCCACAGCAGTCTATATCCCCCCAAGCGGATACCACGCCGGCCCTCAAAGAACTTCACTGGACTTTATGCAAACTGGAAACCACATATCCCAAGGCTGCATTTATTGGAGCTGGGGATTTAACAAAGCAAATTTGAGGAAAAGGATTGTGAATTTCTATCACATCATTCCCCCACGCGGTGAAGGTAGGAACAACACCTCCTCTTCGCTAATACTCAACACTGGGGCCCCACAAGGGTGCGTGCTCAGCCCCCTCCTGTACTCCCTGTTCAACCATGACTGCGTGGTCAAGCACGCCTCTAACTCAATCATTAAGTTTGCAGACAACACAATAGTAGTAAGCTTGATTACCAACAACGATGAGACTGGATGTGGGGGATGTGAGGGGAGGATGTGGAGGATGTGAGGGCTCTGGGAGTGTGGTGCCAGGAAAATAACCTCTCACTCAACGTCAACAAAACTAAGGAGATGATGGTGGACTTCAGGAAACAGCAGAGGGAACACCCCGCAATCCACATCGATGGGACTGCAGTGGTGAAGCGCCTCTTCAACCTCAGGAGGCTAAAGAAATTTGTCTTATCACCTCACAAACTTTTACAGATGCACAATTGAGAGCATCCTGTCGGACTGTATCGCCGCCTGGTATGGCAACTGCACCACCCACAATCGCAAATCTCTCCAGAGGGTGGTGCGGTTTGCCCAACGCATTACTGGGGGCAAACTTCCCGACCTCCTGGACACCTACAGCATCCAATGCCAAAAAGGAAGGCCAAAAAGATCATCAAGGATATCAACCACCCTAACCACTGCCCGTTAACCCTGCTAACATCCAGAAGGCGAGGTCAGTACAGGTGCATCAAAGCTGGGACCGAGATACTAAACAGCCATCTCTAAACAGCCATCTCTAGCACATCAGATTTGGCTACCAACAGACATAGATTAGGAATCACTGGCCACTTTTAGAAATGGATCACTAGCCACTTTAATAATGTTTCTGTATCTAGCATTACTCATCTCATATGTACGGTGGGGAGAACAAGTATTTGATACACTGCCGATTTTGCAGGTTTTCTTACTTACAAAGCATGTAGAGGTCTGTCATTTTTATCATAGGTACACTTCAACTGTGAGAGACGGAATCTAAAACAAAAATCCAGAAAATCACATTGTATGATTTTTAAGTAATTCATTTGCATTTTATTGCATGACATAAGTATTTGATCACCTACCAACCAGTAAGAATTCCGGCTCTCACAGATCTGTTAGTTTTTCTTTAAGAATCCCTCCTGTTCTCCACTCATTACCTGTATTAACTGCACCTGTTTGAACTTGTTACCTGTATAAAAGACACCTGTTCACACACTCAATCTAACAGACTCCAACCTCTCCACAATGGCCAAGACCAGAGAACACAAGGCTGGGATGGGCTACAGGACAATAGGCAAGCAGCTTGGTGAGAAGGCAACAACTGTTGGCGCAATTATTAGAAAATAATCAATCACCCTCGGTCTGGGGCTCCATGCAAGATCTCACCTTGTGGGGCATTAATGATCATGAGGAAGGTGAGGGATCAGCCCAGAACTACACGGCAGGACTTGGTCAATGATCTGAAGAGTGCTGGGACTACAGTCTCAAAGAAAACCCTTAGTAACACACTGGGCCGTCATGGATTAAAATCCTGCAGCGCACGCAAGGTCCCCCTGCTCAAGCCAGCGCATGTCCAGGCCGGTCTGAAGTTTGCAAATGAACATCTGGATGATCCAGAGGAGGAATGGGAGAAGGTCATGTGGTCTGATGAGACTCGCCGTGTTTGGAGGAAGAAGAAGGATGAGTACAACCCCAAGAACATCATCCCAACCGTGAAGCATGGAGGTGGAAACATCATTCTTTGGGGATGCTTTTCTGCAAAGGGGACAGGACGACTGCACATTATTGAGGGGAGGATGGATGGGGCCATGTATCGCGAAATCTTGGCCAACAACCTCCTTCCCTCAGTAAGAGCATTGAAGATGGGTCGTGGCTGGGTCTTCCAGCATGACAATGACCCGAAACACACAGCCAGGGCAACTAAGGAGTGGCTCCATAAGAAGCATCTCAATGTCCTGGAGTGGCCTAGCCAGTCTCCAGACCTGAACCCAATAGAAAATCTTTGGAGGGAGCTGAAAGTCCGTATTGCCCAGCGACAGCCCCAAAACCTGAAGGATCTGGAGAAGGTCTGTATGGAGGAGTGGGCCAAAATCCCCGCTGCAGTGTTTGCAAACCTGGTCAAGAACTACAGGAAACGTATGATCTCTGTAATTGCAAACAAAGGTTTCTGTACCAAATATTAAGTTCTGCTTTTCTGATGTATCAAATACTTATGTCATGCAATAAAATGCTAATTAATTACTTAAAAATCATACAATGTGATTTTCTGGATGTTTGTTTTAGATTCCGTCTCTCACAGTTGAAGTGTACCTATGATAAAAATTACAGACCTCTACATGCTTTGTAAGTAAGAAAACCTGCAAAATCGGCAGTGTATCAAATACTTGTTCTCCCCACTGTATGAACTGCACTCCACACTATTCTATGGTATCTTATTCACTTTAAATTGTGTTTACATATTACATCACCGATTTCATATGTATATACTGTATTGTATTCTATACTACACCACTGACTGTTAAACAGGCATCTCCAGCATATCAGAGGCTGCTGCCTATAGACATTGATTAGGAAACACTAGCCACTTTAATAATGTCTCCGTATCTTGCATTACTCATATCATATGTGTAAACTGTACTTTAATTGTGTGTAAATATTGCATAACCCATCTCATATGTACTGTCGTGGCCATTTTTTTTAGAAGGACACAAATATTAATTTCCACAAAGTCTGCTGCTTCAGTGTCTTTAGATATTATTGTCAGATGTTACTATGGAATACTGAAGTATAATTACAAGCATTTCATAATGTTTGTCAAAGCATTTCATAATGCATGTCAAAGGCTTTTATTGACAATTACATGAAGTTGATGCAAAGAGTCAATATTTGCAGTGTTGACACTTCTTTTTCAAGACCTCTGCAATCCACCCTGGCGTGCTGTCAATTAACTTCTGGGCCAAATCCTGACTGATGGCAGCCCATTCTTGCATAATCAATGCTTGGAGTTTGTCAGAATAAGTGGGTTTTTGTTTGTCCACCCGCCTCTTGAGGATTGACCACAAGTTCTCAATGGGATTAAGGTCTGGGGAGGTTCCTGGCCATGGACCCAAAATATTGATGTTTTGTTCCCCAAGCCACTTAATTATCACTTTTGCCTTATGGCAAGGTGCTCCATCATGCTGGTAAATGCATTGTTCGTCACCAAACTGTTCCTGGATGTTGGGAGAAGTTGCTCTCGGAGGATGTGTTGGTACCATTCTTTATTCATGGCTGTGTTCTTAGGCAAAATTGTGAGTGAGCCCACTCCCTTGGCTGAGAAGCAACCCCACACACGAATGGTCTCAGGATGCTTTACTGTTGGCATGACACAGGACTGATGGTAGCACTCACCTTTTCTTCTCCGGACAAGCTTTTTTCCGGATGCCCCAAACAATCGGAAAGGGGATTCATCAGAGAAAATGACTTTACCCCCGTCCTCAGCAGTCCAATCCGTGTACCTTTTACAGAATATCAGTCTGTCCCTGATGTTTTCCCTGGAGAGAAGTGGCTTCTTTGCTGCCCTTCTTGACACCAGGCCATCCTCCAAAAGTCTTTGCCTCACTGTGCGTGTAGATGCACTCACACCTGTCTGCTGCCATTCCTGAGCAAGCTCTGAACTGGTGGTGCCCCGATCCCGCAGCTGAATCAACTTTAGGAGACGGTTCTGGCGCTTGCTGGTAACCATGGTTGACAGAGGAAGAACAATGATTCCAAGCACCACCCTCCTTTTGAAGCTTCCAGTCTGTTATTCGAACTCAATCAGCATGACAGAGTGATCTCCAGCCTTGTCCTCGTCAACACTCACACCTGTGTTAACGAGAGAATCACTGACATGATGTCATCTGGTCCTTTTGTGGCTGAAATGCAGTGGAAATGTTTTTTTTTGCGATTCAGTTCATTTGCATGGAAAAGAGGGACTTTGCAATTAATTGCAATTCATCTGATCACTCTTCATAACATTCTGGAGTATATGCAAATTGCCATCATACAAACTGAGGCAGCAGACTTTGTTAAAATTAATATTTGTGTCATTCTCAAAACTTTTGGCCACGACTGTATATACTGTACTCTATACTATGCCACTATATCTTAGTCCAATGCCGCTCTGACATATATGTGTATATATTCTTAATCCATTCCTTACTTAGATTTATGTGTATTTTGGGTATATGTTGTGAAACTGTTAGATATTACTTGTTAGATATCACTGCACTGTCGGAGCTTGAAGCACAAGCATTTCGCTACACCCGCAATAACATCTGCTAAACACGTATATGTGACAAATGAAATGTGATTTTACTTGAAGCTAGCTGGCTCGTTAGCTATAGCTACTCTGAAGCTAGCTTGTCGTACTAGAAAGCAATATAAACAAGTTGAAAAAAAGGAACTACAAAAAACGTTATCTTCTGAAGCAATTTGGTTATCCTGTCTTGATTGTAGAAGTTCTAATTTGCTATCTCACAAAATGAAGAGAGATTTAGTCAGTGAATCAGGCCGTCTCAATGGTAACCAGATACTTTTTTGCCATACATGCCAGTAAAACACCTTAATTAAGTATGCACTTAGATAAGGAAATATTTGAGGGGCTCGATGCAACGCCCTTAAACAATTCCCTTAGGTAAGGGAAAATGATTCCTTAAGCTAAACCCTTAAGGGAAACACTTAATATGTTTTATGCAAGCGGGGCCCTGCCCCCTACAAGGTGTAGAATCTACACCCAGGCGTAGCTCATAAAAGGGATTATGCCCAGGTGGATTATGCCCAGACACACTTACGACCGACTGGTGCAACTGGCCCCTAGACACCAACCCACCCACCCTCCCCTTCCCTGCCCTCCCCTGCCTCACCGCCTCCACCAGGCTGGTAGCGCTGCCTCTCTTCTGGTGGTAATGCTGTCGGTACTCTGGGGGCAGCTGGAGGTGGACGGGGGAGTAGGTCCTCTGGGAGTACTCTGGGTCGTCTGTGTACCACGAACTCTTCCTCACAGACACCTGGCTGCTGGAGGCACTCTCCCTGAAGAGAAGAAGAGATTCAGACACTCTTGGAGTGCAATGGAGGAAAGGTGAAGGATGAGAATGATTGAATGAACATAGTAACTCGATGGTTATTATCAGAGTTCTACACAACTTTCTCATGAACAAAATAATCAAAGTGAGCGTGGCACCTGCAACCATTCCAAGACGAATCGTTTTAAGATTCTGTCGCGAAGGAATGGGATGCGTGATATAGCGAACAGAAGTAGTTTCGGTGTTTGGGTTTTTCACTGGATATTTGGTCAAATCGAGAGCTTGGGACTATTAGGTTCTATCTGCATTTTTGTCAAAATGTAGTTATTGACATAGCCTTGTTCTGTTCAATGTTCTCTACTTATATGGCTATTTGCATTGACCCTCTTTTTTACACTGCTACTACTCACTGTTTATTATCTATGCATAGTCACTTCACCCCTACCTACATGTACAAATGACCTCAACTAACCTGTACCCCCGCACACTGACTCTGTACCGGTTCCCCCTGTCTATAGCCTCGTTACTGTTATTTTATTATGTCACTTTCTTTTATTACTTTAGTTTATTCTTTTAGCAAATATTTTCTAACTCACTTTTTTTGTTGGTTAGGGCTTGTCAGTAAGCATTTCAGGGTAGGTCTACTACATCTATTGTATTCGGTGCATGTGACAAATAAAATGTGATTTGATTTGATATGTAGAACTCGAAATACCCCAGTACACGCTGTTTAAGCTCAAAATAATGCAATATAAAAATGACTAACCACATTAAAACCAATGAGGGTTCGGAACTTTAAAGCCAGTTATCTCAGAATCATCTTTTTGCAGATATAACCTTATGGTCCCAATATCTCAAAATAACGTTTTTGCAGGTATTAGCATCTTTCGAATTTCGGAAAAGGGAAGGAATGTTCAGCCCGTAACTTCCAAAGAGAGAGGGTTCCGCTCCTCGTTCCGGTTCTGCTCCTCGCTTTAGCACCTCTTCATCTCTTATCTTAAAGGGATAGTTCACCCAACTGACAAAATTACATATTGGTTTCCTTTCCCTGTAAACTGTCTATGGACAAGCATTTTTGTACATGATGCATGAAAGATACTAATATCGGCCCTATTACTTGAATGGGATTTGTGCCACAAATGCTAAAACGTCAGCATGTGGAAACAGTGCCAGGAAAACTAACCCAAAGAATGAATTGCTGTCATACCTTGTCCATAGACTGCTTACAATGTTAGAAAACCAATGTGTAATTTTGTCATTTTATTTTGTTAAGTGCCAAAATAACAGATATATTAAAAATAAAAGTCCCACATTAGTCACAAAATAAGGGTCTCACATTACTAAAACCAATCTGTAGTCTTCATCAGACGAACAGACAGAACAATGAAGGAGTCTTTTATATACCTGCGTCCGGGGAGATCGACCCTGATGAGGGGCGTGTAGTAGGGCGACTGTTCCTTACTGGCCGGAGTGGCGGGGGGAGTGGCCCAGGAGCGGGTGGAGCGGGTGGGGGAGAGACGGTGGGCTCTGCTGGAGTCCAGCCCTGCTACAGCCATCACCTGTAGAGGAAGGGACGGACGGAAAGTAACAAACACACTGGTCTAGAACCCCTGGTGAAGCACTGCGTTGGTGAATCAATTCAACCAACATAGTGCACTAGTAATATGAATGTGTGTGAACTACATGGAGGTGCATTCGGTGCAGACGCAGAGCTGTCTACTGTACGTGTTACCTGGTGGTACATTCCATGCAGTTGTACAGCAGTGCACTGTGAGAAGTGTGTGTGTTACCTGGTGCTGCATTAGGTGCAGTGGTAGTGCAGTGCGTTGGTGTGGCAGCTCGTCCTGACTGCCTTGCCTTCTTAGACACTCAAAGTTGAAGGAGGGCCTCCGGTGACCTGGGTGTGTGGCGGATAGGTGGACAGGACAGGAGGATGAAACTAGTGATACTAAACTACTCATGCAGGAAACAATGACGACATGCAACTAAAGGGCATCAACACACATTCACAAACAAACACAATGTCATGAAGGTGTCTTTAAAATTATACAGTACCAAGTCAGCGGCAAGGCAGTTTAATGAAAGAGTCAAAAACTGTGCATGTGTGTGTGTGAATAACTACTAGCTTTTATCTAACCTCAGTAACAGTGTATTTGATGACAAGCATCAGAAGCATTTCTGGGTAGAGAGGAGGGGCGTTACCTTGAGGCGTGGCAGGAAGCATCCGTCTCTTAGGCGACCTCCTTCCATCTTGGTAGAGGGGCTGCTCATCGTCGTCATAGTAACTGTCGGGGTGGTGGTAGCCTCTAGGAGTCTCATACTCCGTATCACTGTTCTGGTACCTGTCCAGGTATTCTTTATAGGATCTCCTGGAAGCCAAGGATAGGGTGTTGGAGGTGAACTAGCTACTTAAAAAAAATATAGCGGGCCAGATTTAATAGGCTTCAGGTCCACATCTGGCTTGCGGGCCGCTAGTTTGAGACCCCTGCTCTAGCAGAAGAGAACAAATTGTGAGGTACACTACATGACCAAAAGTATGTAGACACCTGCTTGTCGAACATCTCATTCCAAAATCATGGGCATTAATATGGAGTTGGTCCGCCCTTTGCTGCTATAAGAGCCTCTACGCTTCTGGGAAGGCTTTCCACTAGATGTTGGATACGGGGACTTGCTTCCATTCAGCCACAAGAGCATTAGTGAGGTCGGGCACTAATGTTGGACGATTAGGCCTGGCTCACAGTCGGTGTTCTAATTCATCCCAAAGGTGTTTGATGGGGTTGAGGTCAGGGCTCTGTGCAGGCCAGTCAGGTTCTTTCTCACCAATCTCAACAAAACATTTCTGTATGGACCTCGCTTTATGCATGGGGACATTGCCATGATGAAACACGAAAGGGCCTTACCCAAACTGTTGAAAAACAGCCCCAGACCATTATTCCTCCTTCACCAGACTTTACAGTTGGCACTAAGCATTCGGGCAGGTAGCGTTCTCCTGGAATCTGCCAAACCCAGATTTGTCCGTCAGACTACCAGTTGGTAGAGCATGATTCATCACTCCAGAGAACGCGTTTCCACTGCTCCAGAGTACAATGGCGGTGGGCTTTACACCACTCCAGCTGACACATGGTGATCTTAGGCTTATTTGCGGCTGCTCGGCCATGGAAGCCCATTTCATGAAGCTCCCGATGAACAGTTCTTGTGCTGACGGTGCTTCCAGAGGCGGTTTGGAACTCGGTAGTAAGTGTTGCAATCAGGGAAAGACGACTTTTACGCGCTACGTACTTCAGCACTCGACAGTCCCGTTCTGTGAGCTTGTGTGGCCTACCACTTCGCGCTGAGCCGTTGTTGTGTCCTAGACGTTTCCACATCACAATAACTGCCATTACAGTTGACCGGAACAGCCTTAGCACGGCAGAAATTTGACGAACTGACTTGTTGGAAAGGTTGCATCCTATGGCGGTTCCACATTGAAAGTCACTGAGCTCTTCAGTACAGGTCATTCTACTGCCAATGATTGTCTATGAAGATTGCATGGCTGTGTGCTCAATTTTATACACCTGTCAGCAACGGGTGAGGCTGAAATAGCCAAATCCAATAATTTGAAGGAGTGTCCACACACTTTTGTATTTATAGTGTATAAACAATATATAAGATAAGACATGTATTTCTGTGAGGCTATACAGGTGGAGTGTTACTTTACCTGTCTCCTGACAACATGCTGTCGTCCTCGTAGAACTCCTCCCCGCTATAGTACTCTGCTGAGTACCTGTCATCGTCAAACTCCTCCTCCCGCCGGATGGTCGGGTGACGGACGTCTCCCACGTGGGACCTAGGAGGGGTGAGGAGTCAGGGTTCAGAGGTCAGAGGAGGGGTGGTGCCCAGTGGAGGCTGGTGTCACTTTCAAATCGGAGGATGGGCTCATTGTAATGGCTCGAATGGAATGAATAGAATGGTACCGGTTCCAGACATTACTATGAGCGGTCCTCCCTTCACTAGCCTCTACTGGTGGTGTTGGACTGCGAGGGGGGTCGTGGGGGAACAGGGCCATGCACTGCCATGCAGACGCAAACCTCCAGCCTCCAGGGGGCAGCGATGCAACAGAACCAACGCCCTCATCATCCACCACCGCAGCCTCATCATGACAACAGGGACATAGACAGTAAAAGCAGTAGACCAGTGGACATAGCATATAGTATCGAAGAGCATCCCTCAGTGTTCACTAACACTTATTTTGTCAAAGGAAAACTATGGTTTCCTTTACGTTCATTTGGGAAGTCTTCAATCAAATGTATCAAAACATTTCCTTATTACCCATCTCAGCCATGGTTTACTTAAAGGGATATTTGACCCAAATTACAAAATTACATTTTGGTTTCCTTACCCTGCAAGCAGTCTATGAACAAGGGAGAACAGCAATCTATGCTTTGGTTTGTCCATAGACTGCTTACAGGATAAGGAAACCAGTATAATTTTGTAATTTGGGTGAACTGACCCTTTATTGAAAGACATTTCTGAGGGTTTTTATACTGGTCGTTGTTGGCCTCTTAGGAAGTATCAGAGCTAGGGTGAGTAAGGTAAGTTTCCATACATATCCATGTGGTTTGAGCATCCGAGTTCCTCCAAGGCAAGCACTTCAGTTCAATTCTCTTTTAGCAGTGCTCTCTTCCTAGCAGACACATGCACACAGCAAGACTGGTCTAGGGCTAGGCAGTGTGCTGGCCAATCAGGCCTCTCCTTTCTCTGTCAAACATCAGAACACTGGGTCAAGAGATACTACTCCACAGACAGGTGGTGGTGCAGAGACAGGGAGAGGGATGACTGACTAGAACACTCAGCACTAACTGAGCAGGGTTGCAAAATTCCAGTACCTTCCCCAAAACTCAGAGGTTTTCCAGAAATCCCGGTTGGAATATTGCCAGAACCAGTTACAGGCATTTTGCAACCTTAGAAGGGATGCAGTCAGTCACAAACTGGCCGCAAAAAACGGAATTCAAATGAAAAGTTCCCCTTTGTCATGGTGGACACATACGGCTCTAGACATACCTAGGAAAGTAACATACAGTACCTAACATAGGTCTCATAGTAGCGCCTTCTGTCCAAGAAAGCAGAGAGATGGTTGAGAGAAAGCATTTGGTTAGGTAGAAGAAAAGGAGGAGAGAACAGAAAGGGTAGGGAGTCACATATATATCATACAGTATATGAAACATATACATGCATTCTTATATATGTATAATTGAAGAAGGAAGACAGAGGGGTGACAGATGTGTGTACCAATGTTTGGGGGGGGGGCAACATTTTCTGAAATTATAAGAATTGAAATGGACGTTGAACCCAACCCTGGGGTGCTCCAGGGAGATGTATGGACTGCTTGTGTGATGGTAGCCTGAAGAAATATAAAATGTGTGTCGTTAGCCACTTGTATGGAATGAAGAAGCTGGGATTGGTCAGTTTAAGGGAGGGTCTGAGAGGGTACGAGCTATAGGTCAGTGACAAGGAAAACGTTTGATAAGGAGAGGCTAGGTCCTGCCTTTGGCAATCTGTAATGATAGATACACAGAATGGCCTTATGGCTAATGGTAGCCGCATGCTTACCCTGCATGCTAATTTATATCCCAGGTTTGTTGTATTGTACAACAACTCTTAGTGTTGACATCATCATACACACGTAGACAGCTGTATGACTACGAGGGACTCAGAGAGTCGCTCAGGTGAATTGACAAGGAGGAACGGAAGAGTTTAGGTTAGACATTATAGTTTCTAAACTATTGTGGCATTTGAAGTGTATAGGACATGAAGCTTCAAGCCACAGACGTTTCCCCATTCTCTCTTACTATAAGTAATCAATCCCATTCAACAACACATGACTCGTCAGCCATTTCATTTCACGGCCAGAGAGAGAGATGGCTGATGGTCAGTGTGTGGTCACCTTTGTCCTTCGGGCGTGCCACGAGGAGGTGGCTTGTCGTAGTCGGGGTAGTAGGGGCCGCCACGGTGTCCAGGGTAACCGTTGGCGGGGGGCGGAGCGTGCTCGTAGTAGCGGTGGTGGTGCCCTCCTCCGTTGGGCAGACTGGACACGTTGGCATTGTTCAAGTTGATGTTGGTGGACTTGGGCGACTTGCCGTAGGAGGAGTTGTGGTGGTGGTGGCGATGGTGGTGGTTAGGGTGGGACATGGCATTGGCCCGGCAGAGACGCCCCACCGGCTGCTCCATGTGGGCGTAGTGCGGAGGCGGCTGTACTTGCAGGGGCCGCTGGGTGGCGTTGGTTTGGTGACTCGATGAGCGCCGGTGGTGGTCCCCGTTCACGTGGTTGACGTGGTTACCGAACAGGCCGCCGTTGCGCTGTGGAAGAAGACTCAAGGTCAAACGGTCAGAGACTACTTTCTGTTCAACACGGAGGATGAATATGCAACGCTACTTATGTGCAAACTGGGTTGAATTGTTGTGATTGTTGATTTGCTTTCCTTTCAGAAATCATTGTATGGGCAGAAAATAAGTTCAGAAGCTGGTTCAATGGTTCATGGTATATGTGAGCAAAATGGAGGCAATATAATTGCTTTTTTTTCATATCAACTGAAAAAAGAAAAACAGAAGAACACCAAATGGCTTACTTCCTCTGAGATTAACATAGTACATTGTCCTTTTCCTACACCTACAGGTCTGATCTATGCAACGATGTCCAGTCCACCTTTGTGACTGAGTTTAGAGCATTGCGATTTTGGCCTGTAGATGCAAGGCGCTGCGCTATACAAATAAAATGTCATATTACAGACTGTGTATGTCTATGTCTGCTGTGTACAGTGTATACCTCCAATAGGGACATTGATGTGGGGCATTATAGACTACCATTACCCTAATATTCCATTTACCCAACCAATCCATTCCAGCAAGACAAAATAAATATATGTGCCATACATTTACCCCCTCAGGCAGATGAATTGAACAAGTTACCCTATAAATCTCCTCGTCCTCCTCTGGAATAAAGTCTACTAGCTCGTCATCTTGCAGGTCACATGATATCGCTCGTCGAATTTCAGGCCCGATATCATGTAGCGTGCGAAGGCCAGCCTGTAACCATGACAATAGAGGGAGGGGCTAAGGGCTGGTAGGGGGGGTTCTCTTTCAGGCAAAGAGGCTCTTCACACACACACACACACACACACACACACACACACACACACACACACACACACACACACACACACACACAAACATGATCAAAAACACACACGCAGACACACACAGACGCACACACAGCTGCCCTTTGCTGGCTCTCACGCAAAACCTGAAGTTTACAGACGCCCATATAGGACGGTGCTAGACAGACTGTGAGAGATGAGAACATTTATAAGAGACAAACAAAATGTGCTCCCCTTAATGTGCCCTGCCCTTCGTGTGTCTCCTATCACATGACATTATTCTGACTGTGTGATACAGCTCTCCCTCACCAAAGGGTGCTCGCTTGGTTATGTGAGACATTTTGGTTACATATTAGGCAGTGTAGAAAAAATTGCAACTACTCAGTATTACAGTTATTACAATAGCCATTTACTGTACTTTACTTACTATAGGTCAATTTCAACGAGGAAAAGTATATATAGGAATATGAGGGATATGAGGAGATATTGAGAGGAATAGCTAAACGGTAAAACCTCATGGCTTGAAGCTAACGGTGACGGAAACAGAAAAAAACTCATGGCTTGAAGCTAACGGTGACGGAAACAGAAAAATAAATGAATGGCTTGAAGCTAACGGTGAAGGAAACAGAAAAAACCCTCACGGCTTGAAGCTAACGGTGAAGGAAACAGAAAAAACCCTCATGGCTTGAAGCTAATGGTGACGGAAACAGAAAAAACCCTCATGGCTTGAAGCTAACGGTGAAGGAAACAGAAAAATAAATGAATGGCTTGAAGCTAACGGTGACGGAAACAGAAAAAACCCTCACGGCTTGAAGCTAACGGTGAAGGAAACAGAAAAAACCCTCATGGCTTGAAGCTAACGGTGACGGAAACAGAAAAACCCTCATGGCTTGAAGCTAACGGTGACGGAAACAGAAAAACCCTCATGGCTTGAAGCTAACGGTGAAGGAAACAGAAAAAACCCTCATGGCTTGAAGCTAACGGTGACGGAAACAGAAAAACCCTCATGGCTTGAAGCTAACGGTGACGGAAACAGAAAAAAGCTGCTGTGAGTGAGAGCTTCATGAGCTGATGGGTGATAGACACGTGAAAACATTGGATGACGATGGTGATTGGACAGAAATGGTTGCGTCCCAAATGGCATCCTATTCCCTACATAGTGACCAGAGCCATGGTAGTGCACGATAGAGGGAATAGGGAACCTTTTGGGATGTTGCCAGATACGCACACATACCATTGTCAACATTAACATAGAGATGAAGACACATGCCTCTCAGAAAGAGACATACATTGGTCATACTGTACACCAATAGGTTTGATCATGAATGACCTGCTGAATCATAAATCACAACATTAGCACACAGATTCTCGGTGTTTCAGGCACACACTTTCTCTTCACACACAGTTCTTCGCACATTTTGTAGACGCTTGCTCTCTCTCAAACACACATACGCATGCATACACACACACACAAACGCACGCACGTACACAAACGCACACATGCACAAACGCAAATGCTCACTCGCACACACACAAACAGTACACACACACCGATACTCACCTGTAGAGCGATGGCTGTGTTGTTCTGGGAGGCGTGCACCCCTACCAGGCCCTCCTCTTTACGTTTCTTGAATTTCCTAAAGTAGTCCTGTATCAGGAAGGTGGCATAGAACTTCCCCACGGTTACCTCATCATCTAGGTGAACAGACCACACAAACGCTTCCTGTGTCAGACAGGAGGTCACTGCACAGCATTCTGGGAGGCCCATGCTCATTTCGCTTCCCCACGCCCCGGCCGCTCCCCTCAGATTCTGGACCCTAACCATGAGGTTATCCTTTAAATGATAAGACACTATTCCCTAGATCCCTGTGCTGTACTGGACCTTCATGCACTGAAATCTCATATCACCTGTATCATTCATATACATCCATGTTGATGGTGTTTTTACTGTATCTGAAGCCGCCTCTGTAGGTCAAAGACTACAATAACTCAATAATAACTCAGAAATAACTCAGAAATAACTCAGAAATAACTCGATAATAACTCAATAATAACTCAGAAATAACTCGATAATAACTCAATAATAATTCAATAATAACTCAATGATAATTCAATAATAGAATCTAGATCCTCAATTACATCTTTCAGGCCTGGGGACAGAGGTCGGAGAGAAGAGGCAACTGTAGTTCCATGCCACCACCCTAAAACAGAACTGGTATACCTCATTGGTACACCTCAAATTAAACCGAAACCTTAGCTGAACTATGGTTCGATGCTAGTTAAATGCTGGGCCTCCCATAGAGATCCTGTAATTCCTAAGAATTATAAGATTTCTATTAGGCCTATTGACATCTTCTAAACTATCACTTCTATTAATAACCCCCTGCCCAGCCTAGGAGGCAGAAAGAGAGGGCAGACATAGCAGACAGGGCACAGGCAGGACCACGGAGGCACAGGACCCCTCCAGAATCTACTTTCTTGATTCTGCAGGTTAAAATAGTACCATTCATACGGGTTATTATGAGCAATTGACAAAGTAAAGCAAGGCACTTCATTTAAATAGGAGTTAATGCGCCAAGCTGTTTTTTTAAAGTTGATTTATGATATGACTAAAAAGAGGCAGCCCTGGGAATGTATTCAAACAGTTGAGATCCACTCCAGTAGAGGGATTTGGGGTGTTAAGGAGCACAATACGCAGTTAGACTCTACTGAGCACATGCAAGCAAGCAGAACTAGGTATAAATGTGAGTATGTTAGTGTTAGTGTGTATTTGTGTGTGCTTGTGGTAGCATGTATTAGCATGTGCGTGTGTGCGCACACATATGAGAGCAATGTAAAAATAGATGTAGAAGATGTATGCAAGAGTATATCAAAGTGAGCATTTTACAGTACAATGTGTGTGTGTCTGCGTGTGAGTGAGTGAGTGAGTGAGTGAGAATGATTCTGAAGCAGGGGTCTGTGTCACTTTAAACAAGCACGTTGGGGACAGAGTTCGGAAAAATGAGGCAACACTAGTTCCATGCCACCACCCTAAAACAGAACTGCTTCAGAATATTCTGAAGTTCTTAAGAGTCGTTTTTTTTTTATATACACAGATATACAGTATAGAGGAAAGGACCAGAAGCTGTGGAAAAGCTCAAACGGAGAGAGAGAGAGAGAGAGAGAGAGAGAGACGGACAGACAGGCAGAGATAAAGACAGACAGAGATAATGACATACAGAGAAAAAGCGACAGAGAGAGAGTGAGACAGGGAGAGAGAAAGCGAGAGAGAGACAGAGAGAGAAAGCGAGAGAGAGACAGACAGAGAGAGAAAGCGAGAGAGAGACAGACAGAGAGAGAGAGAGAGAGTGAGACGGAGAGAGAAAGCGAGAGAGAGACAGAGAGAGAGAGAGTGAGACGGAGAGAGAAAGCGAGAGAGAGACAGAGAGAGAGTGAGACAGGGAGAGAGAAAGCGAGAGAGAGACAGAGAGAGAGTGAGACAGGGAGAGAGAAAGCGAGAGAGAGAGTGAGACAGGGAGAGAGAGTGAGACAGGGAGAGAGAGAGAGTGAGACAGAGAGAGAAAGACAGAGGGAGATAAGGACAGACAGAGAGACAGAGATGGAGAGAAAGAGAGTTTAGTAGGAGAGGTACGGCATGCACTGACAAACAGTGATCTACCACTATGAGGCCATGCAAGCCCAAAGCCTAGCACACAGTAACAGTAATAGTCACATTAACAGTCACAGTAACAGTCGCCCTGGAACCTCCAGTGGTATCCGGAACAGGAAAGAAAGAGTGTAGATACACACACACACACACAGATCAAAAACACTGCGGAGAACATGAGAGCAAAAAACAGCAGGGCACAGCTGAAATCATGAGTGAGAGAGAGTGTGTGTGTGTGTGTAGGCTACTATGTGTGAGAGGGGGAGTTTGTTGTATATATACATTGAGAAGGCATTATGTGTGAGAGGGGGAGTTTGTTGTATATATACATTGAGAAGGCATTATGTGTGAGAGGGGGAGTTTGTTGTGTACATACATTGAGAAGGCATTACGTGTGAGAGGGGGAGTTTGTTGTGTATATACATTGAGAAGGCATTACGTGTGAGAGGGGGAGTTTGTTGTGTATATACATTGAGAAGGCATTACGTGTGAGAGGGGGAGTTTGTTGTGTACATACATTGAGAAGGCATTATGTGTGCGAGGGGGAGTTTGTTGTGTATATACATTGAGAAGGCATTATGTGTGAGAGCGGGAGTTTGTTGAGAAGGCATTATGTGTGCGAGGGGGAGTTTGTTGTGTATTTACAATGATAAGGCATTATGTGTGAGAGGGGGAGTTTGTTGAGAAGGCATTATGTGTGCGAGGGGGAGTTTGTTGTGTATTTACAATGATAAGGCATTATGTGTGTGTGTAATATATTTCTGTGTGATAGTGTGCTGGGATGTTGGGATGTTGGGCGTGTGGGTCTATATATGCTACCGGGATCTAATTTGTGTGTTGCTACTAGGATAGTGTGTTTTGACTGACCACCAGCAGGGGGCACCACTTGGTCCAGTAGCTTCATACTGGTCCTCTTCCAGATCTTCTTGATGACTGCTCTCAGCTCCTCGTTGGCCTGCTCCAGATTACCTACAGCACCGATAATCAACACATGTCCTGTCACTATCAATACAAACTGTACAGATGATACAACCAAAACATGTGGACTATCCTTCACTGCAGCCGACGTGAGTAAGACATTTAAACGTGTTAACCCTCGCAAGGCTGCAGGCCCAGACGGCATCCCCAGCCGCGCCCTCAGAGCATGCGCAGACCAGCTGGCTGGTGTGTTTACGGACATATTCAATCAATCCCTATCCCAGTCTGTTGTTCCCACATGCTTCAAGAGGGCCACCATTGTTCCTGTTCCCAAGAAAGCTAAGGTAACTGAGCTAAATGACTTCCGTCATCATGAAGTGCTTTGAGAGACTAGTCAAGGACCATATCACCTCCACCCTACCTGACACCCTAAACCCACTCCAATTTGCTTACCGCCCAAATAGGTCCACAGACGATGCAATCTCAACCACACTGCACACTGCCCTAACCCATCTGGACAAGAGGAATACCTATGTGAGAATGCTGTTCATCGATTACAGCTCGGCATTTAACACAATAGTGCCCTCCAAGCTCGTCATCAAGCTCGAGACCCTGGGTCTCGACCCCACCCTGTGCAACTGGGTACTGGACTTCCTGACGGGCCGCCCCCAGGTGGTGAGGGTAGGCAACAACATTTCCACCCCGCTGATCCTCAACACTGGGGCCCCACAAGGGTGCGTTCTGAGTCCTCTCCTGTACTCCCTGTTCACCCACGACTGCATGGCCACGCACGCCTCCAACTCAATCATCAAGTTTGCGGACGACACAACAGTGGTAGGCTTGATTACCAACAACGATGAGACGGCCTACAGGGAGGAGGTGAGGGCCCTCGGAGTGTGGTGTCAGGAAAATAACCTCACACTCAACGTCAACAAAACTAAGGAGATGATTGTGGACTTCAGGAAACAGCAGAGGGAACACCCCCCTATCCACATCGATGGAACAATAGTGGAGAGGGTAGTAAGTTTTAAGTTCCTCAGCATACACATCACAGACAAACTGAATTGGTCCACCCACACAGACAGCATCGTGAAGAAGGCGCAGCAGCGCCTCTTCAACCTCAGGAGGCTGAAGAAATTCGGCTTGTCACCAAAAGCACTCACAAACTTCTACAGATGCACAATCGAGAGCATCCTGTCGGGCTGTATCACCGCCTGGTACGGCAACTGCTCCGCCCACAACCGTAAGGCTCTCCAGAGGGTAGTGAGGTCTGCACAACTACCTGCCCTCCAGGACACCTACACCACCCGATGTCACAGGAAGGCCATAAAGATCATCAAGGACAACAACCACCTGAGCCACTGCCTGTTCACCCCGCTATCATCCAGAAGGCGAGGTCAGTACAGGTGCATCAAAGCTGGGACCGAGAGACTGAAAAACAGCTTCTATCTCAAGGCCATCAGACTGTTAAACAGTCACCACTAACATTGAGTGGCTGCTGCCAACACACTGACTCAACTCCAGCCACTTTAATAATGGGAATTGATGGGAAATGATGTCAAATATATCACTAGCCACTTTAAACAATGCTACCTAATATAATGTTTACATACCCTACATTATTCATCTCATATGTATACGTATATACTGTACTCTATATCATCTACTGCATCTTTATGTAATACATGTATCACTAGCCACTTTAACTATGCCACTTTGTTTACATACTCATCTCATATGTATATACTGTACTCAATACCATCTACTGTATCTTGCCTATGCTGCTCTGTACCATCACTCATTCATATATCTTTATGTACATATTCTTTATCCCTTTACACTTGTGTGTATAAGGTAGTAGTTTTGGAATTGTTAGCTAGATTACTTGTTGGTTATTACTGCATTGTCGGAACTAGAAGCACAAGCATTTCGCTACACTCGCATTAACATCTGCTAACCATGTGTATGTGACAAATAACATTTTATTTGATTTGATTTGTTGTGGTGTTGTGCTATGTGTGTGTGTGTGTGTGTCTCCTACCATCAGTTTTGATCTTCAGGGCTGTGCGTACTAATGCAAATAGGGTAGCATTGAACATCACGGTGCCGTCGCTGTTTAGAGGCATGTTCATGGCCACCAGTCTCTGAGAGAAGGAAAAAGGAGAGTTACTTACATGCTGTTTATAGGTATCAACACATGCCAGATACATTTGAGAGAGAGAGAGACAGAGAGTTACAAGAGAGAGTGAGGGAGAAAAATAGAGAGCGAGAGAGAGGGATATCATAGCAGAGAAAAGGAGAAAGAGAGAGAGAGAGAGAGAGAGAGAGAGAGACCAGAGAGATGGTGTACCTTGCAGGCCACTCTATGAGGACAGAGTTTGCCGAAGCCCAAAGGAGGCTGAATTCGTCGGAGAAGAGTGACCACGTCCAGATGTTTAATCCTGCCCCTGTGTCAGAGAGAGAGAGAGAGAGCAAGATATAAACATACACTCAGAGACTATTGCAACAGAACAGACAGAAATTAATCTCAAACATAATCTCACACAGGTTAATACAACCAAATATTTGCACTAAATAGACACACAAAACACACTTACTTGGCCTCTGGGTCATACTCAGACCAGATCCTCTTAAACTCGTCCAAGTGGTGAGGACCCAGGATCGACCAATCACGAGTCAGATAGTCAAAGTTGTCCATGATGACAGCCACAAACAAATTGATAATCTAGATTAGAAGAACAGAACAGGCTACAGTTATTGTGGGAATATAGGCCTGTATCTATGTGAGCGTATTTGTGAGAATTGATAGTGTATGCCTGTATGCTGGTGTGTATGTGTTTGAGTGTGTGTCTGCTGAGTGTATAATAGGCTTGGGCTTTTTCCAGATTTTCATATCTTCATACCAACCTTCTCTCATCCCATGATTTATGGTATTACCGGCATAGCACACAAGGGGGTGCTAAAAACGCAAGAAGAGCCCATTGGGCCTCTATTACCAGAACGCTATCAAAATAAGCACAAACTAATAATGAAATCACATAGACGCTGTTAGCTAAATGCTAATGAGTGAAAGCAAACATAAACTAATTGCAAAGATAGGAAAATTAAGCTCATAAAGTTATGCAAGCATAACCAAATGTTATTTTCGGTCAGTGTGGACATTTACAAGCGAAAGTGAATGAGAAATTGTGCAAATGAACAAAGCTGCGATGCCTGCTTTTCTGAAGAAAGAGCAGAATGTGTATATGGAGCAGAGAAATGCTAATATGAAGCACAGGGAACAAATGGCAGCTGTAAAGATAACTCATCCAGAGCTCTTCGACTCCTGGTAGAAAGCCATTATAAGATATCTGATGGCAAACATTTAGTAGTGAATTGCATACAACTGTAACTTCATTATCTCATGTGCACCACACACCTGAGACTCACCGCTAGATATAGAATGCTTTGGACTCAGCAGCTCTCTTTCTCCCGTTGTGCTATTTACAAACACGTGACTGGCTCAACTGTTCTGGAGAACTACGGTAACCTTCATAATGTAAAATAACATGACAGATGAAATGAGGAACGCAATTTGCTTTAGCTCCTAACGTATTGCACAATTTGACTGCAGGTATTAACTTTAGCTACAAATATTCACATTTACTGTTAAATAGTTTTGACGATATTGAAAAACTATCCCATGGCTGTTTCCAAATACCCCGGTATACGGTATATACGGTATACAGCGCAGGCCTAGTGTATAAGTATGTACAGTATGTACAGAATGGTGTGTATCTAAGTGTATTTATGCACCAGGAAGGCACAGAGCATGTAGAAGCTGATGAAGTAGATGTAGGCGAAGCTGGCTCCACAGGTCATCTCCTCTCCAGGGTTGTAGTCGGACTCTGGGTCACACAGCTTTCCAGACACACACGCCAACATGATCTCCTGCCACGCCTCCCCCGTGGCACACCTGAGACCAAGACATGACTTGTCACGATACCTCAGCATAACCTTTGCACAACCTTCACAACCATATGTCATCAACATATCTCCTTACCTTGCCTGTGGTACACCTGAGACAAAAACATCACTCATAAGATAGCCTAGTCAGCATTACCGTAATCTTTTCACAACCACATCTCCTGATGAATACTTTTAGGGATAGTTTGGGATTTTGGCAATGAGGCCCTTTATCTACTTCCCCAGAGTCGGATTAACTTGTGGATACCATTTTTATGAAATTTGAGATAGTTTCGCAAGCCAATGCTAACTAGCTTAGCACAAAGACTGGAAGTCTTTGGATACAGCTAGCATAACTTCCTTTATGCTGGACTTCATTGCTAAATTCCCGAACTATCCCTTTAAGGGTCAAAACATTGTTAAAGGTAACTTTAGAGGAATGACGTTGCACGAGCAGTAATGCAGAATTCACACGTAGTATCTGTGCATGTTCGCTTCATGCTCTTACAACGTGGTAGCTACGGGACCGAAATAGCAAAGAAGTTTAGTCTTGCGCTTCAATGCTACATTGTCTGGGTGAACTCTGCCCCTGTGACCCCTCATGCTGACCCCCTGACCCCTACAGACCTAAAGAGCAACAGCACGGCCTGAGGGAAGGTCTGAAAGTTGTTGTTCCTGTTGATGTGGGTGCCGTCCACCATGGCTACCTTCCCGAACACCTGAAACAAACAGTATAGATAAACAAGGGTCAGTTTACATACTGTGTGAAGAACAGGGTTGTGTTCTTAGGCAATCGAAAACTATTTTACAACTCTTTATAAAGAGGTTAAGTAAGGCTGTTACTGTGAGACTGACCCAGGGGTACTGCTACTCTTTATAAAGAGGTTAAGTAAGGCTGTTACTATGAGACTGACCCAGGTGTACTGCTACTCTTTATAAAGAGGTTAAGTAAGGCTGTTACTGTGAGACTGACCCAGGTGTACTGCTACTCTTTATAAAGAGGTTAAGTAAGGCTGTTACTATGAGACTGACCCAGGTGTACTGCTACTCTTTATGAAGAGGTTTAGTGAGGCTGTTACTATGAGACTGACCCAGGTGTACTGCTACTCTTTATAAAGAGGTTAAGTAAGGCTGTTACTGTGAGACTGACCCAGGTGTACTGCTACACTTTATAAAGAGGTTAAGTAAGGCTGTTACTGTGAGACTGACCCAGGTGTACTGCTACACTTTATAAAGAGGTTAAGTAAGGCTGTTACTGTGAGACTGACCCAGGTGTACTGCTACTCTTTATAAAGAGGTTAAGTAAGGCTGTTACTGTGAGACTGACCCAGGTGTACTGCTACACTTTATAAAGAGGTTAAGTAAGGCTGTTACTGTGAGACTGACCCAGGTGTACTGCTACTCTTTATAAAGAGGTTAAGTAAGGCTGTTACTGTGAGACTGACCCAGGTGTACTGCTACTCTTTATAAAGAGGTTAAGTAAGGCTGTTACTGTGAGACTGACCCAGGTGTACTGCTACTCTTTATAAAGAGGTTAAGTAAGGCTGTTACTGTGAGACTGACCCAGGTGTACTGCTACTCTTTATAAAGAGGTTAAGTAAGGCTGTTACTGTGAGACTGACCCAGGTGTACTGCTACTCTTTATAAAGAGGTTAAGTAAGGCTGTTACTGTGAGACTGACCCAGGTGTACTGCTACTCTTTATAAAGAGGTTAAGTAAGGCTGTTACTGTGAGACTGACCCAGGTGTACTGCTACTCTTTATAAAGAGGTTAAGTAAGGCTGTTACTGTGAGACTGACCCAGGTGTACTGCTACACTTTATAAAGAGGTTAAGTAAGGCTGTTACTGTGAGACTGACCCAGGTGTACTGCTACTCTTTATAAAGAGGTTAAGTAAGGCTGTTACTGTGAGACTGACCCAGGTGTACTGCTACTCTTCATAAAGAGGTTAAGTAAGGCTGTTACTGTGAGACTGACCCAGGTGTACTGCTACTCTTTATAAAGAGGTTAAGTAAGGCTGTTACTGTGAGACTGACCCAGGTGTACTGCTACTCTTTATAAAGAGGTTAAGTAAGGCTGTTACTGTGAGACTGACCCAGGTGTACTGCTACTCTTTATAAAGAGGTTAAGTAAGGCTGTTACTGTGAGACTGACCCAGGTGTACTGCTACTCTTTATAAAGAGGTTAAGTAAGGCTGTTACTGTGAGACTGACCCAGGTGTACTGCTACTCTTTATAAAGAGGTTAAGTAAGGCTGTTACTGTGAGACTGACCCAGGTGTACTGCTACACTTTATAAAGAGGTTAAGTAAGGCTGTTACTGTGAGACTGACCCAGGTGTACTGCTACTCTTTATAAAGAGGTTAAGTAAGGCTGTTACTGTGAGACTGACCCAGGTGTACTGCTACTCTTTATAAAGAGGTTAAGTAAGGCTGTTACTGTGAGACTGACCCAGGTGTACTGCTACTCTTTATAAAGAGGTTAAGTAAGGCTGTTACTGTGAGACTGACCCAGGTGTACTGCTACTCTTTATAAAGAGGTTAAGTAAGGCTGTTACTGTGAGACTGACCCAGGTGTACTGCTACTCTTCATAAAGAGGTTAAGTAAGGCTGTTACTGTGAGACTGACCCAGGTGTACTGCTACTCTTTATAAAGAGGTTAAGTAAGGCTGTTACTGTGAGACTGACCCAGGTGTACTGCTACACTTTATAAAGAGGTTAAGTAAGGCTGTTACTGTGAGACTGACCCAGGTGTACTGCTACTCTTTATAAAGAGGTTAAGTAAGGCTGTTACTGTGAGACTGACCCAGGTGTACTGCTACACTTTATAAAGAGGTTAAGTAAGGCTGTTACTGTGAGACTGACCCAGGTGTACTGCTACTCTTTATAAAGAGGTTAAGTAAGGCTGTTACTGTGAGACTGACCCAGGTGTACTGCTACTCTTTATAAAGAGGTTAAGTAAGGCTGTTACTGTGAGACTGACCCAGGTGTACTGCTACTCTTTATAAAGAGGTTAAGTAAGGCTGTTACTGTGAGACTGACCCAGGTGTACTGCTACTCTTTATAAAGAGGTTAAGTAAGGCTGTTACTGTGAGACTGACCCAGGTGTACTGCTACTCTTTATAAAGAGGTTAAGTAAGGCTGTTACTGTGAGACTGACCCAGGTGTACTGCTACACTTTATAAAGAGGTTAAGTAAGGCTGTTACTGTGAGACTGACCCAGGTGTACTGCTACTCTTTATAAAGAGGTTAAGTAAGGCTGTTACTGTGAGACTGACCCAGGTGTACTGCTACTCTTCATAAAGAGGTTAAGTAAGGCTGTTACTGTGAGACTGACCCAGGTGTACTGCTACTCTTTATAAAGAGGTTAAGTAAGGCTGTTACTGTGAGACTGACCCAGGTGTACTGCTACACTTTATAAAGAGGTTAAGTAAGGCTGTTACTGTGAGACTGACCCAGGTGTACTGCTACTCTTTATAAAGAGGTTAAGTAAGGCTGTTACTGTGAGACTGACCCAGGTGTACTGCTACTCTTTATAAAGAGGTTAAGTAAGGCTGTTACTGTGAGACTGACCCAGGTGTACTGCTACTCTTTATAAAGAGGTTAAGTAAGGCTGTTACTATGAGACTGACCCAGGTGTACTGCTACTCTTTATGAAGAGGTTTAGTGAGGCTGTTACTATGAGACTGACCAAGGGGTACTGCTACTCTTTATGAAGAGGTTTAGTGAGGCTGTACTGTGAGATGAAGAAGATATTTTGGGGAGAATGATTTAGTAACAAATAGTTTCTCAGTTTCAGTGACTCACCTGCATGCCGATGACAGCATAGATGAAGAAGAGCATGGCGATCAGAAGGGCGACATAGGGCAGAGCCTGGAGGGAGAGAGAAAGAGGCAGAGTGAGAGACAGCGAGAATGAGAGCGAGAAGAATGAGATAAATGGTAAGGAGAATGAGAATGAAAGAAGGAAAATTAGAATGAAAGAGTGAGAGAAAGAACGAAAGAAAGAAAGAGGAAGACAGAAAGTGAGAGGGAAGGAGACAGAAAGAAAGAGACCAGAGATAATCCAATTCATTAATAGCCTGGTAAATGAGCTGAGTGGATGATGCCTACTCACCTGAAAGGACTTGATGAAGGTCCACAGGAGGGTGCGGATGCCCTCCCCTCTACTCAGCAGCTTGACCAATCGCATGACTCGGAACAGTCGGAAGAAGGTGATGGAGATGCGAGCACTGTCCTCCGTGTTCTGTAGGAGACGGAGGCAGCATCAGAGGATCGGAGTGTGTGTGTGTTTGTAGAAAGCCAGCATGAGGGTTTGCGCTCAGACTAGAATGGAAGGTGGCCGGTTCGCAGGAGAAAGAATATACAGTATGTAGAGTTCAAAAGGTACTCACACTCAAAACCATGAAAAGGAATAACCTGTGTACACAGGGAACCTGGCTGTGCTTCAATGCCTGGACCAGCACTTAACAGTACTCAAAGTACTACATGCATGTATCCTAACTCAAATGTTGATACTAAAGGTGATTGGCCTTTACTGAGACTGAGATGTGAGATACAGTGGGGCAAAAAAGTATTTGTGCAAGTTCTCCCACTTAAAAAGATGAGAGAGACCTGTAATTTTCATCCTAGGTACACTTTAACTATGACAGACAAAATGAGAAAAAAAATCCAGAAAATCACATTGTAGGATTTTTTATGAATTTATTTGCAAATTATGGTGGAAAATAAGTATTGGTGGCTGACTAAATACAATTTTGCCCCACTGTATATATGAGCTGATTCAGCATGTATTGCATCTTTACTCAACTAACATCTCTGAGGGTTGTTTGAGGGATGGTGGCGATTTTACGTATCCTTGTGATTCATCTTTGATCAAGTTTGTATTATATTTCACATTAATCTAAGTATCATGTTATGGACATCAAGACACTTTCTGTTCAAACCAGACGAATCCTGGACTTGTTGCATCTACTAGGGCAGAGTTTCCCAACCCTATCCTCAGGGACCACCAACCATTTCATACATTTGTTGTAGCCCTGATGACGAGAACTTGGGGAAACAGCGGTGGAGTAAACTCTGTGGGAGGAGTTTAGAGTGACAGAGTGGGAGGAGTATTCCCATATGCAGTTTAGCTGGAGTGTATCTGCTATGTAACTGTATCTAAGAGGCTGGTGGTGAAGTTTTGCCAGGAGCCCTGCTACAGTACAGACAGACCTACAGGGAGGACGAGAGGGACAGGGTGCATGCTGTAGGAAAGAAAACCTTGCCATAACTTGACTGGACACATCAGCACAAGCATGGCACCCTCGGTCCAGAGTCACTGCATGCGGAGTCACAGTGGGACTGACCCTCCCAGAGAGGTCAGAGGTCATAGCAGAGGTCATGATCCCAACCCCATGGGGTCATCCATGGGTCACTGCCGCACGCAGAGGGCACATGGCACAGCAGAGACCATGCAGCGGTGGCAGCGATACAAACGTGAGGAGGAGCGGACAGAACCGCCCTCACCATGGGGATGCACTCCGCCACGTTTGAGTGACCGACACACTCTCCTTCAAAATAATAACCCCAAACCAAAAAAGGAAAATGAAGAGCAGAAAAACTCAAACAAAAAATACAACCAAAAATGTAAAGAACGTAAACGTAAAGAAACCAAACCAAACCAATCTCAAAATGAAAACAGAACTTTTTAATTGTATAAATTAAAAAGGCAAGGTTCTAGAAATGGCCATGTAGAAGACTAGAGAAGGTTATATAGATTGAAGACGATAAAATAAAGACCAACAAAAACCAATGCAAGCCCAGAGAAGACAGGCAGGGCCCTGATTGGGGGAAGAGCATCTTACCCCCGACTCATCCAACTGAGGAGCCTCCGTAGGCTTTAAAATCAAAGACCTGTGTTAATGACTCACACAACGTTATCACAACCCTCAGGTCTCCCTTATACTTTAACACAATATTATCACCATGTTTAAGACGTATGCACCATTAAAGACACACATAACTACATATACTGTCACTACGCTTAAATTAAACTTACGTTAGGTTTAAGACTGACACACAACATTGTCTCGACATTTGACGTTTATACACTGTTTTTGTAACATTGAAAGACCGACCGACTCACACCTAAATCACAACCCCTATGTAACATAACGGTGATGACACGCAGAACAGAATCTTAACACTGTAAATGTTTAAGACTGTCAGACAACATACTGTGACGGTTAAGAACTTCTATGTGGTGCTTACGTTGCATTTAAGACTGACATAGCATTAAGACAATATAACACTTAAAGTTAACATTTAAGACTGAAACACAACTTTATCACTCCCCCTGTGTAATGGTAATGACTGACATACATTATCGTAATGGTTTTAAATGGTTTAAACAGCAAGATGAAAAAGCTTGTGGCTCTACATATGGATAATGCTATAACAATGTTTCTGAAACATTATTTGACTGACACAGACTGTTATTATGATGCTTATGGACATGATGTTCCAAACATAATGTCAACATGACTATAACAGTGTTATTTTAGTGATAGTCGCACAACCCATATATAACCCATTTATACCTGTCAACCGGTTATAATACTACAACCTCTTCTCCCCTCCTACTCATATAACGTATTGTCCAAAGATGACTTTCAGATTACTTACATTCAGTTTTTCTACTTCAACATTTCACTTAAGGGGCTGGACATGCAGGCTAAAACTGTAAATCAAACACTGTCTTTTGCTAACTGACACTCTCGCTTTCTCCCACACACAAATCCACACAAACACACATTTAGTAAAATATTACATACAAAGGTGTTTTAACATATCATATTGTATCAGTCACAACTCTTAAAGGTCCAATGCAGCTGTTGTTTATCTCAATATCAAATCATTTCTGGGTAACAATTAAGTAACTTCATTAAAATGGTCAAAAAGAAACAACAACAGCTTCTTAGCAAAGGGCAATTTCTCAAGCGAGAATTTTGCTAGGACTGTCTGGGAGTGGTCTATTAACTAATTTACAGCATGGTGATGTCACCATGGAAGGCCAAAACCCCATCCCACCAAAACAGGTTTTAATTTCAGGTACTTTGCAAACACCTCTGACACTAAAATGGCATTAACATAATTTTCACAATTTCACAGTATTATTCCAACCTTATAGTGTGTAAATATATATAATACAAGGTTTTTGACTGCACTGGGCCTTTAAAAATGCACCTATATGGGAAAACAGTATATTTTTCATCAAAACACAGCTGTGAAAACTGTGAAAGAAACTGTGAAAGAAACTGTGAGAGAAACTATGAACCATTGTATGATTTCAGATGTATGATTTCAGAGTAACAGTACAGGAAGAACACTGAGTGATGTCGTCAACAGTGGAAAGTATGAGTAGAGTAACTCCAGACAGACATGCCTTCAGTTCATTCATCTCCTACAGCGCAGTGGTTCACGCTGAACAACAGGAACGTTATGTGGTGCGGAATGAGCAAGAAATCATAACACATGGAATAATAAAGCTTGAGGAGGTTCTTTAGCTAATCCTGGTCAACCAACAGCGTTTGATAGAGCATGCATTCAGCATCGCCATGTTGTTGCAGACAAGCACCGCACATATACACGCAAGTCAAGTTTTGATGATGAGGAGGAGGCGGCATTAGGAGCCGTTAGTGGTATCTGTTAGCATCGCACGCAGCAACCCCATGCATGTCGAGAGTCAGTCAGTGACCTGCATCAGAGTCACCGCTAGGGTCTCATCGTCCAGTGCAGGGAGAGAGGGGTTAAAGAGACAGAGTGAGGGGAGGGAGGAGAGGAAGAGAGAGGGAGAGAGAGAGAGAGAGAGAGAGATAGAGAGAGAGAGAGAAAGAAAGCGAGAGAGAAAGAAAGCGAGAGAGAGACAAAGATAGAATGTTTGGGGTAGAGAAAGGGATTGAGGGAACGAAAGAAAGGGAGAGATGGAACGAAAAACAGAGAGAGAAACAGAATAGAGGAAGGAAGACAGCGGTGAGAAATATCAAGTGACTGAAATAGTTCAGAGAGAGAGCAAGAGAGAGAGAGAAAAAAGAAATGGCCATGCACCTGACTGAAGGCTACACACCTGGACCTTCTCTACACATGAGCTCCATTGTGAGCTTTAAGAGCTCACTACATAGGAAGACAGAACAGAAGACAGAGACAATCACTCACAGAGACATAAACACAAGATCAACAAAGAACCTCACAGTCAGCTACTGCATTGATTGAAGCACCATCAGTGTGATAGAGATGACAGTCATGATAACTTCCATCACACCTGCTGATGGGCTGTAAGTACACTGGTTCTTACATGAGGCTCATACACTGATTGTAAATTAACATGAGTTTAGCCTGCTACTTTTAGTTCCATGTGCATCTATCTACATTGCCTGTGTTTGTGATTCAACTTTGACCCTGATTGAAATTGATATTGACCGTGCTGCTTTAATTGTGTTGCTAAGCAGAAGCAGACCCTACACAAAGCTGTGGAAATAAATATAATGTAAAAGTATGTTTCTTAATCCCATATTAAATCACCTCTGTCGGTACATTCTATTTCTATGTGTAGC
This sequence comes from Oncorhynchus mykiss, assembly GCF_057628025.1. NCBI lineage: Eukaryota > Metazoa > Chordata > Actinopteri > Salmoniformes > Salmonidae > Oncorhynchus > Oncorhynchus mykiss. Next base: position 66,019,224 of record NC_143028.1, read on the forward strand.
ACTGTGCCCTAGCTTTGCTCTGAGCTCCAGGGCCATTCTGTCTGGAGGAGAAACAGATAAGAGGAGGTATGGCGAGAGAGGAGGGTCAAACTTCACAAAGGGTCACAAATGGTTAGTGAGCAAGTGGACGGGACTGACCGGTGCAGGGCCACGTGCCATCTGTGGGTTGATGGGAGGGGCAGGACATGGGGAGGATGTTAGGGGGATGGGAACACCTGACACTTTCCCAGCATGCATCAGGAGAAGAGGTACATAGCCCAGTGATTGACAGACAGTGGGACAGAACAGCAGCATGCAAACCAACAGTCAATGAAAGATGAAATGGGCCTCGCAAGGTCCTCTGTCAAAGGCCTTGTGAAATCAACACCAAACCATCAAACAACACATATATAGAAGGCCTGACTTTAACACATAAACACACAGAAGCACGCGCGCACACACACCAACATGCATAAGTATCCAACATATGCATGTTAAACACAGGAAAAACACACCAGCTCTCACACAGACACTCATGCACTAACACATTCATATCCACATAAACTAGGAACAGACACTAACACATTCATATCCACATAAACTAGGAACAGACACTAACACATTCATATCCACATAAACTAGGAACAGACACTGACACATTCATATCCACATAAACTAGGAACAGACACTAACACATTAATATCCACATAAACTAGGAACAGACACTAACACATTAATATCCACATAAACTAGGAACAGACACTAACACATTCATATCCACATAAACTAGGAACAGACACTGACACATTCATATCCACATAAACTAGGAACAGACACTAACACATTCATATCCACATAAACTAGGAACAGACACTGACACACTGACATATGGTGACTCCAGAGAAACAGCACTGCAGCTCAGAAAGTAGAGCACTCAGAGACATAGAGAGAGAGAGAGAGGGAAGAGGGGGAGAGAGTTGAGCAGTAAGGCTCTGCTACACTTCACCTATAAATGAGCACCTTTACTGAATCTACTCAATATGAAAAACAATGTACGTGTGTGTGTGTGTGTGTGTGTGTGTGTGTGTGTGTGTGTGTGTGTGTGTGTGTATGTGTGTGTTCATTGTCAGAGGGTACAGTCTGGGATATGTATTGATTAAACACATTATTGACATTATGTATGAGCATTGCACAGTGCTGTATGTGACCTAAAAGAGTGCTACGTTAGTAAAGTTATGTTAGTAGCAGTCATTTTAATAGAGCACTGTCCATCAAGGCCATGCAGAGACCAATGTTACAGCAGTAGACTGTTACAGTAGCTGGAAGTAGCAGTCATCCAGCATTTTACCCTGTCTTGACACAATAACTATACCAGGCCAAGACTTAACTTGGGTTATCTGATTAACAGATGACTCTCTAGATTTCCTATAGCTTTTTTAATGACATTAATTCAGAACAATTCTTTGACCAAGACGATAAAACACTAGATGACTAATTGTATTGAGTTTCTTAATCCATTTCCACTATAAATTGGGTCCCGAAGATAAAGTTGTTATGAAACAGATTAACACGCAAAACAGGGAGATGGATCATTGCCATACTTGCCTCTACAAGTTTCTATGGAAACAGAACGAACAAGAGGTATAAGGGTTAGAAAACCAAGCGGATACATAGCAACATCACACGGCTGTAACCCAACTATAGATCCCCATGGTTACAAAGCGTGGGACACCTCTATCGGGAAACGTCCATGTATACAGAGGCATCGTAACAGCTGTTCAAACAATAAAACATTTCATCATATCATACCATATAATACAGTACCCCATTGTATAAGACCTGAGTAGCACAAAAACACTGAGCTAGGTAAAGGGGTTCATTTCAATAGTGACAGTACATTTTTCAGACAGGACAGTACAAGACAAGAATCACAAGCCAACTGAAGCCTTACAGACATAGCCAATGGATATATGACCTAAACATATGTTATCAAACAATGACAAAAGCCAATAGGATCTAGTCTACAGATGATTATTTGTAGACACATATACAGTAAATTTCCTAATCATCTATAGTGATTTGAGTGTTCATTTTACTGTGGGCATTACTGTAAATTAGGAGCAGCAGAATTGTAGTACCAACTAGCTAACATGGGGGCACTGTGGGCCTAATGTAAAATAATAGAATTCATGAGGGGGAAGGGAGAGTGATATGAGGAAGATGCTTGGATTTACTCTCTCAGTCTAATGTTCACTGAATGTAAGCACAAGCACCTTCCTCAATCTCAGAACACACTTGGGAATAATGGTGGTGCTACTGTCAATTCTGGCGTTATAGTAAGGCTTCAGTTCCACGAGAGAGGCAGAAAAGGCAGTACTTACATTCACTTCAGTGATAGCAATATCAACGACGCTACCAACTACAATTAAGGCATCAAATGTGTTCCACGCGTCAGTGAAATAGTGCTGTTAACGGAAGCCACAGCACACAAGGGGAAGAGAGGGGGATGAAAAAGAAAGAGAGAGAAAACAGAGAAGAGGACAGAGGCAATAATGTTATTGTGAATGAGAGAGAGAGAGAGAGAGAGAGAGAGAGAGAGAGAAAAAATGAGAAGAGAATAAGTGTGAATAGGATTGTGTAGGGAGGCAGCAGGTAGGGCCAGAGAAGGAGAGAAAAAAGACAAATAGAAAAGTAGCCATTAAGACCTGAGTAATCAATAACAGAGAGACTGAGTAGGCCCTTTGGTAGCAGAGGAGCTGAAGTCAGCAGAAACAGCAGGCCATATAACCAAAGACCAGCGGGTGCATTCAGTGAGGTAAAACATCCAGCATGTCGCAGATAGAAATGTAACAAATAAAGCTAATGCCAATTGCCTATTCTATCTGACAGTCATATCTGTTCTACACAATAGTTTTCTATCTAAACGTTCTGTAACGGTACACCCTCTTGAACACACCCCAGAACATAGATACATAGAGGGAGGACAGATGACCAGGGACAGATCAGACGGGACAGATCAGGGGCGGGGCCAAGGAGGGTTGGGTGGGGCTTACTTACATCAATCTCACTAAGCACAATGTCTACTATGCTGCCCATCACCACCAGGGCGTCGAACACATTCCAGGCGTCCCCAAAATACCCCTGAGTGAGGTCAGGGGAGTAGGCAGTGGTTAGGTGGTGAGGGTAATACTGGGTCATTTCAGTTACTTTCAAATGTTATCTGCATGTTTAATGCATTTATTCCACTGTACAACTTTATTGTAAATGACCGTATGCAATAAAACATGTTGATAGAATTACTGAACTGTAAATGTTAAGGTATTAGAAAGTTAGCTAGGTCACTGGTTAGTGTTCCCAGATATGCACTAGTGGGTGAGAGTCACAAAGAGACAGAGAGAGATACAGAGACACAGAGAGAGAGAGAGAGAGAGAGAGAGAGAGAGAGAGAGAGAGAGAAAGAGAGAGAGAGTTGGAGAGAGAGAGACAGAGAGAGAGAGAGAGAGAGAGAGAGAGAGAGAGTTGGAGAGAGAGAGACAGAGAGAGACAGAGAGAGAGAGAGAGAGAGAGACAGAGAGAGAGAGAGTTGGAGAGAGACAGAGAGAGACAGAGAGAGAGAGAGACAGTGAGAGAGACAGCAAGAGAGAGAGAGATACAGAGAATGAGAGAGAGAGAGAGAGAGAGAAAGAGAGAGAGAGAGAGAGAAAGAAAGAGAAAGAGAGAGAGAGAGAGAGTCCTGTCTCTAGGCACTGCACCACACCACTCAGTCTCTTACTGGGTCCCTGTCCTTCTTCTCAACACAAAGCTGTGTGTAGGCCACCAGGTACAGTAGGGGGTAGGGGGGAGCAGGAAGGGGTAGGGCAGGGTGTAAACAAGTCAACAACAAACAAATGAAGGTACTGTACACACAATGACCAAAGACACCTACAAACATAACATCCACAGACAATACACCCACAAAATAGACAAATGGGGATTTATGTGAGACGGGAGATGCACAACTATGTATGTGTGTGTGTGTCCGTCTGTGTGTCCATCTGTGTGCACACATGCATGCATTTGTGTGTGCGTGTGTCTGCGGGTGTGTGTTTGTGTGTGTGTCCTTACCCGAGGTTTGAAGGCGATGAGTTTGAGCACCATCTCTGCAGTGAAAACAGCAGTGAAGACCATGTTGAGGATGTCCATCACATAGTTAAATGTTTCAGACTGGCCATAGTGCTACAGGAGAGGGAGATAGATGGAGAGATGGAGAGGGAGATAGAGAGAGAGATGGAGAGGGAGATAGAGATAGATGGAGAGGGAGATAGAGAGAGATGGAGAGGGAGATAGAGATAGATGGAGAGATGGAGACGGAGAGAGAGATGGAGAGCGAGATAGAGAGAGAGATGGAGAGGGAGATAGAGATGGAGAGCGAGATAGAGATAGATGGAGAGATGGAGACGGAGAGAGAGATGGAGAGCGAGATAGAGAGAGAGATGGAGAGGGAGATAGATGGAGACGGAGAGAGAGATGGAGCGAGATAGAGATGGAGATAGAGATAGATGGAGACGGAGAGAGAGATGGAGAGCGAGATAGAGATAGAGAGAGAGATGGAGATAGATGGAGAGATGGAGACGGAGAGAGAGATGAATTGAATTGAATTGAATTGAATTGGAGAGCGAGATAGAGATAGAGAGAGAGATGGAGATAGATGGAGAGATGGAGACGGAGAGAGAGATGGAGAGCGAGATAGAGATAGAGAGAGAGATGGAGATAGACGGAGAGATGGAGACGGAGAGAGAGATGGAGAGCGAGATAGAGAGAGAGAGAGAGATGGAGATAGATGGAGAGATGGAGACGGAGAGAGATGGAGAGCGAGATAGAGATAGATGGAGAGATGGAGACGGAGAGAGAGATGGAGAGCGAGATAGAGAGAGAGATGGAGAGGGAGATAGATGGAGAGATCGAGACAGAGAGAGAGATGGAGAGCGAGATAGAACAATAGAGAGGGAGGGAAGGAGAACAATCATGTTTTTTTATTTCTAATAACCGGAGTATAATAACAAATGTTACGACAAGACTACGGCCTCTGAATGGGTTGGGTTGAGCTTCTTCTTACCTGCACAGCCAGGCAGAGTGTGTTGAGCATGATGAGGACGAACATGATGTACTCAAACCCTGTGGAGTTGACCACGTACCAGAACTTATACTGGTAGGGATTCTTAGGGATGTACCTCCTCAACGGACGGGCCTTCAGGGCATACTCCACACACTGCCGCTGTAGAGAGAACCCACACAGTTATTCATTGCATACCTGTACACACAGTATAGTATACACCAGGATTTCCGTTAGCTGGTAATAACGGGCTTTTGGCCAATAAACATTTTGATAAGCCGCTAAATAAAATAACCAAGAAGACTCGAGGCTGTAATCGCTAACAAAGGTGCTTCAACAAAGTACTGAGTAAAGTGTCTGAATACTAATGTAAATAAGGTAGTTCTGTTTTCACTTTTCACTTTGTCATTATGGGTTATTATATGTAGATTAATAATAATTTAATCAATTTTAGAACAAGGCTGTAACGTAACAAAATGTGGACAAAGTGAAGCAACACTTTCCGAATGCACTGTATAATTTAGTGGAATTAAACTGGCTCGTGTGTACAGTATATTTGTTATGTATCTTATTTATCACATGCGTACAGCATACAGATATAGATGAGCGGAAAATCTGTCAGACAGTGTGAGAGCTGCTGCTACAGCATCTCAAACAGCAAATGCATTGGTAATGGAAGGCAGGCTTCATACAACAGTACATATTATGAGGCATGTCTTACCTTTCTTCAAAGTAGCCTAGCCAAAATCAGACCATATCCGTGGAGGCAATTATTTTATATAATCTTTCTTTCATTGTCCAGTACACAAAGGCACAACCCTAGTCATATTAACAACCCATGCTAGTTGTTGCATATTTCATCTCCCCTCTTTCTAAATTTCAAATAGATATTTTTATCTCTGTCACATGAAACCGCTCGCAGGTGCGTTTTGACAACAGTGTTTTCCCATGAACTGCATTATGGAACAAACATTCGCGCCTAGCCTACTGCCTTGTGCACATTGCTGCTCTCATAATGTGAAGAAATAATAGTTTATCAAAGTTTTAAGCTAAACGTTCTGATCTGTTACATCAGACTCATTGCTTTTAAACATTTTTTTTTTGTATCCTAGGCCTACTGGTTGTATGCATTTGGGATCTATCATCTCACAGTTGTCCCAGATTCTGTTTGGAATAGACTATTTCTTTCTCTCCAAGCTGATCAATAAAATAGGTCAACTTTTCTACTATGAGGGATAGTAGATTGACATAGGCTAGTGATTTTGCTGTTTGTTACTCGTCTTGTCGGCTGTTAGAAGAGTTATTCTAACAGGTTCAAAGTGAGCATCAGAATTCGGTAAGAAGGACCGGATATCATTGCATCCTCTGTTAATATGAAAGACTATAATCTGAATGTGATATCTGTCACTCTGAGCAGTCATAATCAGGTTACGCACCCAACGCATATGTGTCCGGTACATTTATCAAATGTTGGGTACATTTAAATGCTGCTGGTCAAATGTCTGTAGGCACATTTTCCTAATGGAAACCCTGGTATACACACAAACTGCATAGCAACACACTGAGAACCTTAGTGTGGGGAATGATGAGCAGACTAGACATGTAGTTCCACATGTAGTTCCACAAAACTCATAAAAACTAATAAACATCACATGAACACACACGTACAGATGCGCGCACACACACACACACACACACACACACACACACACACACACGTTTTGTTCTTCTAAACACACACACGCACATGAACTGACCTGGTTCTTATCAAGCTCACAGTTCTTGTATTCTTTCTCTCCTTGCTCCTGGAAGGTGACGATGACGAAGCCGACAAAGATGTTCATCATGAAGAAAGCGATGATGATGATGTAGATGATGAAGAAGATGGAGATCTCGATGCGGTAGTTGTAGATGGGACCCAGGTTCTCTCTGTTAGAGTCTATGGCCTTGTAGAGCAACCTGAGAGAGAGAGAGAGAGAGAGAGAGCAAGAGAGAGAGGGAGAGGAGAGAGAGAGATAGGAGAGACAGAGAGGAGAAAGATAGAGAGAGAGATAGGAGAGGCAGAGAGAGGAGAGAGAGAAATAGGAGAGAGAGAGAGAGAGAGAGGGAGAGAAGAGAGAGACAGGAGAGACAGAGAGGAGAAAGATAGAGAGAGAGATAGGAGAGGCAGAGAGGAGAGAGAGAAATAGGAGAGAGAGAGAGAGAGAGAGAGAGAGAGAGAGGGAGAGAAGAGAGAGACAGGAGAGACAGAGAGCAGAGAGAAAGATAGGAGAGAGAGAGAGAGAGACATTTTTTTTAATTGTTATTTTTTATACACAAAAATATGAAAGTGTTTAATATTGTATTTGAGTATATAATATGAGAGTGTGTCTTACGAAGGCCAGCCCTCGAAGGTAGACACGGTGAAAAGAGCCATCATGGCCATCAGCACGTTGTCAAAGTTGAACTCGCTGTTGTGCCACACTCTCTTTTGGATGGCCGGCTGGTTCACGTCCCCGTCCTTAAAATGGATGTAGGTGCCCCTGGGAGGTTAGAGGTCACAGGAGTTAGAGGTCAGGATTTAGGTTTAGGCCTATGATGTACAATATATAAACAATATGAATATTGTGGAAGTTGTGAATATGTATGTCTATGGGCAACATGCTCAAATCAAAGATACTAAAGAACACATACTGTAGAGTAAATGGAAGTATTTCTGGTACAATATGACGGGTGTCAGTTTACTATGTAGCTCTAGATGGACAAATGTATCAAAAGCAACTGACTTGCATTCGTCTGGGCTGGACTTGGCTTCGTCTGTACATCGGTAAAACTTCCCCTGTGAATCAAACACACACATCTTCATTGTCTGGGAGTGTCAACACACAAGGGTCTAATTCATTAGGACACACCATAGCAAAATGTTTAGCAACGGAAAACAAAAACAAGCATTTCATATTGGATGGGTTTCAGTGGTCCTCCCTGTTTCAGTCAGTTTTCTTCCAATTTGGTGTTACAGTGCTGACAGTAGTGTTATAGTACTGATCTTAGAACCAGTATTACAGCGCTGATACAGTAGTGTTATAGTACTGATCTTAGAACCAGTGTTACAGCGCTGACAGTGCTGACAGTAGTGTTATAGTACTGATCTTAGAACCAGTGTTACAGCGCTGATACAGTAGTGTTATAGTACTGATCTTAGAACCAGTGTTACAGCGCTGACAGTGCTGATACAGTAGTGTTATAGTACTGATCTTAGAACCAGTGTTACAGCGCTGATACAGTAGTGTTATAGTACTGATCTTAGAACCAGTGTTACAGCGCTGACAGTGCTGATACAGTAGTGTTATAGTACTGATCTTAGAACCAGTGTTACAGCGCTGACAGTGCTGATACAGTAGTGTTATAGTACTGATCTTAGAACCAGTGTTACAGCGCTGATACAGTAGTGTTATAGTACTGATCTTAGAACCAGTGTTACAGTGCTGACAGTGCTGATACAGTAGTGTTATAGTACTGATCTTAGAACCAGTGTTACAGTGCTGACAGTAGTGTTATAGTACTGATCTTAGAACCAGTGTTACAGCGCTGATACAGTAGTGTTATAGTACTGATCTTAGAACCAGTGTTACAGCGCTGACAGTGCTGTTACAGTAGTGTTATAGTACTGATCTTAGAACCAGTGTTACAGCGCTGATACAGTAGTGTTATAGTACTGATCTTAGAACCAGTGTTACAGCGCTGACAGTGCTGTTACGTAGTGTTATAGTACTGATCTTAGAACCAGTGTTACAGCGCTGATACAGTAGTGTTATAGTACTGATCTTAGAACCAGTGTTACGGTGCTGACCTTAAAGAGCTGTACTCCTATGCAGGCAAACATGAACTGCAACAGCGTGGTGACGATCATGATGTTACCGATGGTCCTGATGGCCACAAACACACACTGGACTACATGCTGCAAGGGTCAAAGTTCAAATGTTAGCAGTCATTGAACGGTAAGATGGCATTACATTGATGAAAGGTTAATAAGAAGAAGACAAGGAGCTATAGTAACGATACAGTTACGGGAACTATTACCTTTTTTACCTGTCGCACAGCACAGGTTTTTGTAACAAACTATCACGTTTACTGTAATTGTTCTACCAATACTGTGGCAAGTAAATTGATACATAAAGAGAAATAGTAGGAGGTTAACAGTCTACCTTGAGACCTTTGGCTCTGTTGATAGCCCTCAGGGGCCGAAGCACACGCAGGACCCTCAGAATCTTCACCACTGAGATGGCAGATGACCTAAATGTCATCACAGGAACTCACTGTCAGAAACAAACTTGCACTCTCTAAATACAACCATTCACTGCCATATCTAACTGGACCATATCAATTAAAAATGATGTGTTAGGACAGTGTGCAAGAGAGAAGAAACAGAGAGAGAGGGACAATGGGTGAGGAATATGATCAAGAGACAGATAGCAGAGTGAGAGAGAGAGAGAGAGGGAAAGAAAGGAAATAGTGTGGGCGGAGGGTAGCAGCAGGTACTGACTGGATGCAGAAGGAGACTAGGGAGACCCCCACCACCAGCAGATCCAGCAGGTTGAAGGTGTTCCTACAGAACGCTCCTTTATGGAGGAACGCACCGTATGTGGTCATCTGATGGGAAGGGCACAGTTAGTTAGAGGGGTATCAGACACTAAGAAATACACACATTAACACAAACACAGAGACATACACACAACCCACTGGGCACAAACTATTTGATTCAACGTTGTTTCAATGTAATTTATCAACATATTGTGATGTGGAATCTACGTGGAAAATATCTTGGATTTGAAGAAAGTAATCAAACAAGCCAGACTAAGTGGAACTATCCAAGAAGATACATCTCCTTCAAATGTTGTTATTTGGCACTGTTGACTAACAAACACAATTGAATATCACTTATGAAATAAAATAAATAGCCTATTAACTTGTCGACATGCTAACAAATGATATGTTGGATTCACGTCTCCAACTCAACCAAAAGTATAAGTTAAAGAATGGGATTTAAGCCAGTGGCTCAAATGGAACAATCCAAGCAGATACATCTCCTTTAAATGTTGATATTTGGTTACGTTGTCAACCAAACACAATTCAATATTACTTGTGTAATACAGGAAAAGGCTACCTTACAAACTAATGTAACATACAACCTTAAAATGGGTAACACATCCATGGCCACATTTTGTGGTTACTGCAACTATAAAGTTCTTCTTATGTAATAATTTAAAGTGTGCATGTCAAAGATAACAGGTCGTCGCAGGTCTGTGGAAATCTTGAAATTTGGTTGTGCTTTTAGATGGTTGAAAGCATAGCGAAAACACATTGGAAATTCAACACATTTTTGGCTGTGTTTTTGAGTGGGTAAATATAGGTTGTAATCTCACTGTTCATCATCTCAACCAAATATTACCCAGTTCTCCATGTTGAATTGACATGGTGTCCCCAGTGAGAAGTACACAATATCACAGTTGTACACCACAAGACAGACACATCGAAATAGACAAAGGAGTAGAAACAGCAATAATACAGCACTCACTCTCCCTCACACCCACGTACACCCACATAATTCCACACTCTTGTAGATCACTCTATTACAGGGTGGCGAGCTCAGACTCAGACTCAGACTCAGGCTCAGACTCAGACTCAGGCTCAGAATCAGGCTCAGAATCAGGCTCAGACTCAGGCTCAGACTCAGACTCAGGCTCAGGCTCAGACTCAGGCTCAGACTCAGGCTCAGAATCAGGCTCAGAATCAGGCTCAGAATCAGGCTCAGACTCAGGCTCAGACTCAGGCTCAGACTCAGGCTCAGACTAAGGCTCAGACTCAGGCAGAGCAGTAACACAGAAGGCTAGCAGCTACCATCGACACCCCACGGCACACTGGTACATGAATGTAGTAGCAAGTCATTCATTTCCCAATCCGCTAATAACAGTGTCACTCGCAGCAGTAAAACATGCAGTTTATTGCCACTCTGCGAGAACAGATATTATGTCTACTACTGAGATGAACTATAGGATCGAACGCTCCAGCGATTGGAAAACCAAATCCCCTTACTGACACATTCATGTATGGCCGTTTCCCTTAAAGCACATTCCTTCATGTTCTTTAATAGCTCTAATATAAAGGGATAATAAAGCAGCTCCCACTAAAACATGTCAGACTTCAGCAGGCAGAGAAGTAAACAACCCAGCAGAAGGAAGTCTTGTTCAAATCATAAAAGTAAAGTTCATCGTCCTGAGTGCATGTAAATGTAGAGACCAGTAGAACATACAGTGAGGGAGGGAGTAAAGCGCTAACTGAGATTGGTAACAGAGAACGCAGGGTGCTGCTAACGCAGCAGAACCAAGCTGAGCCAGGACGTGTTCACTAGGCACCAAACGGAAAAAAACGGACCGAAAAAGGGAGGACTACCTGAACTGGTCCAATAAGAAACGTTTTGCTATGGTTTGCCCTAATGAATACGACCCTGGACAGGACTGTGCAGGTTAGGTCTACCCTCTTAACGGTTCTGGAGGAAACACTACATTTCTATGCACTCAGTCAGTCAGGGGAAAGTCCATGCTCCACATGAACATGGTTGGTTTGCCCCCTCTTTTATGGCTTTAGTATCTGAATAGCAGTCAGTCAGTATGAGATGGAGTTGGCTTTGACTGGAGATGGCCTTAGATGTTTGTTTTTAAACCCTCCAAAACTCCACCAATGACTTCTGGTTCAACTTCAGTCAAAGCTACATGTCTTAAATAGTGCATTGATAGCTGTTTCCTTGCACAAAGAGTTGCATAATTTTTTGAAAGTTACACAAAATTGTGTCGTTGGTCGAAATTCCAAAACCTTTTCAACTCAAACGTGACAATCATGATGACACCAATCTGGGCTAGTTTGTGTCTGATTCCTTCCTGGATTATTAGTTTGTTGATTAGAGGAAATTGAACAACTCTTTTGTTAGTCAGTGTGTGTGTAGTAGTAGTTGGGAGTTAGCTGATGATGACAATCTAAAAGTTAAAAGAGGTGCCATGGAGTCAAAAGACAAAGAATAGAAACTGAAAACAAAACAAGGCAGGTAGTACTGTGGTGGCAGCAGGTGACACACAAGGAGAGAATGCAACAAGGCTCTCTGTCGTCATTAACGGGGGTTACCTTCAACATGATCTCAAATGTAAACATACTAGTGAAGACATAATCTGCATAGCCTAGGACCTGGAAGGCAACCAGACGTTGGGAGTGTTACTGTGGGGGGCAGTTAGTAGACAGCACAAAGAGGCGGACACAGGCCATTTACCTTCAATAGGATCTCAACAGTAAAGATAGCCGTGAAAGCATAGTCAAAGTAACCAAGTATCTGCAAAAAGCAACGTATATGTTTAACAACGATTATACAGGTTATGCAGCATGTATATTCATCAAAGACATTAGAACAACTAGTTAAGAGTGGGATATTCCATGTGTGCAGGAAAGGGCATAGGAAAGAACTTAATATGCATAAACAGAACATCAACAGTAGTCATATAAATGTATCAAATCCATGTACAGTAGAATACAATATATTTTATAATACACTATCTATTCATCATATAGTTTCATTGAGGGCACCTGCATGATGCCATTATCACACTACCACAATGACATCATCTTTAAATTCCCGCAGCTTGAGGTTAAGTTAGTATGATGAGTTGAAATAAAGCAACTCAAGTCAATGAACCTGCTGCCTCAGAGCATCATGGGAAAAAGTTCAGGAAAGAGTTATCTTTACCGCAGTACTCTGTTAGTGTACATCAATCGCAACAAACTAAATCACTAAATCAAGGTAAATAATTAACCAATAATTAACCTTACAGAATCTGTCTTTACTGTACATACTATGTACTACTACGAAGCCTATCTGTTGAAAATCAATTGCTGTATACGGTGTGTTCCTCTAACCTAGACAGAAGGTTCCTGTACTTACGATGTTGCGTGCAGAGAAGTTGCGTATGGGGTCCTCTGCAGCGAGGGAGACAGAGCTGAGCATGATGAAGACCAGGATGAGGTTGGTGAAGATGTGGTGATTGATGAGTTTATGACATCCCACCCGGATCCTGAGGAAAACAACAGACAATAGACAGAGCTCTGAGAACAGACTCAAGAACAGCCACTTGTTGTGTGCGTGTGTGTGTGTGTGTCCTACGGGTTGGTCTTGCTGAAGATAAAGAAGGCGCTGCCATCAGGGATGGGGGTGATCTTCTCCTTCTTGACCAGTTCAGAGATGGGTGGGCGTGGCCCTGCTGGAACCTCCGGCTCCTCCTCCTCCTCTGCTGCAAATACAGGCACACACACAGTGAGTCGGATCACACACACACACACACACACACACACACACACACACACACACAGACACAGACACACACACACACACACACACACACACACACACACACACACACACACACACACACACACACAGGCCTGTTCTCTCCATGTACCTGCAGCATTATCCTCTTCTTCCTCCACTGGCACCTGTATCCAAAGAAGCAAACGTGATTAAGAGTTCTAATTGTGTATAATAAGTGTAATAATTTAGTTTTAAAGTGTATTTTAAACTATTTTATAGCATCACATATTATGTATGTTTCACAAGTATACAATGCCGCTGAATAAACCTGAACCACAATATGTCTGGGATGGAGTTTTACCAAGTCTTCCTTTTTCTCTTCCTTTTTGTCTCGTGGAGCATTGAGAGACTCCGCGTCTCCCAGGTTGTCCACAGCGATAGCCAAAAAGACGTTCAGCAGGATGTCTGAGCAAAGTGTTCAGTCAAGGACAAAAGGAAGACACTGATACAGAACATTCAGAATAGGAACAGAGAGAAAAGCATACAGTGCTTGTGTCGAATTCAGAAATGTTCAACGCTGGATGGGAGGAAACGGCCAAGGATAAGATGGTTATTGTGTTTGGGCTAATACAAATCTCCCAGCCCTGGAGTGTCTGGATCAGAGGAAGCTGTTGGGCATGTTGTATATGTTTGATACCATCCCATTCATACCATAACAGCCATTACAATCAGCTCCTATATGTCCTCCCACCAGCCTCCTCTGGAACCTAGGTAAGCGCAGATTGTGATCTGGGCTGTTGATAGGATGAGTGGGGTAAAGAAAGGATACAGTTTCCGCAGATGAAGAGGATGATGAAGTAGAAGGAGACGATCATCCCTGATGAGGAAGGGCCACCGTACGCCATGATGCCGTCATACATCACAGCGTTCCAGTCTTCACCCGTCAGGATCTGGCAACAACACACCCAAATATATTGGATGCTACACACATAGAGGTCCTATAATTCATATGTCATTTTATGGATACACATAGAGCATACGCTGGTAGTACAACATAACATACTGTACTTTACAGTATGTATATACTGTAGACCATGGGACATTTTACTCTAGTTATGTAACACACAACAGCAAAAACAGAGGACTTGTCTGAGGCATAAACAAACACAAACCCACCTATTGTGGAAAAATGCATTTAAAATATAGGGAGCATGACTTTATTCCCCGCCAGCGGCGATCAGTGTTGACCCATCTGTATTTTACCACTACATCCCTGGGCTAGCCCCTATGTCATCACCAGGAGGCTCTCTTTATATACAACATTCACTAAATACCAACAGACCATGAGGTTCTAGATATAAGTGTGTGTGTGTGTGTGTGTGTGTGTGTGTGTGTATGTGTGTGTGTGAGAGTGAGAGTGAGAGTGAGAGAGAGAGAGAGAGAGAGAGAGATAACACACACACTGACTGTTCACCCACCTGAAACACAGTGAGCAGTGCCTGGGGGAAGTTATCGAAGGTGCTCCTCTTGGTCTGTGTCTCGTCGAAGTTGAACTTGCCTCCGAACACCTGCATGCCCAGCAGGGAGAAGATGATGATGAAGAGGAAGAGCAGGAGCAGCAGGGAGGCGATGGACTTCATGGAGTTGAGCAGCGATGCCACCAAGTTACTGAGAGACTGCCAGTGACTGGAGAACAGAGAGAGATGGCCAAATCACACACACACTCTCATGCATACAGTATGCATGGACACACACATATACACACACACACACACACACACAGAGAACAGTGTCTAGGGGCGACTTCACCCTACTCCACATGGCGGTGGTCTCACCGTGTGACCTTGAAGATCCTGAGAAGGCGGACACAGCGGAACACAGAGATGCCCAGAGGAGACATGATGGCCAGCTCCACCAGGATGGTCTCTGTGATGCCTCCACACACTACAAAGCAGTCAAAGCGGTTGAACAGGGACACGAAGTAGGCCTGCAGGCCCAGACTGTACATCTTGGTCATCATCTCACACGTAAAACATCCCAGTAGAACCTTGTTTGCCACGTCTGGAATCACAAAGGACAGAGGGTGGTGTCAGTCAATATAACACAATAACACAGAATAAAGTAGAAAGGTCATTTTCCATGAAGATAAATTGTGAATTGCTTCAGCTGGCAAAAAATATTTTTATTGTATTCAAAGAAATGTTGAAGTTGAAATTGCTAGTGTTGACAAATTAAGGCTAATGTTTTAGTAGAAGTAGTGACTGCAGTAGTGGTGGACCTATTGACTGTTGTAGCAGTAGTAGTAGCAGTATCAGTAATAGTATATTATTATTATTATCATTATTATTATTAGTAGTAGTAGTAATAGTAGCAGTAATAGTAGCACAATTATTATTATTATTATTATTATTATTAGTAGTAGGAGTAATAGTAGTACTATTATTATTATTAGTAGTAGTAGTAGTACTTGTAGTAATAATAATCAAATCAAACTGCATTAGTCACACGCGCCAAATACAGGTGTAGAACTTACAGTGAAATGCTTACTTATGAGCCCCTAACCAACAACGCTGTTTAAATAAAATAAAAATAAAAATATGAATAAGAAATAAAAGTAACAAGTAATTAAAGAGCAGCAGTAAAATAGCAATTGCGAGACTATATACAGGGGGGTACTGGTACAAAGTGAACGTGCGTGGGCACCGTTAGTTGAGGTTATTGAGGTAATATGTACATGTAGGTACAGTTATTAAAGTGACTACACATAAATGATAACAACAGAGAGGAGCGGTGTAAGGGAGGGGCAAATAGTCTGGGTAGCAATTTTGATTAGATGTTCAGGAGTCTTATGGTTTGGGGGTAGAAGCTATTTAGAAGCCTCTTGGACCTAGATTTGGCGCTCCAGTACCGCTTGCTGTTCAGTAGCAGACAGAACAGTCTATGACTATGGTGGCTGGAGTCTTTGACAATTTTTAGGGCCTTCCTCTGACACTGCCTGTTATAGAGGTCCTGGATGGCAGGAAGCTTAGCCCCAGTGAGGTACTGGGCCGTACACACTACACTCTGTAGTGCCTTGCTGTCAGAGGCCGAAAAGTTGCCATACCAGGGAGTGATGCAACCAGTCAGGATGCTCTCGATGGTGCAGCTGTAGAACATTTTGAGGATCTGAGGACCCATGCCAAATCTTTTCAGTCTCCTGAGGGGGAATAGGTTTTGTCGTGCCCTCTTCACGACTGTATTGGTGTGCTTGGACCATGTTAGTTTGTTGGTGATGTGGACACCATGGAACTTGAATCTCTCAACTTGCTCCACTGCAGCCCCGTCGATGAGAATGGGGGCGTGCTCTGTCCTCTTTTTCCTGTAGTCCACAATCATCTCCTTTGTTTTGATCACCTTGAGGGAGAGGTTGTTGTCCTGGCACCAGGCGGCCAAGTCTCTGACCTCTCGTCGTTGTCGGTGATCAGGCCTACCACTGTTGTATCATCGGCAAACTTAATGATGGTGTTGCTGTTGTGCCTGGCCGTGCAATCATGAGTAAACAGGGAGTACAGGAGGGGATTGAGGTTGCACCCCTGAGGGGCCCCTGTGTTGAGGATCAGTGTGGCGGATGTGTTGTTACCTAAACTTACCACCTGGGGGCGGGCCCGTCAGGAAGTCCAGGATCCAGTTGCAGAGGGAGGTGTTAAGTCCCAGCGTCCTTAGCTTAGTGATGAGCTCTGAGGGCACTATGGTGTTGAACGCTGAGCTGTAGTCAATGAATAGCATTCTCACGTAGGTGTTCCTTATGTCCAGGTGGGAAAGGGAATTGCATCATATGTGGATCTGTTAGAGCGGTATGCAAATTGGATTGGGTCTAGGGTTTCTGGGATAATGGTGTTGATGTGAGCCATGACCAGCCTTTCAAAGCACTTCATGGCTACAGATGTGAGTGCTACGGGTCGGTAGTCATTTAGGCAGGTTACCTTAGTGTTCTTGGGCACAGGGACTATGGTGGTATTACAAACTCGGACAGGGAAAGGTTGAAAATGTCAGTGTTGACACTTGCCAGTTGGTCAGCGCATGCTCGGAGTACACGTCCTTGTAATCCGTCTGGCCCTGCGGCCTTGTGAATGTTGACCTGTTTAAAGGTCTTACTCACATCGCGGAGAGCGTGATCACACAGTCGTCCGGAACAGCTGGTGCTCTCATGCATGATTCAGTGCCATTTGCCTCAAAGTGAGCATAGAAGTAGTTTAGCTTGTCTGGTAGGCTCGTGTCACTGGGCAGCTCTCGGCTGTGCTTCCCTTTGTAGCCTGTAATGGTTTGCAAGACCTGCCACAGCCGACGAGCGTCAGAGCCGGTGTCATACGATTCGATCTTAGTCCTTTATTGATGCTTTGCCTGTTTGATGGTTTGTCTGACGGCATAGCGGGATTTCTTATAAGCTTCCAGGTCCCGCTCCTTGAAATCCATAGCTTCTAGTTGGGGTATGTACAGTGCCTTGCGAAAGTATTCGGCCCCCTTGAACTTTGCGACCTTTTGTCACATTTCAGGCTTCAAACATAAAGATATAAAACTGTATTTTTTTGTGAAGAATCAACAACAAGTGGGACACAATCATGAAGTGGAACGACATTTATTGGATATTTCAAACTTTTTTAACAAATCAAAAACTGAAAAATTGGGCGTGCAAAATTATTCAGCCCCTTTACTTTCAGTGCAGCAAACTCTCTCCAGAAGTTCAGTGAGGATCTCTGAATGATCCAATGTTGACCTAAATGACTAATGATGATAAATACAATCCACCTGTGTGTAATCAAGTCTCTGTATAAATGCACCTGCACTGTGATAGTCTCAGAGGTCCGTTAAAAGCGCAGAGAGCATCATGAAGAACAAGGAACACACCAGGCAGGTCCGAGATACTGTTGTGAAGAAGTTTAAAGCCGGATTTGGATACGAAAAGATTTCCCAAGCTTTAAACATCCCAAGGAGCACTGTGCAAGCGATAATATTGAAATGGAAGGAGTATCAGACCACTGCAAATCTACCAAGACCTGGCCGTCCCTCGAAACTTTCAGCTCATACAAGGAGAAGACTGATCAGAGATGCAGCCAAGAGGCCCATGATCACTCTGGATGAACTGCAGAGATCTACAGCTGAGGTGGGAGAGTCTGTCCATAGGACAACAATCAGTCGTATATTGCACAAATCTGGCCTTTATGGAAGAGTGGCAAGAAGAAAGCCATTTCTTAAAGATATCCATAAAAAGTGTTGTTTAAAGTTTGCCACAAGCCACCTGGGAGACACACCAAACATGTGGAAGAAGGTGCTCTGGTCAGATGAAACCAAAATTGAACTTTTTGGCAACAATGCAAAACGTTATGTTTGGCGTAAAAGCAACACAGCTCATCACACTGAACACACCATCCCCACTGTCAAACATGGTGGTGGCAGCATCATGGTTTGGGCCTGCTTTTCTTCAGCAGGGACAGGGAAGATGGTTAAAATTGATGGGAAGATGGATGGAGCCAAATACAGGACCATTCTGGAAGAAAACCTGATGGAGTCTGCAAAAGACCTGAGACTGGGACCGAGATTTTTCTTCTAACAAGACAATGATCCAAAACATAAAGCAAAATCTACAATGGAATGGTTCAAAAATAAACATATCCAGGTGTTAGAATGGCCAAGTCAAAGTCCAGACCTGAATCCAATCGAGAATCTGTGGAAAGAACTGAAAACTGTTGTTCACAAATGCTCTCCATCCAACATCACTGAGCTCGAGCTGTTTTGCAAGGAGGAATGGGAAAAAATGTCAGTCTCTTGATGTGCAAAACTGATAGAGACATACCCCAAGCGACTTACAGCTGTAATCGCAGCAAAAGGTGGCGCTACAAAGTATTAACTTAAGGGGGCTGAATAATTTTGCACGCCCAATTTGTCAGTTTTTGATTTGTTAAAAAAGTTTGAAATATCCAATAAATGTCGTTCCACTTCATGATTGTGTCCCACTTGTTGTTGATTCTTCACAAAAAAATACAGTTTTATATCTTTATGTTTGAAGCCTGAAATGTGTCAAAAGGTCGCAAAGTTCAAGGGGGCCGAATACTTTCGCAAGGCACTGTAGATAGTGTGGTTTACAGTTTATCATGAGATACTCTACCTCAGGTGAGCAAAACCTCAAGACTTCCTTAGATATCGTGCACCAGCTATTATTTACAAAAATACATAGTCCACCGCCCTTTGTCTTACCAGGCCCCCCTCTTTAATCCTGCCTATACAGCATATAACCAGCCAACTGTATGTTGATAATGTCATCATCGTTCAGCCATAACTCTGTGAAGTAGTAGTAATATTATTATTATTATTAGTAGTAGTAGCAGTAGTAGCAATAGTAGTAGTGAGTGTGGTAGTAGTAGTAGTAGTAGTAGTAGTAGTAGTGAGTGTGGTAGTAGTAGGCCTTATAGTAGTGGTATGTTATTACATAGAGTGGTATTGTGAAGCAAGGCACACTAACTATAAGTCAGAAGCAAGTGGAATTTCTAGTGGTCTTGCTGAAGCAAGTCACATTAATTAGTGGTTCTCATTCATAGAATGTGCTCCCCCAGTGATATAATTACAAATGTAAGAATGCTCCATTACATGGCAGTTAATTCAACAGTGGGAAGTTAGCTTGATGAAAGTAGTTGATGTGGTTTCTATAACAGTTGTATCGTTTGATTGGTAGAAGATATTTCTGTTCTTATTTCAAATTTGAATAGCAGATAAACACAACAAGATGTCATACACAGTAAGTTTTTATGTAAGTTGTTTGGATAGTGGCCTAAACCTCGGAGGTTACTAAAACTGCTGTATCGTTTGATAGGTAGAATATATTTCTGTTCTGATTTAACATTTTAATAGCAGAGAAGTAGACCTTCATACCTTTTCCAACAGTTGGGAAAGTGGTAAAAATAGCTGATTTGTGTCAAAAGTCACATTGTTTACTAGTTGTCTAATTCTTCGAATGTGCTCCCCAAGTTCTATAATTAAGCAATAAGGCCTGACGAGGTGTGATATATTGGCCAGTATACCACGCCTAAGGGCTGTTCTTACACACAATGCAAAGTGGAGTGCCTGGATACAGCCCTTAGCAGTGGCATATTGGCCATATACGACAAACCCCAGAGTTGTCTTATTGCTATTTTAAACCAGTTTCCAACATGAATATAACAGTAAACAAGTAGTTTTGCATCATACTCGTGATATATTGTCTGATATACACACAGCCAATCAGCATCCAGGACCCAAACTACCTGGTTTATAATTAGACATTTCTGAAAGTTCCATGGCAGTTTATTCAACAGTGGGAAGTTAGCTTAATGAAAGTAGTTGATTTGTAGAAGTTTTTCTGATCTGATTTCAGATTTGAACAAAATAGAATGAGAACAAGAATTCATATGCTCTTTTTTGTCTAAGATGTTGGGAAGGTGGTTAAAAAAGGTTAAAGTTGAGAGAAAAAATTGTTGACTTGATTACTAAAACAGCTGAATAGTTTTTTTTCAGGTGATTACTGATCAATTCATTTAAACAATTATTATTAGTAGGTTTTATCTGTTATTTTTGTACTTATGTATTGTATATCGTTTTTGTGGTGTGGTTTTCATATTAGCCTTTGGGCTTTCAACAACACCTGCACACCGTTTTCTTTATTTTATATCAGTATTGTTGTCTATCACTTGTTTTCTTTGGTGCAAATAAATACAAATAAAAATAAATTGGTAGAAGATATTTCAGTTCTGATTTCAGATTTGAACAGCAGAGAAGTAGACTAAAGCCTGATTCAGATTCAACAGACAACATGGTTTTACTCAGTTTTATAACATTTGCTTTGAACACTCTATTTTTAGAACGTCTCATGTCGGCTGCTTGATTTTCCCAAATTGAACATGTCAAATCTTAGCTAAAGACTTGCGACGAGACGGATCCATTTAGCCAATCAGAGAACAGTGCGCTGACATTTTGTCTGTGTAGACAAGCAGCTAGCAAGCCAAGCAGACAGCTAGCTAGCTCTTTTGCTGCAGTAATCGCTAGCTTGCTGATATTTCTCTGTCAAGTTACAAAGTGTGCCATGTTTCTGGTGCATGTATTTAATGATACTCGTTTGCTACAACAAGTGCCAACTTGTTTCAAAGCTTCACCACTTCATTGTAAAAATAGTCACATTATAGTGGAATTGTTCTCAAACATGCATCTCATGTTTTTGATCTGAATGTTTTTAGTCAGCTGTCCTACAACAGACAATTCCAAAACGAGCTAATTTTGTCTTGTCTCATCTCTCCTTCTGTCGGCTGTTGTATCTGAACCGGACTTAAGATTTCATTCGCACTACGTTTTTGTCTAAGTTGTTGGGAAAGTGGTCAAAGTAGCTGATTTGTGTCAAAAGTCACATTGTTTACATTAAAGTGGATTAGGATTTTTTGGATTACAAAAAGGTTAATAGTTTAAAAGGTATTAACGGTATCAAAACTATTCCACACCAGTCTGTATGTTTTAAAGTTTGAATGGTGTTTCTAGCTTAAACAGTGTAAAAGGAGTAGTGATACAAATAATAACTTTAATAAAATGTCAGAAATAAGTACAAGATTTAAAGTGTGACTGCTGAAGCAAGTCACATAAAAAATATCATTGATAGGAGTTTTTCCTTACCACCTGACCTGACTTGGAAGTAATTCTGGTCAAGTCTCTTTTCACAGCTGCCATGGAGCGCCATGAGTCTTGCAAATAAGACTACTCTGGGCCTTAGTTATAGAGTATAAATACTGTATGGGCCTGAAGTTTTGCTGGTCAAGTCACATGGTCAGGAAAAACTCCTGGCCCTATGGCACATGATCTAAGACAATGGTAGCCAGTATGTGGCGTAGTAGACCCACTCCCTGTACTGGAGTGAGCCAGTCAGGCTGATTGTAGTGTACTAACCCTGTACTGGAGTGAGCCAGTCAGGCTGATTGTAGTGTACTAACCCTGTACTTGAGTGAGCCAGTCAGGCTGCATGTAGTGCTCTGAGGAGATGGTGAGTGTGTTGAGAAACACCAGGATGATCACCAGCCAATAGAAAGGCACCGATTTAACTGCCAACCGGCACTTCCTGCGGCAGAACCTGTTCCAGCGACGCCAGCGCCGACTGTGAGACAGGAAGTAAAAAGGAGACCAGTAGGGGAGGTTTTCATTGAAGAGGGGGGGGATCGATGGTTAGAGGGGGGTTAGGAAGTATATAAAGAGGTGGTGTAGGCAGGCACTGTGTTCAAAGAATATTAGAAGAAAACTTGGGAAAGAGAAGTCAATGAACTTTGAAAGAACTTTGGGACAGGGAGAGAGCAGCATAGCATGCAGTATCAATCAAAAAGTATAAAAACACTGCACAAGGCTCCAGCACCTCCAGTTCCTCGCGATGCCCCAGATTATATGCTGACATGTTTAAAGGGGAGTTGGAGTTGATTTATTACCTGCAGACTCATTAAAGCTGACTCCAGAGAACATAACAGCACATACAGTAGAGAAACCTAAAGCAAGCATTTATCTACAGAAATAACAGACGTCACTACTTCATGCAGAAAAATAAAACTTTTACTGTACAGACTGCTGCTGCATGCGTCAAGCAAGGACACATGTGAGGTAAGGTGATTTTACTGACCTGAACTTTGACTTTGAAATTTTTTGACTGGAAAAATCAAAACGTTTATAATAGATGTCAGTTTAGCTTGCTGACTGCAGGATATTCATAAATGTTGTACAAAGCCACATATCCTATGTGCAACATGAGTGGTCAACCAAACAAATGTATTTATTAAAGCTTGTTTTACACCAGCAGTTGTCCAGACAGGATAGATAGAGGATAGATAAAGAAAGATAAAGCACACAATAGTTCACTCAGGGGTTGTGTTTCTGTAAAGAATGTGGTAGTTTCTATGATATCGCAGGTTGTGTTCTATGGTACGGAACTGCAGATGTGGTTCTAGTCTGGGGGAGTTCTCACCAAAAAGGTCCACAGCACGGTGTCTTCACCTCATCCTCGGCCACGTTCTCTGTGTTCACCGACTCCGTCTCACTGGCTGGCATACTCGCTGCAGTGGCAAACAGAGTACTCATCATACACACATACAGAACCCCATGTACAACACACCGTACATGTCACACACACACCTCAACCGTACAGTACACATTCAGACCCACGGTCCCACATCCCAGAGAAAATAAACCTCATTCATCAAAGAAAGAAAGAACGGTCAGCATCACTGCAGGAATTTCTAAGAAATCCCTTTTCTCAACAACAAAAAAACACAACACAAATTCGGTTCCAAAGGACAACACCTCCCAAAACCAAATCCATGTGCAACAGAATAGACAGAAGAAAGTCTGTAAAGTGGGAAGATAGAAAAACAAGAAAGAAAGAAACCACTATAGGGTTTGTGTTTATTTTATATCCCCTGGAAAGTATGACAATGTGATAGGATATCTCTTCATCATAATAACTACTGGCTTCTAGTACCTTATTAACTTACTATGAATTAATAAACTAGCTGCCATCATAAGTGTTACTAGTACGGTCATTGTAATCATCACTATGACTTAAGGTAATGAGTTAGAGATGTAGGAACAGAGGGGAGTTAGAGGACGGGACAGCTGCTATGTCTGAGGGCTCTCTGATGCAGTGGAGGAGTACAGGATGAAGAAAGAGGATGCTCCTTTAAACAACCATATTAGACAAAAAAATAAGGTATTACTTTAAAATATTAGACACAAAACACTAGATACAAAAATATTAGACTTAAAACACTAACACCTTTCGGCACTGACTTTTTCCACATTGTTTTACTTTACATCCGTATTCTAAAATTGACTATTTTTTTTCTTTCTCCTCATCAATCTACACATAATACCCCATAATAACAAACCCAAAACAGTTTTTTTGATTTTTGCTCATTTATAAAAGTAAATAAGTAAGTATTCAGACCCTTGACTCAGTACTTTGTTGAAGCACCTATGGTAGCGATTACAGCATCAAGTATTTCTGGGTATGACACTATAAGCTTGTATTTGGGGAGTTTCTTCTATTATTCTCTGCAGATCCTCTCATGGTCCCTCAGGTTGGATGGGGAGCGTTGCTACACAGCTATTTTCAGGACTTTCCTGAGCTGTTAGATCGGGTTCAAGTCTGGGCTCTGGCTGGGACACTCAAGGATATTCAGAGACTTGTCCCGAAGCCACTCATACGTTGTCTTAGCTGTGTGCGCTTAGGGTCCTTGTCATGTTGGATGGTGAACCTTCGCAGGTTTTCATCAAGGATCTCTCTGTACTTTGCTCTGTTCATCTTTGCCTCGATCCTGACGAGTCTCCCAGTCCCTGTCGCTGAAAAATGGCCACTCTACCATAAATGCCAGATTGGTGGAGTGCTGCAGAGATGGTTGTCCTTCTTAAAGGTTCTCCCATCTCCATAGAAGAGAGTGACTATCAGGTTCTTGGTCACCTCCCTGACCAAGGCCCTTCTCCCCTGATTGCTCAGTTTGGCTGGGCAGCCAGCTCTAGGTGGTTCCAAACTTCTTCCATTTAAGAATGATGGAGGCACTGTGTTCTTGGGGAACTTCAATGCTGCAGAATTGTTTTGGTTCCCTTCCCCAGATATGTGCCTCGACACAATCCTGTCTCGGAGCTCTCGACAATTCCTTCAACCTCATGGCTTGTTTGTTTTTTATATATATATTTTTTAAATAACCTTTATTTAACTAGGCAAGTCAGTTAAGAACAAATTCTTATTTACAATGATGGCCTACCAGGGAACAGTGGGTTAACTGCCTTTTTCAGGGGCATAATGACAGGTTTTTACCTTGTCAGCTCTGGGATTCGATCCAGCAACCTTTCGGTTACTGGCCCCTTTCGGTTACTGGCCTCTGGTTTTTGCTCTGACATGCACTGTCAACTGTGGGACCTTATATAGACATATCTGTCCCTGTCCAATCAATTGAATTTACCACAGGTGGATTCCAATAAAGTTGTAGAAACATCTCACGGATGCACTTGAGCTCAATTTCGAGTCTCATAAAGGGTCTTAATACTTATGTAAATAAGGTATTTCTGTTTATATTTTTAATACATACATTTTCAAAATCCTGTTTTCACTTTATCATTATGGGGTATTGTGTGTAGATTTCTCAGGAATTTAGTTTATTTAATCAATTTTAGAATAAGGCTGTAACGTCACAAAATGTGGAAAAAGTAAAGCGGTCTGAATACTTTCCGAAGGTACTGTACTACTCTAAAATATTAGACTCTTAAAAATATTCTCTAAATACTTTGGGAGAAATTCTGTAATATGAGAAGACTGCTGCTATGACTGTGTGAAAAGAAACAAAGCTACAACTTTTATGTGAGACCACAGCCTGTTTGTGCGAGGTTACGAGGTTTGTGTGAAAGCGTTCTCTTTGACTCTTGAGTCCTTTGACAGCTCTCTCTCTCTTTCTCAATACTGCTGACTGCTGGATGTAGTGATCTTGGTTTAGCCCCGTTTTTCTATTCACACTGAGCCCCTAGCCTAGCTGATTTAACCGGGCTGCGCATGGAGAGAGAGAGAGAGGGAGAGAAGTTGAGTGCCTGGTATCAACCAGAGCAGTATGTATCCCTATTATGCTGCCTGGTGCTCCTCATGTGACTCCACTCACAGGGGATGAGAGAGTCTGGGCTCATTGAGTCAGAAACAGCAGGAGTTGGCCTGCAGGGAGAGGCTTTATCAAACACAGAAAGAACACAAAAGGAAAAGCAAGACCGAAAGGATAGTGATGCTCAAACAGAATGGTCAATCACAATAGCAAAGCACAAGTAGGGTGATTAGGCTGCACACATTATGCTACAGACATTAGGCTGCAGACATTAGGCTACAGACATTAGGCTGCCAACATTAGGCTGCAGACATTAGGCTGCAGACATTATGCTGCCAACATTAGGCTGCAGACATTAGGCTGCCAACATTAGGCTGCCGACATTAGGCTGCAGACATTAGGCTGCAGACATTAGGCTGCCGACATTAGGCTGCCGACATTAGGCTGCCAACATTAGGCTGCCGACATTAGGCTGCAGACATTAGGCTGCCGACATTAGGCTGCAGACATTAGGCTGCCAACATTAGGCTGCCGACATTAGGCTGCCAACATTAGGCTGCAGACATTAGGCTGCAGACATTAGGCTGCCAACATTAGGCTGCAGACATTAGGCTGCCGACATTAGGCTGCCGACATTAGGCTGCCGACATTAGGCTGCAGACATTAGGCTGCCGACATTAGGCTGCCGACATTAGGCTGCCGACATTAGGCTGCAGACATTAGGCTGCCAACATTATGCTGCCAACATTAGGCTGCAGACATTAGGCTGCCGACATTAGGCTGCAGACATTAGGCTGCCGACATTAGGCTGCAGACATTAGGCTGCCGACATTAGGCTGCAGACATTAGGCTGCAGACATTAGGCTGCCAACATTATGCTGCCAACATTATGCTGCCAACATTAGGCTGCCGACATTAGGCTGCCAACATTATGCTGCAGACATTAGGCTGCCAGCATTAGGCTGCAGACATTAGGCTGCCGACATTAGGCTGCAGACATTAGGCTGCAGACATTAGGCTGCAGACATTAGGCTGCAGACATTAGGCTGCCGACATTATGCTGCCAACATTAGGCTGCCGACATTAGGCTGCCGACATTAGGCTGCCAACATTAGGCTGCCGACATTAGGCTGCCGACATTATGCTACAGACATTAGGCTGCCGACATTAGGCTGCAGACATTAGGCTGCCAACATTAGGCTGCAGACATTAGGCTGCCGACATTAGGGTGCCAACATTAGGCTGCAGACATTAGGCTGCCGACATTAGGCTGCCGACATTAGGCTGCAGACATTAGGCTGCCAACATTAGGCTGCCAACATTAGGCTGCAGACATTAGGCTGCCGACATTAGGCTGCAGACATTAGGCTGCCAACATTATGCTACAGACATTAGGCTGCAGACATTAGGCTGCCAACATTAGGCTGCAGACATTAGGCTGCAGACATTAGGCTGCCGACATTAGGCTGCAGACATTAGGCAGCCAACATTATGCTACAGACATTAGGCTGCAGACATTAGGCTGCCGACATTAGGCTGCCAACATTATGCTACAGACATTATGCTGCCAACATTAGGCTGCCAACATTATGCTGCCAACATTAGGCTGCCGACATTAGGCTGCAGACATTAGGCTGCCAACATTATGCTACAGACATTAGGCTGCCGACATTAGGCTGCCGACATTAGGCTGCAGACATTAGGCTACAGACATTAGGCTGCCGACATTAGGCTGCAGACATTAGGCTGCAGACATTAGGCTGCCGACATTAGGCTGCAGACATTAGGCTGCCGACATTAGGCTGCCGACATTAGGCTGCAGACATTATGCTGCAGACATTAGGCTGCCGACATTAGGCTGCAGACATTAGGCTGCCGACATTAGGCTGCAGACATTAGGCTGCCGACATTAGGCTGCAGACATTAGGCTGCCGACATTAGGCTGCCGACATTAGGCTGCAGACATTAGGCTGCCAACATTAGGCTGCAGACATTAGGCTGCCGACATTAGGCTGCAGACATTAGGCTGCCGACATTAGGCTGCCGACATTAGGCTGCAGACATTATGCTGCCAACATTATGCTACAGACATTAGGCTGCCGACATTAGGCTGCCGACATTAGGCTGCAGACATTAGGCTGCCGACATTAGGCTGCCGACATTAGGCTGCCGACATTATGCTGCCGACATTAGGCTGCAGACATTAGGCTGCAGACATTAGGCTGCAGACATTAGGCTGCCGACATTAGGCTGCAGACATTAGGCTGCAGACATTAGGCTGCAGACATTAGGCTGCAGACATTAGGCTGCCGACATTAGGCTGCAGACATTAGGCTGCCGACATTAGGCTGCCGACATTAGGCTGCCGACATTAGGCTGCAGACATTATGCTGCCAACATTAGGCTGCAGACATTAGGCTGCCGACATTAGGCTGCCTACATTAGGCTGCAGACATTAGGCTGCCGACATTAGGCTGCCGACATTAGGCTGCAGACATTAGGCTGCCGACATTAGGCTGCCGACATTAGGCTGCAGACATTAGGCTGCCGACATTAGGCTGCAGACATTAGGCTGCCGACATTAGGCTGCCGACATTAGGCTGCCAACATTAGGCTGCCGACATTAGGCTGCAGACACACAGAGGTGTACACACAGACATACCCAAACAAACAAATACATACACAAACACACAAGCTCACGCTAGCACGCGCAATCACCCACCCACACACAAGCTTGCTCACGCATACACGCACACGCAGACTTTTTCAATGTGGAAGGGAAAACCAGGGGATTTACCATGAGTGTCGGAGGACTGGCTGAACCACCCAAACCTGCTTCCTTTCTTCTTCTCTGTGAGGTCAGCCAGAGTCACCCCTTCATGTTTAATGCATGCAAGCCCATGCATTCAGACAGCAGACGGCACAGCAGAGAAACATGGGGAGGAGAATGGGCCTCTATCAAGATAGGTTAGAGCAGCACAGTAACAATGCACCACAACAACAACAACCGTAACAGCAACAATAATAGTAGGGTCGTTCCACCAATTCGGTGCCTTTCGAAAAGTGTAACTTGGTAAAAAAAAAACATTTGATTTCACCTACTTATGTTCAACTTCATAAAAACACATCTCAATGAGATAGTAAGTGGCTATTAAGGGCCAAATAAAGTAACAGGTTTAAATCTGTTCAGCCATAACTCCTGTTGTACTCCTGTTGTGACTGGGGGAATGGAAGCTTGTTGTGTGCAACTGGGAGGGTCAATAGAATGCAAGGAAATACATTGTTAAAACATTTCTAGCCTGTCTATGGGTGACTAGGGTTGACTTTTTATGTTTGACCTGCTTATTTTCACACCACAAAACACCTGAAAATGGCCAAAAAGAGCAGAACCAGCTCACTTGCTTTTCAGTATGATTTTACTATTAGATGTTCAATGAATTTAGGATGAAATTATTATTTTTTTACTAATAGTTTCACCCATATTAAAAACGAGATTTCAGTTCACGTAACAGGGTTGACCTTAAAATGAGGGACATATGTAAATTAAACACAAATTACATGACATAAATAATAATCTTCAGAAATGACATTGTCAAAGCAACAAAATAACAAGAGCTTTACGATGATAGTGTAACTTTTGGGATTAAGTGGGTTAAAATCTTTCTAGAAGTGGCACAGGGTTGATGAAGGGACATATCAAAATCTTTAATTTTACAAGCATTTAGCAAGCCATTATTCAAATATAAAATCTGATTGATTAAATTCTCAATGTGGTCTATATTAAAGGGCACATCATTTAATATATCAGGTTTTTAAAACTCAATATTTGTGCACAATTTCTACTTAAAGGCACTCTTTTCGTGGAACGACCCAGTACAGCTGGCAACAGCGACACTGACTGACAACACCAACACCACTGACACCAGTAGCATGGACTGTGGTAGACACTGAAGAGGAGCAGAAGAGGAAGATGGACAACTGTTAGTCACATGACAGGAAGCTAGCACCTGCAGGCCGGAGGGGAGGGGCGGGGTCATACAGAACAGTACAGCTCTAGAGCCTATACCTACATGCTGCAATGCAAATGAACAGCATTCACATGCACACTGAGTGTACAAAACATTAAGAACACCTTCCTAAAAGCGTTCCAAAGGGATGCTGGCCCATGTTGACTCCAATGCTTCCCACAGTTGTGTCAAGTTGGCAGGATGTCCTTTAGGTGGTGGACTATTCTTGATACACACACAAACTGTTGAGCATGAAAAACTCAGCAGCATTGCAGCTCTTGACACAAACCGGTGCGCCTGGCACCTACTACCATACCCCGTTCAAAGGCACTTAAATATTTTGTCTTGTCCATTCCCCCTCTGAATGACACACATACACAATCCATGTCTCAATTGTCCCAAGACTAACTTGTCTCCTTCCCTTCATCTACACTGATTTAAGTGGATTTAACAAGTGACATCAATAAGGGATCATAGCTTTGACCTGGATTTTACCTGGAATTATACTTTTTTTTAATACTTTTTAGTTTGAAAAAAAGGCATTTCACTGTACTTGTGCATGTGACATTAAAACTTATTCACCTGGTCAGTCAATTGCATGGAAATAGCAGGTGTTCTTGATGTTTTGTACACTCAGTGTATATGTTACTATACAGTCTCTCATGTCATGCCCGGGTACGGTGATAGACACAGAAAAGCCAGGGTGATGCATTTCACAAGTTGGCATCGCCGAGGGATCCATGTTATTATAACCACTGACCTTTAACCCCAACCTTCAGCCTAGTGTCAAGCATTCTGAGCACTAGAAAGATCTCTTCTGAAACCCCTACATACTGAAGATGCTACTCCTACGATACATATCTCCTATCATGTTACTATCCAGTTACTAGTTATGTTAACGGTGTATAAATGGAGGCAGTGGTGATAATCCTGTGGTAATCCTTTACTTGCTTTAGTATTCTATACTTGACTATACTTTACTATATTTGACTATACTTTACTATAATTTAATATACATTACCTTACTTGGTTTGAAGTTTCAATTACTAAATCCCCATCCCTCCAGGATTTCACAGAGATTTTTTGTGATATTTGCGGGTAAAAATACTTGATTTTGCTGCAGCAATTCTGACATTTTGTTTGGGAAAATGTAATGATTTTGTCCAATTTGTAAGGAAAATGCAATGACGAGGCAAACACTTTGATGACGCATGGCTTGATTGAACCATATTCTGCGGTAAATGTGTGGTGATTGGTTGAACTTGCGAGCCCTCTTTTTGTTCTGGGGAGATGGGTCAGTTATATGCGATAATATTGCGATGATTTATTGTTTATGCGGCAATACTGCAGTGATTGGTCAAATTTGCAAGCCCTCGCATAATATGCAGGGAACTGATGATTTTGCAAAAACAATTGTGATAACAGCATAGCAGAATCCTGGAGGGACTGAAATACAGTTATTGACAATAGAACGATAAATGTCTAAGTAAAACAGTATATTTTGAAGCATGGCAGAGATGCTTGACTAAATCGACATACTTGGTAAACACGAGAGGGACAGGGACCATACTGAAACTCTGGAGTTTGGAGAGAATACAGGAGAGATGTGGCTTTAAAGTAAATCAGTGAAAGAGGTTGTGATTCTAATCTAGAGCTCAGTACTTTCTAGGGGAAGGAGACTGGAGACTGAGAGATAGTGTAGTGGTATAGTGCTGCTCTCTGGTTCATAGGAAGGGATGGTGACGAGAAATATACTGTACTAAAGCTGTATGGAAGGGCAGTAACAGTATATGGTTGACAGGTAGGGAGGGTACAGTACTAACGCTGTATGGAAGGAAGGGCAGTAACAGTATCTGGTTGACAGGTAGGGAGGGTACAGTACTAAAGCTGTATGGAAGGGCAGTAACAGTATATGGTTGACAGGTAGGGAGGGTACAGTACTAAAGCTGTATAGAAGGGCAGTAACAGGATATGGTTGACAGGTAGGGAGGGTACAGTACTAACGCTGTATGGAAGGAAGGGCAGTAACAGTATCTGGTTGACAGGTAGGGAGGGTACAGTACTAAAGCTGTATGGAGGGGCAGTAACAGTATCTGGTTGACAGGTAGGGAGGGTACAGCACTAAAGCTGTATGGAGGGGCAGTAACAGTATCTGGTTGACAGGTAGGGAGGGTACAGTACTAACGATGTATGGAAGGGCAGTAACAGTATCTGGTTGACAGGTAGGGAGGGTACAGTACTAAAGCTGTATGGAAGGGCAGTAACAGTATATGGTTGACAGGTAGGGAGGGTACAGTACTAAAGCTGTATAGAAGGGCAGTAACAGTATCTGGTTGACAGGTAGGGAGGGTACAGTACTAAAGCTGTATGGAAGGGCAGTAACAGGATATGGTTGACAGGTAGGGAGGGTACAGTACTAAAGCTGTATAGAAGGGCAGTAACAGTATATGGTTGACAGGTAGGGAGGGTACAGTACTAAAGCTGTATGGAAGGGCAGTAACAGTATATGGTTGACAGGTAGGGAGGGTACAGTACTAAAGCTGTATGGAGGGGCAGTAACAGTATATGGTTGACAGGTAGGGAGGGTACAGTACTAACGATGTATGGAAGGAAGGGCAGTAACAGTATCTGGTTGACAGGTAGGGAGGGTACAGTACTAAAGCTGTATGGAAGGAAGGGCAGTAACAGTATCTGGTTGACAGGTAGGGAGGGTACAGTACTAAAGCTGTATGGAGGGGCAGTAACAGTATATGGTTGACAGGTAGGGAGGGTACAGTACTAAAGCTGTATGGAGGGGCAGTAACAGGATATGGTTGACAGGTAGGGAGGGTACAGTACTAAAGCTGTATGGAAGGGCAGTAACAGTATCTGGTTGACAGGTAGGGAGGGTACAGTACTAAAGCTGTATGGAAGGGCAGTAACAGTATATGGTTGACAGGTAGGGAGGGTACAGCACTAAAGCTGTATGGAAGGAAGGGCAGTAACAGTATCTGGTTGACAGGTAGGGAGGGTACTGTACTAAAGCTGTATGGAGGGGCAGTAACAGTATCTGGTTGACAGGTAGGGAGGGTACAGTACTAAAGCTGTATGGAAGGGCAGTAACAGTATCTGGTTGACAGGTAGGGAGGGTACAGTACTAAAGCTGTATGGAAGGGCAGTAACAGTATATGGTTGACAGGTAGGGAGGGTACTGTACTAAAGCTGTATGGAGGGGCAGTAACAGTATCTGGTTGACAGGTAGGGAGGGTACAGTACTAAAGCTGTATGGAAGGGCAGTAACAGTATATGGTTGACAGGTAGGGAGGGTACAGTACTAAAGCTGTATAGAAGGGCAGTAACAGTATATGGTTGACAGGTAGGGGGGGTACAGTACTAAAGCTGTATGGAGGGGCAGTAACAGTATATGGTTGACAGGTAGGGAGGGTACAGTACTAACGATGTATGGAAGGAAGGGCAGTAACAGTATATGGTTAACAGGTAGGGAGGGTACAGTACTAACGATGTATGGAAGGGCAGTAACAGTATATGGTTGACAGGTAGGGAGGGTACAGTACTAACGCTGTATGGAAGGGCAGTAACAGGATATGGTTGACAGGTAGGGAGGGTACAGTACTAACGATGTATGGAAGGAAGGGCAGTAACAGTATATGGTTGACAGGTAGGGAGGGTACAGTACTAACGATGTATGGAAGGAAGGGCAGTAACAGTATATGGTTAACAGGTAGGGAGGGTACAGTACTAACGATGTATGGAAGGGCAGTAACAGTATCTGGTTGACAGGTAGGGAGGGTACAGTACTAACGATGTATGGAAGGAAGGGCAGTAACAGTATCTGGTTAACAGGTAGGGAGGGTACAGTACTAACGCTGTATGGAAGGGCAGTAACAGTATCTGGTTGACAGGTAGGGAGGGTACAGTACTAAAGCTGTATGGAGGGGCAGTAACAGTATCTGGTTGACAGGTAGGGAGGGTACAGTACTAACGATGTATGGAAGGAAGGGCAGTAACAGTATATGGTTAACAGGTAGGGAGGGTACAGTACTAACGATGTATGGAAGGAAGGGCAGTAACAGTATATGGTTAACAGGTAGGGAGGGTACAGTACTAACGATGTATGGAAGGAAGGGCAGTAACAGTATCTGGTTGACAGGTAGGGAGGGTACAGTACTAATGATGTATGGAAGGAAGGGCAGTAACAGTATATGGTTAACAGGTAGGGAGGGTACAGTACTAACGATGTATGGAAGGAAGGGCAGTAACAGTATCTGGTTAACAGGTAGGGAGGGTACAGTACTAACGATGTATGGAAGGGCAGTAACAGTATCTGGTTGACAGGTAGGGAGGGTACAGTACTAAAGCTGTATGGAAGGAAGGGCAGTAACAGTATCTGGTTGACAGGTAGGGAGGGTACAGTACTAAAGCTGTATAGAAGGGCAGTAACAGTATATGGTTGACAGGTAGGGAGGGTACAGTACTAAAGCTGTATGGAAGGGCAGTAACAGTATATGGTTAACAGGTAGGGAGGGTACAGTACTAACGATGTATGGAAGGAAGGGCAGTAACAGTATATGGTTAACAGGTAGGGAGGGTACAGTACTAACGATGTATGGAAGGAAGGGCAGTAACAGTATCTGGTTGACAGGTAGGGAGGGTACAGTACTAATGATGTATGGAAGGAAGGGCAGTAACAGTATATGGTTAACAGGTAGGGAGGGTACAGTACTAACGATGTATGGAAGGAAGGGCAGTAACAGTATCTGGTTAACAGGTAGGGAGGGTACAGTACTAACGATGTATGGAAGGGCAGTAACAGTATCTGGTTGACAGGTAGGGAGGGTACAGTACTAAAGCTGTATGGAAGGAAGGGCAGTAACAGTATCTGGTTGACAGGTAGGGAGGGTACAGTACTAAAGCTGTATAGAAGGGCAGTAACAGTATATGGTTGACAGGTAGGGAGGGTACAGTACTAAAGCTGTATGGAAGGGCAGTAACAGGATATGGTTGACAGGTAGGGAGGGTACAGTACTAACGATGTATGGAAGGGCAGTAACAGTATCTGGTTGACAGGTAGGGAGGGTACAGTACTAAAGCTGTATGGAGGGGCAGTAACAGTATCTGGTTGACAGGTAGGGAGGGTACAGTACTAAAGCTGTATGGAAGGGCAGTAACAGTATCTGGTTGACAGGTAGGGAGGGTACTGTACTAAAGCTGTATGGAGGGGCAGTAACAGTATCTGGTTGACAGGTAGGGAGGGTACAGTACTAAAGCTGTATGGAGGGGCAGTAACAGTATATGGTTGACAGGTAGGGAGGGTACAGTACTAAAGCTGTATAGAAGGGCAGTAACAGGATATGGTTGACAGGTAGGGAGGGTACAGTACTAACGATGTATGGAAGGGCAGTAACAGTATCTGGTTAACAGGTAGGGAGGGTACAGTACTAACGATGTATGGAAGGGCAGTAACAGTATCTGGTTGACAGGTAGGGAGGGTACAGTACTAAAGCTGTATGGAAGGGCAGTAACAGTTTGCTGTTCTGTTCTGCATCATGTGCTGCTTATATAAAGAGGATTTGGATTACAGTCTTTCTTCTGCTCAAGTAATATGATTTATCCCTTTTTCCCTTCTCAGACTAACTCAACTGGAGCTCCACTAACATGACTATGGTGTGAACTGAGGAAGGCTGTATAGTGCACCTCACAAACCTGAAATAGATACTCTTTAGAGTCATAACAATAGTTGACAACAATATTGGACACATTGCTGATTACAAGATATAGTGGTTAATATAGTTGTACATGTAGGAGTGTGTGTGTCTATGTGTGTGTGTGTGTGTGTGTGTGTGTGTGTGTCTAGACAGAGAGTGAGAGAGTGTAATCACCTGACTCGCAGCGCAGCCGTGACACAGATTATGTGTGTAATCTTTTTTTTTTTAAAACAACCTTGATCTTTTGGCTTCGTCTCCCTACACTGACCTACATTACAGGGGACTCTGGCTCACCAAATCTATATTATCTGCTTAGCCGTGTGTGTGTGGTGTGTGTAGTACTTTAGTGTGTGTGTTTGTGTGCGAGTGTGTAGTATTTTAGTGTGTATGTGGATTTAACACAGTAACCCTGAACACAGAATTCCAGTATGTGGCCAATGAGAGCTGTGAGACTGCAAAAGAGCAGGTCACACTGGAAACCTTCAGTAGCTATATTTCCCTAAACAACATGCCACCCTTACTGTAGTTTTTCTGTGGTGCACAGGTACACTCACTGGCTGCTCTTGCGCTGTGTGTGTGTTTTAGGATAGTGTGTATGTTTTGGGGGAGTGTGTGTTTTAGGATAGTGTGTATGTTTTGGGGTAGTGTGTGTTTCAGGATAGTGTGTATGTTTTGGGGTAGTGTGTGTTTTAGGATAGTTTGTATGTTTTGGGGTAGTGTTTGTTTTAGGATAGTGTGTATGTTTTGGGGTAGTGTGTGTTTTAGGATAGTGTGTATGTTTTGGGGTAGTGTGTGTTTTAGGATAGTGTGTATGTTTTGGGGTAGTGTGTATTTTAGGATAGTGTGTATGTTTTGGGGAGTGTGTGTTTTAGGATAGTGTGTATGTTTCGGGGTAGTGTATGTTTTGGGGTATTGTGTATTTTAGGATAGTGTGTGTGTTTTAGGATAGTGTGTATGTTTTGGGGAGTGTGTGTTTTAGGATAGTGTGTATGTTTTGGGGTAGTGTGTGTTTTAGGATAGTGTGTATGTTTTGGGGTAGTGTGCATTTTAGGATAGTGTGTATGTTTTGGGGTAGTGTGTGTTTTAGGATAGGGTGTGTGTTTTAGGATAGTGTGTATGTTTTGGGGTAGTGTGCATTTTAGGATAGTGTGTATGTTTTGGGGTAGTGTGTGTTTTGGGGTAGTGTGTGATTTAGGGTGGTGTGTAGTGTACGGTTTGTGTGTGCACATGTTTGTGTGTGAGTGTGTTTTAGGGTAGTATGTGTGTGTATGTTGTAGGGTGCTTACGGTTGCGTTTGCCCTCCTCGTTGCCCTCCTCGTCCTCGTTGTCAGGGTCGATGTCCTCGGCCTGAGTGATCCAGTCCAGGTAGCCCTTCAGGTCCTCCTCTAGCTGCTGCTTCTCTCTCAGCTTCTGGAAGTCTCCTCTGGCCTTGGCCTTCTCTCTCTCCTTGGAGAACTCTCTGTGGGCACAGACACACACAGAAGCAAGCACACACATGCAACCACACACAGGCACACAGACAGGCACACAGAATGCACCCACGTTAGTGAATGCATACACAACATACAAACACACAAATGCGCCACATGCAAAATCACACACAAAACACATGCACAGACTCAGTAACGCCTCACCACACAATTTGTATACAAATTGTAATACAGTTCATTCTGAATGGGCAATGAGTGCTCAATCCAATTGTGTCCTTCAGACAGTCAGACAGTCAATCTAATCCACAGTACAACTGTGTCCTTCAGACAGTCAATATGATACCAATGCATGGTTGTGTATCCAGTTCCTAACAGTATAACACATCAATACACTGGAGAACTGCTCCTTCTATTATATCACTGTCACAAATGGCACCCCATTCCCTATATAGTGCACTACTTTTGACCTCTGATTGCCTGTGTAGTCCTCCTAACCCTAGCCTAGCCACTGGATGGAGACGGACACCTTTCAATAACAACAGAACATCAATATGATGCAGAGATAGACCAATGGGGGGAGTGGTTACTGGTATGTAGTCAGAATGTTATACTATTTTCACACAGGAATCAGAAACACACACAAAACAACATGCAAGCTGATGACCACTGGACAATATTGTGGGTGGAATAGCTTCAGGGAAACGTTCAGTCATTCAAATGAGCGGTTAACACAGTGATGCCATCACTTTGGAATTAAACATCAAACAATTGTGGTTGTCAAAATATTCCCAGAGGATTGTGTTCACAAAGGCCTACTAAATACACTACAATAGAACATCTCAATGCTATTCCTAGAACATTTTGGAAACCAAAAGGTGTACCCTGGAGTGTCTATAATATTCTATGAATGTGAAAATATAACATGTAGACATATTTTAAATGAATTTGTCATTTTGTAAAAACAAACATTCCTTTAGCTGTTTTGTTTTGCCCAGTGGGTCTTGTTGCTACGTAAATTGCTACTTAAATAATCAGTCCCACTTATAGCATATTACAGTATGACATATTAATTACTATAATCATCTACCATTACTGAATGTCAAACTTAACTGGAACCGTAATATCATTTTCTCTTAAATGACCTTCCCGCGAATACATCTGAAGAAAGAAAAAAAAAATCATAGATAGAGGGAGAAGAACCTTCAGGGAACATTAGCAGAACCTTTAGGGAACATTGCCAACCGCCAACAGACCCCTCTAAGAAAGAACACACATCCTCAGAGTGCTGCTGGCCATAGAGTAGTGCAGGGGTCTCTAGCCCTGTTCCTGGAGAGCTACCCTCCTCTAGGTTTTCGCTCCAACCTAGTTGTAACTAACCTGGTTCAGCTTATCAACCAGCTAATCATTAGAATCAGGTGTGCTAGATTAGAGCTTGAGTGAAAACCTACAGGACGGTAGCTCTCCAGGAACGGGGCTGGAGAGCCCTGGTGTAGTGAGAATTATAAACAGGTATTTTGTCTCGTAGATGCTGATTGCCTGAAATACGTGGTCTATCAGACATTATAAACTGGGTGGTTCGAGCCCTGAATGCTGATTGGCTGAAAGCTGTGGTATATCAGACCGTATACCATGGGTATGGCAAAACATTTATTTTTACTCTTCTAACTACATTGGTAACCAGATTATAACAGTAATAAGGCACCTTAGGGGTTTGTAGTATACCGCCAATATACCACGGCTATGTCTGCGTTATGTTGTTCCTAAGAACAGTCCTTAGCCATGGAAAATTGGTCATATACCACACCCAGTCGGGACTTATTGCTTGAATATACCACGGGTATGATGCAAACTACTTGTTTACTGTTCTAATTACGCTGGTGACATGTATCAGCAGTAAGATACCTTGGGGGTTTGTGGTATATGGCTAATGTACCACGGCTAAGGGCTGTATCCAGGCACTCTATGTTGCGTCGTGC
The DNA here is from genome assembly GCF_057628025.1 of Oncorhynchus mykiss. NCBI lineage: Eukaryota > Metazoa > Chordata > Actinopteri > Salmoniformes > Salmonidae > Oncorhynchus > Oncorhynchus mykiss. Next base: position 66,058,350 of record NC_143028.1, read on the forward strand.
ATATAACAGCCCTTAGCTGTGGTATATTGGTCATATACTACACGTTATTGCTTAATTATGAACTAACACCCCACCTCCACTAACACTTCCTCCCCAATGCAGGGGAATGGAAGCAGCAGTACACTGGGTTGATGCATTAGGAGAGAGAGAGAGAGAGAGAGAGAGAGAGAGAGAGAGAGAGAGAGAGAGAGAGAGAGAGAGAGAGAGAGAGAGAGAGAGAGAGAGAGAGAGAGAGAGAGAGAGAGAGAGAGAGAGAGAGAGAGAGAGAGAGAGAGAGAGAGAGAGAGAGAGAGAGAGAGAGAGAGAGAGAGAGAGAGAGAGAGAGAGAGAGAGAGAGAGAGAGAGAGAGAGAGAGAGAGAGAGAGAGAGAGAGAGAGAGAGAGAGAGAGAGAGAGAGAGTCCTGTCTCTAGGCACTGGAAAACGTCTCCCTTTGCTATAGGTTGTTGAGACGAGGAAACACAACGCAAAATGAGTGAGAGGTCGACAAAGGTTATACTGGTGGTGGCCAGGGCAGTAAACGGCGTCAGTCAGAATTATATATCAAAATGGAGTACTGTATTACCAGTGACTGAGTATTTCCATCTCTGTTTCCCTGAGTCTTTCCCCAACACCACACACTGCAAGCCACACCATTGTCTGTCCTTACCTCACCGCGCACAGAAAACACAATGCGCACAGCGCACACACACAGCCCACACCCCACTGCAGAGCATTCGGCACCCAGCACACAGCCCCCACCACCTCTTACCCACACAGAATACCCAGCACACAGCCCCCACCACCTCTGACCTACTCAAAACACCCAGCACACAACCCCTACCACCTCTGACCCACTCAGAACACCCAGCACACAGCCCCCACCACCTCTTAACCACTCAAAACACCCAGCACACAACCCCCACCACCTCTTACCCACTCAGAACACCCAGCACACAGCCCCCACCTCTGACCCACTCAGAACACCCAGCACACAGCCCCCACCACCTCTGACCCACTCAGAACACCCAGCACACAGCCCCCTCCACCTCTGACCCGCTCAGAACACCCAGCACACAGCCCCCACCACCTCTGACCCACTCAGAACACCCAGCACACAGCCCCCTACACCTCTGACCCACTCAGAACACCCAGGACACAGCCCCCACCACCTCTGACCCACTCAGAACACCCAGCACACAGCCCCCTCCACCTCTGACCCACTCAGAACACCCAGCACACAGCCCCCACCACCTCTTACCCACTCAGAACACCCAGCACACAGCCCCCTCCACCTCTGACCCACTCAGAACACCCAGCACACAGCCCCCACCACCTCTGACCCACTCAGAACACCCAGGACACAGCCCCTTCCACCTCTTACCCACTCAGAACACCCAGCACAAGGTTAAGCACGAAAAAGGAGCCCAGAATGATCAGACTAACAAAGTAGATGGCGGGCGTTCCAAAGCCGATGGCGTCGTTCACCTGTTGGAGCCCAGAGCAGCAGGTTAACAGACAGACCTATAGATACAGAGAGACAGATGGACAGGTAGGCAGACAGACAGGTAAGACAGACAGGCAGGCAGAGAGAGGCAGACAGACATAGAGAGATAACCAGGTCGACAGACAGACAGACATACAGACAGACAGACAGACAGACAGACAGACAGACAGACAGACAGACAGACAGACAGACAGACAGACAGACAGACAGACAGACAGACAGACAGACAGAGGTGTCTTACCCGCTCAACACTCCCAGAACCAGGTTTAGAACAAAGAAGGAGCCGAAGATGACAAGAGAAACAAAGTAGACCCATGGTAGCTCTAGACCCATAGCATCATTCATCTGGAGGAGCACCCGCCACCAAAGAGAGATGGGGAAAGAAGAAGAAGAAAGAGGGGAGGAAGAGAAAGAGAATAAAATGGATAGTCCGAGGTAGAGAAAGGTGAGAATACCTGTTTGCTAAGAATGCAAGATGAAAGGAAAAACCTCAAGGCATTTATATATAGTTTTACAGTTCAGAGTGATAAAAAAGGTGAGGGAATGTTCTGGGACTCAGATATATAGAGAAATGCTTGACTGAATCTTTAACATTTAAATGTCAGTCACATCTAGGCCTAATGACTAATCTACTGACACACCAGCTTGGTCAAATTCTCAGAGGGAATGATCGGGTCAAAGTTCATACAGAGACCGCACAGGGAGAACAGAGGGTACAGACTGAAATATGATATGAATGATAGGATCTCTATGACGGAGGGCCTCACCCAGTAGAGCACGTCTGTCCAGCCCTCCATGGTGATACACTGGAACACAGTCAGCATGGCGAACAGGAAGTTGTCAAAGTTGGTGATGCCGTTGTTGGGGCCGTGCCAGCCCTCCCTGCACTCGGTGCCATTGATAGGACATTGGCGCCCGTGCCCTGAGATCGCACATGGAGCCGGATCATCCTCCGCTATCATGCCTACAGAGAGGGGGGCGGGGGGGCGGGGAGAGAGAGAGAGAAACCGAGAGGGAGACTGAAATACAAATGCAATAGTCATGTACACACACACAGATGGTAAGATGCACACACACACACACACACACACACGCACGCACGCTCTTACCTGTGCTGGGGAAGAAGCAGGTAGCGTGCATTTTGCCAATGAAGAGCTCAAGGCCGATGATGGCGTAGATGATAATGACAAACAGGACCAGCAGGGCGATGTGGAGGAGAGGGACCATGGCTTTAATAATGGAGTTCAACACAACCTGTAAACCTAGAAAGAGTCAAACATACAGGTTAGGTAGGGAAGACATAGCTAGATGTGTGTGTGTGTGTGTGTGTGTGTGTGTGTGTGTGTGTGTGTGTGTGTGTGTGTGTGCAACAGTAATATTGTATGTGGTTGAATTGGTATTGGTCAGTTGAGGCTGGTGGGGAGGAGAAATGGGGAGGATGGGCTCATTGGATCACCAATCCACTCATGTTATGAGGGTTTGTATGAAGTATGTGTGTGGGTATGTGGTTTGTTTGTGAATGCACTTGTGTGCCTGTGCATATAATAAGGTTAATATAGTAAATGGTTATTATAGTAAAACTGAAACTAAAATAAAAACTCAAATGGAAAAATATTAAGAAAAACATTTGAAAAACTAAAACTATACTGAAACTATTATCTTTGACTGCAAAAATAACAAAAACAACAACAACAACAAAAACCTTAGTAAATTATGTTTATTATTTTTTGGGCAAAAATGTAATGTTTTTTTTCTTCTGATGGGGCTTTGAAGCCTCTGAATCTGGTGGGTAAATGCTGCCAGTAGATGACAATGATTCAAATAGGCCTAGCTTGTTCATCACTATCACTGGCTATCAGTAGCTAACAGGGAAGAAATCCGAGGGCGAGCGCGGAGTGTGAGCCTGAACCCTAGGTGTGAACAATGGCGGCAGCAAACCCAACACCAGCAGTGGTCTGTCGCAAAAGGCAGAGCCCTGTATGGTTTCATGTGCGTTGTTAACATCTGCCTATGTTACTGCCCAGATCTTCTATTCTGGATGATCAGACGACAGGTCCAGAACGGCGATCCCCAAACTGGACATCCCCTGGCCATTCCTGTTGTGCTTTGCAGCTTCCAGAAAACCTACCAAAGGTAAACCACCAGAGGGGGACCGCAACAATGACCCACAGCCAGGACAACTCACAGTCATTTTTATGTTGGTTTGCAACTTGCAGGATAATCGCAAGATTGAACCCAACAGAGGGGGACTGTCATGACTTTGCCCTGTTTGGTGAGGGTCATAAAACCCATTTTCTTTCTCCCTTCCCCACTGGTTTATGAACCCCCCAGAACCTCTCTCTCTCCACTCTACAGAATGGACTTTTGGAAAGACCTTTGCTACCACAGGGAAAGACTCTACAGGATGGTAACATCAGAAAGTTGAACAATGAGACAATATTTCTGTAATGGAAGGGTCCGTTGGAATATTATGTCAGATCAGTCATTGTTTTGGTAGATTGTTACTGATGATAGGACCACGTAATTGTATCTTTGAAAGTCTACACATTCTAGCTAACAGATTTATTTCAAAATCTTGCAAAACATATGTGATTAAACATGAAACTATTTGTGAGAAGATGAAATGTGATTTTAGCTTCTAAATGAGAGAATGGTTTCATAAGTAAACTTATGCTCAATCAGTAACCCCACCCTCGGGAGCACAGACATTGGTTAGAAGGATGAAACGCCCCTTCTCCTCCCCAGTACAAAAGCCCCCATAACGATCATTAACATTTAGTTCCAGAAATGTGAAGACTGCTGTCTTACCGTTTAGGTGGGCGAATTTCAACGTGGAGGTGACGATCATCAAGTTGGAATGGTGAATTTCGACTAAACCAGCCAGAATACAGCACGAACTGATTATGGCAACTTAGTATGAACTTTGAACAATTATTCACTAAAGAAGAAGTGATACATCCTAGACGTTGAGTTATCAGCTGCAGCTGTAAACTTACGTGGCCTAAGAAAGGACAGACAATCTCCTAAGAACAACAGTGTACTTCACCGTATCTGCTCTACAACACTACGACCAGAAAGATTCTTCAAAGGACAATGACGATCTCTGCTGGGCAAACCAGTCTTCCATCTTCGACCCATCTATCGAAGCGCAGCTCAGAGTAAACATATATCTTGCATTTTCCTTTTCCGAAAGGGCGGTTATTAGAATGCATAAGATTCTGTATTTACGGTAGCATAGCTTCTCAAGGTCCGATGGAGACCTAATTCCTTTGTTCCTCAGTCTTCCCGCTCTTTCATTCAAACCCAATCCCCTTCCTTTGTGTAACCAACCGTCACATCGGGTTAGTCCACTAGGGATTTTTCATGACATGATTAGTAATCGATGTATAATCTATCCTGTGTATATTTATATGTAATTCTGTGTGATTATTTAGGTATTTAGTAAATAAATAATTAAGCCAATTTGTGTATTGCTGATTCAACTTGTTAGCCAGGATTCGTGCAGATAACAAAGTACTTTACGACATTGAGAATGAGACTGAATAAGGTGACGATTAACAATTGACTGCTATTGATAAAAAAGATCTTCAGCTCTTTAAGAGTTTATTCAGAAGACAGCAGCTCTATAAACAATCTTCTGTGGTGCCCCAGGTTATTAATGAGTCAATTGATGCATGGTTTAATTAAATCACGTAATCAATTAAACGTTCGGTAATCGATTTGATAAAATAGCCTGTCATCTCATTTAATCATTCAGAGACACGACAATGGGATTGTTTTGAGTACATTGCTGGAAAGGACAAAAACAAATGTATTGTAGTGTCAGGAGATGGCAGCGTGTGTGGAACACATATAAAATGGAAAAACCCAATCATCTGAACAGCACTCACAAAGAATTTCATGACAAAGACAAAGTGAGACAGCCATTATTCTTTTTTTTGGGGGGGGGGGGGGGGGGGATTCGGTCAGGATTTGACTTCTGGCATATTAGCATTTTTAAAACTAGTGTCCTGCAACAAGAACAACAACAACAATAAAAAATCCACGTCTGATTTTTTTGTTGTTGAAACTGCTAGATTTGATTTTTGCCAACAAGAAGGGTGTGAATAGTTTTAACAGTCCGGGGTCGCATGGGTTGCAAGGCTGAGGTTTGTTACTATGCTGATAAAAACAATATCCATCTGGACCTTTGCCACTTAGGACATTTGTGTGACTGGACCTTCTGAAATAGCACTGGAGTACTGCTTCAAGCCTCCCATGCGTGGGTATATGGGTATATGGCTTCAAGCCTCCCATGCGTGGGTATATGGGTATATGGCTTCAAGCCTCCCATGCGTGGGTATATGGGTATATGGCTTCAAGCCTCCCATGCGTGGGTATATGGGTATATGGCTTCAAGCCTCCCATGCGTGGGTATATGGGTATATGGCTTCAAGCCTCCCATGCGTGGGTATATGGGTATATGGCTTCAAGCCTCCCATGCGTGGGTATATGGGTATATGGCTTCAAGCCTCCCATGCGTGGGTATATGGGTATATGGCTTCAAGCCTCCCATGCGTGGGTATATGGGTATATGGCTTCAAGCCTCCCATGCGTGGGTATATGGGTATATGGCTTCAAGCCTCCCATGCACTGGCCTACTTTCTGTCCCTGAAAATAAATCATATCAAAACGAAATAGAAATGTTTTTATCAAACTAAAACTGAATAAAAACAAGTAAATCAAGTATGAAAACTGAAAATAATCAGAATTTCAAATAAAAACCTCAAAACAAATTAAAAAATCACAAAACTATAATAACCTTGTCGTACAGTATGTAAACATGTGCATGCATGTGCATCTGGACAGAATGTCTTTTTTCATGGGTGTGAGGGAGACACACACACGCACACACACTTGCAGGAGAACTCATGTCTCTGGGGCATTGATTTGGACAGCTTGTTTTAAGAGAACATTCCAGAGGGGCTGCACACAGACCATATGGTCACATATTACTGTTAGTGTCTTCACCCCACAGACACATAGTCTGAGCTGAGAGAGAAACATTTTCTGTCATGGAGAGGAACGGCTGGGCTGTTTTGGGCTGGGGAGGGACTGTCAGGACAGAAGTAGACTTCTAATACATATGTAACTTTGGGACATTTTTCTCCAGAACAACATACAGTAAAGGAGTGTAGAGTAAACATTTTCATTATGCGGATGTGGGAATCGAAGCCACAGGAATCAAACCTATCACCTTAACGTAGGGCAATTTTCCTAGCCACTGAACCATACATGACCATGGGGGGGGGGGGACATCAAGACAAAATGGTGGAGGAGACAAGATTGAGGAAGACTGAATTGAACCTTATAGAGGTAATGCCAGATATATCAGGTCACAGTTTTCCGCAGTGTTATTTATTGGTGTGTGTTATGCAGTGACTTTCAGAAGTTAGCCAGCCTACATACTGTAGGTCAATAGAGGTTGCTGTGTCTGTTTCATCATGGGGGTCAAAAGTGAGGGGTCAGTCAGCACTCACAACAATAAACACAACACTGTATTCGTGTCAGACCTAGGTTGAAATACTATTTCAAATCTTTCAAATTTGCTTTTGCCTGCTTGGAGTGCCAGATGGATGGGGTTTGTACTCCTTGTAACTATTCTATTCCATTGTGTTAGGCAAGCCCAATCAAGCCCAGATAAAGTATTTGAAATGATCTCAAATAGTATTTGAACTCAGGTCTGGTCGGTGTTGTTGTGGGGTCAAAGGTGAAGGGTCAGATAGCAGTAACTCACTGGGCACTCCTGAGACCAGGCGTAGGGGTCGCAGTACACGGAAGGCTCGGAGGGCTTTGACGTCGAAGCCGCCCGACTTTCCCCCGTGGCCTTGCGCGGAGGGGTGGAGCGCTGCCGCTGCCGCTGCAGCAGCCGCACCCGCCTCTGCCTCCTCCTTCGTCTCTACAGAGTCTTTGGTCAAAAGTTCCAGGACAACGCTGAACAGTCTGCAGAGAAACACCAGAGGAAACGTCTTACAGAAAACACATCAGAAAGAGAATGTTACAGGTAAAAAGCTCTAGGACAACACTGAACAGTCTGTATAGAATTACAGCAGAAAGAATGAGAATACGTTACAGGATTGGAGCTTTCGATTAAGGGCCCAAATCCATAAAGAGTCTCAGAGTAGGATCTAGAATCAGGTTCCCCCGGTTTATGCAATCTTATTCCTTAAACTAATCTTAGACTTGGCGGCAGGTAGCCTAGTGGTTAGAGTGTTGGACCAGTAACCAAAAGGATGCTAGATCAGCCCCGAGCTGACAAGGTAAGAATCTGTCGTTCTGCCCCTGAACGAGGCAGTTAACCCACCGTTCCTAGGCCGTCATTGAAAATAAGAATGTGTTCTTAACTGACTTGCCTCGTTAAATAAAGATGAAATAAAGGAGCTTTAAAAAAAAATTGGTCAAATCTGTGTCCAAAAATACCAATTTCCGATTGTTATGAAAACTTGAAATCGGCCCTAATTAATCGGCCATTCCGATTAATCGGTCGACCTCTAATAGGTATCTACTGATACAGTAAATCACCATATGACTTTTAAGCTTCACACTGAATATGATATCTGTTTGTAAGATTGCAGTAACAAATGAATAAGAAGAACACAAGCTGAAAAATATAGCACAAATGTATTGAACCCATGTACAAACTACATAGACAACATGAATAAATCAACAAACACACACACACACACACACACACACACACACACACACACACACACACACACACACACACACACACACACACACACACACACACACACACACACACACAACAATACCAGTTGAAAATACAATGCAATACTGTAGTGTATGGGCTGAGTGAATAGTGAACATCCTATAGTAAAAAAAGAGTCTGCTTAATTCCAGTCAGTTAGCCTGTCCTCACCTAGCCAATAGGAGAAATCATCCCAGCACATCACGTCAAAGCTGGGCAGCAGTAGGCACTAAATGGGCTGAATGGAGCTGCCAATAGAGGCCTGGAGGGCCATAGAGGGTCATACTTCAGGGCTACAATCACAGACTGCTGCAGCAGCTGTAGCTAACTGATGTTGGACTGAATCAGAGTGGGAAAATTAACTGAGGTGTTTGATGTGTCACTCATCTGTTCACATGAATAGAATACCATCAGAATAGAATAAAATACCAAAATAAAATATCATCAGAATAGAATAGAATACCAAAATAGAATACCATTAGAATATAATAAAATACCAAAATAGAATACCATCAGAATAGAATAGAATACCAAAATAAAATGTCATCAGAATAGAATAGAATACCAAAATAGAATACCATCAGAATAGAATAGAATACCAAAATAGAATACCATCAGAATATAATAAAATACCAAAATAGAATACCATCAGAATAGAATAGAATACCAAAATAAAATATCATCAGAATAGAATACCAAAATAAAATACCATCAGAATAGAATAAAATACCAAAATAGAATACCATCAGAATAGAATAGAATACCAAAATAAAATATCATCAGAATAGAATAGAATACCAAAATAGAATACCATCAGAATAGAATACCAAAATAAAATACCATCAGAATATAATAAAATACCAAAATAGAATACCATCAGAATAGAATAGAATACCAAAATAAAATATCATCAGAATAGAATACCAAAATAAAATACCATCAGAATAGAATAAAATACCAAAATAGAATACCATCAGAATAGAATAGAATACCAAAATAAAATATCATCAGAATAGAATAGAATACCAAAATAGAATACCATCAGAATAGAATAGAATACCAAATTATACAACAGGTGGGTCCTGAATGCTGATTGGTTAAAAGCGCATTCCACAAGGCTAAATCAATTACGTTAAAATGCCTATTTACTCCGTTCCATCTGACTGAGCAGTCCACTGTCTCATCAACCAAGCCAAGCTATTGAACTTGATCTCCACTATAAAAGCATCTAGACATTATCTCATATTTCTTTTAGACTAACATTTAGTTTTCAACAGCGGAGATTTGTATAAACCTTGCTGTCTGTCTTACCGACATTCGCAACATTGTTTCAATATTCAAATTCGATCTCCAGCTGTCCCATACTAATGAACGTGTCGGGGTTGGCATCATTTTCTAGATATAATTCTTTGTATAGATATATACAAAGAAATGTCAATTGAAAAAAGGTGAAACAAAACAAAGTGCAGATAGTTTGCAGTATTTCCAGCTTCAGTGTGAAGTGATGGTGTGAGCTGTGTTGTTGGCTAGCTCCTCTGAACAACAGTGTCAGTGTCCTGATGAGAGAGCACATTTTCTAAACCAGGCAATATCGCTCATCATTAACTCATTGTTATGGATGTAGCCAAATAAATGTCACTCGAAAGCTGCTTAAACAAATGCAGCTACTGTTGTTATTCTGGCTGCACTGTTTGGCGTAACTAAATTAGCCATGGTTGGCTAGCCAGCAAGCAAGGGATAAGAACGTTGCCAGCCAGTATGGTAATGGAACATTTAGAACGAAAGACTGGGTCGCGTCCATAGATACAGAACAAAAAGACTGAACGACTGGGTCACGTCTCTGGCAACCAAACCAATAGAACGAACAACCAGCAAATACCATTAGAATAGAATAGAATAGAATACCAAACTAGAATACCACTTTTATTATATACTGTATATTTACGTTCTTGTAGAGTACTTTTGACCTTTTTTGGTGCATGTATTCTGTGGTCAGCTAGCCAGCCAGCCAGCCAGCCTGCCTGCCTGCCTGCCTGCCTGCCAGCCTGCCTGCCTGCCTGCCTGCCTGTCTGTCTGTCTGTCTGTCTGTCTGTCTGTCTGTCTGTCTGTCTGTCTGCCTGTCTGTCTGTCTGCCTGCCAGCCAGCCAGCCAGTCAGTCAGTCAGTCAGTCAGTCATCCTAGCAGGATGCATCGCTCTGCATCTGACTGGATGACAGATCAACCCTGCATGCCGCTTACAGACATAGATTTGACCTAGCTACCTACTGGACTGTGTTTGTATTGGAGGGAGGGAGGGAGGGAGGGACAGAGAGGAAGAGAAAAATGTAGAGGAATAGAAGAGAGAGAGGGAGAGAGAGATAAATAGGGAATGAGAGAGGAGAGAATATGGAGTTAGAGAGGATAGAAAGAGAGAGGAAGAGAAGGTGGGGGAGAGAAGGAGGGAGAGATGAGATAGAATATGGGGTGAGATGGTGAGTCACTCCAGTGGTGGTAAAGCTGTGATTTATCCTCCATGTCTTTTCTAGGTCATACTGTATATTGTAGCTGGATAAGAGTCTCTCTTAGGACTGGGCCACTGACTGTGGATATGTTCCAAATGGCACCCTATTCCCTATATAATAAGTGCACTACTTTTGACACGGACACTGGTCAAAAGTAGTGAACTATATAGAGAATAAGGTGCTATTTGGGACGCACACTGACTGGAAAGGAAGGAGGCTTAAAGAAGTCCAACTCAACTACTGTCACAAACAAGCACAAAGTCAGGCTGAAAGATACTGTACACAGCAAACCATTGAGTTCAAACGAGGAACTGCAGTTTAAATTCAAACCCCAAACTGAAACACAAAAAAGGCCGGGACACATCACAAGCGGGAAAAACGTGTTATGGTAAAAACTATCCAATTTCTGCTCATCAGATGAATTCCAGTTGGCATTGAATGAGCGGCTGGAGAGTATGGAATTTTGGAGATACTTACCCAACAACGACGATGACAAAATCCAGCATGTTCCATCCGTTTCTCACATATGCGTTCTGGTGTGCCACTAAACCATAGGCGATAATCTTCAGGAAGGTCTCTATAGTGAAAATGACGAGGAAGACATGTTCTACCGTTTCCTGCAGACAGAGAGGAACAGAAAACAGTGGATTGGTATACTAAAGTTTTATTATAGAGTAATGACCATTCATAACAGCATGTTAACAAACACACAGGCATTTTTACATTTAGCAGACACTCTTATCCAGAACAACTTACAGGAGTAATTAGGGTTAAATGCCTTGCTCAAGGGCACATCAACCAATTGATCACCTAGTCATCTCAGGGATTCGAACCAGTGACTTTTCAGTTACTGGCCCAAACCTCTTAACCACTAGGCTACTGCTAGGCTACAAATACATGCATATGCACACACACATACAGTACACACAGTACACACACACCCAAGGTGAGAGGGCTGGGCTGGGTCCCCTCCCTGGGTCCCCTCCCTCCCTGCAACCATTCATTATACATGAGGTACAGCAGCTCACCTTAACACTCATCATGCAGCGTATACAGTATGGACACAGCCACATCTCACACAGTCTGTCTGTCTGTCTATCTATATTCTCAAAGCTATAATCAAATCATGTGCTAGCTAACTTGGTTTGGTCTGCTACTATCAAACCCATATAATAACTTTTGTTACCTGTTCCAAAGTCATGGGTCCTACTAGGTTCTGCTAACCAGAGGCAGTGTTGGAGGAGTGAACGTTAGACACAGTCATTTCACTCTACAGATACAGGACCCCCGACTCCATTCACACACACACACACACACACACACACACACACACACACACACACACACACACACACATACACACACACACACACACACCCGTAGTCTCCTGTCCTTAATCCCCCCTGCTTTTTAGACAACATACAGTAAATGCAGGAGTATTGTGTGCTGCGGGGCTTGTTTTACCAACAGTTAACTGCCGATTGAGTGCAGCACTTAGCCCAGTGAAAGAGACATAGGCCCCTCTGTTACCACTGTAAAAGGTTGAGGGAGGCTCTCGGCTCACTACTGCCACTCTACTGAGTGCTCTGAGAGAGAAAAAGCAACAGAGAGAGAGGGGCAGAGACCGAGAGAGAGATAGAGGGAGAGAAAGAGAGCTGGGAGAGAGAGAGAGAGCTGGGAGAGAGAGAGAGAGAGCTGGGAGAGAGAGAGAGAGAGCTGGGAGAGAGAGAGAGAGAGAGAGAGAGAGAGAGAGAGAGAGAGAGAGAGCGAGAGAGCTGGGAGGGAGAGAGAGAGAGCTGGGAGAGAGAGAGAGAGAGCTGGGAGAGAGAGAGAGAGCTGGGAGAGAGAGAGAGAGAGAGAGAGAGAGAGCTGGGAGAGAGAGGTTGAGGGAGGCTCTCGGCTCACTACTGCCACTCTACTGAGTGCTCTGAAAGAGAAAAAGCAACAGAGAGAGAGGGGCAGAGAGAGAGAGAGAGATAGAGGGAGAGAAAGAGCGCAACAGAGAGAGAGAGAGAGAGAGAGAGAGCTGGGAGGGAGAGAGAGAGAGCTGGGAGAGAAAGAGAGCTGGGAGAGAGAGAGAGAGAGAGAGAGAGATGGGAGAGAGAGAGAGAGAGAGCGCATGCTGGATATGTACATAGACAATGATAGGCTTAGAGAAGGGCTCCTATGGTAGGTACACCTATAGCTCATCTCTTGGCAGTAGTACTGTAGACTACTTTACCACTGACCTCATCCCAGAGTCTCCCAGAGCATTCACAGCCAGGCCACTGACACCCCTATCAGACCACAGCAAAATCTCAGTCTACTTGAACAGAGCAATACTTAATCATGAGGCATCAAAGCCAAAGGAACTGAGTAATATTAAGAAATGCTGTAGATGGAAGGAATGTAGTTTTGAAACCTACCAAAAAACAATTAGGCAACAACAAATTAAATTCCTTCTAGACAACTTCATGGACAAAACGTTCCACTGTAATAGTGAAGGTGTTAACTTGGCAGTAGAAAATCTTAACAGTATATTTGACCTCTCAGCTTCCCTATCAAATCTAAAAATCTCAAATAGAAAACCTAAGAAAATGAACAACCATGACAAATGGTTTGATGAAGAATGCAAAAATCTAAGAAAGAAATTGAGAAACTTGTCCAACCAAAAACATTGAGACACTAAAACAATACAGAAATACACTACAGAAGAAAAAGGAACAGCACGTCAGAAATCAGCTCAATGTAATTAAAGAATCCATAGACTCTAACCACTTCTCGGAAAATTGGAAAACACTAAACAAACTACAACACAAATAATTATCTATCCAAAATGCAGATGTATGGGTAAACCACTTCTCCAATCTTTTTGCCTCTATAACAAAGAACAAACAGTAAAAACATATACATGATCAAATACAAATCTTAGAATCAACTATTAAAGACTACCAGAACCCATTGGATTCTCCAATTACCTTGAATGAACTACAGGACAAAATAAAAACCCTCCAACCCAAAAAGGCCTGTGGTGTGGATGGTATCCTCAATGAAATTATAAAATATACAGACAACAAATTCCAATTGGCTATACTAAAACTCTTTAACATCATCCTTAGCTCCGGCATCTTCCCCAATATTTGGAACCAAGGACAGGTCACCCCAATCCACAAAAGTGGAGACAAATTTTACCCTAATAACTACCGTGGGATACGCGTCAATAGCAACCTTGGGAAAATCCTCTGCATTATCATTAACAGCAGACTCGTACATTTCCTCAGTGAAAACAATGTACTGAGCAAATGTCAAATTGGCTTTTTACCAAATTGATGCAAAGTGGTGTTGGTGGAAAAACATACGCCATTATAAAATCCATGTACACAAAGAACAAGTGTGTGGTTAAAATAGGCAAAAAACACACACATTTCTTCCCACAGGGCCGTGGGGTGAGACAGGGATGCAGCTTAAGCCCCGCCCTCTTCAACATATATATCAAAGAATTGGCGCGGGCACTAGAAAAGTCTGCAGCACCGGCCTCACCCTACTAGAATCTAAAGTCAAATGTCTAATGTTTTCTGATGATCTGGTGCTTCTGTCACCAACCAAGGAGGGCCTACAGCAGCACCTAGATCTTCTGCACATTCTGCCAGACCTGGGCCCTGACAGCAAATCTCAGTAAGACCAAAATAATGATGTTCCAAAAAAGGTCCAGTCACCAGGACCACAAATCCAAATTCCATCTAGACACCGTTGCCCTAGAGCACACAAAAAACTATACATACCTTGGCCTAAACATCAGCGCCACAGGTAACTTCCACAAAGCTGTGAACAATCTGAGAGACTAGGCAAGAAGGGCATTCTATGCCATCAAAAGGAAGATCAAATTTGACATAGCAATTAGTATCTGGCTAAAAAATACTTGAATCAGTTATAGAACCCATTGCCCTTCATGGTTGTGAGGTCTGGGGTCCGCTCACCAACCAAGAATTCACAAAATGGGACAAACACCAAATTGAGACTCTGCATGCAGAATTATGAAAAAAAATCCTCTGTGTACAACGTAAAACACCAAATAATGCATGCAGAGCAGAATTAGGCCGATACCCGCTAATTAAGAGACGTTAAATTCTACAACCACCTAAAAGGAAGCAATTCCCAAACCTTCCATAACAAAGCCATCACCTACAGAGAGATGAAGAGAAGAGTCCCCTAAGCAAGCTGGTCCCGAGGCTCTGTTCACAAACACACTCTACAGAGCCCCAGGATAGCAACACAATTAGATCCAACCAAAGCATGAGAAAACAAAAAGATAATTACTTGACTCATTGGAAAGAATTTACAAAAAAACAGAGCAAACTAGAATGCTATTTGGCCCTAAACAGAGAGTACACAGTGGCAGAATAGAGAGAGAGAGAGACAGAGAGAGAGAGTGAGAGGGAGAGAGAGAGAGAGACAGAGAGAGAGAGAGAGAGACAGAGAGAGAGAGAGAGAGAGAGAGAGAGAGAGAGAGAGAGAGAGAAAGAGAGGCAAACATCAAATTGAGACTGCATGCAGAATTCTGCAAAAATATCCTTCGTATACAATGTAAAACACCAAATAATGCATGCAGAATTAGGCTGATACCCGCTAATTATCAAAATCCAGATACAAATCCAGTTAAATACAACAACCACCTAAAATGAAGTGATTCCCAAACCTTCCATAACAAAGGTATCACCTACAGAGAGATGAACCTGGAGAAGAGGTTTATCTCTAAGCAAGCTTGTCCTGGGGCTCTGTTCACAAACACAAACAGACCCCACAGAGCCCCAGGACAGCAACACAACTAGACCAAACCAAATCACTATAAAACAAAAATATAATTACTTGACACAATTCTAAATATAAAAAAAAAAACAGAGAAAACTAGAATGCTATTTTCCCTTAAACAGAGAGTACACAGTGGCAGACTACCTGGTCACTGTGAATGACCCCAAATTAAAGGAAGCTTTCCTTGCAGTGAGTATGGCCTTGCTATTGAGAGAGGAGAAGACAGGCTAAGTGCACACTACCCAAAAAATGAGACGGAAACTGAGCTGCACTTCCTAACCTCCTGCCAAAGGTATGACCATATTAGAGACACATTTTTCCTCAGATTACACAGACACACAAAGAATTAGAAAACAAATCCAATTTTGATAAACTCCCATATCTATTGGGTGAAATACCAGTGTGCCATCCCCGCACAATGATTTGTGATCTGTTGCCACTGGAAAAGGGCAAGCAGTGAAGAACAAACACCATTGTAAATACAACCCATATTTATATCTATTTATTTTCCCTTTTGTACTTTAACTATTTGCACATCATTACAACAAAAATCAGATGTCATCACCACATGGTTCAAGCATCCAGAGCTATGGTAAATGTACACAAATGTCCACGTTGTTGTTCATGACATCATGTGAGTTTAATAGTGAATAATAAACCATTCCCACTCGATTACACAGGCATTTATTCATCCATCAGCAAGTTAGATATGCACTCTGCCATTGTAGTCTGAGAGAGAGAAAGAGAGAGGGAGATAGCGTAGAAGAGAGAGACACAGGGATAGTGAGATCTGCACTCTGCCATTGTAGTCTGAGAGAGAGAAAGAGAGAGGGAGATAGCGTAGAAGAGAGAGACACAGGGATAGTGAGATCTGCACTCTGCCATCCTAGTCTGAGAGAGAGATAGAGAGAGGGAGATAGCGTAGAAGAGAGAGACACAGGGATAGTGAGATCTGCACTCTGCCATCCTAGTCTGAGAGAGAGATAGAGAGAGGGAGATGGAAGAGAGAGAGAGACACAGGGATAGTGAGATCTGCACTCTGCCATCCTAGTCTGAGAGAGAGATAGAGAGAGGGAGATAGAGTAGAAGAGAGAGAGAGACACAGGGATAGAGATAGAAGATGGATGAAGAGAGAGAGAGCGAAAGTAAGAGAGAAGAGAGAGAGAGAGACAGAGAGAGAGCGAAAGCGAAGAAAGCGAGGCCTGTGGGGCAGGCCATAAATATATCTGACTCATCACAGAGCTTATTTGTGCTGTAAAGAGACGTACAGTATGCAGTCCAGCATACATACACACACAGATACTAACAGAACATTATTAACACATCCCACACCTACCAAGACCCCCTCCCCCACACACACACACATACAGGCACACACAGATAGATAAACGGTCCTGTCAATACAGTTAAACACTTCCACACAAGTGCACGCCGGTGACACGCAGGCAGGCACACACACACACACACACACACACACACACAGACACCCACACACCCCTCATCCAGCCGGTGTTGCCCTGTCTCTAGCCTACCACAGGGTGAATGCTCATGGCTGAAGGCAATAACACAGTCCACGACACTCAGAGAGAAAGCTCACCATATGATAAAGGAGGATGCTAACCCACTGAACCATACACGGGCAGGACTACATAACATCACTGGCCATATGACCCATAAAGAAGATAGAAAATGGTTGAAGTTACCAGGCTATGAACAATGCAGACACGGTTAGTAGATCTATCCACTATGCTGCTAAAATGACTCATCTCATCATGCAAAAGTCATGGATCATATTCATTAGGGCAAAACGTATTGCAACAGAAAAAGAAAACAAAAATGTCTTATTGGACAAGTTCAGGTAGTCCTTCCCTGTTTCACTCAGTTTTCTCTTCCATTTGGTGCTGTAGGAATAGGCCTATAGGCAAAAGTAAGCTAGCCCTGAGCCAGGCGCATCTCCCGGCTAGCAAATGAAATTACCACAACTACAATACCTTCTTCGCCACCTGGCCCGGTCCCTTCATCGGCACGGTGCCCGCCGTACCACCACGACTGGTCCGCAGACGTAATTCCATTAGCTGTGCCTTCAACCGGCCTTCGCCGGACGACGGAGTAGACGCTTCTACTTACCCCGGACTGTTAACTTTAAACGACGTGTCTCCCGCATGCTAGCGTTGCAACAACTACCCCACGGCTTCCCTGTTCCATCTATTGCTGTACACTGGACCCTGAACACCATATGTGAATTGATTGCCCCCCATCTATCTTCAGATGCTTAACACCCTAGCAGTCCAACAATTTAAGATAGATGCCCTCAATCTCAAACAAATTATCAAGGAAACCACCAGGTACAACCCTAAATCCGTAAACATGGGCACCCTCATAGATATTATCCTGACCAACTTGCTCTCCTGACCAACACCTATGCTGTTTTCAATCAGGATTTCAGCGATCACCGCCTCATTCCCTGCATCCACTATGGGTCCGCGGTCAAACGACCACCACTCATCACTGTCAAACGCTCCCTAAAACACTTCTGCAAGCAGGCCTTTCTAATCGACCTGGCCCAGGTAACCTGGAAGGATATTGACCTCAAGCCGCCAGTCGAGGATGCCTGGTTGTTCTTTAAAAGTAATTTCCTTATCATCTTAGGATGCCCCTTTCAAAAAATGTAGAACTAAGAACAGATATAGCCCTTGGTTCACTCCAGACCTGACTGCCCTTGACCAGCACAGAAACATCCTGTGACGGACTGCAATAGCATCGAATAGTCCCCGTGATATACAACTGTTCAGGGAAGTCAGGAACCAATACACACAGTCAGTCAAGAAAGCAAAGGCTAGCTTTTTCAAACATAAATTTGCATCCTGTAGCTCTAACTCCAAAAGGTTTTGGGACACTGTAAAGTCCATGGAGAACAAGAGCACCTCCTCCCAGCTGCCCACTGCACTGAGGCTAGGCGACATGGTCACCACCGATAAACAAAAATGTCAATAAGCATTTCTCTACGGCTGGCCATGCTTTCCTCCTGGCTACCCCAACCCCGGCCAACAGCTCCGCATCCCTCGCAGCTACTTGCCCGAGCCTCCCCAGCTTCTCCTATACCCAAATCCAGATCACAGATGTTCTGAAAGAGCTGCAAAACCTGGACCCGTGCAAATCAGCTGGGCTAGACAATCTGGACCCTCTCTTTCCAAAATGATCTGCCGCCATTGTTGTAACCCCTATTACCAGTCTGTTCAACCTCTCTTTCGTTTCGTCCGAGATCCCTAAATATTGGAAAGCTGCTGCGGTCATCCCCATCTTCAAAGGGGATGACACTCTAGACCCAAACTGTTACAGACCTATATCCATCCTGCCCTGCCTTTCTAAAGTCTTTGAAAGCCAAGTTAACAAACAGATCACTGACCATTTCAAGTCCCACCGTATCTTCTCCGCTGTGCAATCTGGTTTCCGAGCTGGTCACAGGTGCACCTCAGCCACGCTCAAGGTACTAAACGATATCATAACCGCCATCAATAAGACAGTACTGTGCCTCCGTCTTCATCGACACGGCCAAGGATTTCGACTCTGTCAATCACCGTATTCTTATCGGCAGACTCAACAGCCTTGGTTTCTCAAATGACTGCCTCGCCTGGTTCACCAACTACTTCGCAGACAGAGTTCAGTGTGTAAAATCGGAGGGCCTGTTGTCCGGAGGCCACAGGGCTCAATTCTCTGACCCACC
This sequence comes from Oncorhynchus mykiss, assembly GCF_057628025.1. Classification (NCBI taxonomy): domain Eukaryota; kingdom Metazoa; phylum Chordata; class Actinopteri; order Salmoniformes; family Salmonidae; genus Oncorhynchus; species Oncorhynchus mykiss. Next base: position 66,077,598 of record NC_143028.1, read on the forward strand.
TCTATGCAGACGACACCATTCTGTATACATCTGGCCCTTCCTAGGACACTGTGTTAACTAACCTCCAAACAAGCTTTAATGCCATACAACACTTCGGCGATGTCATCTACAAAATAGGTTCCAACACTCTACTCAGCAAATTGGATGTAGTCTATCACAGTGCCATCCGTTTTGTTACCAAAGCGCCTTATACCACCCACCACTGCGACCTGTATGCTCTAGTCGGCTGGCCCTCGCTACATATTCGTCGCCAGACCCACTGGCTCCAGGTCATCTATAAGTCTATGCTAGGTAAAGCTCTGCCTTATCTCAGGTCACGATAACAACACCCACCCGTAGCACGCGCTCCAGCAAGTATTTCTCACTGGTCATCCCCAAAGCCAACACCTCCTTTGGCCGCCTTTCCTTGCAGTTCTCTGCTGCCAGTGACTGGAACGAATTGCAAAAATCGCTGAAGCTGGAGACTTACATTTCCCTCACTAGCTTTAAACATCAGCTATCTGAGCAGCTAACCGATCGCTGCAGCTGTACATGGTCCATCTGTAAATAGCCCACCCAATCTACCTACCTCATCCCCATATTGTTTTTATTAACTTTGCTGCTCTTTTGCACACCAGTATCACTACTTACACACCATCATCTGATCATCATCATCTGCTCATCTATCACTCCAGGGTTAATCTGCTAAATTGTAATTACTTTGCTACTATGGCCTATATATTGTCTTACCACCTCACACCATTTGCACACACTGCATATAGACTTTCTTTTTTTCTATTGTGTTATTGACTGTATGCTTGTTTATTCCATGTGTAACTAACTCTATGTTGTTGTTTCTGTCGCACTGCTTTGCTTTATCTTGGCCAGGTCGCAGTTGTAAATGAGAAGTTCTCAACTAGCTTAACTGGTTAAATAAAGGTGAAATAAAAAATTGGAGCGCACTGATAGAGAATGCCTGCAGGGGGATGAGGGAGGGATATAGACATTGCAATGTTAAGCCTCTATTACATTACATATTTCAGTTTTATCCTTTATTTAATACACAGGTGATCTCACTTCCATTACATCTCTGGAAATATATTTTACAAAGGGACATGGCAAGCAATCATATTAAATGCCTATTATCGATAAATGCCACTGGCTTACATTTATTTTGTATGGATTATTGTGCAATATTATTGCGTAATAATAATCCATGGCTCCAGTGCAGTTGATCACATGATTACCTGAGAGCAGTGAGTAAGTACACGAAGAGCGTGTATCAGAGTCAGTGAATAAGTACACAAGGAGCGTGCATGGAACAGCACACCTGTGTTGTGGCGGAGGGCCAGAGTCACATGATGAGTCACACACGGTGACACCGTGTGTGTTTAATATCACTGTATGACCAGGACGATTATCTCTGCAGACAACAAAAACACAAACAACCAACTATCCCGTACATGTACACTACTACTGCATTCAAAATACACAGAAACCTTAAAGATGCATATCAAGTGTATAGTAGAGAAGGTTTAGGACTAGCTCTGGTCCAGGGCTTTACGTGTGGCTTACTGACACTGTAGGAAGTCTCAGCATCAGCAAGCTGCACGTAACACCCTGGACCACAGATAAAATCAAATATGCATATCCATTGGATTTGTGGAGGTGCTTGATATCAGTCAACATATTTACGGTAAACAAATAGCACAAAATAACAAACCTCCTACCTCATCTACATTGTGTCGACATTGTAACCAATGAATGTGATTTCACAGGTCTACAGGATGTATAGCTGTTCTGGTTTTGTAACAATGCCATCATCATGACTCTCTCCCCCTCCCCTGTTCCCCCCCCCTCTCCTACTGTCTGTATGGCTCAGTCATAGGAGTCTAGGCCAGCTAGGGGTTTAAAGGAAGCCAGCGCACACACAGTGCTTCCTCACAGCATAATTCTCTGTGTGTTTATATGTGGGTGACGTATAATTGTGCCATTTTGGACACAACACCAACAAATTTGACACACTTTCTTGCTAACAAAATAGCTAGGCCAAGATTAATTGTGGGGTAATTTTATGCTCAGCTTGAGCTCTAACATCAACCTCCACCGGAGAAACAGCAACTGCATTTGAACAAGTGTATATGTGTAGTGTATATGTACATGTTTGTGTGAGTGAGTTTGTGTGCGTGTGTGTGTGTGTGTGTGTGTGTGTGTGTGTGTGTGTGTGTGTGTGTGTGTGTGTGTGTGTGCGTATGTGTGTGTGCTTAAATATGCTTATGGGGACCAGAAGTCCACATAAAAATAGCAAACTAAGAAATATTTGACCAACTGGGAACATTTTCTTCGTCCTCACAAGGAAAAATTATATTTCTAGGGGGTTTAGGGTTAAGGTTATAATTAGTTTTAGGGCTAGAATTAGGGTTAGGGGTTAAAGGTTAGGTTTAGGGAATAGGAATCAGGGCTAAGGTTAGGTTTTTGGGTTAAGGTTAGGGTTAGGGCACGTGCGTGCGTTCGTGTGCGTGCATGTTTGTAGATTATTTGTGTGACTATGTCCTTCGATCTCTGATCAAACCATAGACCATCTTCCCCCTCCCCCTCTCAGAAAGAGGTGTTTCTATACTTCCTCTGAAAGCAATGTTTATTAATGCACTGTTACCCAGCTACTGTATCATATCCTTTTCTACACACACAAGCAGTTCTATATACTGTACGTGGCAGCTCAGTGCGCAGTACCACCCCTAACCACAGAGGGCAGTGTGTGTGCGCGCAGACATTGGTGCATGCATGCATTGAGTGTGTGTGCGCATGGCTGCATACATGTGTGTGTGTGTGTGTGTGTGTGTGTGTGTGTGTGTGTGTGTGTGTGTGTGTGCAGCAGTGAGGGGGCAGGAAAAGTTATGGAGAGGCTGTGGGTGTCATTCTCCGAAGGGAAACATTAACGCTATAACAAGCAGAGGTCATCTTTAGCATTGCCATAAAGTCTATCTTCAACCAGCAGAAGCATTACACTGAGAATGTAGCTACCATTAGTTTTATCATGTATAATCAAAGCTTCCCCTTTTATATGTGAAATAATGTTAGCCAATAGCCATATTGTTAATTATTAGTCACATTAACCACATGTTAGCTATTAGCCACATGTTAGTTATTAGCCACACTGTTAGTTATTAACCACATTGTTAGATATTATTAGCAACATTAATCACATTATTGGTTATTAGCCACATTAGCCACATGTTAGCTATTAGCCACATTGTTAGTTATTAGCCACAATCAACACTTGTAAGCCACATTAGAAACATTGTTAGTTACTAGGTTCATACAACAATAGAAATAACCAAGAGTATATTGAGGTCTATGCAATGATTGAATGAATTGAGGGTATATTGAGGTTTTACTATTAGTAGATTGCTGAGGAGATTCAGGCCAGAGTAGCTGAGGTGATTTTGATGAGTTCCAGATTTCATTAGCACAGTGTTTCCCAAACTCAGTCCTGGGAATCCCAAGGGGTGCAAGTTTTGGTTTTTGCCCCCAGTACTACACAGATGATTCAAATGATAAAAGCTTAATGATGAGTTGATTATTTGAATCAGCTGTGTTGTACTAGGGCAAAAAACTAAATGTGCACCCTTTGGGGTCCCCAAGACCGAGTTTGGGAAACACTGCTGGAATGATCATCAAGGCACATGAATGACCTGTTTAATTGTGTAGTTGTGACGTGCAGCCCCCCTAACGATGAATGGGCCCATGCATTACTGAACAAATGATTGTCTGCGTCCTATATGGCACCCTATTCCCTTTGTGCCCTGGTCACAGAGATATAGGGAAAAGGGTACCATTTGGGACGCATACAATAGGCATGTTTCCATTGTCCCAGATTTATTCGACATTAGCAATGTCGCAAAAAAAATCATTGCGACATTTGTAATGGAAACAGGAGATATAGGATAAATGTTTTTTTCATCCATTGTACAGGGGTGGATTCTTCTTTTGTCAAACTTTATTGCGACATGATGGAAGTTGTGTTTTTCAAATAAATGATGATTGCCGAATAATTTTGAAAGTACTTGGGGCATGTGATGTCATCACGTAACTATAAAGCTCAAATCCACAAGTATTAATAAATGCCTACTGCTTACCAAAGTACCCTTTTAAACTATTTTTTTTTATATTGTCCAGAATTGTCCTGACTTTCAAGAACGCCTGAATTGCTTCACCTTGCTCTTCTGGTTGGCTGGATGCAAGTTTCACCATCCAATTATATCAGATCTACAGGAGGGCAACTTTTTGGGCGCATGAAAACATTTGGAATATGGCAAATATTAGTTAATTATTGCATTCTATCCATGCTGGCTTTCACGGGCTAGACATGAGACATGAAACAGATAGGTTGGAGGTCACACAGGCTGTCGCCAAAATATTAACGCACAATTTTCCTAAATGGGTAATGGAAACACTTCAATCACTTCATTTTTTCTTACGTTTTCATTACGTTCAACTGTTTTTATCTACACAAGATAATTCAATGGAAACCCACTGTAGCAGGCAATTGCCAAATTTTGACAAAAAATCGCTGGACAAGTTAAAGCGATCCTTTGTGGTTTTAGCAATGAATTTCCTCACCATCTTAAATAAGCATGCCTATTTCAAAAAATGTAGAACTAAGAACAGATATAGCCCTTAGTTTAGCACAAAAACATCCTGTGGCGGACTGCACTAGCATCGAATAATCCCCGCGATATGCAACTTCAGGGAAATTAGGAACCAATACAGGCAGTCAGTTAGGAAAGCAAAGGCAAGCTTTTTCAAACAGAAATGTGCATATTGTAGCTCTAACTCCAAAACGTTTTGGGACACTGTAAAGTCCATGGAGAATAAGAGCACCTCCTCCCAGCTGCCCACTGCACTGAGGTTAGGAAACACTGTCATTGTTGCAACCCCTATTCCCAGTCTGTTCAACCTCTCTTTCGTTTCGTCCGAGATCCCTAAATATTGGAAAGATGCCACGGTCATACCCCTCTTCAAAGGGGGAGACACTCTAGACCCAAACTGTTACAGACCTATATCCATCCTGCCCTACCTTTCTAAAGTCTTCGAAAGCCAAGTTAACAAACAGATCACTGACCATTTTGAATCCCACCGTACCTTCTTGTGCAATCCAGTTTCCGAGCTGGTCACGGGTGCACCTCAGCCACGCTCAAGGTACTAAACGATATCATAACCGCCATCAATAAAGGTCAGTACTGTGCAGCCGTCTTCATCGACCTGGCCATGGCTTTCTCCTCTGTCAATCACCGTATTCTTATCCGCAGACTCAACAGCCTTGGTTTCTCAAATGACTGCCTCGCCTGGTTCACCAACTACTTCTCAGATAGAGTTCAGTGTGTCAAATCAAAGGGCCTGTTGTCCGGACCTCTGGCAGTCTCTATGGGGTACCACAGCGTTCAATTCTCGGGCCAACTCTTTTCTCTGTATATACAGGTATCAACAATGTCACTCTTGCTGATGGTGATTCCCTGATCCACCTCTACACAGACGACACCATTCTGTATACATCTGGCACTTCTCTGGACACTGTGTTAACAAACCTCCAAATGAGCTTGAATGCCATACAACACTCCTTCCGTGGCCTCCACCTGCTCTTAAACGCTAGTAAAACTAAATGCATGCTTTTCAACCGATCGCTGCCCACACCCGCCCGCCCGACTAGCATCACTACTCTGGACGGTTCTGACTAAGAATATGTGGACAACTATAAATACCTAGGTGTTTGGCTAGACTGTAAACTCTCCTTCCAGACTCATATTAAACATCTCCAATCCAAAATTAAATGTAGAATCGGCTTCCTATTTCGCAACAAAGCCTCCTTCACTTGCACTACCAAACATACCCTCGTAAAACTGACTAGCCTACCAATCCTCAACTTCGGCGATGTCATTTACAAAATAGCCTCCAACAATCTACTCAACAAACTGGATGCAGTCTATCACAGTCCCATCCCTTTTGTCACCAAAGCCCCATATACCACCCACCACTGCGACCTGTATGCTCTCGTTGGCTGGACCTCACTACATATTCGTTGCCAGACCCACTGGCTCCAGGTCATCTGGAAGTCTTTGCTAGGTAAAGCGCCACCTTATCTCAGCTCACTGGTCACCATAACAACACCCACCCGTAGCAAGCGCTCAAGCAGGTATATCTCACTGGTCATCCCCAAAGCCAACACCTCAATGGCCACCTTTCCTTCCAGTTCTCTGCAGCCAATGACTGAAACGAATTGCAAAAATCGCTGAAGTTGGAGACATATCTCCCTCACTAACTTTAAGCATTAGCTATCTGAGCAGCTAACCGATCGCTGCAGCTGTACACAGCCCATCTGTAAATAGCCCATCCAATCTACCTACCTACCTCAATCAAATCAAATTTTATTTGTCACATACAAATGGTTAGCAGATGTTAATGCGAGTGTAGCGAAATGCTTGTGCTTCTAGTTCCGACAATGCAGTAATAACCAACGAGTAATCTAACTTAACAATTCCACAACTACTACCTAAAACACACAAGTGTAAAGGGATAAAGAATATGTACATAAAGATATATGAATGAGTGATGGTACAGAACGGCATAGGCAAGATGCAGTAGAAGGTATCGAGTACAGTATATACATATGAGATGAGTAATGCAGGATTTGTAAACATAAAAGTGGCATAGTTTAAAGTGGCTAGTGATACATGTATTACATAAAGATGGCAAGATGCAGTAGATGATATAGAGTACAGTATATACATATACTGTACATATGAGATGAGATGAGTAATGTAGGGTATGTAAACATTATATTAAGTGGCATTGTTTAAAGTGGCTAGTAATACATTTTTCACATCAATTTCCATCAATTTCCATTATTAGTCAGTGGGTTGGCAGCAGCCACTCAATGTTAGTGGTGGCTGTTTAACAGTCTGATGGCCTTGAGATAGAAGCTATTTTCAGTCTCTCGGTCCCTGCTTTGATGCACCTGTACTGACCTCGCCTTCTGGATGATAGCGGGGTGAACAGGCAGTGGCTCGGGTGGTTGTTGTCCTTGATGATTTTCATGCCCTTCCTGTGACATCGGGTAGGTGTCCTGGAGGACAGGTAGTTTGCCCCCGGTGATGCGTTGTGCAGACCTCACTACCTTCTGGAGAGCCTTACGGTTGTGAGCGGAGCAGTTGCCGTACCAGGCGGTGATACAGCCCGACAGGATGCTCTCAATTGTGCATCTGTAGAAGTTTGTGAGTGCTTTTGGTGACAAGCCAAAATTCTTCAGCCCCCTGAGGTTGAAGAGGCGCTGCTGCGCCTTCTTCACAACGCTGTCTGTGTGGGTGGACCAATTCAGTTTGTCCGTGATGTGTATGCTGAGGAATTTAAAACGTACTACCCTCTCCACTACTGTCCCGTCGATGTGGATAGGGGGGTGCTCCTTCTGCTGTTTCTTGAAGTCCACGATCATCAACCTTTGTTTTGTTGACGTTGAGTGTGAGGTTATTTTCCTGACACCACACTCCGAGGGCCCTCACCTCCTCCCTATAGGCCGTCTCGTCGTTGTTGGTAATCAAGCCTACCACTGTAGTGTCGTCCGCAACTTGATGATTGAGTTGGAGACGTGCATGGCCACGCAGTTGTAGGTGAACAGGGAGTACAGGAGAGGACTCAGAACGCACCCTTGTGGGGCCCCAGTGTTGAGGATCAGCGGGGTGGAGATGTTGTTACCTACCCTCACCACCTGGGGGCGGCCTGTCAGGAAGTCCAGTACCCAGTTGCACAGGGCGGGGTCGAGACCCAGGGTCTCGAGCTTGATGACGAGTTTGGAGGGTACTATGGTGCTGAGCTGTAGTCGATGAACAGCATTCTCACATAGGTATTCCCCTTGTCCAGATGGGTTAGGGCAGTGTGCAGTGTGATTAAGATTGCGTCGTCTGTGGACTTATTGGGGCGGTAAGCAAATTGGAGTGGGTCTAGGGTGTCAGGTAGGGTAGAGGTGATATGTCCTTGACTAGTCTTTCAAAGCACTTCATGATGATGGAAGTGAGTGCTACGGGGCGGTAGTCGTTTAGCTCAGTTACCTTAGCTTTCTTGGGAACAGGAACAATGGTGGCCCTCTTGAAGCATGTGGGAACAGCAGACTGGGATAAGGAGTGATTGAATATGTACGTAAACACACCAGCCAGCTGGTCTGCGCATGCTCTGAGGACGCTGCTGGGGATGCCGTCTGGGCCTGCAGCCCTGCGAGGGTTAACATATTTAAATGTTTTACTTACGTCGGCTGCAGTGAAGGAGTGTCCGCAGGTTTTGGTTGCGGGCCCTGTCAGTGGCACTGTATTGTCCTCAAAGCGAGCAAAGAAGTTATTTAGTCTGTCTGGGAGCAAGACATCCTGGACCGCGACGGGGCCGGTTTTCTTTTTGTAATCCGTGATTGACTGTAGACCCTGCCACATACTTCTTGTGTCTGAGCCGTTGAATTGCAACTCTACTTTGTCTCTATACTGACGCTTAGCTTGTTTGATTTCCTTGCGGAGGGAATAGCTACACTGTTTGTATTCGGTCACCTTGCCCTGGTTAAAAGCAGTGGTTCGCTCTTTCAGTTTCGCACGAATGCTGCCATCAATCCACGGTTTCTGGTTTCGCAATTTAATAGACGCTGTGGGTACGACATCACCGATGCACTTTCTAATAAACTTGCTCACCGAAACAGCGTATTCGTCAATGTTGTTGTTGGACGCAATGCGGAACATATCCCAATCCACGTGATCTAAGCAGTCTTAAAGCGTGGAATCAGATTGGTCGGACCAGCGTTGAACAGACCTGAGCGCGGGAGCTTCCTGTTTTAGTCTCTGTCTATAGGCTGGTAGCAACAAAATGGAGTCGCGGTCAGCTTTTCCGAAAGGAGGCCTCATCCCCATATGTTTTTATTTACTTTTCTGCTCTTTTGCACACCAGTATTTCTACTTGCACATCATCATCTGCACATAAATCACTCCAGTGTTAATTTGCCAAATTGTAATTACTTCGCTACTATGGCCTATTTATTGCCTTACCTCCTTATGCCATTTGCACACACAGTATATAGACTTTTTCTATTGTGTTATTGACTGTACGTTTGTTTATTCCATGTGTAACTCTGTGTTGTTGTTTGTGTCGCACTGCTTTGCTTTATCTTGGCCAGGTCACAGTTGTAAATGAGAACTTGTTCTCAACTAGCTTACCTGGTTAAATAAAGGTGAAATAAAAAAATAAAAAATAAAAAACTTGTCAATTCTTTTAACTGATGCGAAGCCAGTACGCATCACAAATAACTAACCTAAACTAGAAACAATAATGTTTACTCTCTCTTCCTTTCATGTAATCTGTTTTTGGCTTTGATCACATCAGAACCTCTGTTTTCCTGTGTGTGCTGTTATTTGGTAATCTGTGTTGCCGCTCTCGCACCACAGGTTACTTTTTTCTGATGGGAAAAAAACTAACAAAGAATGAAATGCCTAAAAAGTGACTAAGACTAAAAGGTATTTTAAGACAATCTAAATCTAAAATAGCTGGCAAAATTAACAACGGCAAATACTGCAGTGCGCAAATAGATACTAGGCAAACATGCTGCTCACATGATTCAAGGACACACAGTATCATGTAGACATACTGTGCAGTACATTGTGCTGACATTATTTCTCTCTCTTTCTCACACACACACACACACACACACACACACACACACACACACACGCACACACACACACGCACACACACACACACACACACACACACACACACACACACACACACACACACACACACACACACACACACACACACACACACACACACACACACACACACACACGCGCATCCACGCACGCACGCACACATACGCAAACGCACGTGTACGCACACACACACGCGCGCACATACACACACACACACCACTAAAACACATTTGCACTCGCACACAGATGTAGTTAAGCATATAACTGACACATACACGTTGGCACATACAGTGAGTCATCTGTGGAGAGGCCTACTGGTTGAAGGACAGAGAAATGGAGGATGGGCTGGACACACTGCTCTCAAATGGAAATGGGATGTTTCGAACAAGGGATGTGCATGGATGTGTGTGTGTGTGTGTGCGTGTGCACGTGTGCGTCCTGTGTGCATAAGTACAGGTTAACGTTCTGCCTCAGAGCTGCATAGCATATTATTGCATGAGCACCAGATCACCTGTGGAAAAGTCAAGACAGTGTGACGACGGCAGAAACCTCCTCCTGCTCCCATTGCCTGGTGCACTTTGACATGCTGTCTTTGGTAAGGACATAGATCAGATAGCAGCTGCTAACACGTTCAGCATATTCTCACTCTCAGTCTTATACTCGTCTAGAGATCTGGGGCCGTATGTATCAAATGTCTCAGAAATTGAGTGCTGATCGTGGGACAGGTGTTCCCTGCCTGTGTAACCTTTTTCACTGTGATCTTAAAAGGCAAATCTGATCATAAATTAGCACACTTACTCTGAGATGCTTGATATATCTGGGTCCCTGAGCATGTTGATGGTATTTCAATGAGACCTAGATGTTAATGGTTTTAACCATAATTAGAAAACATGATTAGGCATACTAGTTAGATTTCCTGATTCATTCATTCATATGTTCAGTAATTCATAATTTGACTCCTTCAACTAATCATTGCAGGAGCCTAACTTACATGATAAATTATATAGATACAGTGGGGCAAAAATGTATTTAGTCAGCTACCAATTGTGCAAGTTCTCCCACTTAAAAAGATGAGAGAGGCCTGTAATTTTCATCATAGGTACACTTCAACTATGACAGAGAAAATTAGATTTTTTTTCTCCAGAAAATCACACTGTAGGATTTTGAAGGAATTTATTTGCAAATTATGGTGGAAAATAAGTATTTGGTCACCTACAAACAAGCAAGATTTCTGGCTCTCACAGACCTGTAACTTCTTCTTTTAAGAGGCTCCTCTGTCCTCCACTTGATACCTGTATTAATGTCACCTGTTTGAACTTGTTATCAGTATAAAAGACACCTGTCCACAACCTCAAACAGTCACACTCCAAACTCCACTATGGCCAAGACCAAAGAGCTGTCAAAGGACACCAGAAACAAAATTGTAGACCTGCACCAGGCTGGGAAGACTGAATCTGCAATAGGTAAGCAGCTTGGTTTGAAGAAATCAACTGTGGGAGCAATTATTAAGAAATGGAAGACATACAAGACATACGTGCTTCTACACCTGCATTGCTTGCTGTTTGGGGTTTTAGGCTGGGTTTCTCTACAGCACTTTGAGATATCAGCTGATGTACGAAGGGCTATATAAATACATTTGATTTGATTTTGATTTGATACAAGACCACTGATAATCTCCCTCGATCTGGGGCTCCACGCAAGACCTCACCCCGTGGGGTCAAAATGATCACAAGAACGGTGAGCAAAAATCCCAGAACCACACGGGGGACCTAATGAATGACCTGCAGAGAGCTGGGACCAAAGTAACAAAGCCTACCATCAGTAACACAGTACGCCGCCAGGGACTCAAATCCTGCAGTGCCAGACGTGTCCCCCTGCTTAAGCCAGTACATGTCCATGCCCATCTGAAGTTTGCTAGAGAGCATTTGGATGATCCAGAAGAAGATTGGGAGAATGTCATATGGTCAGATGAAACCAAAATATAACTTTTTGGTGAAAACTCAACTCGTCGTGTTTGGAGGACAAAGAATGCTGAGTTGCATCCAAAGAACACCATACCTACTGTGAAGCATGGGGGTGGAAACATCATGCTTTGGGGCTGTTTTTCTGCAAAGGGACCAGGACGACTGATCCGTGTAAAGGAAACAATGAATGGGGCCATGTATCGTGAGATTTTGAGTGAAAACCTCCTTCCATCAGCAAGGGCATTGATGATGAAACCTGGCTGGGTCTTTCAGCATGACAATGATCCCAAACACACCGCCCGGGCAACGAAGGAGTGGCTTCGTAAGAAGCATTTCAAGGTCCTGGAGTGGCCTAGGCAGTCTCCAGATCTCAACCCCATAGAAAATCTTTGGAGGGAGTTGAAAGTCGGTGTGCCCAGCAACAGCCCCAAAACATCACTGCTCTATAGAGGAGATCTGCATGGAGGAATGGGCCAAAATACCAGCAACAGTGTGTGAAAACCTTGTGAAGACTTACAGAAAACGTTTAACCTCTGTCATTGCCAACAAAGGGTATTTAACAAAGTATTGAGATAAACTTTTGTTATTCACCAAATACTTATTTTCCACCATCATTTGCAAATAAATTCATTAAAAATCCTACAATGTAATTTTCTGGATTTTTTTTTCTCATTTTGTCTGTCATAGTTTTAGTGTACCTATGATGAAAATTACAGGCCTCTCTCATCTTTTTAAGTGGGAGAACTTGCACAATTGGTGGCTGACTAAATACTTTTTTGCCTCACTGTACATGAATTCCCATTAACATTCTATAGGGATAAATAGGCCCAGTGTTTCCTTCTAGACAAGACAGGCTGGACGGGCATACATTGTCTATCAATGCCCTGCTTTACCACCCACACATAAACACACACACGCATGTGCACGCACATTAGGGATAACGAGAAGGGGGTGTCGTAGCGTGAGCCACAAATGAGCAGTTAGTTAAGTGACTAAACACACACTTCTGCCATCATCTCCACTGGAGTCCAGAGACACTGCTGCCACGCCAGCTACAGTTACAGCCACAGCCAACCTCCACTGTCACAGACACATGGACAAACACACACACACACATACACACACAACCTCGGTCACATACTTCTCTGACATGACACACGCCATGTGAAAACCAAAATACCACAAGAGGCTAACAGACAGTAAACAGTACATGTAACCAACATAATGCCCATATAAACAACAAGGCAAAGCTGTGGGATCACAGGATGTGTTTCTGTTCTAGCAGTCTGCCTGATCGATGTTACTGTACTGGACCATCTGTGCTGTGGTCCCCCTAATCTGTACTTCACCCATGGTCATTTCAGTCTCCATTGGATCATCTAGTACGGGCTGTTCAATTCCGGTCCTGAAAGGCTGAAACACTTCTGGTTTTTGTTTCTACCTGGTAGTTTGTTGCACTCACCTGGTGTCCCAGGTCTGAATCAGTCCCTTATTAGAAGGAGAGGATGAAATCAGAAGTGTTTGGGCCCTCCAAGACCGACATTGAACAGCCCTGATCTAGTATATCTGCGGTCATTTCAGACTATTGGTATATCTGCGGTAATTTCAGACTATTGGTATATCTGCGGTAATTTCAGACTATTGGTATATATGCAGTCATTTCAGACTATTGGTATATCTGCGGTCATTTCAGACTATTGATATATCTGCGGTAATTTCAGACTATTGGTATATCTGCGGTAATTTCAGACTATTGGTATATCTGCGGTAATTTCAGACTATTGGTATATATGCAGTCATTTCAGACTATTGGTATATCTGCGGTCATTTCAGGCTATTGATATATCTGCGGTAATTTCAGACTATTGGTATATCTGCGGTCATTTCAGACTATTGGTTAATCTGTGGTAATTTCAGACTATTGGTATATCTGCGGTCATTTCAGACTCGGTTTATCGGCGGTCATTTCAGACTATTGATATATCTGTGGTCATTTCAGACTATTGGTATATCTGCGGTCATTTCAGACTATTGGTATATCTGCGGTCATTTGAGACTATTGATATATTTGCAGTCATTTGAGACTATATTTGTTCACCTAATGTAGCGTCATTTCATTCTCGGCTAGTTTCTCTGCGGTCAATTTAGTCTCCACAAGTCAGTGTCATTTTGTCCCCATTGGGTGAGGTGAATTAAAGTGAATAGTATTGTCCAACAACAGTGATACAGACACACACACTAACATGATAGCAGCCAGAATGCTCCATGTGCATGTTGCCCTATGAAGGTTGAAACGTATGAATCATATACACAGTGAAAAGGTCATTGTTCCAGGGTGCTTTCTGCTCAGCTATCTTCAGCAGGAGGAGCTGCCTCCCGGGAGCTCTGAGTCTTACAGAGAGCAGTCACAAATGACCTCAAAAAAGGAAGGATGGGGCAGACAGGCCCCATGTCTCCCTGGCTGTTTCCCAGACAGGTGGAGACAGGCATGTGCAGAGAAAAGGCAACACTCTCTCAGACAGGTGTGTGTGTGTGACTGTTCTTCAATAAGGTGTCTGTTAGAGCCTTTCAGGGTGATCTTTTCAGAGCACTCATTCCAAACTTTTTGACAAGGAAGTTATCAGGAACAAGCAATGTTTTCAACATATATAATTGATACACATTGACATACATTTTGCATGTACATTTATACAGTAATGATTATTGAAACATTTTCTAATCTGGGACTTGAACTCACAACCTCTTGGTTGATGTCATTCTGACCTTCCTGCTACACCACCATGTCTGTGTCAATTATCAGTTCGTCTGACTATTCTCACATCATTGATTTTATTTACTTATTTAAGCAATTGTAGTTTTTTTTGTATAGTTGTCTAATGTTGGTGGGTCATATTACTCTGTTTTAATGGTACTCCTGAATCACTATGATCAATAAAATAGTTTTTCTTGAGTGTAATTTTAACAGAGCTGAGATTTACATTGAAGCGAAAAGTGTAGCAATACAGGTGAAATCAGTTGTTGACACACATGGTGGCGTAGCAGGAAAATTGGACTGCTTTCTACCAAGAGGTTGTGAGTTCAAATCCCAAGTGAGGAGATGTTGAATATTAACTGCTGTATAAATGAACATTCACAATGTGATCATGTACATTGAAAACATTCTATGTTAGAAGTAACTAATTCCACATATATTTTTTAGGTAAGATGCCCAAAATATAGAGTTGAACGAACATATGAGACAATTTGCGAAAACACATTAAGTTAACACTTTAAGTTAGTTTTTTACAATCACTCTGGAACTAATTTCGAAACCTTGATGTCCTTTTTCAAAACTCTAGACACAAAACTCACAACCAATGATCAAAATGCAAATTTCTCAAAACTCTTAACACTTTTTCCAATTGCTTGGATACAATACACATAAAGTTCAAAATGACACATCTTAAAACATCAAAGTATTACCATTTTAAAATGCAATTCACACATTACATCTGAAATGACTGTCTATTCATTTCATTATAATGATCTAACTATCAATTGATACAACTGCTCAAAATGATAAGTAACTGTTGCGTTACTCTTAATGCATAGTTTTACGGAAACTGACTAACAATATTCCATGTTTAGATCATGAAAGTTTCAGGATAACGAGATCCATTGACACCAATTACCGTGGAACATGAACCAATTGGACTACACTATCTATGGATGTAATGTTTCATCATCATTCTTTATCAGACACTGTTTCTATGGTTCCATGTACCACTTTTCCAGACCATGTTTTCAGGTTTGACATTACTGTACACTCACAGGCCACTTTATTAGGTACACCTATCTAGTACTGGGTAGGACCCCCTTTTAACTCCACAACAGCCTGAATTATTCACGGTGTTGTACGTTAAGAGATGCCCTTCTGCACACCACTGTTTTTATCAGATGTTATTTGACCATTTGTGGCCTTTCTGTTAGCTTGAATGAGTCTGGACATTCTCCTCTGACCTCTCTCATTAACAAGGTGTTTTTGCCCGCAGAACTGCCGCTCACTGAATGTGTTTTGTTTATCGCACCATTCTCTATAAACTCTAGAGACTGTAGTGCGTAAAAATCCCAGGAAGGCAGCTGTTTCTGAGATTCTGGAATCACCATGTGTGGCATCAACAATCATACCACGGTCAAAGTTGCTTAGATTACTCATCTTGCCCGTTCTAATGTTTGGTCAAACAACATCTAAAGCTCCCTACTCTATATACTCTATATACAGTGCCTTGCGAAAGTACTCGGCCCCCTTGAACTTTGCGACCTTTTGCCACATTTCAGGCTTCAAACATAAAGATATAAAACTGTATTTTTTTGTGAAGAATCAACAACAAGTGGGACACAATCATGAAGTGGAACGACATTTATTGGATATTTCAAACTTTTTTAACAAATCAAAAACTGAAAAATTGGGCGTGCAAAATTATTCAGCACCCTTAAGTTAATACTTTGTAGCGCCACCTTTTGCTGCGATTACAGCTGTAAGTCGCTTGGGGTATGTCTCTATCAGTTTTGGACATCGAGAGACTGAATTTTTTTCCCATTCCTCCTTGCAAAACAGCTCGAGCTCAGTGAGGTTGGATGGAGAGCATTTGTGAACAGCAGTTTTCAGTTCTTTCCACAGATTCTCGATTGGATTCAGGTCTGGACTTTGACTTGGCCATTCTAACACCTGGATATGTTTATTTTTGAACCATTCCATTGTAGATTTTGCTTTATGTTTTGGATCATTGTCTTGTTGGAAGACAAATCTCCGTCCCAGTCTCAGGTCTTTTGCAGACTCCATCAGGTTTTCTTCCAGAATGGTCCTGTATTTGGCTCCATCCATCTTCCCATCAATTTTAACCATCTTACCTGTCCCTGCTGAAGAAAAGCAGGCCCAAACCATGATTCTGCCACCACCATGTTTGACAGTGGGGATGGTGTGTTCAGGGTGATGAGCTGTGTTGCTTTTACGCCAAAAATAACGTTTTGCATTGTTGCCAAAAAGTTCAATTTTGGTTTCATCTGACCAGAGCACCTTCTTCCACATGTTTGGTGTGTCTCCCAGGTGGCTTGTGGCAAACTTTAAACAACACTTTTTATGGATATCTTTAAGAAATGGCTTTCTTCTTGCCACTCTTCCATAAGGGCCAGATTTGTGCAATATACGACTGATTGTTGTCCTATGGACAGAGTCTCCCACCTCAGCTGTAGATCTCTGCAGTTCATCCAGAGTGATCATGGGCCTCTTGGCTGCATCTCTGATCAGTCTTCTCCTTGTATGAGCTGAACGTTTCGAGGGACGGCCAGGTCTTGGTAGATTTGCAGTGGTCTGATACTCCTTCCATTTCAATATTATCGCTTTCACAGTGCTCCTTGGGATGTTTAAAGCTTGGGAAATATTTTTGTATCCAAATCCGGCTTTAAACTTCTTCACAACAGTATCTCGGACCTGCCTGGTGTGTTCCTTGTTCTTCATGATGCTCTCTGCGCTTTTAACGGACCTCTGAGACTATCACAGTGCAGGTGCATTTATACGGAGACTTGATTACACACAGGTGGATTGTATTTATCATCATTAGTCATTTAGGTCAACATTGGATCATTCAGAGATCCTCACTGAACTTCTGGAGAGAGTTTGCTGCACTGAAAGTAAAGGGGCTGAATAATTTTGCACGCCCAATTTTTCAGTTTTTGATTTGTTAAAAAAGTTTGAAATATCCAATAAATGTCGTTCCACTTCATGATTGTGTCCCACTTGTTGTTGATTCTTCACAAAAAAATACAGTTTTATATCTTTATGTTTGAAGCCTGAAATGTGGCAAAAGGTCGCAAAGTTCAAGGGGGGTGAATACTTTCTCAAGGCACTGTATTGAGGTGCAGGCAGCCACATGATTCACTGTTCGAATGTAACCTTCCTTGATGAGCTAAATCAGGTCTGTAGAGCTTATGGCATGACCTATGTCATTGTGTGGGATAATGTCAGGTTCTACCATGCTCAAATAGTGCAAGTATGGTTTCAAGCCCATCCACAATTTACCACCCTGTACTTACCCCCATACTCTCCTTTGGAGGTGGAAGAGTATATAATAGGTGCCCTCAGGAACAAGCCACCCTTCTCCAGGCCATGGATGACGCATGCAGTGACATCACGGCAGACCAGTGTCAGGCCTGGATTCACCCTGCCCGAAGATTCTTCCCAAGATGTTTGGCTAATAAAAACATCCATTGTGATATGGATGAGAACCTGTGGCCAAATCTACAAGACAGGGTTGATGGAAATATAGAAGTACAGTAATCAATCGTTTGTTTTGCTTTTTACAGTAAGCCAGGTGAGGAACACTGCAGTTGACCTTTTGACCTGCAGTTGACCTGCAGTTGACTGTTTTTTCTTTTTTTGTTGCTAATTATTTTTGCGTTGATTCAAAGAAAACAATGTTGTGATTTTATTGTATTTCATCAATAAATGTCATATTTTGTTCAAGGATTCCACTGTGTCTTTAGTATTCTCTCTGCTAGTTATTTTACAGTGATGTATTTACGTGTAGTAGCATAACGAAACATGTATCACATATTTTGTACTACAATATTTAATGATTGTACGAACAACTACACAGCGAAACTATCGGTATCTTGTGTGTGGGTGATCTAAATTAATGTTCTTATGGCATTTCATGATAAATAAGTTACTTGAATCAATGATTCTGCAAGTGCAAGGTTTCTTTAAAGATATGAATGCACAATGCAATGTTTTGAACATTGGGCAGCCTGTGTTACAAATGATGACCGTTTTGAGTTTTGTGTCTAGAGTTTTGAAAAATGACCACAAGTTTCTGAAATTAGTGCCAAAGTGATTGTTAAAAACTGTAACGTTTAAGAATGTTTGCTTATGTTTTCTCATGTTGGAGATAACTAAAAAGGGCCAGTTCAGGTAACACTGACCGAGTAATTTTTTTTTAAAGGCTGTAGAACCAGTTACTTAATAATATGAAATTGAAACAACTAGATTTTCTTTACAGTGTATTAGAGCAGGAGGTCAAGTTGGTCAACCATGGCGGACCATGACGAATCGTGCTTTTGGAAATGCCCTGTATGTGTGTGTGTGTGTGTGTGTGTGTGTGTGTGTGTGTGTGTGTGTGTGTGTGTGTGTGTGTGTGTGTGTGTGTGTGTGTGTGTGTGTGTGTGTGTGTGTGTGTGTGTGTGTGTGTGTGTGTGTGTACATTTAGCCCTATTATTATGGACTCCCTTCTGCCTCCTGGTGGTTGTGGAACTCCAGTCCTCCAGCCTTGTCTTACTGCCTGAGGAGGAAATTGATTTCTATTTATAATGAGCTGCTTGCTGCTGCAGTAAACCAAGCTTTACTGGCAAGCTGTAAGGCCCACTCTCCAAACCAGGGCAACATGATTCTGCAGCACACTGCAATGGGTCGTGTTCATTACTGGGTCGTGTTCATTACTACACACAAAACATTTTGCAACGGAAAGGGAAAACAAGTGTTTCTTATTGGGCAAATTAAGGTAGGTCCCTCCACATTTCCTTCCATTTGGTTCCTAGTGAATATGACTCTGTTCTAAACACACATCTCATCCATCCACAGAAGCTAGTCTATGGCCGAGTCTGAAATGGCACCCTATTCCCTGTATAGCAGTGCACTAATTTCAGCCAGCGCCACAGTGGCCATAGGGCCCTGCCCAAAAGTAGTGCACTATATAGGGAATAGTATGCCATTTATGTGTGATTAGATAGTGATAGTTTCGGGCAGAACGCTTTTCCTCATAGCTGCACCTCTCTGAGTAGTTGTTTCAAAACATATCAATAAGGAGCTCACTGTTGGTTTCTCCCACAGAGCTTTAGTCTATGTTCCTCCTCTCTCCTCTCTTTAAAAGATGTCAGCTCGCTGAGCTCAAAGTAAGCTACTGAGTTTAACGGTACAGTGAGACCTCTCCCCCAACCCCTCTCCCTGTGTTAGGGAGACATCCGTAGAACTCACCTCACAGTTTGTCTGCTTTGATGCTATTTGCAGCGTGTCTCTCTGTCTGTCTGTCTCTCTGTGCTACTGTATATGTTGCGACTGGAGCTGTAACCCAGTTACACTGAGTCTGTCTCTGAATCTAATCTGCATGGCATTAGAGTCTCGTGATAGGAAGATAGGATCCAGAGGACTCGCCTGGTTGGCCCTCTCTGACAGCTAGGCCATCTACCCTGACCCTGTGCCATCCCCTTGCCATCATGGCACTCCCAACATCAGCAGGCCAGCCCACATATGGGCCTGCATTGGGAGCTGCAGTGTGTGTGTGTGTGTGTGTGTGTGTGTGTGTGTGTGTGTGTGTGTGTGTGTGTGTGTGTGTGTGTGTGTGTGTGTAGAGTCAGTATGAATGTGGGTGTGTTAAGTGTGTGTGAGAAAAATACGTGTGAGTGTGAGTGTGTGTGTGTGTGTGTGTGTGTGAGTGAGTGTGTAGAGTTGTGTGAGTGTGCATAGAGTCAGTGTAAAAATGGAATAGAAGAGTTAATAGGGGCTCCTGAGTGGCGCAGCGGTCTAAGACACTACATCTCAGTGCTAGAGGCATCACTCAGATACCCTGGTTTGAATCCAGGTTGTATCACAACCGGCCGTGATTGGGAGTCCCATAGGGCGGCACACAATTGGCTCAGAGTCGTCCAGGTTTGGCCGGTGTAGACCATCATTGTAAATAAGGATTTGTTCTTAACTGACTTGCCGAGTTAAATAAAGGTTACACGTAGGAGGATAGGATATTGGCCATTTGGTTTACAACCTCGCATGGAGGGATTTTCCCAGCCCGCATGGATCATTTCGTTCTTAATAAGCTTAAACTTGTCATTAGATTTTGATATTGTTGGTTCTCTCTCATTATTAGTCCCCTGCTACCTACCTTAAGTTTTTAGGCTTTGATCACTCTTTTGATAAGAATTTTCCTGTAATGCAGAATATTTCAAACTTGTAGTGTATTAAAGGTTTAAAAAGGCTTCTAAAGTTTGTCATTTCCACTTAAAAAAGCACTGCTTTGGTAGAATTCTCCACTCTGTCTGGCCTACATTTCTCTATTGCGTTCTGTATATGAGATATTTATTCAAATAGAATTTAGCAAATAGGAATAGGCAAATTACTTGGAAGGTCAATTGTTTGCTGCCCTGCTGTACGCTGTGAGACTCGTTATTTACTGTGAGCCGCAAGTCAAATTCAAATAGACTAAACCATCGTCTGTCACATCCCGATATGGTCACCATCGACGATGGCTCAGATTCAGATCAACTTTATTTTCCCAGAAGGGGGAAATTCATTTGGCTGTCAATCATCGTAGACAGACAACGCTATCGTAATATAGCCCAACCCTATTATTCACTACCCAAAGTACACATCCGTGATAAATATCAATAAACAAAAAACGGGAGAATTCATGTAAAAAAGGCCAGTGCAGTAATACCGTGGGCTCTGGACAATTTTAACTAGAGCTCTGGTAAAAAGTAGTGCATATGCAGGGAACTGGGTGCTTTTTAAGATGCAGACAGTCTGGAGTTTCTGGTAGCGGCCGAACTGAGGCGGTGGTGGGAGATTCCCTGGTACTCTTGAGTCCAATATGTGATATATATAATGACATGTCTAATCCTCAGCATGGCCTCTCATGCGTGGCTAAGTAGCAGTCAGAGGCCAGGCGGGCGGGAAAGCATGAGGATGTAGTGGAGGGTGTGTGTGTTTCCGTATATGTGTGCGTGCGTGTGGATCTTTCAGTCAGCACAGCAATTGCTCATTAGCTGCCATTTAGATACATCCCCACCCACCCAATCCTTCCCTCACATAACAATACGACCATCCCACAGTTGCTGGGCACAGTGAAAGCTATACGTCTGTAGAGTGACTTCATAGCCACTCTACAGAATATAGACATAACATAAGGTGTACTGAAGCCTACATTTATATTACATAGAGTCGACTTTTAGTATGACACTATAGTTTGTTCCCCTATGAGGTTGAATCAAGAAGGCTGACGTTTTACATATTCCTAACCAATTGTGTTTTTTTGTTAATTTCTTTGCGTTGTTTGTAACTTATTTTTTTACTTATTTGGTACATAATGTTGCTACGACCGTCTCTTATGACCGAAACTAACTTCTAGACATCAGGACTGAGATTACTCACCATGGACTGGCAGAATCCTTTTTTCTTTTAACGAGTGACGAGCCCAATGCGGAAAATATACTGCTTTCTCGGGAACAGGCCAAGATACCCGTGATTTGCGTGGAGAAAAGGTGGAGAAAATGGGGTCAGAAGGTGGGCTGTCTTCTGAGAATTTGTAGGTGATCGAACAAACCCCCACTTCCTTCCATTCTGCTAGCAAGCGTGCAATCTTGAGAAAATAAAATCGATGACTTACGTGGAAGATTGAACTACCAACGGGAAATTCAAAACTGTAATATCTTATGCTTCACGGAGTCGTGGCTGAATGACAACATTATCAGCATACAGCTGGCTGGATAGACTCTGTATTGGCAGGATAGAACAGCGGCGTCTGGTAAGACAAGGGGCAGTGGACTATGTATTTTTGTAAATAACATCTGGTGCACGATATCTAAGGAAGTCTCAAGATTTTGCTTGAGTATTTCATGATATGCTGTAGACCACACATGATAAACTGAAGACCACACTATCTACATAGAGAGCTTTCATCTGTATTTTTTGTAGCTGTCTAAATACCACCACAGACTGATGCTGGCACTAAGGCCACAATGAATGAGCTGTATTCTGCCATGAGCAAACAGGAAAACACTCACGCAGATGCGGCGCTCCAAGTAGCTGGGGACGCATACAAAGCTCTCCCTTGCCCTCCATATGGCAAATCTGACCATAATTCTATCCCCGTGATTACTGCTTACAAGCAAAAACTAAAGCAGGAAGCACCAGTGACTCGGTCAATAAGAAAGTGGTCAGATGAAGCAGATGCCAAGCTACAGGACTGTTTTGCTGGCACAGACGGGAATACTGTATGTTCTGGTATTCCTCTGATGATATTGAGGAGTACACCACATCAGTCACTGGCGTCCCCACAGTGACCGTACCTACACACCCCAACCAAAAGCCATGGATTAGAGGCACATCCGAGAGCTGCCCAGTGACACGAGCCAACCAGATGAGCTAAACTACTTCCATGCTCGCTTCGAGGAAAATAACACTGAAACATGCATGAGAGCACCATCTGTTCCGGAAGACTGTGTGATCACGCTGTCCACAGCCGATGTGAGTAAGACCTTTAAACAGGTCAACATTCACAAGGCCGCAGGGCCAGATGGATTGCCAGGACGTGTACTGCAAGCATGCGCTGATCAACTGGCAAGTGTCTACACTGACATTTTCAACCTCTCCCTGTCTGATTCTGTAATACCAATATGTTAGAAGCAGACCACCATAGTCCCTGTGCCCAAGAACACTACGGTAACCTACCTAAATGACTACTGACCCGTAGCAATCACGCCTGTAGCAATGAAATGTTTTGAAAGGCTGGTCATGGCTCACATCAACACCATTATCCCAGAAACCCTAGACACAATCCAGTTTGCATACTACCCTAACAGATCCACAGATGACGCAATCTCTATTGCACTCCACACTGCCCTTTCCCACCTGGACAAAAGGAACCCCTATGTGAGAATGCTATTCATTGACTACAGCTCAGCGTTCAACACCATAGTGTCGTCAAAGCAAATCAATAAGCTTAGGACCCTGGGACTAAACACCTCCCTCTACAACTGGATCCTTGACTTCCTGACGGCCCGCCACCAGGTGGTAAGGGTAGGTAACAACACATCCTCAACACAGGTGCCCCTCAGGGGTGCGTGCTCAGTCCTCTCCTGTACTCCCTGTTCACTCATGACTTCACGGCCAGGCACAACTCCAACACCATCATTAAGTTTGCCGATGATACAACAGTGGTAGGCCTGATCACTGACAACGACGAGACAGCCTATAGGGAGGAGGTCAGAGACCTGGCCGTGTGGTGCCAGAACAACAACCTCTCCCTCAAGGCGATCAAGACAAAGGAGATGATTGTGGACTACAGGAAAAAGAGGACCGAGCACGCCCCCATTCTCATCGACGGGGCTGCAGTGGGGCAGGTTGAGAGCTTCAAGTTCCTTGGTGTCCACATCACCAACAAACTAACATGGTCCAAGCACACCAAGACAGTCGTGAAGAGGGCACGACAAAACCTATTCCCCCTCAGGAGACTGAAAAGATTTGGCATGGGTCCTCAGATCCTCAAAAGGTTCTACAGCTGCACCATTGGCAGTGGTTGCATCACTGCCTGGTATGGAAACTTCTCGGCCTCCGACCGCAAGGCACTACAGAGGGTAGTGCGTATGGCCCAGTACCTCACTGGGGCCAAGCTTCCTGCCATCCAGGACCTCTACACCAGAGGAAAGCGCTAAAAATGGTCAATGACTCCAGCCACCCTAGTCATAGACTGTCCTCTTTGCTACCACATGGCAAGCGGTACTGGAGCGCCAAGTCTAGGTCCAAGAGGCTTCTAAACAGCTTCTACCTCCAAGCCATAAGACTCCTGAACATCTGATCAAATGGCTACCCAGACTATTTGCATTGCCCCCCCCCCCTTACACCACTGTTACTCTCTTTTGTTATCATCTTTATTTATTTATTTATTTATTTATTTTACCTTTATTTAACCAGGTAGGCAAGTTGAGAACAAGTTCTCATTTACAATTGCGACCTGGCCAAGATAAAGCAAAGCAGTTCGACAGATACAACAACACAGAGTTACACATGGAGTAAAACAAACATACAGTCAATAATAAAGTATAAACAAGTCTATATACAATGTGAGCAAATGAGGTGAGAAGGGAGGTAAAGGCAAAAAAAGGCCTTGGTGGCAAGGTAAATACAATATAGCAAGTAAAACACTGGAATGGTGGTTTTGCAATGGAAGAATGTGCAAAGTAGAAATAAAAATAATGGGGTGCAAAGGAGCAAAATAAATAAATAAATTAAATACAGTTGGGAAAGAGGTAGTTGATAGGGCTAAATTATATGTGGGCTATGTACAGGTGCAGTAATCTGTGAGCTGCTCTGACAGTTGGTGCTTAAAGCTAGTGAGGGAGATAAGAGTTTCCAGTTTCAGAGATTTTTGTAGTTCGTTCCAGTCATTGGCAGCAGAGAACTGGAAAGAGAGGCGGCCAAAGAAAGAATTGGTTTTGGGGGTGACTAGAGAGATATACCTGCTGGAGCGTGTGCTACAGGTGGGAGATGCTATGGTGACCAGCGAGCTGAGATAAGGGGGGACTTTACCTAGCAGGGTCTTGTAGATGACATGGAGCCAGTGGGTTTGGCGACGAGTATGAAGCGAGGGCCAGCCAACGAGAGCGTACAGGTCGCAATGGTGGGTAGTGTATGGGGCTTTGGTGACAAAACGGATTGCACTGTGATAGACTGCATCCAGTTTGTTGAGTAGGGTATTGGAGGCTATTTTGTAAATTACATCGCCAAAGTCGAGGATTGGTAGGATGGTCAGTTTTACAAGGGTATGTTTGGCAGCATGAGTGAAGGATGCTTTGTTGCGAAATAGGAAGCCAATTCTAGATTTAACTTTGGATTGGAGATGTTTGATATGGGTCTGGAAGGAGAGTTTACAGTCTAACCAGACACCTAAGTATTTGTAGTTGTCCACATATTCTAAGTCAGAGCCGTCCAGAGTAGTGATGTTGGACAGGCGGGTAGGTGCAGGTAGTGATCGGTTGAAGAGCATGCATTTAGTTTTACTTGTATTTAAGAGCAGTTGGAGGCCACGGAAGGAGAGTTGTATGGCATTGAAGCTTGCCTGGAGGGTTGTTAACACAGTGTCCAAAGAAGGGCCGGAAGTATACAGAATGGTGTCGTCTGCGTAGAGGTGGATCAGAGACTCACCAACAGCAAGAGCGACCTCATTGATGTATACAGAGAAGAGAGTCGGTCCAAGAATTGAACCCTGTGGCACCCCCATAGAGACTGCCAGAGGTCCGGACAACAGACCCTCAGATTTGACACACTGAACTCTATCAGAGAAGTAGTTGGTGAACCAGGCGAGGCAATCATTTGAGAAACCAAGGCTGTTGAGTCTGCCGATGAGGATGTGGTGATTGACAGAGTCGAAAGCCTTGGCCAGATCAATGAATACGGCTGCACAGTAATGTTTCTTATCGATGGCGGTTAAGATATCGTTTAGGACCTTGAGCGTGGCTGAGGTGCACCCATGACCAGCTCTGAAACCAGATTGCATAGCAGAGAAGGTATGGTGAGATTCAAAATGGTCGGTAATCTGTTTGTTGACTTGGCTTTCGAAGACCTTAGAAAGGCATGGTAGGATAGATATAGGTCTGTAGCAGTTTGGGTCAAGAGTGTCCCCCCCTTTGAAGAGGGGGATGACCGCAGCTGCTTTCCAATCTTTGGGAATCTCAGACGACACGAAAGAGAGGTTGAACAGGCTAGTAATAGGGGTGGCAACAATTTCGGCAGATAATTTTAGAAAGAAAGGGTCCAGATTGTCTAGCCCGGCTGATTTGTAGGGGTCCAGATTTTGCAGCTCTTTCAGAACATCAGCTGAATGGATTTGGGAGAAGGAGAAATGGGGAAGGCTTGGGCGAGTTGCTGTTGGGGGTGCAGTGCTGTTGACAGGGGTAGGAGTAGCCAGGTGGAAAGCATGGCCAGCAGTAGAAAAATGCTTATTGAAATTTTCAATTATGGTGGATTTATCAGTGGTGACAGTGTTTCCTATCTTCAGTGCAGTGGGCAGCTGGGAGGAGGTGTTCTTATTCTCCATGGACTTTACAGTGTCCCAGAACTTTTTTGAGTTAGTGTTGCAAGAAGCAAATTTCTGCTTGAAAAAGCTAGCCTTGGCTTTTCTAACTGCCTGTGTATAATGGTTTCTAGCTTCCCTGAACAGCTGCATATCACGGGGGCTGTTCGATGCTAATGCAGAACGCCATAGGACGTTTTTGTGTTGATTAAGGGCAGTCAGGTCTGGGGAGAACCAAGGGCTATATCTGTTCCTGGTTCTAAATTTCTTGAATGGGGCATGTTTATTTAAGATGGTTAGGAAGGCATTTTTAAAAAATATCCAGGCATCCTCTACTGACGGGATGAGGTCAATATCCTTCCAGGATACCCCGGCCAGGTCGATTAGAAAGGCCTGCTCGCTGAAGTGTTTCAGGGAGCGTTTTACAGTGATGAGAGGAGGTCGTTTGACCGCTGACCCATTACGGATGCAGGCAATGAGGCAGTGATCGCTGAGATCTTGGTTGAAGACAGCAGAGGTGTATTTAGAGGGGAAGTTGGTTAGGATGATATCTATGAGGGTGCCCGTGTTTAAGGCTTTGGGGAGGTACCTGGTAGGTTCATTGATAATTTGTGTGAGATTGAGGGCATCAAGTTTAGATTGTAGGATGGCTGGGGTGTTAAGCATGTTCCAGTTTAGGTCGCCTAGCAGCACGAGCTCTGAAGATAGATGGGGGGCAATCAGTTCACATATGGTGTCCAGAGCACAGCTGGGGGCAGAGGGTGGTCTATAGCAGGCGGCAACAGTGAGAGACTTGTTTTTAGAAAGGTGGATTTTTAAAAGTAGAAGTTCAAATTGTTTGGGTACAGACCTGGATAGTAGGACAGAACTCTGCAGGCTATCTTTGCAGTAAATTGCAACACCGCCCCCTTTGGCAGTTCTATCTTGTCTGAAAATGTTGTAGTTTGGAATTAAAATGTCTGAATTTTTGGTGGTCTTCCTAAGCCAGGATTCAGACACAGCTAGAACATCCGGGTTGGCAGAGTGTGCTAAAGCAGTGAAAAGAACAAACTTAGGGAGGAGGCTTCTAATGTTAACATGCATGAAACCAAGGCTATTACGGTTACAGAAGTCGTCAAAAGAGAGCGCCTGGGGAATAGGAGTGGAGCTAGGCACTGCAGGGCCTGGATTCACCTCTACATCGCCAGAGGAACATAGGAGGAGTAGAATAAGGGTGCGACTGAAAGCAATAAGAATTGGTCGTCTAGAACGTCTGGAACAGAGAGTAAATGGAGGTTTCTGGGGGCGATAAAATAGCATCAAGGTATAATGTACAGACAAAGGTAAGGTAGGATGTGAATACAGTGGAGGTAAACCTAGGTATTGAGTGATGAAGAGAGAGATATTGTCTCTAGAAACATCATTGAAACCAGGAGATGTCATTGCATATGTGGGTGGTGGAACTAATAGGTTGGATAAGGTATAGTGAGCAGGACTAGAGGCTCTACAGTGAAATAAGCCAATAAACACTAACCAGAACAGCAATGGACAAGACATATTGACATTAAGGAGAGGCATGCTTAGTCGAGTGATCAAAAGGGTCCAGTGAGTGGAGAGGTTGGTTTAGGGTCACGGCGATTTAGACAGCTAGCCAAGCCAACCGGTAGCAAGCTAGCATAGGATGGAGTCTGTTGTTAGCCACCTCATGCGTTCGGTCAGTAGATTAGTGGGGTTCCGTGTGGTAGAGGGGATTAATCCAAATCACACAACAACAAAAATAAGAACAATAGATATAGTTATAGAGGCCCGAGAAGAAAACATAATAATTCAAATAAATAAATTGTCCGATTGTCTATTCAGATAGCAGCCGGAAAGACAGCTAACGGTTAGCGGGCCGCAGATGGGCGTTCCGGTAACGTCGCGACAGAGGAGCCAGCCGGATCTCCTTCAGGTAGATAACGTCGGCAGTCCGGTTGTGAAGGCCCGGTGGGGCTCCGCGTAGGCAGTGAAACGGGTCCGGATAGGTGACTGCAGCCCAGGAGTGAATGATGGAACTCAGGCGTGATTGACGGAGCTGGCTAGCACCGGAACAATCGATGTTTGCTCCGGAATCGACGAAAGCCGACTGTCACACGGATAGCAGCTAGCTAGCTGTGAGATCCGGGTATGAACGTCCAGAGAGCAGTTGAAATCCAGGGACATGGAGAGAAAAAAAATGGTCCGGTATGTTCCGTTTCCCGAGCCGCGCTGCGCCGTACAAAACTGGCGATAGATTTTCGATAGATTTTCGAACTAAAGGACAGCCGATGACCACAAACCGTGGTTAGCTTCTGATTAGCTTCTGGGCTAGCTCCTGGCTAGCTTCTGGCTAGTTTCTGGCCAGCCTCCTGGAGTTTCTGGCTAGCTTCCTGAAGGATTGCAGATCTGAGGTAAATAATACTTTTTTATAAATATAAATTGGTGAGGCTGGTTGCAGGAGAGTGTTTAGAAGATGAGTTGATGGAAAATAAAAATAAAATGTATGTGAAAAAAAGTTGTAAATATATATATATACAGGACACGACAAGACGAGGACAAAAGACGTCTGAACTGCTATGCGATCTTGGAGACAATGTGTGTCTCATCTATGCATAGTCACTTTAATAACTCTACCTACATGTACATATTACTTCAACTAACCGGTGCCCCCGCACATTGACTCTGTACCGGTACCCCCCTGTATATAGTCTCGCTATTGTTATTTTACTGCTGCTCTTTAATTACTTGTTACTTGTATTTCTTACTCTTGCTCATATTCTTTTTATACTGCATTGTTGGTTAGGGGTTCATAAGTAAGCATTTCACCTGTTGTATTTGGCACATGTGACATTTGATTTGATTTAATCATCATTCTACCATATGAACATAAGATAAGGTGTAATGTAGCCTACATACCTACACCGAGTGTACAAAACATTAAGAACACCTTCCTAATATTTAGTTGCAGTTGACACAAACCGGTGTACCTGGCACCTACTACCATACCCCATTCAAAGGTACTATGATCTTTTGTCTTGCCCATTCACCCTCTGACTGTTACACATACACAATCCATGTCTCAATTGTCTCAAGGCTTAAAAATCCTTCTTTAACCTGTCTCCTCCCCTTCATTTACACTGATTAAAGTCAATTTAACAGGTGACATCAATAAGGGATCATAGCTTTCACCTGGAATCTTCATGGGAATAGCAGTGTTCCTAATGTTTTGTACACACAGTGTATATGCTAAATACATTCCATAGAGTCAACTTGAACCATAGTTAACTCCAGGGCCATTCCTCAGATCAGATCCCCTGTTACATTTCATCTGTCTTTTAATTCATTTTTGTATGGGTGGCCCCAAGCGGGAAATTAACTAACAACCCCGGCGTTGCAAGCGCCATGCTTTACCAACTGAGACATACAAGACAACATTTTTGCCTTATACTCATACTGATATGAGCATCGCAATTCCCTCACTAAGAAGATGCACTTTCGTCCTCCTAACAACCTGTAGTTTAACACCAACCAAGATTACACAATAGTGTAGCACAGACTGTATTGTCCCTGATGACCTACTTTCCTCCGCCTATGCACCACTGTGCAAACAAATACCCTGGGGTCACCCTCCTGGAGGTCACATTGGCAAGCATTACACCACACTTCTCCTCTCAAGTAGTACATCTTGGTATCTTACAGTATAACGTCGTCGCATAACTGCAGTATAAACCCCACACATCTTTTAAAGCAGTAGTTGTGTTGAGTTTGACAAAACTGGACAGCTTCAACTAGCCTTCTATCACTCTCACACCATCCTACTTTCTCTCTCTTTTTGTCTGTCTGTCTGTCTGTCTGTCTGTCTGTCTGTCTGTCTGTCTGTCTGTCTGTCTGTCTGTCTGTCTGCCTGCCTGTCTGTCTGTCTGCCTGCCTGCCTGCCTGCCTGCCTGCCTGCCTGCCTGCCTGCCTGCCTGCCTGTCTGTCTGTCTGTCTGTCTGTCTGTCTGTCTGTCTGTCTGTCTGTCTCTCTCTCTGTCTGTCTGTCTGTTTCTCTCTCTCCCCCTCTCTCTCTCTCAGACATAACATTACGTGAACATCCAGCAGTCCGCTCTCTCTGCAGTCAGACATACGATCTCTTCATGAATCATTAAACACTCCAGCTAAATTCTGCTCATGTACAAATCCAAATGTCTGTTGTCTCGCCAGTGGACTTTGCACACACTCTCATACTCTCTCTCAGCTGTAGAAGCACTGCTTTGAACACTACATCACCCATAATTCATCAGCCTACACAGACACACTGTCAGACTAACATGCACAGGGAGCATAGAGAGCGGTGGTGCAGAGATGGGGATTTCTAAAAATAAAAAGCTGAATGAAATTCCAGTGCACTGCAAGAACAATGTGACATGACAAAGTACGAATGAAAAGAGCATGGAGATGATTCTCTCTGTAGCCAAAGCTTGGACTCATAGTCTCTGTGGTTACACAATAACAATCTTCAAAGAGGATATACACACACATTGACACATCCAAAGCAAGATATTACATGTATTATACATAAATAACGTATGACCATTGACCAGCAAAAAAACGCCCATATATTCCTTTTAAACATGTCCTGACAACCGCTAGTCCTACAACCAGACATAGCCATTACATCTGAGCAGGGTACAGCATAACAACCTGAAAACAAACTGAGGGTATCTTATATCCTACAGCACCTCCATAGAGACTTCAATGACACCATAAGTCATCTGCACCATGAATGATGTTACTGTCAGAGTACACAGCAGCAACCCAAGCAGTGATTCACAGTAGCAGCTGAAAACAGCAAAGCACAGAATTCTCTAGGCTCTGGGGTGAAGTGTCCCCTAGGAACAGATCTAGGATCAGCTTCCCCTCCCCCAATCCTAACCTTAACCATTAGTGGTCAGCATCTAGGGGCAACTTCCCCCTATAGAGCACAATAGAAGTTAAAGGTATTGCAATGGGATTCAAAGGTCATGGGGTTAATTAGGGGAGTCAGGAGTAATGTTGACATATGAATGTACTCACCAGGTCATGGTTGGTGGAGTTGGAGTCATCCTGAGGGAAGGGGATATACACAGCTAAGGCCATACAGTTGGCAAATATAGCAATTAATATAAAGATATCAAATGGCCTGGAAGAGAAGGTTAAGGGAAAAACATCAAAGCAGTGGATCACATAAATATATTCACAGTGCCAACATGTGACTAGTTCAAATTATAGTCAACAAACACAGATAGTTCTAGTCAAAGATATGGAAATTACAGGAGTAAAAAAAGTCAGAACAACATTCAAAATGCAACTTTGCAATTCAGCACTAAATAACATGAGATAATGTGCCTTGTTATCACAGTGTTCTGATGACTGTGTCTTCTGGAGCAGCAGAGTCCCAGCAGAGGCTGACACACACACAGCTGTGTCTTGTCACTGAGTCACCCTCTGTTATTACAAGCCCCACCAGTATTTTCGGATTTAGGACGTGGTGACTTTCACTGTGCCTTGGGAGGCAGCAAAAAATGACTTTGTTTAAAAAAAAAAATCACCTCCAGTTGACTATTCTCTAGCAAGAACCGCTGAAAAAACACAAAGTGTAGAATGATTCACACCTCAGTGGCTATAGCAGTCAAATAATGTGTTTTTGCATTCCCTGCTGCAGTATGCTACCTACGCTCGAACAAACTGATTCAAAGTAAACGTTGACTTGCTGTTTCACTTTCATATTCTGTGTTGGGTAGTGAGTCACAGGCTGCAGTGAGATTAACATGAAGCAGTGTCTCTCGTCTAGTTGTACTGGAGTCTGAGGGGTAATGGAGACGGGATACAGTCTCTCCACATGGCTAAGTTAAAGCTAGGCAGCTACAGTTAGGCATGGGCTAGGTGCAACTCAGAGTTAGCCAACTGTACTGTTCAGAAGTAAATCAGGAATTGGTGCATGGGTGGAAGTTCTCGTGACGGCCCTGAATCGACCCTAACTGAGCTCATGACGATTCTTCTCATGTACTCACATACACATCACACACAACGCAACACACTCTAAAGAACACGGCCTAGATTACTGACATCCAGACATACACCCCCCCCCACACACACACACACAAACACACACACACACACACACACTGTGGTCTGTTGTAAAGGATACTTCCACTCCACCAGGCTGATGCAGGCTCTTCGTATGGGGTTGTTAAGTTTGAGGCAGAACAGGGCCCTGGCAGGCCTGGTGTTGGCGTTGCTGCCCTGTTTCTTGCTTTTGGCGTACTGCGCCCGCTTCTTTTGTGCCAACGCGCCCACCGGGACGTTCGGCACCGGGACCGGGGCAGCCGTGGGGGCAGCTACCGGAGCTGCGACCGGTGGGGCGACTGGGGTTGTAGCCGGGGCTGTAGCCAGGGCCACAGGGGCGGGCCCGTTGGCGCTCATAGTGTGGGCGTGGCTCTGTGGGGCGTGTCCAGCAGCATGGATCTGCCAGGGGATTGGGCGGGGCTAGACGTGGTGCACAGAGCTGTCTGACCAATGGGCTGGCAAGTCACCAGGGGGAGGGACTCTGGTGCTGCTGGCATAATTTGCCTCTGAGAAAGATAGAAAGGGACAAAGAGTGGTTACCAATCCATACTTTTACATAAAATTGATGATCATGATCATCACTAGCTAACACCATTAGTAGCAGGTTACTGTGGTGACTTTGTGAATAATGTTAAAAGGTAAACAACATGCACTAACAGTGGAGTTTCTGATTCAGCATCACAGACAGAAACGATTGAATCCTCACAATCTGACATTCGGTACCACAAGACAGTGGACAGCAGCCATCTCAGTTGAAGCTGCAGCAATGTTGATGACCACTGGGAGAATCACTTGAAGATAAATAGGCTACAGGAAGGCCTCCACAGGAATCAGTCTACCCAACAAGGAGCATGAATGGTAAACTATAATGATTGATAGACTGTTTCAGCCATAATTGATTTCAAACGTTTAACTTCACTATTGTTAATAATAGGTCATAAATTGGCAAAAGATGAAAATAGCCTTCTCCAGTGATCCCTTGCCATTCAACAGCTACCCCATCCAGAACCACTCCTTCATAACAACCAACAAGCCTCATGCCACTGATCTCAGGGAAGCCATTGACAAACCCAAAACCTAACTCTTATTGAAATTATTGCTACTGTGTTAGATGCGAAATAGGTTAGGCACTAATGATGTATTACATAGCCGTAGGATTTTGTAAGTCTTCCTCATATAATTTATCTTCATCCAATCGCTTGGCAGCTTTAGTCAGTGTCCTCTGTTGGAGGACATGCATGTGTCAATGTCAGTTATGAAATGTTGTCACCTTCACCACCATGCAGGGGGTAATGAGATGAGCTCACTCCTTCAGCCCAGCTACACAGTCGCACAGAGCTATCTTAAGAGGTTGTGAGTGTAATAACACAATAAAAATAAATTAATAGTATTATTAACACTGTAATAACACAGTAATGACTAAATAATTATGTCTGACAAGACCAATAATCAAATCTACCTTATTAAAGGGTAGCAAGCATGAGTAGTTTTTACTCACC
The DNA here is from genome assembly GCF_057628025.1 of Oncorhynchus mykiss. Taxonomy (NCBI): domain Eukaryota; kingdom Metazoa; phylum Chordata; class Actinopteri; order Salmoniformes; family Salmonidae; genus Oncorhynchus; species Oncorhynchus mykiss. Next base: position 66,111,670 of record NC_143028.1, read on the forward strand.
AACGTAACAACACAGAGTGGTCAAAGACTTAGTAACTTAGTTGTAGTCACGATCTGGTTACCTATTCCTACAAACAATTATTACATATTTATGAACACATTTCTGGATATCTTCTAAACTACCCACAATGCACTATTTCTCCATGTAATATGGAAAATATACTCTGTGCTACCGAGTTCATATGCTAGCTCGTTAGCTAGTTCGAGCTGGCTAACGCTAGCATCCTCATGCTCGTCACGGACTTTGTGGCTGTGTTATCTAGTTGGAACCCGTTAGCACGGCAGGCACTGGTTGGTGCCTTCTTGATGTGGAATTAAAACTAAAGAGAAAATCATACCTGCTTTCTCTAATTGTGTAGTACCTCGTCTGTTCTTCTTTTTGTTTTGCAATTGTTTTTATTATGTTCTCTATGAAGTAGGCTACAGGAGTTGTGCAACTTTTGCCACCTTGGTTTAATGCTAGCGCACTAGCTGACTGACATCTGGAATCTATCTATTTTGGATTTTTAGCGCTATATTGGATTTCCCTCACCACATCCCCTTCCCTTTGGTAGCTAACTCAGCCTGCACCCTTTTCAAAGTTTTACCATCGGCTGGGCCCCAGCCATCAATCTGTAAGTGTCTGCTCTCTCTGCTTTTGATCTGCGGTTATATTTTAGTTGTGTTGTGTTAGTTGTGTTCTAGCTGGTCTCCAGTTGTTGGGCTCTGGCTTGCCGACCATAACCGTGGCGGTTGGGTTAGGATGACTAGGCTAATACTTAGTTGGCTAAACAGCTAACATTAGCTGGCTGGCTGGCTGGCTAGCTTGCTGACTAAGATAACGGCATATGGCTAACATTCTTTAAAACATTATTTAATAGATGGTTGACGTTATTTGGCGTTGATAGCAACTGGCTGACTCATGCCATGCTAACATAACATTAGCAGGCTGGTAGGGATAACGTTAGCAGGCTAGTTGGCAAGAAACCTTGCAAGTTCATTTGTAACAATACATACATAAAGTATTTGCTTGTAAGTTGGCTGAAAATGTAACTGAAACCAGTAGTTATGAGTGCAAACGATTTGGTTGAATTTGAAGTTATACATTTGAAGTTATTTCTGTTGGAAATTACATTATAGGGAATAGGCTGGCTTGCCGGGTCCTCCATATTACGCCACACCCCGTTAAAACATTTTCCGACATGACTTCAGCGTTTTATATAATAACTCGAAAAATAGAAAAAGCGTGGTGTAACTTTGCATTGGGACTTTCGATGTGTATACTAATGCAAATCCATATGTTACATGTGGCTACGTTTATTCTACCTACCCTTTAATAATCTTATTACACATGGTAAGAGTTGTTAATCATTCAATTCACAGTGTCAGCAAAATTACAGGGCATAGCTAATGCTGGATATCTGTTGAGTCTCATGATTGGAAAATAAGAAGAGAACCATCTCCCTCTCAAAATAGGTAAAGTGCATCAATTAGATTTTTGGACAATAAAGAGTTGAGTGAAAAAGAGTGGTTTAAAACCAAAACGCACAGGCAAAGCTAATACAACTATAATGCATCTATAAAAATTGACACAATGTTGCATTATGAGGATACAAAGTTAAAGCAGTCTATCAAAGAATGTAAGCCAGGCACAAGACTAGGATATGTGTCTGGATGATGGACTGGACCATGTCATCACAACAAAGAGGGGACACAGCCATATTTGTAAACAACCCAAAATGATTTTTAACTGAAAAATGCGGCCATACATATTAAAATATCACCACAGATGACATGCTGCCCGAGCCAAAAACACAGGGATAAGCTGCGTGAATTCAAAGCTGTCACTCTAATGCATCACTTGGTCAAATCAGTTGTGTAAGTCCTTGAACTGCGAGTGCTAGGCCCCGCAGAGAAAACAAGAAGAAGCTGAAAAAGGTCATATTGCCTGAATATTCCCGAGAGCTTATAAAATCTCTTAAATTCCGTGGATAATAAGGATAGAGCGTTACAATCATCTTTGTCATTGAAAATAAACACATTAATGCAGAAAGCACCAAACGTTAGATTACACGATTAGAAAAAAGGGTTCCACAGGGGTTCTGCAGCTATCCCCATAGGATAACCCTTTTTGGTTCCAGGTAGAACTCTTTTGGGTTCCATGTAGAACCCTCTGTGGAAATGGTTCTACATAGAACCCAAAAGGGTTCTACCTGAAACCAAAAGGGGTTATGCAAAGGTTTATCCTCTGGGGACAGCTGATTAACCCTTTTTGGTTCTAAATAGCAAAAAAAAATCTAAGAGTGTAGTGTTGTCATTCATCCTTACTGTTTTCATTTGCTATCCATATGGAACTGTATCCTATGCAGAAGAATAGGCTTCATCAATATTATTTTTTATAAATGTCCAAGTAACATTGATATAAATCGATTCGTGACACTTGAACAATACCCTTCACCAAACGTGTCCGTATTTCTCCTTGAACACACTGAGGTAGGCGTAGGCCTATTTCGTAAAATCCCTAAATAAAACGGTGTAAAATGACAGCCCGGCTCTAGGCGCTCAGTGTAGAAATGGAGCAATGCATTGCCGTCAGATAGTCCTCGCGATGCTCAGAAGAAACAGCTGGCGTTATTGCTAAGTTACAATGGGTTAAAAAGCTCACTAACGGTCGCTCGGGTCTAGGGACACGGTCTGGGGTATTTTGCCCGGCGTTTGATTCCGCGCAAAGAATTCTGTGAAAGGATACTAACGTAGTCACCGAACTTCGGTCCAAACGACAAGCATGTATCTTGTTCAGTAGGTTATTGATATTGTCATGATAAATGTGAAATAGTCTACGCAAAGCTATTCTGAGATATGCTCAACAAAATAGCAGGAAATATGAAGGGCAAACTTGGCAATAAGGTTTTTAAAAAATTAAATGGACACTGTCAATTAGTTATATTGTTCTGGTATAGAAATAATGAAAACAAACGACATTACAAAAACCCTTTAAAACCCGGTGTAGCTAAGCTAACATGCTAATTTCAGACCCTATTCCATGCCACAACAAAAAAACGTACCTTTTCTGAAGACGTATTATTCGGCAGATACCTCCGTGTTATCCACTCTGTACAAGGAAATTCCAGTGCTTTTGCGGCCGAAAAAACGCAAGTCCAGTCTCAAACGGCGAATTAAAATTCATTAGCTTCAGGGCAGGAGGGACACATGCATTAATTAAGCCCTTCCATGTTGACTGTGGAAAGCAGGAGACAGGAGAGTGTGCGCGCGAGAGAACAGAGCATCCTAGTCCGCTGCGCAGCGCTGCCTGCCAGTTTATCGTCACAGCGTCAGTGAACAGTGAAATGAGCACATCAGAATCAGAGCACTCTTCCTTCTGGCTCTGTGTCCCTCCTGTTCGTGCACAAGCTTCTCTTCATTTACATGCCACGGAAAAAGTCATCATCAAAAGAGACATCATGAGTATATAGCCTAGGTCTAATTATGTCTAGTCTGGCATACTTTTAATAGATTTTCATTTAGAACCTTTAGAACCAAAACTATAATCAATCATCTCAATTTGGGAGGCAAATATTAAGACACCCAAACATTGCCAAACCACTGGCACAGTGACACTAGGAGTCCTCTGATTTCATTGCCTTGATTACCTTAAACTGAAGGTCCATGTTGATCAATCTTTGTATTATCAGTCAAACCCCTCAAATTCATTTTATGAATTAAAAATTATAAATTCCAGTTGACATGGTCCAAGTGGCATGTCATATTGGAGAGAGGCTCAAGCAGCATAGTCCAGCCATACTGTGCATGGCCCGCAAATGTTATCCCCTATTCGCCTCAGACGGATAGCCTAGAATTTAAGTGACCTTTAGTGTATGTTATTCAAACTAAAACTGTCTCAGCAGCCAGTAGAGAAAGTGAAGTTGAAAAGTATTGGAAGTAAAAGTGGACTCAATGGGGACGCACACAGCAGTGGCGAAGCAACCCATGCCATAACCCCTTTTTGGTTTGGACTTGGAATTCACTCAACTCTCCTTGGAAATGTTGGGAAATGCCTATTGTCAGACACAGTAGACAGAACAATTGAGCTGTTGGAACGGAAGCCTATTCTACAACTCATCTTATTTACTAGGGAGGCGATACATGTGACACTAAAGACATTTACAGCCACCAAAATCTAAATCACTTCCACAAGAATTTGAATGAATGCCCACAGGCAGGCCAGAATGGTTGTGTGTGGTAATAACAGCTCCAGTGAGCATCGATTCTATGCAACACAAGGCTCCTAATTTTGTATTACCTTTATTTAACTAGGCAAGTCAGTTAAGAACAAACGAACAAACAACAGATTTTTACCTTGTCAGCTCAGGGATACTAGTCCAACGCTCTAACCACTAGGCTACCCTGCCGCCCTTATCATGTAACACAGGGTCAAGCAGCAGTAGCCTAGCCTGTATTCAGATATAAATCTATTATGCCACATTGTACATGTAAACATCAAGGAAACAGACCTGCTTTCTCTCCATGCATATAAAAAGGACTAATTGGCCAGCTATCTCTATGCCTGCCCTACATCAGCATGACTGTTGAGGTGATGAAAGTAGTTTATCTTTCCATACACACTAAATGGAGTTTCTTGGTAGCCTGTAAGGCATTACTGTAAGAGTTTACTTTAGTGCTATGCCTATAGCACAGCCTGCTGCCTACATGATATCAGTGTTGTTTCACGCCTTTACAGTATAAGGCTTATAACACCTTTATGAATACTATAAGTGTTACAGTGTTACACAAGCATCAAATTCAATAGCTGATTACAAGCAAATCAGATAATCATGCTGTAATGACTATGACAAATGGTCCCTAACTAGCAAGGTGTTGTCTTAACATTGATTGCCATTGCCTCCTATGCCCCCTGAAGAAGGGCTCACACCCGAAACGTTCGTGCAGCAATAAAAATATCCTCATTTAAGTTTATTCACAGGAGTCCTGTCCTATTTCTGTTCTTTGCATTATATACAAGGATACAGCACCCAATCTAAGTTTATGGAGGAGCATGTTATTTATCCTTTCCCTAGCTAGTAGGGTCAGGAGTGTTCCCTAGTCACGTGGTCAGGTAAAACTCAGCTCTATTTATTTACTAAATAATCATGATTTACACACTGTAACAACTCTTTCCAACCATCGTTTTCACATCCCCTTCCAAATTAGGCCATGGTCCAAATCCCCTCGATGGTTAATTGCATAGCGTTGCACTGTAGCCTACATGAACATATTCCTACTCCCACAGCTTGTGTATAATATCGTGACGAGGCAGTAAGGCAATACCGTCCTGCTTGATCTGCTTTCACACTCATGGCTTCTCTCCCATTACAGCTGTTCTGTTCTAGTCCTATCAGGATCATCCACCTTCTGTTCTGGAATATTCCTCTGTAGCACTGGCCTCTTTCCACTTAATGCAGTTTCTAGAATATGCCCTTGTTGGTCAGAATTGACATTGGCTATAGAATACAGCTATACTGCCAATGCTACTGTAGGATGTTCCAACTATTGAACTGTTTCTGGAATATTCTGAAACAGTGTAGGACAGTATAGTGTAGGGCAGTATAGCTGTAACATTTCTCTGAAGTGCAGAGTATTCCTTCATAATACACAATAATAAACGATATACTCTACCCTAATCTATGCACCACACTATTGATTAGGGAATTCTTGAAACACCCCCATGATTACCAGTGATGTTCACAATTTCACACATTTCCCCATACAGTGGTATTCCAATAAGAGGCAGAATTGCCAGCTGTGCCATCTGCTTAAGCCCAATGAGCAGGTGACATGCTTAAAAAGGGGAGTGTCTTACTCTCAGGCAGTATAATTCTAATTGTGAACATGCTAATGAGTCTAACTGAGAAGAACAGGCACACATACATGCACACACACACACACACACACAAACACACACACACACACACACCAGGATGCAGAAATAAGTCTATGTCTTGATGGATTTGAACAGTACTGTAATTCAGTGTAACAAATCCACTGTGTAAACTAACACATCACCTGTGTAGATGTCAGCAGATCTTTCACTTGGGTTAAACACTTGCTGAGTGATGCACATACACCTCAGGCAGGACCAAACCACTCCATGCCCGTTACACAGGTGGTGTATTCAGTGATGTGAAACGTTCTGAGCATTGCAGATAGAAATATAATGAATAAGGCTGACACAATTCCCTATTCTATCTGGAAAACCATCATATCTGTTCTACACAATACATTTCTATCGGAACAATCTGTAATATCCACCTGAACGGGCCCAGGAGTTTCTCCAAACAGCAGGTTGTCATTTAGACCTATTTATGTCAAGCCTCAAAACTCCAGTGCACCTGCCTGTCACAAACACACAAAGCCCACTTTTATGAAATAGTAATGAGGACATGATACAGGTGACCCATAAGAGACCCCTACACCACCCTGTTCTGGAATTTATACAAAAATAATGTTCTCTCTTTGTCAGACGAGACAGGAAAGAGCTGACTCAAGCGCTCTAATATGTGTTGGGAAGGATATGGTCCAAAACGGTTTGAGCCTTTCTGACATCAGAGACGTATTCACTAGGAACCAAATGTAAGAAAGCTGTAAGTTCAAATCAAATCAAATTGTATTTTTCACATGCGCCGAACACAACAGGTTCATCAATGCACTTTTAAGAAAAAAAGTGTTAAGAAAGTATTTACTCAAATAAACTGAAGTAAACAAATAATACATTTTTTAGAATGTTTTTAAAAAATAAGAAAAATAACTAATAACTAAGGAGCAACAATAAAATAACAATAGCGAGGCTATATACAGGGGTTACCGGTACAGAGTCAATGTGCGAGGGCACAGGTTAGTTGAAGTTATATGTACATGTAGGTAGAGGTAATATATACAGGTAAAGTGACTATACTTGGATAATAAACAGAGAGTGTCATTACGCATGTTATGGAAATCTGAGGGAATAATGTTGCTCTATTGACCCCTTTAACATCTGTAATTATATTACAATGAAAAAGACACTCAACAAGCACCAATTTTCCTGGAAACAAAACACCAAAACAAAAGAAATACCACAATGTGTCTTTTAACAACAGTTGTACACAATACAGTGTATATTAACACAATAGATTAAAGTAGAATCCAATGACCTCTTTGGTTTAATCTATAATCTAAACAGATGTAACCAATTCATTTGTCCTTACTAGAACTGTGGTCAGTCAGGTCCATACACTATCAACATATAACAGTCTATTGGAGCTAGATAGCTATTAGAAACCTTGTCTAACTGTTCACAATTCAAAACAGAAGAAAAGCTTCAGCTTTACCTGTAGGTTAGAGGGGAGTGAGGAAGACAATGGAGCCTCTCCTCTTACTCTTCCTCCTGGCGGCGAGTGGTAGGGGTGGGTGAGTGCACCGAGATGAGAGGTACTATCCAGGCTCCCGGTAAGGTTCCTGGTAGTAATGGCAGAGGGAGAATGACAGGCCACAGGGGAAGGGAATAGGTTTACTACCCCTATCACCTTACCCTTTTCAGTTCAGGATAATGGTTTCTCCCAGAATGGACCTGAATTATTCATCTGGGGAGAGGGAGGGAGGGGTACACTGCCTGTCCATCAAGCGATTGTGTCAGTCAATCATTACCTCTTAGCTGAGTAAGTGTTCCTTGATGACAGAGGTTGATGTCACTATGGAAAGAGAAAGGAAAGGCTAGTGTTTCCCAAACTCATTCCTCGGGATCCCAATGAGGTGCACGTTTTGTTTTTTTGCCCTAGCACTACACAGCTCATTAAAAGAATAAAGCTTGATGATACGTTGATTATTTGATTTGTCTGTGTAGTGGTAGGGCAAAAACTAAAACGTGCACCCCACTGGAGTCCCAAGGAACGAGTTTGGGAAACACTGGATTAACCCCAAAACCACAAGCAGTGAGAGAGAGCAAGAAAGAAAACATCATGGCAGAGAGTTGTTCCTGACCATGTGACCTAACCAAGAAAACCTGTGGGTCCAAGTTGAAGCCTTGAATTTGTCCTGCTCAGGTCTTGTATTATCTGATATGGTGTAGGCCTACATATGCAATATGATCTTATGTGATACAGATATTTTAGTTGAAAATACTAGCGTATCTGGTAACATCACCAATCCTGAGACCTGAAGCTTAACTGGGACTGATGCTCCGGAACTAAGTTATCGTTGTGGTCTAGTAATATGTTTGGCTGGCTTTAGATTGCAGAGTGCTGGTAGGAGCATGAGAATGAATCCTGGGTTCTCAATGCTACACAAATATATGATACACACAGCAATGATTTGATACACAGGAACATTGGGCCATCGGTAAGCCCCTGAAATCTTTCCACGCTCCCTCTCTTTACTTTCCACCGCTCCCTCTCTCTATTCTTTCTTCTCTCCCCTCACCTCCTCTAGTTGGTGACCTGCTTTCTCTCTTTACCTGCCAACATGATGTTTCCTGGAGAGATCACTCCAAGGAAGAGTGGATCGTGGAAATGGCAGTTGTACTTTAGTTTGTTCCTCAACCTGAAATGACTAGAACTCCCTGGTGTGTGTGATTGTGTGTGTATGCATGTGCGTGTGCGAAATACCTAGACACTATCTACAATGCCCTGCTCCCAACACCCAAACGCTCTCCTCCAATCCCCATGAGATGGGTGCAGTTTATGTTTACTCCAGGAATTGAAGTAAACACACAGATAGAGGGTGCAGCTGAGCCCCAGGGGTTAGGGCTGCCATTTGGCTGGGGCTGGGTGCATCTTGACCATCACCCTCGCTCCCTCCACTCCTCTACCTCCTCAAATGCCCACTCTCCTCTCTTCAAACTGCTGGATGCCTCACTATTCAATCACAAGTACTGCAACTGGGCCTCTGGGATAGATTGAAATCAAATTCCCAAAGAGAATTAGCTAATTCAAATTCAAATTAAGTTTAGTTTTGATCCACACCCAAAACATTGCTTTGATTAGTACATGTTTGCAGTCGGATGCAGTCATTGAATTACTAAAAATGTAGCTCAGTTGGTTTTGACACCAAACATCTGTTTGTTGCTTCGCTAGTTTCACTCTATTAATCATGTGTTTCATATATTAATGTTACCACTACAAAGCAGGGCTTGGAACTGGTTCAAGGAACAGAACCGAAAACCGGAAAATAGGAACAGAATCCGAACCGGGAACGAAAGTGATCTATATTGTTTTCCAGAACATAACCATTATTTTAAAAGCTTGGGAACAGGTTAATAACCTTCTTTTACGTTCCGGGAATTTGTTTCCAATCTCACAAAAAATTAAACAAAGCCCTCACTCAGTCACTCAGAAACATATTCCAGTGTCTGCCTGCAAGCTGAAAATCTTTGCCGGTGTGTATGCATGTGTAGGCTACCTGCCCCTCCCCTCCTAAGCATAGGTTACTGTAGCCTACAGTTACTGTAGCCTACAGCCTTACAAGCGTGATTCTGAAATTAGGGAGAGTGATTTTTAATTACAGAAGAATGGATTCACTTTTTCCATGCTAGTTAAGGATACTATAGTTATCACGTTTTACATTGAATCTATCAACTACAAAAAGGCAAGAAGTGTTTTATTTTAATTCTGGTCTTGCTCATTACACACAAGCTTGTTAGCTAGTTAGCAAGCTCTTGTCCAACGTTAAGCCAACTCGCGGAAGTTCAAAGACATTCAAAGTTCCTTCATAGAAGCCGCTCCTCCGTAGGTATAATTCTATGGGCCTAGTTCAGATAATGCATGTCATAATGAGATACCCAGCATTTCAAGCCAAACCTCCTCCTCCACCCTCTCTGGCTCTCTCCCTACCCCAAAACTTCACTCGCATCACATATGCCCTACACTTGTCTGTCCAATGCATGTAAACAAAGATAGCTTGCCCACTCCATAGCAAGCTGCTCTATCTGCCCTTATTGGTGAAGTAGTTTAATGTCAAGCTATATTTACATTTTCTTTCGGGTTCGAACCAGTTCAGAACTTTATTTTGCTGGTCTGAACGGTGGAACTGAATGAAACAAATAATGGTTCTGGAAAATCATTTTGGTTCCAACTTCTGCTACAAAGTACACGTGTTGATAGTCAAATCAGTCTTTCTATTTTAAGTAATGGTTAGAACTTACTCTTGGCATTCATTCCTCGTAGGCTAATTGAAAAGGTGAAATGATTGCTACTTCTACCGGTGCTCAGACGTTGCATGCATCAACCAATGGTGGCGTACTGCATCATCGACTGTGCAGTCGGACACCAGATTGCTATACCATATTATGTGGTTAGCTGATATGTGAAATACCTATCCAGGCGTTGAACAGGGCCATGGCTAGAAGGGATCTAGCTTTTGTGAAATTAAGGTCAGATTTGACATTTCTTAGCAGCTTAGGAGAATTTACGCAGCAGGTGATGAGAATTAACGTAGCAGGTTAAGGGTAGGAAAAGGGTTAGGGTTAGCTAAAATGCTAAGCCAATTTAACTTTTGATGTTAATTTGACAAAAGCTGGATGCCTTCTAGCTATGACCTCTGAGCAGAGGAACAGACTCTTCTGTGTGTTTAGGCAACGCAATGCTGCTAAATCGCAAGCGGGTGAGTAGGCCTGATGTGTACCCCTGTTTACAGCGGTGGAAAAAGTACCAAATCGTCATACTTGAGTAAAAGTAAAGATACCATAACAGAAAATGACTCCAGTAAAAGTTTAAAGTCACCCAGTAAAATTCTACTTGAGTAAAAGTATTTGATTTTAAATATACTTAAATATCAAAAGTAAAAGTATACATCATTTAAAATTCCTTATATTAAGCAAACCAGACAGCACCATTTTCTTGTTTTTTAAATGTGTGGATAGCCAGGGGCACACTCCAACACTCAGACATAATTAACAAACAAAGCATGTGTGCTATGAGTCTGCCAGATCAGAGGGAATAGGGTTGACCAGGGACGTTCTCTTGATTAGTGTGTGAATTGGATAATTCAAAATCTAAAGAGTACATTTGGGTGTCAGGGAAAATGTATGGAGTAGAAAGTACATTATATTATTTAGGAATGTAGTGAAGTAAAAGTCAAAGTCAAAATGATAAATAGTAAAGTAAAGTACAGATACCCAAAAAAATGACTTAAGTCGTACTTAAAACTATTATTGGAGTGCGTTTTTATGGTCATTGGCTGTGTTACCTTAATGTGTTTATGTGTAGGCTAGTACTGCAACAAGCTCTCGCAGTCTCAAGTCAGAATTAGAGGTTCAGCCATGTTTTTCAAACTTCAAATTTCGAAGTTGTTCCAAACTTCAAATTTTATAGCGTTTCAGGTTAAGTTTAGGCATTAACTCCAAATGGTTAAGGTAAGGGTTAAGGTTTGGGATAAAACCAAAATATCTATAACAACTATTGCTGGATTCAAACATGCAACCTTCTGAGCCAGACGCTTAAACTCATCTGCCATCCCCATCCACAATGTCCTAGCAAAGCCAAAGCCTACTTGAAGTTAACAACACTCACTGCTGTCCCTAGTGTCCGGTTTCCACATCATCTCCTGACGTCCTCAAACATCAAATACTGACTTGTATCACAGATGGCCTGTCTGAGTACATCCATTTATTTTCAGCCATTGATATTTGATAAGTGCAAAGTAGAGGCCTTGTGTAATCTCTGTCATTCCTGTTGTGGCCAGAAAGGTTGTAATCATTAGTCCAAACAGTTGCGAGAGTTTCTATTGGACAAATTCAGGTAGGTCCCTGCCCGTTTCATTTCGTTTGCTTCCGTTTGATTGCGTTTGCTTCCATTTGCTTCCATTTGGTTCTGCTTGGTTCCTAGTTAATACACCCCAGGGTTTAAGTTTTGATTTAGACTTAAAGGGATAGTTCAACCAAATTACAAACTGACATATTGGTTTACTTCCCTGTAAGCATTCTATGGACAAGGTAAGACATCAATCAATGCTTTGGTTTTGTTTACCATGTCATTGTCTCTAAATGCTAACTTTTTAGCATTTATGGAACAAATCCAATGCAAGTCAATATCCCCTATATTAGCATTTTTTGCATTTTATGTCCATATCATCTTTAAAGTAACTTCATTCAGCTACACAATCAATTTTACACACTTTAGGATTGGTTCAGCAAGACTCTTCACAGGCCCTAGGTGTGTACCAGGACAAGTGAACTAAAGACGAACTGGACAATTATATAAAATATATAACCCAGTCACGACATGCAGAAAGACTGAAAGAAGGCAACTCGGCACCAGACAGCCAGACAGCCGGACAGACAGGAGGAGAGTCCTCCTCACCATAGAAATAGAATCCATAGAATAGCCTCCCCATTCAGGCCAATGTATTATATTTCTATGGTTCTAATTTAGGTCTTCAGCTCCCAGAGATCCCATGACAAGGTTACGTTTGGCCAACCTCTAATGGGATCATACTGAGCCTGTGGCGGTTGTATTACTGTAGCAGCAAAAACAGCACAAAGAATCTGTGTTTATTTTATTTACATAAGTGATCCACAGTAAACAGCTGTTAATTTTTGCTGGCTCTCTGCCAGTGCACTTTGCTCTTCTGTGAAAACCTCTCTCTCGCCAAACACTCTGTCTCCCTCCCTCTATCTCTCTCCCTCTCTCTTTCTCTATCGCTCTCTCTCTCCTTCTTTCTCGCATTAAATCTTTTTTGTTCATCTAACTGCAGTAATCTCTTGCTAACGTATTAAAGCAGCGCTCACTAAACTACTCTTTCTTTGGTATCGTGTTTTCATTTAATCCCATTCAGAAGTGTGTGTTTGTGCAGCTGGAAGTGTGCAGTGTCTGTGTTTAATATATATATATATATATATGTGTGTGTGTGTGTGTGTGTGTGTGTGTATCACAGGAGGCTGGTGGCACATTAATTGGAGAGGACGGGCTCATGGTAATGACTAAAGCGGAATTAGTGGAATGGTATTAAATACATCAAACACATGGTTTCAATGTGTTTGATGCCATTCCATTTACTCCGTTCCAGACAATATTATGAGTCGTCCTCCACTTAGTAGCCTCCGTGGGTGTGTATATGTTGCTTGTGCGCTTGTGCATGTCTAATTGTACTGTACACTGGTTCATGTGTGAACATACAGCTATAGTTTATACTGTAGATTACACTGTAAACCTTCCTATGCTTGTTTGTGTGTGTATTACACCATGGTAATAGACTGTGTGGATGCAATTAGTATAGAGTGATTTTATGTATTCATATATGAGGTGTTTGTTTCACAGTCTGGTACATTAATACTACTGCCCAGTTTCTCTACTACTTGTTATTATATCTATGTGCACTGATGTAATAATCAGTTTGTTAGTCCATGCGTGTGTGTGTATTTATGTGCACGTGTGTGGGTGTGCGTCTACGTTTTATGTGTGTTTGTGTGTGCGTGTTTGTGTAAGCAGAGGAAGGGAGCTGCTTGAAGGAGAGCAGTAGTGATGGAGCCTGAAAGCCCTGCAGCGCAGCTGTTCTCCCAATGCATCGTCAACTTCACCACTGAGCCTACAACACTCCGCTCTGCCAGCCCTAACCCCCACTCTCCTCTTATCTCACGCTCGCCATGCATGTCTCTCTCTCTCTCTCTCTTCATTGTTATCTCACTTGTGCTCCTCTTTGCTCTGCCTCTCCTCCAATGAATATATCACCTTATTTAGCTAAATCCAGATTTATACGGGTCTATCTTTTCCTCCATCTACAAAGTCGTTTTGGAATAGTCCCCCTGTTTCTCTTCTCCGGTATAATTAATCCTTCCCTTCACATGCCTCTTTCTTGTTGAATTTCATTTTCTTTATTTTCTTTCTTCATCTTTATATTAGCTATTTTCTCCTCTTTTCTCTGACTCTCCATTCCTGTCTTTTTCCTTCTCGCCAATTAACTACCCCCCATTCTCTCTCCATCCACCACCCCCTTAGTGATGACTGGTTAATAGAGTTGTGAGCCCTGTGAGTGAATGAGTGAGTGACTGCCTGTCGGCCTGACTGAGTGACTGCTCTGTTGATTACTCAATCAAGTCCTCTGCTCTTGTCATGCTCTGTTAGGGGGCGGGGCCAATGAGTGACGGACAGCCGTCAGAGAGGAGTGTAAGCAATGTGTCGCTGTGGTGACTGCCCAACGATTTAGGGAAATGGAGTGATAAGAGCAGAGTGGAAGAGGCTTAGGCCTGGAGGAGGAGCTGGCATTAAACCACTGCGTTGCTTTGGCTGTATGCTTTGGGTCATTGTCCTGTTGGAATGTAAATCTTTGCCCCAGCCTAAGGTCGTTTGCTCTCTTAAGCAGGTTTTCATCAAGGATTTGCCTGTATTTGGCTCCATTCATTGTTCCCTCTATCCATACCAGTCTCCAGTCCATGCCGCTGAAAAGCATCCCCATAGCATGATGCTGCCACCACTATGCTTCACAGTAGGGATGGGACCAGACAGTTGATGAGCTGTGCCTGGTTTTCGCAATACATACAGTAGTGCATGCATTCAGGCAAAATAGTTAAATTTTTGTCTCATCAGACCACATAATATATTGCTTTATGCTCTCAGAGTCGTTCGCATGCCTTTTTGCAAACTCCAGGCATGCTATCATGTGCTTTTTTCTTAGGAGTGGCCTCTGGATGGCCGCTCTCCCATAAAGCCCTGATTAGTGAAGTGATGTAGAGACCTTTGTCCTTCTGGCAGGTTCTCCCATCTCAGCCAAGGAACTTTGTAATTCTGTCAGAGTGGTCATTGGGTTCTTGGTCACCTCCCTGACCAAGGTCCTTCTCGCCCTGGTTGTTCAGTTTAGTCAGATGGCCAGCTCTAGGCAGAGTCTGGGTAGTTCTATATTTCTTCCATTTCCCAATGATGGAGACCACTGTGCTCTTGGAAACTTTCAACACTCTAGAAATTGTTTCATAACCTTCTCCAGAAATATGCCTCATCACAATTTTATCTCAGAGATCTACGGACAGATCTGTGGACTTCATGATATGGTTTCTGCTCTGCCATGCACTGCCAACAGTGGGACCTTAAACCATGTGTAAACAATTTCATTTGGCACAGGTGGACTCCAATCAGGTTGTAGTAACATCTCAAGGATAACAAAAGGACGTTGGATGCACCTGAGCTCAATATAAAGTGCCATAGCAAAGGGCTGTGAATACTTACAGTACCAGTCAAACGTTTGGACACACCTACTCATTCCAGGGTTTTTTCTTTGTTTTTACTATTTTCTACATTGTAGAATAATAGTGAAGACATCAAAACTATGAAATAACACATATGGAATCATGTAGTAAATAAAAAAGTGTTAAACAAATCAAAAAATATTTTATATTTGAGATTCTTCAAAGTAGCCACCCTTTGCCTTGATGACAGCTTTGCCCACTCTTGGCATTCTCTCAACCAGCTTCATGAGGTAGTCACATGGAATGAATTTCAATTAACACATGTGCCTTGTTAAAAGTTCATTTGTGGAATTTCTTTACTTCTTAATGCATTTGAGCCAATCAGTTGTGTTGTGACAAGGTAGGAGTGGTATACATAAGATAGCCCTATTTGGTAAAATACCAAGTCCATATTATGGCAAGAACAGAAAAATGTCAATAACTTTGATAGTTTCTTCAAGTGCTGTCGCAAAAACCATCAAGCTCTATGATGAAACTGGCTCTCATGAGGACCGTCACAGGAAAGGAAGACCTGGAGATACCTCTGCTGCAGAGGATAATTCATTAGAGTTACCAGCCTCAGAAATTGCAGCCCAAATAAATGCTTCACAGAGTTTAAGTAACAGACACATCTCAACATCAACTTTTCAGATGAGACCGGGTGAATCAGGAATCATGGTCGAATTGCTGCAAAGGACACCAATAATAAGAAGAGACTTGCTTGGGCCAAGAACCACGAGCAATGGATATTAGACCAGTGAGAATTTGTCCTTTGGTCTGATGAGATTTTTGGTTCCAACCGCCGTGTCTTTGTGAGACGCAGAATCAGTGATCTTGGATGATCTCCGCAGGTGCGGTTCCCACTGTGAAGCATGGAGAAAGAGGTGTGATGGTGTAGGGGTGCTTTGCTGGAGACACTGTCTGTGATTTATTTAGAATACAAGGCAGACTGAACCAGCATTGCTACCACAGCATTCTGCAGTGATATTCCATCCCATCTGGTTTGGGCTTAGTGGGACTATCATTTATTTTTCAACAGGACAATGACCCAGCACACCTCCAGGCTGTGTAAGGGCTATTTGACCAAGAAGGAGAGTGAAGGAGTTCTGCATTAGATGACCTGGCCTCCACAATCACTCAACCTCAACCCAATTGAGATGATTTGGGATGAGTTGGACCGCAGAGTGAAGGAAAAGCAGTCAACAAGTGCTCAGCATATGTGGGAACTCATTCAAGACTGTTGGAAAAGCATTCTAGGTGAAGCTGGTTGAGAGAATGCCAAGAGTGTGCAAAGCTGTCATCAAGGCAAAGGGTGGCTACTTTGAGGAATCTTGTTTGGTTGCTCCATGATTCCATATGTGTTATTTCATAGTTTTGATGTCTTCACTATTATTCTACAATGTAGAAAATAGTAAGAATAAAGAAAAACTCTTGAGTAAGTAGGTGTGCCCAAACTTTTGACTGGTACTTGCTGTAAATTAGATATTTCTGAAACATGTCTAAAAACATATTTTCACTTTGTCATTATGAGGTATTGTGTGTAGATGGGTGAGATTATTATAAAAATCCATTTTGAGTTCAGACTGTAACACAACAAAATGTGGAATAAGTCAAGGAGTATGAATACTTTCTGAAGGTACTGCATGAATAAAATAATATTCATAGGTTCATTAATGCATGTGTGTGTGTGTGTGTGTGTGTTTATTCTTACTTCTTTTGTTCTGATCCAGAACCCATTAACCAGAAGAGCCCAGCAGTACACTTGTTAGGTGCTATTCCAGGGCCTAGTTGTTTTTCTCCTCTGTGTTATATTAAGGCATTGTTTTAAAAGTGGTTCTCCAGCTTCTCTTTTTCTGCCAGAGTGAGTAAAAATAGAAACTTTCATGCTCTCTCAATGTACTTTCCCTCCAGGAAGTGCACATCTGTGGGGTTATTGGATTGGCTGCCCTTTTGTCATGTGGCGCCCCCGTTCTCAGGCTCCCATTGGTTGGCACCTGTGGGTCTCTTTGAAGGAAAGCCTTTCTGACGGGACTCAGGAGCCCAGAGGAGTTGTTGTGGAAGTGGTAAAGAAGGACAGTGTTGGTGGGTGGGAGGCTGGAGCACGGTGGGGGTGGTGTTGGTGGGGGGTTGGAGATTGGCGGGCTGAAGCTGTGAGGGTGGAGAGTGGTGGGGGCTAAAGCAGTGAGGGTCATGAGGGCTGAAGCAGTGGGGGTGGTGGGGGCTGAAGCAGTGAGGGTGGTGAGGGCTGAAGCAGTGAGGGGGGAGAGTGGTGGGGGCTGAAGCAGTGAGGGGGGAGAGTGGTGAGGGTTGAAGCAGTGAGGGTGGTGGGGGCTGAAGCAGTGAGGGTGGTGAGTGGTGGGGGCTGCAGCAGTGAGGGGGGAGAGTGATGAGGGCTGAAGCAGTGAGGGGGGAGAGTGGTGAGGGCTGAAGCAGTGAGGGGGGAGAGTGGTGAGGGCTGAAGCAGTGAAGGTGGAGGGTGGTGGGGGCTGCAGCAGTGAGGGTGGTGAGGGCTGAAGCAGTGAGGGGGAGAGTGGTGGGTGCTGCAGCAGTGAGGGGGGTGAGTGGTGGGGGCTACAGCAGTGAGGGTGGTGGGGGCTGCAGCAGTGAGGGTGGTGATTCGTGGGGGCTGCCACAGTGAGGGTGGTGAGTGGGGGCTACGGCAGTGAGGGCGGTGAGTGGTGGGGGCTACAGCAGTGAGGGTGGTGGGGGCTGCAGCAGTGAGGGTGGTGAGTGGTGGGGGCTGCAGCAGTGAGGGTGGTGGGGCCTGCAGCAGTGAGGGTGGTGAGTGGTGGGGGCTGCAGCAGTGAGGGTGAGGGTGGTGGGGGCTGCAGCAGTGAGGGTGGTGGGGGCTGCAGCAGTGAGAGTGGTGATTGGTGGGGGCTGCAGCAGTGATGGTGGTGATTGGTGGGGGCTGCAGCAGTGAGGGTGGTGAGTGGTGAGGGCTGCAGCAGTGATGGTGGTGATTGGTGAGGGCTGCAGCAGTGATGGTGGTGATTAGTGGAGGCTGCAGCAGTGATGGTGGTGATTAGTGGAGGCTGCAGCAGTGAGGGTGGTGATTAGTGGAGGCTGCAGCAGTGAGGGTGGTGAGTGGTGAGGGCTGCAGCAGTGATGGTGGTGATTGGTGAGGGCTGCAGCAGTGATGGTGGTGATTAGTGGAGGCTGCAGCAGTGAGGGTGGTGATTAGTGGAGGCTGCAGCAGTGAGGGTGGTGATTAGTGGAGGCTGCAGCAGTGAGGGTGGTGAGTGGTGGGGGCTGCAGCAGTGATGGTGGTGATTAGTGGAGGCTGCAGCAGTGAGGGTGGTGAGTGGTGGGGGCTGAAGCAGTGAGGGTGGTGAGTGGTGGGGGCTGCAGCAGTGAGGATAGTGAGTGGTGGGGGCTGAAGCAGTGAGGGTGGTGAGTGGTGGGGGCTGCAGCAGTGAGGGTAGTGGGGGCTGCAGCAGTGAGGGTGGTGAGTGGTGGGGGCTGCAGCAGTGAGGGTGAGGGTGGTGGGGGCTGCAGAGGTGAGTGTGGTGGGGGCTGCAGCAGTGAGAGTGGTGATTGGTGGGGGCTGCAGCAGTGATGGTGGTGATTGGTGGGGGCTGCAGCAGTGAGGGTGGTGAGTGGTGAGGGCTGCAGCAGTGATGGTGGTGATTAGTGGAGGCTGCAGCAGTGAGGGTGGTGATTAGTGGAGGCTGCAGCAGTGAGGGTGGTGATTGGTGGGGGCTGCAGCAGTGAGGATGGTGAGTGGTGGGGGCTGAAGCAGTGAGGGGGGAGAGTGGTGGGGACTGCAGCAGTGAGGGTGGTGGGGGCTGCAGCAGTGAGGGTGGTGGGTGGTGGGGCCTACAGCAGTGAGGGTGGTGATTCGTGGGGGCTGCAGCAGTGAGGGTGGTGAGTGGGGGCTGCAGCAGTGAGGGTGGTGAGTGGGGGCTGCAGCAGTGAGGGTGGTGAGTGGGGGCTGCAGCAGTGAGGGTGGTGAATGGTGGTGGCTGCTGCAGTGAGGGTGGTGAGTGCTGGGGGCTGCAGAAGTCAGGGTGGTGTGTGGTGGGGGCTGCAGCAGTGAGGGTGGTGAGTGGTGGGGCCTACAGCAGTGAGGGTGGTGGGGGCTGCAGCAGTGAGGGTGGTGTTTCGTGGGGGCTGCCGCAGTGAGGGTGGTGTTTCGTGGGGGCTGCAGCAGTGAGGGTGGTGAATGGTGGGGGCTGCAGCAGTGAGGGTGGTGAGTGGTGGGGGCTGCAGCAGTGAGGGTGGTGATTGGTGGAGGCTGCAGCAGTGAGGGTGGTGAGTGGTGGGGGCTGCAGCAGTCAGGGTGGTGAGTGGTGGGGGCTGCAGCAGTGAGGGTGGTGAGTGCTGGGGGCTGCAGAAGTCAGGGTGGTGAGTGGTGGGGGCTGCAGCAGTGAGGGTGGTGAGTGCTGGGGGCTGCAGCAGCGATGGTGCAGGGTGGTGGTGGTGTGTGCGTTTATGTGTGTGTGTATACGTGTGTGTGTGCCTGCATTCATTCGTTAATTAATTTTTGTCTGTGTGTGTGTGTGTGTGTGTGTGTGTGTGTGTGTGTGTGTGTGTGTGTGTGTGTAGGGAGATATCCCTGTGGCTCTGAGGTGGCAGAGGGCTGGGGATATAGGGTGATGACATCACTGCTGGCTGCAGAGGGCAGGGGATGCAGGGTGATGACATCACAGCTGGCTGCAGAGGGCAGGAGATGCAGGGTGATGACATCACTGCTGGCTGCAGAGGGCAGGGACGCAGGGTGATGACAGCTGGGACCTGGAGCAGTGCTGAGCCGGGATCTGGACACTGCAGGGACAGAGAGAGTCAGGCTCCAGTGATCCTAGTGACAGAAGAGGAAACACAGGTACATATAGTATATAACAGGAGCACAGCCATAACAACCTGTTCATTGATCAACCGCAGGCCCTTTTCTTTCCTAATAGAAAAGTAGGATCAAGTCTTATGCTTACTCAGCACAATTGTATGTGGTGCTCAAATTGCAAACTGACTTGTGCCTTTGCACTGTCACACCCTTGTGATTCAAGCCCCAGTTTAAAACACAGACAACACTGTCTACCTAATCATCGATCCATTTCTGTTCTTCCTGATGAAACGTAAACCAAACATATCGACACAGAGTACTGTATATAAATCCATTACCATCTATACGCAGCCATACACCTACTTTCATGTGGTAGGTTCATACTCTAGGGACTGGTTTCCCAGACACAATGGAGAATCTCCATTGAAAATACTTTTTAGTCCAGGACTAGGTTTAATCTGGGTCTGAGGAAACCGGCTCTAGGAGTCTCTGTAGCACACAGCAGACTCTTATGGGGAGACAGTGGCCTCTGGTGGTTAACATTACGCACTGTGTGTGTGTGTGTGTGTGTGTGTGTGTGTGTGTGTGTGTGTGTGTGTGTGTGTGTGTGTGTATGTGTGTGTGTGTGTGTGTGTGAGTTTATTTGTGTAAACAGAATGTTTATACACATGCATTTATACTATTATGTTTGTTTGTAAACTGATGCTTTACATTATCTCTGGATTGATAGAATAGGTTTGTAATTATTCACCAACATTTTTTAAAGGATCTTCGACACATCTATTTTTGGATTACCCCTCATCCCTGTTGCTCAGTGGTCTGTTCTGGACTATACCATGAAGCAGACTCCAGATGGAGTCAACTCTAATATTTGTGTGCAGTTGCTTCAGTCCGCCATTAGCTCTGATGCATTTGACACACACACACGTTGTTACACACGGCACGGCACGCACAAAGATAATTATGTGAAGACGTACACAGAGATACGCACACACACACATACACCGACAAAATCTGCACACATACACTTACTTTGACACACAAGCACACTATATTTTGCACATACATTTTTTATGGTTCATTGAAGTCATTGCACCTCACGTGTTGTCATATTGGTGTTGGTTTTGGCCCTAGCATTACATCGCTGATTCAAATAATCAACGCTGGATGATGAGTTGGTTATTTGAATCATCTGTGTAAAACAAAACGTGCATCCAGGGGGTCTCGGGGATCGAGTTTGGGAAACCCTGACTGATTTAGAGAAAGAAGCACACAGCTGCAGAGTGGACGTTGCCCGTCAAAAACAGGTCAGGTGTACTTGTACAGCCTGTCCACCAGGTGGAGGTATAACCCACCACGTACATCACCTGTCGACAGCTGGGGATTGTACACAGCCTCGCAATCCCGACCTTACCAGCAATGGAACTACAATATTACCGCATATATAGAAAATTAGGGAATCAGAACTTATAGTAGCCTTTCAAAATATATAATAAATCAACCAATAGCTCAATGTAATTGTAATTCATATTAGTTCATATGCAATAGGAGATCAGAAATGATCAATGTTACACTGAGAAAAGCAATAGTTCTAATAACTTTGTATAAGAAATGATCCTTTCTTCTTTCCATTTACAGTTGAGCAAATACATTGCACACCTATTGCATTTACTTGTTTTAAACAAGTTTGAAAAGCTATCGATTTGACTGTATGGAAGAGAATATGTCCTAATTAGATCAATTGAAAATAATGAGGCAAAGATTGTCTAACAGCGGGACCCTGTTACTACTCCATGACTTTTGCTCTGACTACAAACACACAGGATAGTCTGATGGAGAGGGTTAGTGGTTGGGGTAGCACTGCGCAAAATATTTAGTAATCAGTTCATCGAGGTTATACTGCATGGATGTGTTGGGGAAAATAATACACTGTCCTATGTTATAGACAGAAGAGTGCTACATGGCAGACCAATCCGGATCTCATCTCGTCATGTCCAGCCCACTCATTATCTCAGCGAATCATGGCTAGCAGAAAGGTTGCTGACTTTTTCAATGGCTAAACCAACTAGGCTCATAATTTAACAATTATATTCATATGTACAGATGGCAAACACATTTGTTATCAAGGCACATGAAATTTCACATAAACCAGAAGGCATTTCTGCCCCAATACTAATTTAGATTTTTTTTTAAAGTTTTCATTCAAAAGGCTCTCCTGTGAAGTGGGGATGCGTGATATATGCCTAGTTTTATATATGATATATGCCTAGTTTCTTGTGGTCCCCACAAGGATAGTAAAACAAGCGTGTGTGTGTGTGTGTGTGGATGACACCAGGCCAGTGCTCAGTGATGTGTGTGAAGTGAGACAGGAGAAATAAAGCAATTCTCTCTCACTCTCTTTCATACTCTTTCTTTCTTTCTCTCTCTCGCTCACTCTCTTTCTCTCTCTCTCAAACAAATTAAACCTTGGCGTGCCACTTAAATTACTTTCTCTCTATAGCGTAGCCTACCTCTCTCACGTTTTTCCTCTCTGTTACTCTCTCTACACACATAGACACATACATCTTTATCTCTGTGACATGAAGCACTCAAAACAAAGGCACCATCGACGAGGCGCACACTGAGGTTGACAGGAACAAAGGACAAGACTCACATATCTCAAGTCTGGTAATGAGTTTAGACACTGAAGCCTAAGACATTTGTGGGCAGATGGTTCAACTGTGGGCAACCCCCCCCCTTTCAGACACACAACCATCCTTCTAACACACACCCCTAACACAACCCTCCTAACACACACCCCTAACACAACCCTCCTTCTAACACACACCCCTAACACAACCCTCCTTCTAACACACACCCCTAAAACAACCCTCCTTCTAACACACACCCCTAACACAACCCTTCTTCTAACACACACCCCTAACACAACCATCCTTCTAACACACACCCTTAACACAACCCTTCCTTGCATACTCATGCATGCACCCTGTCCTCTTTCTCCTCCTTCTTCTCTGTGTGTGTGTGTGTGTGTGTGTGTGTGTGTGTGTGTGTGTGTGTGTACTCTCACTAGGGATAAATCCTGCCTCTCCTCCTTTCTATCCCTCTTCTCTTTGCCACTCACACACACGAGCAGGGCTCCCGCTGCCAAACCTCACTCACATACAAATACACACACAGCCCAGCCTCTGTGCAGTCTAGTCCACATTGGTTATTTTGGTGCTTTGACATTTTGCATTCATGGAGGACTACCACAAACCCGACCAGCAGACAGTGCAGGCGCTCAGGAACATCGCCAACCGCCTCCGAATCAACTGCATCAAGGCTACCACCGCAACGGGCAGCGGGTAAGACCCAGACACACACACACACACACACACACACAAACACACACACACAGATTACACAGTCGTAAATCTAGGGAAGAGTGTATAAAGACTCATTCATACACACAGGTGCACACATAAACACATGAAAACGTAATAACACGCACACACAAAACACACACAGTCTCGTTTTGCTAACCTTGTGGGGACACACATTTGATTCCCATTCAAATTCCTATTTCCCCTAACCCTAACCTTAACTCCAAAACCTAACCTTAACACTAAACCTAACCTATAATCCTTAACCCTAATTCGAATCCGAACACTAATTCTAACCCCCCCTAGAAATAGCATTTTCCTTGTGGGGACTTGCAAAATGTACCCAGTTGGTCAAATTTGTCCTTGTTTACTATACTAGTGGGGACTTCTGGGTAAACAGGTCCACACACACACGTGAAATGCAAAGTGAAGCGCATGTTCTCTCTGTTGTTTGAGCTATGGAGAACGAATGGATGAAACAGAAACAGGATGTATGATATGAGTCATTCGAGGAGATAGTTCTGACACTTAATCTGCTTAATATCTTTAAATTGCAGAAAACTGTGTTCTTATACACATTATTTATTTATGTCTATTGAACAGGATTGATTTTATGGCCATTGTGGCTCAATTCTTTTGTTATTAGAAATGTTCTATAGTGAACAAAATCGGGAAATGATATTGCGTCTTCATCTGTCTAACCGTGCGAGTAAGTGATGGAGGAGCGCCTCGGAGTTTGTTAGCACAGGACAAAGCGCATGGTGATGAACCTGTCTGGGATGTTGTTCAGTATTCATAATAAATAGTCAGCAATTTATGTTATTGTGTGAACACCCACTTGAAGTGCATTATTATAGCTAAATAAATAAACATCCTGTGTGCGAACAAGTGGACAAAACGGAATTTAATTTAGATTTTTGTGGGGGAAATCACAAATCTATTTGAGTAAGCTATCAATCACTATATATTGCACATAAACAAACTACCGCATACATTCATTCCATTGTGGCTCCATCCTTCGACCGTAGCCTATCCACGAATAGCCCAAGAGCGCACACAGCCTAGACAATATAAGCAACAGCCATGCAGTTGATGATTGAGAGAAAACCCCTCTACGCATTTCGTTCCCGGGGAAAGTCAAGTGTGTTTTTTTGGTT
The DNA here is from genome assembly GCF_057628025.1 of Oncorhynchus mykiss. Taxonomy (NCBI): domain Eukaryota; kingdom Metazoa; phylum Chordata; class Actinopteri; order Salmoniformes; family Salmonidae; genus Oncorhynchus; species Oncorhynchus mykiss. The sequence goes on from NC_143028.1 coordinate 66,136,131, forward strand.
GGGCTTGGCTACTTGCCAGCATTCCTGAGTTTTGTTGAGTTTTTAGAGCATCTGGTCGGTACTTTTAGTTTTACGCAGTTCTTTACACATTCTTTAAAGAGCATCTATTCCTTCAACAGAAGATGTTTAGATTATGCCTCAGTGGTTATGTTAAGTATTTCGCTGGCTGGAGATGGAAGGTAACCGTTATAGGCCCGGTGATAAATGTAACTTCAAATGGCGCCCTCTGACTGATCGTCTGACTCCGTGAAGCCAAAATGGTCCCCATCTCTCCCCAGACTCCGGTTAGTCTCATCGTAGCAGGGATAGGTCTGTGTTGTGACCGTGACCTGAACTGGCACTTTGCAAGGGGCGGGTTTACCCCTCTGATGTTGACGTCACTGTAATTGGGATAAAGAGAGAGCAGGCTGCTGAGGGGAGAACGGCTCATACTAATGGCCGGAACAGAGGAAATGGAATGCCATCATGATGTATTTGATACCATTGCACTGTTAATGCTCCAGCCATTACCACGAGCCCCTACTCCTTAATTAAGGTGCCACCAAACCTCCTGTGAGAGAGAGCCAATAGGGCATCTCGGTTTGAGCATGGCCCCCTCATTAGTATTTTGGATAGACTAGTACACTCTAAATAGTGTTACCCATCCTTCCCCAATGTGCCCTAAGATTTCATTGGCAAGCTCAGACTTTAGACTGTGCCACTTCGAATCCAGTTGCAGGCTCTGTGTCAATTCTGAATGTTTATGAGTTTGTAAAGTGGTCTGTCTGTTCTTAGTGTGTGTGTGTGTGTGTGTGTGTGTGTGTGTGTGTGTGTGTGTGTGTGTGTGTGTGTGTGTGTGTGTGTGTGTGTGTGTGTGTGTGTGTGTGTGTGTGTGTGTGAGTGAGTGAGTGAGTGAGTGAGTGAGTGAGTGAGTGAGTGAGTGAGTGAGTGAGTGAGTGAGTGAGTGAGTGAGTGAGTGAGAGAATCAGAGAGAGAGAGAATCAGAGAGAGAGAATCAGAGAGAGAGAGAATCAGAGAGAGAGAGAGAATCAGAGATAGAAACAGTCTGTGTCCAACTTGTTGTAACCTGTCTGTAACCTTCCTCCCTGCTCCTATTTACCCCTGGTCTCCCAGACACCCTACATCATGCTGCAGCGTGGCAGAAATCATGTCTGTCCTGTTCTTCAACACAATGAAGTACCGCACAGAGGACCCCAAGAATATCAACAACGATCGCTTCATCCTCTCTAAGGTGAGACACCGTAGATGAACAAAGTTCTATTGAATTTGTATTGAATTAAAGTTTGACATTTTATTTAATTGATTTGACCACCAGCCACTGTTTTGGTTGGATAAAAGACATATGTATGATTATAGACATATGTATGATTATGGTCAACATCTGCTTCTTTATGGCTGTATTGTGGCTTGTATGTATGATTATGGTCAACATCTGCTTCTTTATGGCTGTATTGTGGCTTGTAATAGATTTTTCATACATATTACAGTTGGTCTGCAATTGTCATAGGCATATGTATGATTATAGACATATGTATGATTATAGACATATGTATGATTATAGACATATGTATGATTATAGACATATGTATGAGTATTTGCCTGGCAACCAGCCACAGTGTATTTTACTCTTCCTGGTTATACAGTTATATTGTGGTTGTGGTATAGGTGTTGTTATAGTATCATATACTAGTACTACAGTAAGATGTCTGTTCCTCTCCTCAGGGTCATGCCGCCCCAGCCCTGTACTCCATGTGGACAGAGACTGGCTTCCTGAAGGAGAGTGAGCTGCTCTCTCTGTGCCAGGTGGAGTCCAACCTGGAGGGACACCCCATACCTGTAAGTGACAACTACTACACATCACCTTTAATAGCTTAGCACTAAATTATGTTTTTTCTCTGTTTTGTATCATATTGTACAACAGCTGTTGAAACTAACATTGTAAAAGTGCCCACAAAAATTATCAGTGTTATTTCCTGATAGTTTCTGGTTGCCAGCTTGCCATGGTGACATCAACATGAGGTAAATTGGTTAATAGACCAATAACAAAGCGTGTTACAAACCTCTCTGCCAATAACAGGTCGTTTTCAGTTTTCCCCTCCCCACTCAGACCACTCCTAGAGAGTCCTAGCAAATTATTTTTTGAGAAATAGTTTTTTGATAAAAAGCTATTTTTAACCATTAAATGTAAATATATTACAGTACGTTACTTAATTGTTACACATAAATATTATTATATTGATATAAAACATCTGCATTGGGCATTTAATAACCTAAGAGTTAGCCTACACCTCACCTTCAATAGCCTAAGAGTTAGCCTACACCTCACCTTCAATAGCCTAAGAGTTAGCCTACACCTCACCTTCAATAGCCTAAGAGTTAGCCTACACCTCACTTTCAATAGTCTAAGAGTTAGCCTACACCTCACCTTCAATAGCCTAAGAGTTAGCCTACACCTCACCTTCAATAGCCTAAGAGTTAGCCTACACCTCACCTTCAATAGCCTAAGAGTTAGCCTACACCTCACCTTCAATAGCCTAAGAGTTAGCCTACACCTCACCTTCAATAGCCTAAGAGTTAGCCTACACCTCACTTTCAATAGTCTAAGAGTTAGCCTACACCTCACCTTCAATAGCCTAAGAGTTAGCCTACACCTCACCTTCAATAGCCTAAGAGTTAGCCTACACCTCACCTTCAATAGCCTAAGAGTTAGCCTACACCTCACCTTCAATAGCCCAAGAGTTAGCCTACACCTCACCTTCAATAGCCTAAGAGTTAGCCTACACCTCACTTTCAATAGTCTAAGAGTTAGCCTACACCTCACCTTCAATTGCTTAAGAGTTAGCCTACACCTCACCTTCAATAGCCTAAGAGTTAGCCTACACCTCACCTTCAATAGCCTAAGAGTTAGCCTACACCTCACCTTCAATAGCCCAAGAGTTAGCCTACACCTCACCTTCAATAGCCTAAGAGTTAGCCTACACCTCACTTTCAATAGTCTAAGAGTTAGCCTACACCTCACCTTCAATTGCTTAAGAGTTAGCCTACACCTCACCTTCAATAGCCTAAGAGTTAGCCTACACCTCACCTTCAATAGCCTAAGAGTTAGCCTACACCTCACCTTCAATAGCCTAAGAGTTAGCCTACACCTCACCTTCAATAGTCTAAGAGTTAGCCTACACCTCACCTTCAATAGCCTAAGAGTTAGCCTACACCTCACCTTCAATAGCCTAAGAGTTAGCCTACACCTCACCTTCAATAGCCTAAGAGTTAGCCTACACCTCACCTTCAATAGCCTAAGAGTTAGCCTACACCTCACCTTCAATAGCCTAAGAGTTAGCCTACACCTCACCTTCAATAGCCTAAGAGTTAGCCTACACCTCACCTTCAATAGCCGAAGAGTTAGCCTACACCTCACCTTTAACAGCCTAACAGTTAGGTCATGTTCTCCTGCTCAGACATTGATGATCATGCCAGATCTTACAACGCCTGTATAGGTATTTAACGTATCAGATAATTATACCATATCATATCATATGTTACAGCAATGTGGTGCCCGACTGCACAGTCGATGATGTGGCACACAAGCATTGGTTGATGCATGCAAGGTCTGAGCAGGGGAACGCGACCTTAGACTACTCCTCACCTTTAATAGTCTAACAGTTAAGCTACACATCACCTTTAATAGCTTAGCACTAAATTATGTTTTTTCTCTGTTTTGTATCATATTGTACAACAGCTGTTGAAACTAACATTGTAAAAGTGCCCACAAAAATTATCAGTGTTATTTCCTGATAGTTTCTGGTTGCCAGCTTGCCATGGTGACATCAACATGAGGTAAATTGGTTAATAGACCAATAACAAAGCGTGTTACAAACCTCTCTGCCAATAACAGGTAGTTTTCAGTTTTCCCCTCCCCACTCAGACCACTCCTAGAGAGTCCTAGCAAATTATTTTTTGAGAAATAGTTTTTTGATAAAAAGCTATTTTTAACCATTAAATGTAAATATATTACAGTACGTTACTTAATTGTTACACATAAATATTATTATATTGATATAAAACATCTGCATTGGGCATTTAATAACCTAAGAGTTAGCCTACACCTCACCTTCAATAGCCTAAGAGTTAGCCTACACCTCACCTTCAATAGCCTAAGAGTTAGCCTACACCTCACCTTCAATAGCCTAAGAGTTAGCCTACACCTCACCTTCAATAGCCTAAGAGTTAGCCTACACCTCACCTTCAATAGCCTAAGAGTTAGCCTACACCTCACCTTCAATAGCCGAAGAGTTAGCCTACACCTCACCTTTAACAGCCTAACAGTTAGGTCATGTTCTCCTGCTCAGACATTGATGATCATGCCAGATCTTACAACGCCTGTATAGGTATTTAACGTATCAGATAATTATACCATATCATATCATATGTTACAGCAATGTGGTGCCCGACTGCACAGTCGATGATGTGGCACACAATCATTGGTTGATGCATGCAAGGTCTGAGCAGGGGAACGCGACCTTAGACTACTCCTCACCTTTAACAGTCTAACAGTTAACCTACCCATCACCTTTAACAGCCTCAATTAGGACCAGACATATATGACCACACAACAGCTCTAAAACTGGGTCATATTCCGAAGGACACACAGTAGCAAAAGGTTTTGCAACTGTAAACAACAATCTGTGTTCTTATTGGACAAGTTCAGGTAGTGCCTCACTAAACTTGTCCAATAACTTGTAACTTATAATAATAATACATTAACGTTTTCCACCTACTGAACACATACCTGCTCTCTATGGTGATAGTAACAGTCCTGTTCCTGTGTATGCGTTGGAGTTTCAGAAGCAGCAGTTTGTGGATGTGGCTACTGGCTCTCTGGGCCAGGGCCTGGGTGTGGCCTGTGGGATGGCCTACACTGGGAAGTACTTTGACAAGTCCAGGTAAGAGTTCACACACATGCACGCACTGAATTCTAAAGTGTTAAGCGTGGACTCTAGTTCATATTGTGGTATTTTAGAGGTCTTTAGAGCAGTGATCCCCGACCCTGGTCCTCCAGTACCAACAGAACACAGGTTAGTTATAGCCCTGGACAAACACACCTCATGCAACTCATTGAGGGCTTGATGATTAGATGACAAGTTGAATCAGGTGTGCTTCTCCAGGGCTACAATACACATGTACTGTTGGGGTAGTCAATGAGCAGTGTTGGGAAACACTGCTTTAGAGCATAGTGAGGTTTTTGAAGGTTCTCCATGTGTACAGTGGCTGCCTGCTCTGCTATCCCAATTGTTCTGCTCTAATTACGACAGCCCTGGCAGACACAACTCTGTTCTTTTTTACCATCCAGAAAGATTCTGTCTCAGGATCTGATTGGATCAGGTTTACATTAGTATTCATCACTCAGTCTATTGTTCAAAACCACACTCACAGTCCTCAATCTAATTAAGGTTTGGGTTCAGGTTTTGTCTCGGAATGTGGATCTCCGATATGCAGAATGCTGATATTGCCAACGTCCAAAATGTGCCCTAGATAGATTTGTACTGGAGAAGGATGTTGTGTGGACAGTGGTTAAAACTCATAACATAAGCAGATTATCAAACCATTGAATAAAAGATGAGTGTTTGTTCTGTTCAAAGGTGCCTGTGTGGCTAGAAGCCTCAGTGGAGATATGAGGGAACAGAGTAGGTGTAGGTGTGATAGAATGAGAGAGGTGTAAAGGTTACCATCCAGCCCCCTAGTCACACACACACACACACACACACACACACACACACACACACACACACACACACACACACACACACACACACACACACACACACACACACACACACACACACACACACACACACACACACACCCCTGTCTTACCCCCCATCCCTTTCTCTTCCCCAGCTACCGTGTGTTCTGTCTGATGGGGGATGGGGAGCTGTCTGAGGGGGCAGTGTGGGAGGCCATGTCTTTCGCCTCCTACTACCAGCTGGACAACCTGGTGGCCATCTTGGATATCAACCGTCTGGGCCAGACCGACCCAGCGCCCCTGCAGCACCACGTGGAGAAGTACCAGAAACGCTGTGAGGCCTTCGGGTGAGTGTGTGTGAAAGTGGGTTTACAGTGATCATCTTTGTGAATGTGCTGGGAGAACTAGTCTATGAATGTGTGAAGGCATATGTCAGCATTAGTGGGCATATGTGGAATGTATTGTTTATGTGTGTATGAGTAGAGAAAGTGTGTTCATGTGTTTCCATATGTGAAATGGGTTTTTGTGATGTGTTTCTACAGTTGGCATGCCATCATTGTGGATGGGCACAGTGTGGAGGAGCTGTGTAAGGCTCTGAGCCAGGCTCGCCACCAGCCCACTGCCATCATCGCCAAGACCACCAAGGGCAAGGGCATCCCAGGTACTCTCAGCCTCACATGGCTACTGGTTACATTATATTACTCATACTAGGCCTCTATCTCAGTGATGGGCTATGCTCTATCTCAGTGATGGGCTATGCTCTATCTCAATGATGGGCTATGCTCTATCTCAATGATGGGCTATGCTCTATCTCAATGATGGGCTATGCTCTATCTCAGTGATGGGCTATGCTCTATCTCAGTGATGGGCTATGCTCTATCTCAGTGATGGGCTATGCTCTATCTTTAATGATGGGCTATGCTCTATCTCAATGATGGGCTATGCTCTATCTCAGTGATGGGCTATGCTCTATCTCAGTGATGGGCTATGCTCTATCTCAGTGATGGGCTATGCTCTATCTCAGTGATGGGCTATGCTCTATCTCAATGATGGGCTATGCTCTATCTCAGTGATGGGCTATGCTCTATCTCAGTGATGGGCTATGCTCTATCTCAGTGATGGGCTATGCTCTATCTCAGTGATTGGCTATGCTCTATCTCAGTGATGGGCTATGCTCTATCTCAGTGATTGGCTATGCTCTATCTCAGTGATTGGCTATGCTCTATCTCAGTGATGGGCTACCCTCTATCTCAGTGATGGGCTTCCCCAATCTCAGTGATGGGCTACCCTTTATTTCAGTGATTGGCTTCCCTCTATCTCAGTGATGGGCTTCCCTCTATCTCAGTATATGCACACACAAGTCACTACTGTATAATGTGTTGCGAAGGACCTTGAACTGACCATGTGACCTTGTTTCAGTACCAGTGTTTTTACTGGTCAGGTCACATGATCAGGAAAAACTCCTGGGCCTATGTATGCGTATACAATATAATGTTGAGTATACTGTGTGTATTTTGATGTTGTGTATTCTGCTGTCCACGTTTACCAGCTGTGGAGGATAAGATGGGCTGGCATGCCAAGCCCCTGCCCAAAGACATGGCTGAGGGAGTCGTGAAGGATCTGCAGGCGCGCATCATGAACAGCAGCAAGCGCCTGTACCCTGCCACGCCCATGGAGGACGCCCCGCCAGTCAGCCTGTGCAACATCCGCATGCCCAGCGCACCCGCCTACAAGCAGGGAGAGAAGGTAACACATAGAACACACACCTCACCACAGGAGGACAGGCTAGTGGTCCTCCCCTCAGCAGCCTCCATTGCACCTTACCATTTACAGTACATCTGGGATTGTGCTCTCATCCCAATGACAGAGGTGTCAACATTATTGACTGCACTGACACTTGGGACTCAGCCCATAGTCCCAAACAAGATATCATAAAATAAGCTGTCACAACTGTTATTTATTTATTTATTTTTCATTTCACCTTCATTTAACCAGGTAGGCTAGTTGAGAACAAGTTCTCATTTGCAACTGCGACCTGGCCAAGATGAAGCATAGCAATTCAACACATACAACAACACAGAGTTACACATGGAATAAACAAAACATAGTCAATAATACAGTAGAACAAAATAAAACAAAAAGTCTATAAGTAGTGAGTGCAAATTACGTAAGATAAGGGAGTTAAGGCAATAAATAGGCCATGGTGGCGAAGTAACTACAATATAGCAATTAAACACTGGAATGGTAGATGTGCAGAAGATGAATGTGCAAGTATAGATACTGGGGTGCAAAGGAGCAAGATAAATAAATAAAACGGATGGCACTGTGATAGACTGCATCCAGTTTGTTGAGTAGAGTGTTGGAGGCTATTTTATAGATGACATCACCGAAGTCGAGGATCGGTAGGATGGTCAGTTTTACAAGGGTATGTTTGGCAGAAGTGTTTTAGGGAGCGTTTGAGAGTGATGAGGGGTGGTCGTTTGGTCGCAGACCCATTACGGATGCAGGCAATGAGGCAGTGATCACTGAGATCTTGATTGAAAACAGCAGAGGTGTATTTGGAGGGCGAGTTAGTTAGGATTACATCTATGAGGGTGCCCGTGTTTACGGATTTGGAGTTGTACCTGGTAGGTTCATTGATCATTTGTGTGAGATTGAGGGCATCAAGCTTGGATTGTAGGATGGCCGGGGTGTTAAGCATGTCCCAGTTTCGGTCACCTAGTAGCACGAGTTCAGAAGATAGATGGGGGGCAATCAATTCACATATGGTATCGAGGGCACAGCTGGGGGCAGAGGGATATCTATAGCAAGTGGCAACAGTGAGAGACTTGTTTCTGGAAAGGTGAATTTTTAGAAGTAACAGCTCGAATTGTTTGGGTACAGACTTAGATAGTAAAACAGAACTCTGCAGGCTATCTTTGCAGTAGATTGCAACCCTTTGGCAGTTCTATCTTGGTGGAAAATGTTATAGTTAGCGATGGAAATTTCAAGGTTTATGGTGGTTTTCCTAAGCCAGGATTCAGACACGGCTAAGACATCTGGGAGCAGTGAGTTAAACAAACTTAGGGAGTAGGTTTCTAATGTTAACATGCATGAAACCAAGGCTTTTACCAAGGCTTTTACGGTTACAGAAGTCAACAAATGAGAGCACCTGGGGAGTGGGAGTGGAGCTAGGCACTGCAGGACCTGGATTAACCTCTACATCACCAGAGGAACAGAGGAGAAGTAGGATAAGGGTACAGCTAAATGCTATACGAACTGGCTGTCTAGCACGTTCGGAACAGAGAGTAAAAGGAGCAGGTTTCTGGGCACGATAGCATAGATTCAAGGCATAATGTACAGACAAAGGTAACTTTGAGTACTGTCAACTAGAAGGTCGTATAATGATGCATAAATAACAGGTAGACTTATTGGCTTATTGACTTGCTTTCTTATATTGCTTTCTTATTATTATTCTTATTATTAATGACTGGTTGATTGATTGATAGATTAGTTGACTGGTTGATTAATTGATTGAATGGTTGTCTTTCTACAGGTTTCCACCAGGAAAGCCTATGGCATGGCCCTGGCTAAACTGGGTCGTTACAACGAGCGCGTAGTGGTCTTGGACGGAGACACCAACAACATCACCTACTCAGAGATCTTCAAGAACGAACATCCCAACCGCTTTGTGGAGTGTTACATCGCTCAACAGAACATGGTAGGAAATGAAACCCTCTTGAGTTGGTCCTGGTCACGGGTGATGTGGTCAGGGTCAGATGAAACCGATTGGAACTAAGTATGAACACTCTATAAACACAGACACTTTCTCTAAAGTGTCTTTCTCTAACTTTCTCTAACCTCACCAAGCTTTTAAAAGATGACCTGTCCTTCAAATAAATATTTTTGTAAAATATTAAATAAGAATTGTAGAAATGTACTCAGATTAAAATAAGAAACACAATTGCAGCAGAATTTTGTGGCTCAGTTTAGCTCTCCTCTCTCCTCTACTTACGTCTCTCTCTCTGATGCTTAACAGAATGCCCTGTCCCCAGACCTGGGTTTGAACAGAATGCCCTGTCCCCAGACCTGGGTTTGAACAGAATGCCCTGTCCCCAGACCCGGGTTTGAACAGCATGCCCTGTCCTCAGACCTGGGTTTGAACAGAATGCCTTGTCCCCAGACCTGTGTTTGAACAGAATGCCCTGTCCCCAGACCTGGGTTTGAACAGAATGCCCTGTCCCCAGACCCGAGTTTGAACAGAATGCCCTGTCCCCAGACCTGGGTTTGAACAGAATGCCCTGTCCCCAGACCTGGGTTTGAACAGATTGCCCTGTCCCTAGACCTGGGTTTGAACAGAATGCCCTGTCCCCAGACCTGGGTTTGAACAGAATGCCCTGTCCCCAGACCTGGGTTTGAACAGAATGCCCTGTCCCAGACCTGGGTTTGAACAGAATGCCCTGTCCCCAGACCTGGGTTTGAACAGAATGCCCTGTCCCCAGACCTGGGTTTGAACAGAATGCCCTGTCCCCAGACCCGAGTTTGAATATTATTTTAAATCTTTTAGATCCTTTGAGCATTTGCTCTAGCCTGGTTGAGATGGGAGATATGTGGGCTTTTTAGACTTCTCTTCACTGTCCTTTCTCATGAAATACAATTGTTTTAAGGTCTGATTGCCTGAATAAAAAAATGTTCTCTCTCTGTGTTACTGAGGCTGTTATGATGAATAATGCATGTAGGTCCATCCATCATGTAACACTGGGACTGTAAAGAGAGGCAGAGAGGCTGAGATGTGTGTCCATCCATAATGTAACACTGGGACTGTAGAAAGAGGCTGAGATGTGGGTCCATCCATAATGTAACACTGGGACTGTAGAAAGAGGCAGAGAGGCTGAGATGTGGGTCCATCCATAATGTAACACTGGGACTGTAGAGAGAGGCAGAGAGGCTGAGATGTGGGTCCATCCATAATGTAACACTGGGACTGTAGAGAGAGGCAGAGAGGCTGCGACATGACCTACTTACAGTATGCCATGCTCCCTCCCTCCCTCCCTCCCGCCATTCCTCCGATGCCTCGCCATGCTCCCTCCCTCCCTACACACATCTGGCTCTGCAGCCTCCCATACAGTATACTGCCCACCACTCACTTTCTGTCTATTTCTCTCTTTCTATCTGTGTCTTTGTGGGTCTTTTTCTTTCAAATCAAAATCAAATAAAATCTAATTGTATTTGTCACATGCGCCGAACACAACAGGTGTAGACTTTACAGTGAAATGCTTACTTACAAGCCCTTAACCAACAATGCAGTTTTAAGAAAAATAAGTGTTAACAAAGTATTTACTAAATAAACTGAAGTTAAAAAAATATATATATATAAAAACATGTTTTTAAATGTATCTTTCTGTTTCTCTCTCTCCCCTCCCCACTTATTTCACCCTCTCATTGCAATCTGCCCGTACATTAACATTTTGGAAGAGCCAGCCATTCAGGCCTGGCTGTACCGTATATAGTAGATGCCTGGCCATTTGTCTGGTTCCTCATGGTAGCCTGTTCAGATGTAGGTCAGGGCTGTGTTTGAGCAGCCGTTATAACAAGTCAGTCATGCTGAGCTGAGAGGTGAAATATTAATCAGAGAGGAGGGTGGGTGTGGCCGTCTGGCTGATCTCACTGACCGACTGGGTGACAGACTGACTGGCGGACTGGTTTACTGGCTGACGGACTGGGTGACTGGCAGACTGACTGACTGACTGACTGACTGGGTAGGTGACTGCCTGGCTGACTGACTAACTGACAGGCTGACAGGCTGACTGACTGACTGGTTGACTGACGGGCTGGCTCGCTGGCTGCTAGACTATTATCATAAAGACGATGTGCAGAAAAGAGCCAGAATGACAGGTTCAAATGAGACAGGCAGATTCTCTAATGAGGAACCATTAATATTGATAAGAGAAGCATGAGCAAATCAGAGAGGCACTGGTGTTAATGTTATGACTGATTTATGACTGCATTATGTCATGTGTTTGTGAATACTGTATCAAAGGGGCAAGCTGCAATTCAAATAATCACACAGTGGACACCCCGCCACTGTTTTTGGTAAACAGAAAGTATTAAAAAAATATATGTTGCGAGAGAGATACAGAAAAGTAGACTAATTAAATGTTCTTCTATACAATGACAGGAGTCAATAACAGGAGTTCTGTTCTCTTTGACCAGATTCAAAGTAGTGAAGAATAGGGACATGGGATAATAGTACCCCTGTTTGGTACTGCTATAGAATATGAATGAGTCCATATTACATTGAGGAGAGGAGCAGGGGGATCGGGGAGGGCTCTGGAGACAGGAAACAGGAAATGACAATGCATGAGAGTGATTCCTCACATATGGTACCGTAAGCTCCTGTGCTTTTGGACTGACTGACTTCTCACTGACTTTTACATAACTTCTGGAGGCATGAACCTTTGATTGTGATTGGCTCAGCAGTTGTCGTTCCCATGGAGACCTCACTTGACCCTTGGATCCTCAGGTCATAGAGATACAATAAATATTGTTCTATGTAATTCTGTGGTTTTGCTGAACTTCAGAAGTACTGTATCTGCAGCTGATTTGTGTTCAGTATCTTCCTACATGTCTAAGACTCAGAGAGAGACAGAGAGTGATTTTTTTGGCTCTATACCCCAAAAGTTTGGATATGAAATAAAACAATGACTGGGGTTAAAGGTTAAAGGTTAAAGTGAGGACTGACAGCTTAAAGTTGAGGGCATTTTCATTCATATTGGGTGAACTGTTTAGAAATGACAGCACTTTTTGTACATAGTCCCCCCCATTTTAGGGGACCAAAAGTTTTGGGAAAAATTCACTAATATTTTTATTTATTTTTTATTTCACCTTTATTTAGCCAAGTAGGCAAGTTGAGAATAAGTTCTCATTTACAACTGCGACCTGGCCAAGATAAAGCAAAGCAGTTCGACACATACAACAACACAGAGTTACACATGGAATAAACAAAACATACAGTCAATTATACAGTTGAAGAAAATATATATACAGTGTGTGCAAATGAGGTAAGAAAAGGGAGGTAAAGGCAATAAGTAGGCCATGGTGGCGAAGTAACTACAATATACCAATTAGACACTACAGTGATTGATGTGCAGAATATGAATGTGCAAGTATAGATACAGGGGTGTAAAGGAGCAAGATAATAAATAAAGGGATGAGGTAGTTGAATGGGCTATTTACAGATGGGCAGGTGCAATGATCTGTGAGCTACTCAGACAGCTGGTGCTTAAAGCTAGTGAGGGAGGTAAGAGTCTCCAGCTTCAGTGATTTTTGCAATTCATTCCAGTCATTGGCAGCAGAGAACTGGAAGGAAAGGCGGCCAAATGAGGAATTGGCTTTGGGGGTGACCAGTGAGATATACCTGCTGGAGCGTGTGCTACAGGTGGGTGCTGCTATGGTGACCCGTGAGCTGAGATAAGGCGGGGCCTTACCTATCAGAGACTTGTAGGTGACCTGAAGCCAGTGGGTTTGGCGACGAGTATGAAGCAAGGGCCAGCCAACGAGAGCGTACAGGTCGCAGTGGTGGGTAGTATATGGGGCTTTGGTGACAAAACAGATGGCACTGTGATAGACTGCATCCAATTTGTTGAGTAGAGTGTTGGGGGCTATTTTGGAAATGACATTGCTGAAGTCGAGGGTCGGCAGCATGAGTGACGGATGCTTTGTTGCAAAATAGGAAGCCGATTCTAGATTTAATTTTGGATTGGAGATGCTTAATTTGAGTCTGGAGTCTTGTCCACATATTCTAAGTAAGAACCATCCAGAGTAGTGATAGTGGGTGGGCAGGCAGGTGTGGGCAGCGATCGGATGAAGAGTGTTTTACTTGCATTTAAGAGCAGTTGGAGGCCACGGAAGGAGAGTTGTAAGGCATTTAAGCTCGTCTAGAGGTTAGTTAACACAGTGTCCAAAGAGGGGCCAGAAGTATACAGAATGGTGTCGTCTGCGTAGAGGTGTATCAGAGAATCACCAGCAGCAAGAGCAACATCATTGATGTATACAGAGAAGAGAGTCGGCCCGAGGATGAACCCTGTGGCACCCCCATAGAGACCGCCAGAGGTCCAGACAACAGGCCCTCTGATTTGACACATTGAACTCTGTCAGAGAATTAGTTGGTGAACCAGGCGAGGCCGTCATTTGAGAAACCAAGGCTGTTGAGTCTGCCGATTAGAATGTGGTGATTGACAGAGTCAAAATCCTTGGCCAGGTCGATGAATACGGCTGCACAGTAATGTCTCTTATCGATGGCGGTTATGATATTGTTTAGGACCTTGAGTGTGGCTGAGGTGCACCCATGACCAGCTCTGAAACCAGATTGCATAGTGGAGAAGGTATGGTGGGATTTGAAATGGTCGGTAATCTGTTAACTTGGCTTTCGACTTTAGACCTTAGAAAGGCAGGGCAGGATAGATATAGGTCTGTAGCAGTTTGGGTCTAGAGTGTCTCCCCCTTTGAAGAGGGGGATGACCGCGGCAGCTTTCCAATCTTTGGGAATTTCAGACGATACGAAAGAGAGGTTGAACAGGCTAGTAATAGGGGTTGCAACAATTTTGGCAGATAATTTTAGAAAGAGAGGGTCCAGATTGTCTAGCCCAGCTGATTTGTAGGGGTCCAGATTTTGCAGCTCTTTCAGAACATTAGCAATCTAGATTTGGGTGAAGGAGAAATTAATGGTGGGGGATTGGGCGGATTGCATGTGTATTAAATGTGTAACAAAGTTTAGTATTTATTCCTATATTCATAGCATGCAATGACTACATCAAGCTTGTGACTCTATAAAAAATACTTCTACATTAATGTGGATGCTATGGAAAATTCTGACTGAATCGTGAATAATTATGAGTGAAAAAATTACAGACGCACAAATATCATACCCCCCTCAGAAATGTTAACCTCTCCTGTTATTGTAATGGTGAGAGGTTAGCATGTCTTGGAGGAATGATATAAAATACTAAACTCTCCTGTTATTGTAATGGTGAGAGGTTAGCATGTCTTGGAGGTATGATATAAAATACTAACCTCTCCTGTTATTGTAATGGTGAGAAGTTAGCATGTCTTGGAGGTATGGTATAAAATACTAACCTCTCCTGTTATTGTAATGGTGAGAAGTTAGCATGTCTTGGAGGTATGATATAAAATACTAACCTCTCCTGTTATTGTAATGGTGAGAAGTTAGCATGTCTTGGAGGTATGATATAAAATACTAACCTCTCCTGTTATTGTAATGGTGACAGGTTAGCATGTCTTGGAGGTATGATATAAAATACTAACCTCTCCTGTTATTGTAATGGTGAGAGGTTAGCATGTATTGGAGGTATGGTATAAAATACTAACCTCTCCTGTTATTGTAATGGTGAGAAGTTAGCATGTCTTGGAGGTATGATATAAAATACTAACCTCCCCTGTTATTGTAATGGTGAGAAGTTAGCATGTCTTGGAGGTATGATATAAAATACTAACCTCTCCTGTTATTGTAATGGTGAGAGGTTAGCATGTCTTATAGGTATGATATAAAATACTAACCTCTCCTGTTATTGTAATGGTGAGAAGTTAGCATGTCTTGGAGGTATGATATAAAATACTAAACTCTCCTGTTATTGTAATGGTGAGCGTTAGCATGTCTTGGAGGAATGATATAAAATACTAACCTCTCCTGTTATTGTAATGGTGAGAGGTTAGCATGTCTTGGAGGAATGATATAAAATACTAACCTCTCCTGTTATTGTAATGGTGAGAGGTTAGCATGTCTTGGAGGAATGACATTTGTGCGTCTGTAACTCTATTTTAATACACATATAACTGAATTTGGCCCATTACTTTTGGTCCCCTAAAATGGTGGTACAATGTACAAAAAGTGCTGTAATTTCTAAGCGGCTTAGCCGATATGGATGAAAATGCCCTCAAATTAAAGCTGACAGTCTGCACTTTACCCCCAGTCGTTGTTTGATTTTAAACCCAAACCTTTGGAGTATAGAGCCAAAATAATAAAAAATCCTTCACTGTCCCAATAATTGCGGAGGTCACTGGACATGTCCCCGAGGGGTTCAAGAAGGACTAGATTTACTGCCTGGCTCCAGAGGAGGCTCATCCAGGGAGGAAGAGGAGGATGGTCCTCCTGAATTTGTGCCTATGTCTTGAATAGCACCCTATTCCCTTTATAGTATACTTAAAACCAGGGTGCACACAAAGTAATGCACTATATAGGGAATATGGGGCCATTTGGGACGCATCCCTTGTAAATGAATAGACGGGGACTTGGAAGATGTCACCCTTGGCTTCATTAAAATCATTTCCATCCATTATTCGCTCTAACTAATCTTGCCAAAGTCACCAGCCGCCATTGTTATAGTATGATGGAACCCCTTCTTCCCCTTTTCCCTCTAGGTGAGTGTTGCCACTGGTTGCGCTGCCCGTGAGAGGAACGTTGTGTACGCCAGCACCCTGGCCTCCTTCTTCACCCGCGCCTACGACCAGCTCCGCATGGCTGCCATCTCAGAGAGCAACATCAATCTGTGTGGCTCCCACTGCGGCCTGTCCATCGGTGAGTCTGTCTGTCAGCCATTCATCCACCCCAAACACCCTCACTACATGCTACTCACACAACCTCCCACCATCACCCCCATGAACTGTAACCTATCACCTTACAACCCCACCCTTTCCCCATTGACCTCACTCACTCTGCACTCTTTCTATTGGCTCCTCAAGTCAACGCATCCTCAAATGTTCTGAAAGCCTAAAGTGACTGTCGTCCTCCTTGATCCAAGTTCCTATTTTTCTTTCTCTCTCTCCACTTCTGTGTTTTCCTCCTCACCTCCTCCTTCACCCTCTGAGTTCCCTAGCCTCCCTCTCTCCTCCCCCTCCCTGACCCTGTCTGTCCTGGACGCTGTCACCTTCACCGGAGGACCTGATATCCCTCTCCTCTGTTAGTCCCTCAGGTACACTGCATGCCACCCTCTCAATCTCTGTCTGTCTGTCTGTCTGTCTGTCTGTCTGTCTGTCTGTCTGTCTGTCTGTCTGTCTGTCTGTCTGTCTGTCTGTCTGCCACACTCTGTCTGTCTGTCCTACTGTCTGCTCTACTGTCTGTCTGTCTGCCCACCTGCATGACACTCTCTCTGTCGTACTGTATGTCCTACTGTCTGTCTGACCATCTGCCTGCCAGTCTGTCTGTCTGTCCTACTGTCTGTCTGCACACCTGCCTGCCACACTCTCTGTCTGCCTGTCCTACTGTCTGTCTGTCTGCCCACCTGCATGACACTCTCTCTGTCCTACTGTATGTCCTACTGTCTGTCTGACCATCTGCCTGCCAGTCTGTCTGTCTGTCCTACTGTCTGTTTGCACACCTGCATGCCACTCTCTCTGTCTGTCTGTCCTACTGTTTGTCTGCACACCTGCCTGCCACTCTCTCTGTCTGTCTGTCCTACTGTCTGTCTGCACACCTGCCTGCCACTCTCTCTGTCTGTCTGTCCTACTGTTTGTCTGCACACCTGCCTGCCACTCTCTCTGTCTGTCTGTCCTACTGTCTGTCTGCACACCTGCCTGCCACTCTCTCTGTCTGTTTGTCCTATTGTCCTCATTCCTTTCTGGTCTTATACACCTGCATGTCTGTCGGTTCACCAGGCCTTTCGCTTTATATTGGGTTGAAATAGTATTCAAGTTTTGTTGAGCCTGCCTGGAGTGTGGGATGGATGTGGTTTTCACCAGGCACGCTCAATGAAGCACGTCTAAAGTCCCTGAAAAACAACATACTGTTTGCTTTCTGCTACATTTGACAACATTTTGGAATTAAATTATTCTAACTAGGTGAGTATGTGTGTGTTCCAGGAGAGGACGGGCCGTCTCAGATGGGTCTAGAAGACATAGCCATGTTTAGGGCCATCCCCACGGCAACCATCTTCTACCCCAGCGATGGCGTTTCTATTGAAAAGGCAGTGGAGCTTGCCGCCAGCACAAAGGTACTTATTATATCCTCCCACCAAAAATATATTGGTTCTTATCCCCATACCCCCAAAATATATTGGTTCTTATCCCCATACCCCCAAAATATATTGGTTCTTATCCCCATACCCCCAAAATATATTGGTTCTTATCCACATACCCCCAAAATATATTGGTTCTTATCCCCATACCCCCAAAATATATTGGTTCTTATCCCCATACCCCTAAAATATATTGGTTCTTATCCACATGTTCCCAAAATGCAATTGGTCCTTATCCCCATACCGCCAAAAAGCTATTGGTTCTTATCCCCATACCCCCAAAATATATTGGTTCTTATCCACATGTTCCCAAAATGCAATTGGTCCTTATCCCCATACCGCCAAAAAGCTATTGGTTCTTATCCCCATACCCCCAAAATATATTGGTTCTTATCCACATGTTCCCAAAATGCAATTGGTCCTTATCCCCATACCCCCAAAAAGCTATTGGTCCTTATCCCCATACCCCCAAAAAGCTATTGGTCCTTATCCACATTCCCCCAAAAAGCTATGGGTCCTTATCCACATACCCCCAAAAAGATATGGGTCCTTATCCCCATACCCTCAAAATGTTATTAGACCTTATCGCCATACCCTCAAAATGTTATTGGTCCTTATCTCCATACCCTCAAAATGTTATTGGTCCTTATCCCCATACCCTCAAAATGTTATTGGTCCTTATCCCCATACCCTCAAAATGTTATCGGTCCTTACCTCCATACTCCCAAAATGCTATTGGTTTCTCATCCCCTCCCACATTATGTTATTTGTTCTCCAACATTAATGTAATCCCTCTACCTCCCACACCACCCCAAAACCAGGGGATGGGCTTTGTGTTCTCACCCTACAATGTAATACCTGTTTACAATGAATTCCAATATAAATTGTACTATGTTATCTTTTTTTAGGGTGTTTGCTACATAAGAACCAGCCGCCCCGAGAATCCCATCATCTACAGCAGCAATGAGGACTTCCATGTTGGACAGGCTAAGGTGAGCACCACTCTGCTCTGAAAATGTTCGACATTACGTTAACTACACAGACTAATCACAGCCTTGACTAAACCACTTTAGTTTTCTATCTTGCTTCAGGACGTGCTATGATTAGTAAAAGGATTAGTTTAATTAGTTGTACAGCATCCATAATAGGAACTACTGTATCGCACTGAGAATGTTTTGTCTGACAACTGAAAGAGTTTCTACTATGGATGCAGTACAAGTGGTTGACTGGCTGGAACACAAGCCTGCAGACAGACAGGGTTGTCCTCTAGTAGGATAAACAATGAATCTCTCATCCAATAGTCACGAGCAGGAAGAGCTGTATGAGATGTGCTAGAGCCTTGCTGCTAACCCTTCCCTGTCCATCTCAGGTGGTGTACCAGAGTACGGAGGACAAGGTGACCGTGATCGGAGCTGGGATTACTCTGCATGAGGCTGTGGCTGCAGCTGAGATGCTCAAGAAAGGTACAGTACAACTACAGCCAGATCAACGATATAACTATGTGGGTGTGGAGAAATACTTGGAACTCCTGTCTGGGGCAATGATCTCTTTTCTTCATACGCTAATATTGGCTCCATGCACTAATGCGCTGCTATTTCATTCAATCAGTTCATTAGCATTGGCGCACAACATCTTATTCTTCTATTAGTGTTAGACTTTCTCAACTATATGTTCAAGTTTATCCAGGTTAGAAAGCTTTATCCCTCCCTCAATGATTTAAGGTTCAGGTTTCAGAGTCATTCTCTGTGTAGCTGCATGTGTCTTGTTATTGTTTCTCCACTGAAACACTCTACTCAAGGATCCACAATTCCAGTAACACATTTCCAGGTTTTCCAAAAATCCTGGTTGAAGGATTCCAGTTTTCCTGCTTCTTAATTTCTAATTCCGTGAATCAACAGTAGTGCAGAGGATTGCAGAATTCCCAGGTTTTTCAGAAATCCAGGATTTCTGAAAAACCTGGGAATTCTGCAATCCTCTGCACTACTGTTGATTTTTTAAAATTATTATTATTTTAAATTTTTTTACATTTTTACCCCTTTTTTCTCCCCAATTTCGTGGTATCCAATTGTTGTCTCATCGCTACAACTCCCGTACGGGCTCGGGAGAGACGAAGGTTGAATGTCATGCGTCCTCCGATACACAACCCAACCAGCCGCACTGCTTCTTAACACAGCGCGCATCCAACCCGGAAGCCAGCCGCACCAATGTGTGGTGCGCACCAGGAGTCGCTGGTGCGCGATGAGACAAGGACATCCCTACCGACCAAGCCCTCCCTAACCCGGATGACGCTAGGCCAATTGTGCGTCGCCCCACGGACCTCCCGGTCGCGGCCGGTTACGACAGAGCCTGGGCGCGAATCCAGGGGCTCTGATGGCACAGCTGGCGCTGCAGTACAGCGCCCTTAACCACTGCGCCACCCTGGAGGCGCACTACTGTTGATTAACGCTATGTTTTCCACCTTGTTGTTTTCCCAGAAAGGATCTTCATCAGGGTGATTGACCCGTTCACCATCAAACCCCTGGACTCCAAGACCATCATTGAGCATGCTCGCCAGACCAGGGGGCGTATCCTCACTGTAGAGGACCACTACTACGAAGGTACGCTTTTTCTGACCAGTGTTTCGACCTCCTTTGACCAAACACCAGGAAGTTAGAGAGGGACCAAACACCAGGAGGTTAGAGAGGGACCAAACACCAGGAGGTTAGAGAGGGACCAAACACCAGGAAGTTAGAGAGGGACCAAACACCAGGAGGTTAGAGAGGGACCAAACACCACTTCACCAGACTCCAGCACTCGAGGGTACTTTATGTAGTTTAGCCACATTGTAGTGTTTTAGCCATATATATTGCATGGCCTTTACATCCTGGCAACCTGAAATATTTTGCCATTATTTATTTATGAATATGCAGCCAGTGTCCTCTCATTGGCCCATAGACACTGGGGTGTGTTGTGGTGGCATGTTCCATTTGGTTGAGTGGCTGAGACGTGATGCAGTGGCATGTTCTCATTGGCCCGAAAGGCACCACGTGCTAGGTACTGTCATGGTGGGCAAGATATATTCTGTTCTGGTGTATTTTGTTTGCTGAGGAGGGAGACTGTGTGTGTGTGTGTGTGTGTGTGTGTGTGTGTGTGTGTGTGTGTGTGTGTGTGTGTGTGTGTGTGTGTGTGTGTGTGTGTGTGTGTGTGTGTGTGTGTGTGTGTGTGTGTGTGTGTGTGTGTGTGTGTGTGTGTGTGTGTGTGTGTGTGTGTGTGTGTGTGTGTGTGCCAGAGAAGCAGAGTGCTGTCAGATTTCCTTAGTGAAGTGTGTTCCCATGGGGCTTTCTGTGACCTATATATCACATAGACAGCTATGTCCAACACAGACAGCCATGCCTAGTCTTGCCCAGCCTTTGTCTGTGTAGGTTAGGTCTGGAGGAGATGAGAGTGGGGGTGGGGAGGGGACAGACTGGACCAAAGATGTGTGGCATCCAAAATCAGTAGCATCCCCCTCTCTGTCCCCTGAGGGGAGAGAAACTAGGGATAGCATGGGAGAAAAAGAGTCAGAGAACGAAGGACAGATAGAGGGTGAGAATATAGGGGGGATGGGCTTGCATAGCAACAGAAATAGATCAATGGCTTCATCCAAATGACCAATGAGCAATGAGTGGCTTCAGGTAGAACCTTTAGGCAGTGGGCACTGATCTAGGATCAGCATATCTACCCACAATCATAACCTTTAAGTGTAGCGGGATAAACACAAAGCTGACCTTAGGTCAGTGTTTGAGCTCAACTTAATCCTAGTGCCTCAGATTGGGGTCAATTCCATTTCAATTCAGCAAATTTCGGGAAGGAAATCAAATTTCAAATTGACTGAATTGAATATGAATTGACCATAACCCTGTCGCAGAGAAGGTTCTTCCTGTCCCTTCCCTTTCTCATGTCACATATTTAATGTATTGTTGCTGTTCCTCAGGTGGTCTGGGGGAGGCAGTGTGCTCAGCGGTGGTGAACGAGCAGGGCTTCACCCTACAGCGGCTGGCCGTGGCCCACGTTCCCCGCAGCGGCAAGCCCAACGAGCTGCTCAAGATTTACGGCATCGACCGCGAAGCCATTTGCCAGGCCATCAGGAAGATGCTCAGCGGCTCTGCCAACGCCAAGTAGCTCCACACCTTCCTGCCTAAGCCCCACCCGACCCAATTCTACCACCCCTCAGATAAATGTTTCATGTCACATGACACCACCCCACCTGGTAACCTCGCCCCCTCACTGTGAAAGTCCACCCCTGTGTTTACTGAAGTAACGTGAGTTTGTGCTGAATGTACATTTTGACGTAACCGTCACACATTTCACTTTTTTTCCCTCATACATTACACACACACACACACACACACACACACACACACACACACACACACACACACACACACACACACACACAAAACCCCACTCCCACTTCCTGGTAACCATGGGTCATCACAGGGTCAAGTTTAGAAATTAAAATGAGAGGTAGTCATTAGTCCTCAAAACCGGTTGGCAGGTGTAGATGGACATTCTCCATACCAAACAATCCAATAAAGACTGTACATGTTGTTACTCAATGCAGGTACCTTTATGTGATGCTCATGTGTTTTTAAACTCTTCCTCTTTGATATTTTCAACCCCAAACAACCAGCAGCAGTCTATTTTAATACTTTTATATTGTTCTGATGTAGTTCTGAAGACAGGGTGGGGCATGTGGTAGTGAAATTTAGGTGTCGTCTCCATGACATGTGGTAGTGAAATCTAGGTGTCGTCTCCATAACATGTTTGTAGAACGTAGTCCAATAAAAAATAAATACAGACAATCAAATAGAAATGTATGTGGGCCATAAATATCAGTGAAGTGAAAAGACCATACAGTTTGAACCATATGTCTCTTTAAACCACAACACCCAACTTGTACTGGACAGCTCGTGTTAGCACAGCACACATTAACTTATTTTCATCTCTACAGCTCAGGCGTAGACTAGCTAAACATATGGCGTCAGAGAACTTCCAAAATGTTGTGCGTTCAACCTTTGGCAGATATCTCACTCCATATTAACACCTTTTACCTGGATGAGCAAACAAGAAGAAGTACGTTAGCCCGAGCTGTCTGAACATACCAATAATGTTTCTATTCCATTTACATGTTTGTCATTTAGCGTATGCACTTATCCAGAGTGACTTAGAGGAGCAGGATCAATGTGTTCTCTACAGCAAATAGTTTGACTTGGAGGTCGGGGAGAGGGATACAGGGCCAGCTAGGACTTACAGTAGGGTTCAGCGTTTCCATTTGAATTCAGTCAATTCAGGAAGTGAATTGATCCTAACCCTGGATTAGAGAGAGTCTCTGTGCTTGTGGCCATGGTGATGTTGGGAGCATGCTGTTACATCTGAACTGTGAACCTAGTACAAACACCTCCTTCGTTACCTGATCTTCTGTATGTACCTTACACTTTTATTTATTAAAGCCCTCTGCATTTGAATTTTAGAGTTTGCAGGTAGTTCTGTGTGTTTTTTTTTACTGTGTATCGGTGTGTTCTGTATGTGTGCATGTATATCAGAGTGTAGATCTATTGAAAGGCAGGTTGGTGTATTTGCTTATTCAAAACATTCGTATTAGACTATTGTACACGGAAGACTAACCAAAGCGTACATTTTCAATAGATAAGACTACTAAACTAATATAAAACAATATGAAGAGTGTCATGACAAAACACTATATATACATTTTTCAGAAATGTTGGTAAATTAGCTTTGGTGTGTTTTTTCACTATCTAATCATAGCATGGGGCTGTTGAATGACATACATATACAGTATTTGTTTAAAATCTGTTTAAAATCATTTCAGAGAGACAAATAACCATGTTTTTTTTCCCTAAATGCTAAAAATTCATATGTAAAACATTTACATCTGACATCTTAGTCATTTAGCAGATGCTTGTATCCAGAGCGACTGACAGTACTGTAAGTGCATTCCTCTTAAGATAGCTTGGTGAGACAATCCCATATCACAGTCAAATATACAGGATACAAAAGTTCCATTCCAGCTAAACAATAGATATATAGCGTTTAGGATTAAAAAAATACAAATTCATACATCTAAAATCTGTTAATAAAAATCTGAGAGAAGTAATATTTTACACACACATGAAGGTACCCATAAGCAACCATTTCTGATGAAAAAAACACAAATGTGAAGAATTGGTACTTATAGCATTTTGGAAATAAACTTCATATTAAAAACAAAAAATAGTTCAAATCCATGTAAAAAATAATTGTACATTTTAAAATGGATTTTGTAGTGTGTCATTCAGTTTGAATAGGATTATAATTGCAGAAGGTTTATTTTTCTTTTCAACTCTGTACAATTTTCCATTTGATCAAAACCAGCGCCTACAGAGAGTATCCAGATATGATCGGGAAATATTGACAGATGACAGAGCAGAGTTGGTCCATCGGTCACCATGGTTACACTGAGATCCTATCAGCAGACAGTATAAGTTAAAATATACTGTATCAAGTCCTGAGATCAGTTCATCCAATGGCAGCTCGGCAATGTGCACAGGTAGGTAGCACAGTAATGTGCATAGGTAGCACAGTAAATGCCACTGCCCATTCTACTTTTGTTGTCGTGTCTTTGGCTATGCCGGATTAAGTGATATGACATGATCCTTGATGAAAACCTGCTCCAGAGCGCTCAGGACCTCAGACTGGAGCAAAGGTTCACCTTCAACAGGACAACGACCCTAAGCACACAGCTAAGACAACGCAGGAGTGGCATCGGGACAAGTCTTTCAATGTCCTTGAGTGGCTCAGCCAGAGCCCGGACTTGAACATCTCTGGAGAAACCTGAAAATAGTTGTGCAGTGACGCTCCCCATCCAACCTGACAAAGCTTGAGAGGATCTGCAGAGAAGAATGGGAGAAACTCCCCAAATACAGGTGCCAAGCTTGTAGCATCATACCCAAGAAGACTCAAGGCTGTAATCACTGCCAGGTACTTCAACAAAGTACTGAGTAAAGGGTCTGAATATTTATGTGAATGTAATATTTCTAAAAACCTGTGTTTGCTTTGTCATTATGGGGTATTGTGTGTAGATTGATGAGGGAGGATTTTTTTTAATACATTTTAAAACTAGCCTGTAACGTAACACAACGTGGAAAAAGTCAAGGGGTCTGAATACTTTCCAATTGCACCGTATATCTTAATTTGACATACTGTTTTATGGCATGCAAGAAAGTACAAGATGGATAAACATCCACAGCAACTCGCCCAAGCCTTCCCCATTTCTCCTTCTCCCAAATCCAGTCAGCTGATGTTCTGAAAGAGCTGCAAAATCTGGACCCCTACAAATCAGCCGGGCTAGACAATCTGGACCCTTTCTTTCTAAAATGATCTGCCAAAATTGTTGCAACCCCTATTACTAGCCTGTTCAACCTCTCTTTCGTGTCGTCTGAGATTCCCAAAGATTGGAAAGCAGCTGCGGTCATCCCCCTCTTCAAAGGGGGGACACTCTTGACCCAAACCGCTACAGACCTATATCTATCCTACCCTGCCTTTCTAAGGTCTTCAAAAGCCAAGTCAACAAACAGATTACCGACCATTTTGAATCCCATCACACCTTCTCCGCTATGCAATCTGGTTTCAGAACTGGTCATGGGTGCAACACAGCCACGCTCAAGGTCCTAAACGATATCTTAACCGCCATCGATAAGAAACAATATTGTGCAGCCGTTTTCATTGACCTGGCCAAGGCTTTTGTCAATCACCCCATTCTTATCAGCAGACTCAACAGCCTTGGTTTCTCAAATGATTGCCTCCCTTGGTTCACCAACTAATTCTCTGATAGAGTTCAATGTGTCAAATAGGAGGGCCTGTTGTCCAGGCCTCTGGCAGTCTCTATGGGGGTGCCACAGGATTAATTTTTTGGGCCGACTCTCGTCCCTGTATACATCAATGATGTCGCTCTTGCTGCTGGTGAGTCTCTGATCCACCTCTACGCAGACGACACTATTCTGTATTCTTCTGGCCCTTCTTTGGACATTGTGTTAACAACCCTCCAGACGAGCTTCAATGCCTTTACAACTCTCATTCTGTGGCCTCCAACTGCTCTTAAATACAAGTAAAACTAAATGCATGCTCTTCAACCGATCGCTGCCTACACCTGGCCGCTCGTCCAGCATCACTACTCTGGATGGTTCTTACTTAGAATATGTGGACAAGACTCCAGACTCAAATTAAGCATCTCCAATCCAAAATTAAATCTAGAATCGGCTTCCTATTTTGCAACAAAGCATCCTTCACTCATGCTGCCGACCCTCGACTTCAGCAATGTCATTTCCAAATTAGCCCCCAACACTCTACTCAATAAATTGGATGCAGTCTATCACAGTGCCATCCGTTTTGTCACCAAAGTCCCATATATTACCCACCACTGCGACCTGTACACTCTCGTTGGCTGGCCCTCGCTTCATACTCGTCGCCAAACCCACTGGGTCCAGGTCATCTACAAGACCCTGCTAGGTAAAGTCCCCCCTTATCTCAGCTCGCTGGTCACCATAGCAGCACCCACTTGTAGCACGCGCTCCAGCAGGTATATCTCTATGGTCACCCCCAAAACCAATTCTTCCTTTGGCCGCCTCTCCTTCCAGTTCTCTCCTGCCAATGACTGGAACGAACTACAAAAATCTCTGAAACTGGAAACACTTATCTCCCTCACTACCTTTAAGCACCAGCTGTCAGAGCAGCTCACAGATTACTGCACCTGTACATAGCCCATTTATAATTTAGCCCAAACAACTACCTCTTTCCCTACTGTATTTATGTATTTTGCTCCTTTGCACCCCATTATTTCTCTCTCTACTTTGCACATTCTTCCACTGTAAATCTACCATTCCAGTGTTTTACTTACTATATTGTATTTACTTTGCCACCATGGCCTTTTTTTGCCTTTACCTTCCTTATCTCACCTCATTTGCTCACATTGTATATAGACTTATTTTTCTACTGTATTATTGACTGTATGTTTGTTTTACTCCATGTGTAACTGTGTTGTTGTATGTGTCAAACTGCTTTGCTTTATCTTGGCCAGGTCGTAATTGTAAATGAGAACTTGTTCTCAACTTGCCTACCTGGTTAAATAAAGGTTAAATACAAAAATATCATGACTATGATTCTGAGCGATGGGTCTCTGAAAAGGAAATTGTTTAATGGCAGCGTGTGTGCACAAATGAGGTGGCAGAGATGGACTGTATTTAATCTCTCTGCAATGTGGCTCTAGAATTCCTTTGACTGGAAATATCCCGTATGAGATCTCCTCCATTCACACGTGTGCGTACACACGACATACACACTCACATACCCACCCCTGCTCATTTCTACCCCCTGCCGCCCCTAACACAGACATGCATGCACCCATCCCTGCACATAAATCCACTCGCTCCTCCCCCGCCAAACACTAACAAACACGTACCCAGACAGACACAAAGGCACATAGTCATCCATCCACTTTCAGTGGAAGCAATGTGTGTGCTGAACTGTGAATTATGATAATAGATGAGTAATGCACATTAATAAAGCATTATCCTAAGTGACAGAAAATGAGAGATGGGGAGGACAATAGTAGAGAGGGGCACATGGAGGGGGAGAGGAGCGATATAGGCAGGAAAGGGAGAGATGGGGGAGAGGGAGATATATATAGGGAGAGATGTAAAGGAGAGATACATGAATAGAGAAGATGGAGAGAAGAGGGGGAGATACAAAGAGAGGAGAGGGAGCGATAAAGGGAGAGATGTATGGAGAGAGGAGAGGGAGAGATATGGAGCAATATAGGGATTGAGGAGAGATAGGGGAGACATAGAGAGAGAGGAGAGGGAGAGAGAAATAAAGATAGAGGGAGAGAGATATGAGAGCTATAGGGAGAATGTATAGGGAAAGAGAAGAGGGGGAGAGAGTGAGAGGGATAGAAATAGTGTCCACCACCCAAAGAACATCCAGCCACCAAGCATTGGAGTCAACATCCAGCATCCCCGTGGAACACTTTCAACACCTTGTAGAATCCATGCCCTGACAAGTTTTGGCTGTTCTGAGGGAAATATTAGGAAGGTGTTCTTAATGTTTTGTACACTCAGTGTACATCTTCTTGGACATGTCATATAATTGAACACTTAAAGCCAAATTATGGTCATTCCGGAGTCTGCATTAGCCATACAAAATTTACTGCGATGCGGCCTCTGCAGAAGTCAGGGCATTCATACTTCTTGCACTTCGCAGAGAGCTATTGTGAAGGAAGCTGTCAAGGAAGTGAGTTTGTTTCTACAGGATGTACCGCCCCCACCTACCTTCAACCAATCATATCAATGCGGAGCTATACGGAACCCTCTGCATCGTTACATAATACGGACAATGCGGTACAGAGCTTAATTTGGCATCCGCATACATCCGCATACATCCATACAGAAGCGGACCACATAAAACCTTCTTAAAGGCAGTAGCCTAGTGGTTAGAGCGTTGGGTCAAAAACCGAAAGGTTGCTAGATCGAATCCCTATGCTGACAAGGTAAAAATCTGTCGTTCTGCCCCTGAACAAGGCAGTTAACTGATCCTAGGCTGTCATTGTAAATAAGATTTTGTTCTTAACTGACTTGCCTAGTTTAATAAATGTTAAATAAAAATAGGCTCTGTGTCCTTTGTGTTGTTCTGTCTATTTTGTATGAATAAACTACATTAATTATTCTGAAAGACTTCAGCCCCTTTTATACACATGGAAGTACATTTTTATTACATCAAAAAGTATCAACATTTGATATGTAAATAACAGCAAGAATAACATTTGATATGTAAATAACAGCAAGAATAACATTTGAGATGTACATTTTTTAAAAAATCTAAAAGGAATTGAACATCAAGGGACAACCTCAATTTCTCAATATTTTCACAACATGGATAGAAGGTCAGGGCTCTGTGCATGCAGGACAGTCAAGTTCTTCCACAACGATCTCGACAAACCATTTCTTTATTGACCTTGCTTTGTGCACGGGGCATTGTCAAGCTGAAAAAGGAATGGGCCTTCCCCAAACTGTTGCCACAAAGTTATAAGCACAGAATCGTCTAGAATGTCATTGTATACTGTACAGTTGAGGCCTTGCCTGAACCATGAAAAACAGCCCCAGACCATTATTCTTCCTTCACCAAACTTTATAGTTTGCATTAGGTATTTGGGCAGGTAAAGTTCTCCTGGCATCTGCCAAACCCAGATTCGTCCGTTGGACTGCCAGATGGTGAAGTGTGATTCATCATTACAGATAACTCGTTTCCACTGCTCCAGGGCCCAATGGCAGCGAGCTTTACACCACTCCAGCCGACGCTTGACATTGCTCATGGTGATTAAACCTATACTCTTAGGGGCGGCGGGGGGGGGGGGGGGGGGGGTTATTTAAGTAGTGTGTCAGACGTTTTCGGGCAGGGACTCCGCTGTACTGAACTTGTTCCACCATTGGGGTGCCAGGACAGAGAAGAGCTTTGACTGGGCTGAGCGGGAGCTGCCCTCCTGTAGGGGTGGGAGGGCCAAGAGACCAGAGGTGGCAGAACGGAGTGCTTGGGTTGGGGTGTAGAGTTTGACCATAGCCTGAAGTTAGGGAGGGGCAGGTCCTCTTCCTGCTCCGTAGGCAAGCACCAGGGTCTCAAAGATGATGTGAGCTTCGACTGGAAGCCAGTAGAGTGTGCGGAGGAGCGGGGTGACATGGGAGAGCTTGGGAAGGTTGAACACCAGGCGTGTTGCGGCGATCTGGATATTTTGCAGGGGTTTGATGGCAAAAGCGGGGAAATATATGATCTCTCCCCTGTGTGAGTCATCATATGATCTTTCAGGCATATCTTCTGACTAAAGCACTTGCCACAATCACTGCACTTATATGGTTTCTCTCCAGTGTGTATCCTCATATGTCCTGCCAAGTTTCTCATTCGGCTGAAGCATTTTCCACAATCTTTGCACTGATATGGTTTCTCCCCAGTGTGAATTCTCATATGTTCCGTTAGGGTTCCCTTCTGACTGAAACTTCTGCCACATACATTACAGAAATATGGTTTCTCCCCAGTATGAATTCTCTGATGTGCTTTTAAAATGCTACTTTTCAGAAAGCATTTCCTGCAGACAGGACATTTGTGTGGTCTCTCCCCTGAATGAGCCGCCCTCAATGGAACTTTCAACTCACTGGCTTCCCTGATCTTAGAGCTTTGTTCTTTCTTCGTCCAAGTTGTCTTTGATTTGAGTGGCTGTAACCCTGACATTAATCCTCCAGAGTCCACCCCATTGTCACTTTCACTGTTCAGAATCTGAGTTGCAGAGCAGTCTGAGTGTACTGTAGAGAGGGGTTGAGATTCACTTGTTGGTTCTGATGCACTGCGGCCCTCTCCATTAGGTTCTGTTTTGATGTCTTGTTCAGTTGTTTTGGTGGGAAGAGAGTCCCTCTCTCTGTTCTCCATAGTCTGGGTTTGGGGAAGATATAAGGGCTGAGGAGGGTCCGGATCATAGTCACTTTTTACACAGGGTAGAGTGAATATGAACTCTTTGATATCAGACTCCAGCCCTTCAAGCTGCTCTTCCTCCTGACTGGTCCCAAACTCCTCCTGTTCCTCTTTAATCTGAGTGGGCTCTGGGCCCTCCTGGCCCAGACTGGGGCTCCAGTCCTGCTGCTCAGGAGGAATGTCTTCAGGGACAGGGAGAGTGAGCTGCTGGGAGTCTGAAGAGAAGAATAGAGTATCAATAAGATGTAGTTTCAAGTTCAATGTGGCCTTGAGCCCAATTATTAGATTAACGACAGTAAGCTACAATTGGAATGTTCAATTTCATCAGTTGTAAATAGTTCTAACATCACAGCTAAACAATTGAATGAATCAGGTGTTTAGTGGCAGTGGCCTGGCTAGCCCATCTTCTCTAGACAAAGATTATATCTCAGTCTAGCATTATAACACTAGCCCACAATGCACTGTGGGATTTATTTACCGACCTGTGTCTGTTTGGCAACGCTTTACCCACTTCGAAGGGTATATCCGTGGTCGGTGGACCGTTCTGATAAAGAATGTGTTGTTTGCGTCACCGTGTGATGCCCAGGAAATAATTACATCTAATTGTTAGATGCTACCACCCCCCTCCAAATTAAAACCAAACATGGATGTCAATGATTGCGTGCGCTCCATTCTACTTCGTCTGCGGCAGCATGATGCCCATATTGCGAGGTAGATTGTTACACCAGATAGCGTGATTTAACCAAAGATTATGGTATCTACTAGAATTTTGCAAGTTTGCAAAAAAAGGTATTTCACTATACTTGTGCATGTCACATTAAAACTTGAAACAGACTTCCAGGCATTGTGCTAACGTTAGTTAGCATTGGCTGGCAAAACTACCTCCGACTTCCTTCATACTGGACACAGAGACATAAAAATGATATCCAATAGTTAATCTGATTTTGGGGAAGTAGATAAATGGCATCATTGCCAAAATCTGAGCAAGAGAACAAGTACATCGGAGTGTCTAGTTTGAGAAACAGACACCTCACAAGTGTTTAACAAGCAGCTTCATTAAATAGTACCCGCAAAACACCAGTCTCAAAGTCAACAATGGATGCTGGCCTTCTCTGCAGAGTTGCAAAGAAAAAGCCATATCTCAGACTGGCCAATAAAAATAATAGATTAAGATGGACAAAATAACACACACACTGGACAGAGGAACTCTGCCTAGAAGGCCAGCATCCCGGAGTCGCCTCTTCACTGTTGACGTTGAGACTGGTGTTTTGCTGGTGCTATATAATGAAGCTGCCAGTTGAGAACTTGTGAGGAGTCCATTTCTCAAACTAGACACTAATGTACTTGTCCTCTTGCTCAGTTGTGCACCGGGGCCTCCCACTCCTCTTTCTATTCTGGTTAGAGACAGTTTGTGCTGTTCTGTGAAGGGAGTAGTACACAGCGTTGTACGAGATCTTCAGTTTCTTGGCAATTTCTCGCATGGGAAAAGCCTTCATTTCTCAGAACAAGAATAGACTGACGAGTTTTAGAAAAAAGTTATTTGTTTCTGGCCATTTTGAGCATGTAATCGAACCCACAAATGCTGATGCTCCAGATACTCAACTAGCCTAAAGAAGGCCAGTTTTATTGCTTCTTTAAATCAAAACAACATTTTTCAGCTGTGCTAACATAATTGCAAAAGGGTTTTCTAATGATCAATTCACCTTTTAAAATGATAAACTTGGATTAGCTAACACAATGTGCCATTGGAACACAGGAGTGATGGTTGCTGATAATGGGCCTCTGTACGCATATGTAGATATTCCATTAAATAATTAGCCGTTTCCAGCTACAATAGTCATTTACAACATTAACAGGGTCTACACTGTATTTCTGATCAATTTTATGTTATTTTAATGGCCCAAAAAACTTAGCTTTTCTTTCAAAAACAAGGACATTTCTAAGTGACCCCAAACTTTTGAACGGTAGTGTATATTTCAGTTATGTGAGAAACCCTGTAAGAGACTTTGTGGCCAAACCCATGAAGTGTGATAAAACTATTTGGACATGTGCCAAGTGTATGCAGACAGGAGGAGTATTGTATGCCAGTTGAGGCAAAATGTTGCAATTATGGTAGTGAGCAAACACCTGATTCATGAAGTGCCCTGTTAGAGTGAAGGAGACAGAGGTGACAAGAGTAAGGGCTGTCCAGCATGTCTCCTATCTGGAGGCGTTGAGAAGAGTAGAAGGGAGTAACGTTGAAGAAACCATGCTGGTTGGATTAGAGACAACCGTAAACGTTACTCGCCAACACGATCCTGACATGATGCATGTTAAAAAGGTGGACTTTGTATCGTTTCTTGCACTAGTTATAAACTTGACAGCGCAAACAATGAGGAAATCTGGGAAAATAGGTATCGTTGAATTTGTATATAAGCCCTTCCTGGGTTTCAAACACATTAAAGCACTTACATTACATACAGTGCCTTGCGAAAGTATTCGGCCCCCTTGAACTTTGCGACCTTTTGCCACATTTCAGGCTTCAAACATAAAGATATAAAACTGTATTTTTTTGTGAAGAATCAACAACAAGTGGGACACAATCATGAAGTGGAACGACATTTATTGGATATTTCAAACTTTTTTAACAAATCAAAAACAAGAACAAGGAACACACCAGGCTGGTCCGAGATACTGTTGTGAAGAAGTTTAAAGCCGGATTTGGATACAAAAAGATTTCCCAAGCTTTAAACATCCCAAGGAGCACTGTGCAAGCGATAATATTGAAATGGAAGGAGTATCAGACCACTGCAAATCTACCAAGACCTGGCCATCCCTCTAAACTTTCAGCTCATACAAGGAGAAGACTGATCAGAGATGCAGCCAAGAGGCCCATGATCACTCTGGATGAACTGCAGAGATCTACAGCTGAGGTGGGAGACTCTGTCCATAGGACAACAATCAGTCGTATATTGCACAAATCTGGCCTTTATGGAAGAGTGGCAAGAAGAAAGCCATTTCTTAAAGATATCCATAAAAAGTGTTGTTTAAAGTTTGCCACAAGACACCTGGGAGACACACCAAACATGTGGAAGAAGGTGCTCTGGTCAGATGAAACCAAAATTGAACTTTTTGGCAACAATGCAAAACGTTATGTTTGGCGTAAAAGCAACACAGCTGAACACACCATCCCCACTGTCAAACATGGTGGTGGCAGCATCATGGTTTGGGCCTGCTTTTCTTCAGCAGGGACAGGGGAGATGGTTAAAATTGATGGGAAGATGGATGGAGCCAAATACAGGACCATTCTGGAAGAAAACCTGATGGAGTCTGCAAAAGACCTGAGACTGGGACGGAGATTTGTCTTCCAACAAGACAATGATCCAAAACATAAAGCAAAATCTACAATGGAATGGTTCAAAAATAAACATATCCAGGTGTTAGAATGGCCAAGTCAAAGTCCAGACCTGAATCCAATCGAGAATCTGTGGAAAGAACTGAAAACTGCTGTCCACAAATGCTCTCCATCCAACCTCACTGAGCTCGAGCTGTTTTGCAAGGAGGAATGGAAAAAAATGTCAGTCTCTCGATGTGCAAAACTGATAGTGACATACCCCAAGCGACTTACAGCTGTAATCGCAGCAAAAGGTGGAGCTACAAAGTATTAACTTAAGGGGGCTGAATAATTTTGCACGCCCAATTTTTCAGTTTTTGATTTGTTAAAAAAGTTTGAAATATCCAATAAATGTCGTTCCACTTCATGATTGTGTCCCACTTGTTGTTGATTCTTCACAAAAAAATACAGTTTTATATCTTTATGTTTGAAGCCTGAAATGTGGCAAAAGGTCGCAAAGTTCAAGGGGGCCGAATACTTTCGCAAGGCACTGTATTAAACAAAAGACAAAACCCCTACATATCTACCATACAAAATGTATAATACCACCATACAACAATATTACAATGCATGCGTGTGTCTGTACCTTTGTGTGTGTGTGTCTTCACAGTCCCTGCTGTTCCATAAGGTGTATTTTTACCAGTTTAAAAACAAATCTGATTCTACTGCTTGCATCAGTTACTTGATGTGGAATAGAGTTCCATGTAGTCATGGCTCTATGTAGTACTGTGCGCCTCCCATAGTCTGTTCTGGACTTGGGGACTGTGAAGAGACCTCTGGTGACATGTCTTGTGGTGTATGCATGGGTGACAGAGCTGTATGGTAGTAGTTTAAACAGACAGCTCGGTACATTCAACATGTCAATCTCTCTTCCACTTCAAGCCATGAGAGATTGACATGTATTTCATTAACGTTAGTTCGCTGTGTACTTTTAAGGGCGTGCCGTGCTGCCCAGTTCTGAGCCAATTGTAATTTTCCTAAATCCCTCTTTGCGGCACCTGTCCAGACTACTGAAGGACTTGCTAGGACTTGCTTTGTTGATAGTGTTGTTAAGAAGGCAGAGTAACGCTTTATTATGGACAGACTTCTCCCCATTTTAGCTACTGTTGTATCAATATGTTTTGAACATGACAGTGTTGCAGTTATTTCAGTAGCTGTAGTGTATAGTGTTGAATCATCCGCATACATAGACACACTGGCTTTACTCAATGCCAATGGCATAGCGTTAGCAAAGATTGAAAAAAGTAAGGGGCCTAAACAGTTACCCTGGGTAATTCCTGATTCTACCTGGATTATGTTGGAGGAGGCTTCCATTAAAGAACACCCTCTGTTCTGTTAGACAAGTAACTCTTTATCCACAATATAGCAGGGGGTGTAGAGCCATAACACATGTTTTTCCAGCAGTAGACTATGATCAGTAATGTCAAAAGTTGCACTGAAGTCTAACAAAACAGCCCCCAAAATCTTTTTATCATCAATTTATCTTAGCCAATCGTCAGTCATTTGTGTAAGTGCTGTGCTTGTTGAATGCCCTTCCCTGTAAGCATGCTGGGGGCAAAAGGAGGTGCAACTGGGTATTGGGAAGGTGTTCCTAATGTTTTTTTCACTCAGTGTATGTATATTAGTTTTTCTACTGATGTTTTGTACTACATTCTTATGCACTTTGACTTCAAAGGTGCAGAAAAACGAATATGGTGTATTCTGTTGTCAATTTGTTTACTGAAATGTATTTTATTACTAAGGGTTGGTAACAGGCTGATTGGTCAGCTATTTGAGCCAGTAAAGGGGGCTTTACTATTCCTGGCCTGAGGGGACACACTTTCTAGTAGGCTCAAATTGAAGATATGGCAAATAGGAGTGGCGATATCGTCCGCTATTATCCTCAGTAATTTTGCATCCAGATTGTCAGACCCCGGTGGCTTGTCATTGTTGATAGACAACAATAATTAGATCACCTCTTCCACACTCACTTTACAGAATTCAAAAGTACAATGCTTGTCTTTCATAATTTGGTTAGATATACTTGGATGTGTAGTGTCAGCATTTGTTGCTGGCATGACATGCCTAAATTTGCTAATCTTGCCATTGAAAAAGTCATTAAAGTAGTTGGCAATATCAGTGGGTTTTGATAAATGAGCCATCTGATTCCATGAATGACAGAGCAGAGTTTGCCTTTTTTCCAAACTTGTAATTTAAGGTCCTCCAAAGCTATCATTCTTTATATTACTTATTTTTGCTTCATAGTATAGTTAATTTTTCTTACATTTGCAGTACGCTTGCCAATTGATTGGGATGCCAGACTTCTTTGCTATTCCTTTTGCCTCTTAACCATACAATTCCTCATCAATCCAAGGGGATTTAACAGTTTTTACAGTCATTTTCTTAATGGGTGCATGCTTATTAGTAACTGGAATAAGGAATTGCATAAATGTGTCAAGTGCAGCTTCCGGCTGAATGTTTTTTTGGGACTCTTTACAGCAGAGGCATTACAAAGAATACTATCAACTAACATTCCATCCTCACAGGGCCCTGCGCCTGTGTAGGGATGTGACTTGCTTGGATTATCTTTCATATTGGCAAGAAATAATTTTTAAAAAACTATTAAATTGATACACACGTATAGGGTTAGGGCTCCCACACCGCCATATTGCAGTGCTTGTTTACGGAAAACGGACGTTAGACAGTGGACTATCTGTGCTAATTAGCCATATGCATCTCTGAACACCAGTGTGTAAACGGAAGACAGACGCCACAAACGTGTTGTCACTGAAAAACACTTTCGGCCAAACTGTTAAAAACGGGTAAAATAGTGTACAGTGTGTATTTTGCATTTGTTAAATAATTTTGATGTGATATAAAAGTAGAGGGATTTATGTTTCTAAAACCGTACCGCGATTGAGAATCGATTCATGTTTAATATTTAGCTTCTAGAGCCAATGGGCATTTTAAACAGAAAATGTAAGGTCCTTGGACTAAGAAGCAACGTTGGGCTTCTTGGATCCAATATTTGGCTACACCAAACTGTACCTACCTCTTAAAAAGATCTGGTTAAATCACATTCTGTTGTATCAATCTGTAGCTAATTGCGAGGCTGACTAGGAAACAGACAGGTGTGCACACAAAGCAAGAACACAACATGAAATCTATGTTTGCTTTTCATTTCGATGGGGGACTGGGGGTGATAGCATCTACAATTGTATTTAGGCCTAATTATTTATTGCGCACTGATCTGTGATACAAACGAGGACTTCCTAATCAGTACCTTCTACCGATATATGCCCGGACCTTGGAAAAGTTGCCAAACAGTCACGGGTTGGCAAATAACTCACAAGGTGGACCATGTTAAGGTCCAGCTAGAAAATATGAGCTGTGGCCTGACTAGCTTCGTCTTGCAACTAGTCATTTAAAATGAACATTAACAATTTTGACTTTTCCTTTGAATGTTACAGAATGATATCTGTAACAATAAAAGTCAAAAAGTTACTATAAATGATTATTTAAATGGATACTGTAGCTAGTTGCCGGACAAAGCTATGGCCTGCTAGGTGGTTCAATTAGATTGTTATAACGGGGTCTTAGTTATTCACTACTAACCTGCAATATGTAACTTTATGTCGGGATTGAAAGTCAAATCCAGCAGCCTTTGTAGACGTTCGATCTCCTCCTTCGAACGGGAGATTTCTTCCTGGTACTCTGCTATGGTATTTTCCACAGCCCCTAATATCTCAACTGCCGCTGCTGTGAAGCGCTCGTTTAGAAAAACCTGCAAAAGCTGAATTTTCGACATTTTGATGGAAATCTAAGTACACTTTGTTTTACTATGAAGATATGTGTTTTGCTGCTAACAAGGTGTCTAATGGTAGCAAGCATTATCAGCGTCTGGTCAGCGAAATCAAATAAAAAAGTACTTCCGCGTCAGGGAATTTCAACAAATTTCAAAATAAAGGTCCCCATGCAATAGTAGAAAATAGTAACCTGTATTTATTCATGATGTATGGAACATAATTGTCAAAATATTAACAATTGTTCATATTTGTTAATATTTAAGTATTCAATGTCCATTCAATTTGGGTTTTAAAACATGTTCAAATAAATGCCCCCAATTCAAATCACTGTATATGCATTCAGCTCATATTGGCTTATAGAGAAACAATGATTATTTTTGTAAAAGTGGGGTGGGGAGTATTCAGTAGGGTTTGTCGAATCTAAATATAGTGTCATTTCATGGGGCTCTGAAAAAATACAGATTATTGCTGGCCTTTTACTGTGGTCAAAAAGCTTAAAATTGGATGGTTTGATACTATATGGTTCAAATGTAGCACTGTACAGGAAAAACAATCAATTGTGTGTCCATAAAACCAGTGGCCAGTCTACTTCCTAGAGTCCCTAAAATACAAAACAGGTGAGTTTGAACAAAAAGCTATGTTATAGGAAGCTTTATGTTGACATTTGAACAGTGAGAGACATATCAGCACCATGGACAGCTATCATTTTAGAATGTTATGTTGTCAGCCTATTTTCAAATACTGTATGTGGCAAATATGTGGCCCAAAGCATGTCAATCCATCATTGGTAATAGGTCAGAATAATGACCCACTAGATTGAATATATCAATTACTCCCCTGGTTACAAGAATTGGGCATGAAACAGTGGTCAGTGCCATGCATACTGATAGCTGTGATCAGCATCTCACACAATCAGCTTTACTTCAACAACATTTCAGGTTCAACTAAATACAGACACATCATCGCTTGATATTCTATTCAGGCAATTAATCACAAAAGAGGGTGCACCCACAAATTCAATGTGATGGCGTATTGATTAGACAGACCACCACACCAGACATTCTTGTTATTTTTTAGCCCCGTGTAGCAGAAAATGGTAGAGGTAAGAGAAACACAGTTCTTCCATCCATTGCAATTAAAATCCCAGTTGGCAACAAGAAACAGATGTACAGATTGAGCTCTGTAATATGTCACTCAGGCTCAAAATCTCAGAGGGGGCAGAGCTGGATTTGACACCTTGACACCAATATATGAGCAGATGACTAACACATTTCTGTTGGCACGAGAACAGAAGGAATTAGATATTTCTAGGAAGTAGTTAATGAGCCTCACACACAAACAAATTGCAATGATGTACAAACACGTGATTCAGAATTAGAGATTTCTGTCATTCCACAGTATGAATACTTCTCCAATCACAAATATATCAAGTATATCGGACCAAATTATGAAAGACAAGAATTGTACTTTTGAATTCCATAAAGTCCGTGTAGAAGAGGTGAAAAAACTATATATATTGTTGTCTATCAACAATGACAAGCCACCAGGGTCTGACAATCTAGATGGACAATTACTGAGGATAATAGCAGATGATATTGCCACTCCTATTTGCCACATATTCAATTTAAGCCTACTAGAGAGTGTGTGCCCTCAGCCCCGGAGGGAAGCTAAAGTCATTCCGCTAACCTAGAATAGTAAAGCCCCCCTTACTGGCTCAAATAGCCGACCAATCAGCCTGTTACCAACCCTTAGTAAACTTTTGGAAAAAATGGTGTTTGACCAGATACAATGCTATTTTACAAATAACAAATTGACAACATAATTTCAGCATGCTTATAGGGAAGGACACTCAACAAACACAGCACTTACATAGATGACTAATGATTGGCTGAGAGAAATTGATGATAAAATTATTGTGGGGGCTGTCTTGTTAGACTTCAGTGTAGCTTTTGACATTATTGATCATAGTCTGCTGCTGGAAAAATGTATGTGTTATGGCTTTACACCCCCTGTTATAATGTGGATATAGAGTTACCTGTCTAACAGAACACAGAGGGTGTTCTTTAATGGAAGCCTATCAAATATAATCCAGATAGAATCAGGAATTCCCCAGGGTAGCTGATTAGGCCCCTTGCTTTTTTCCATTTTTACTAATGACATGCCACTGACTTTGAGTAAAGCCAGAGTTTCTATGTATGCGGATGACTCAACACTATACAAGTCAGCTACTACAGCGACTGAAATGACTGCAACACTCAACAAAGAGCTGCAGTTAGTTTTAGAACGGGTGGCTGATTAGGCCAGTTAGCCTTAAATGTTTCTAAAACTAAAAGCATTGTATTTGGAACAAAACACTCCCTAAACCTCAACTAAATCTTGTAATAAATCATGTGAAAATTGAGCAAGTTGAGATGACTAAACTGCTTGGTGTAACACTAGATTATAAAGTGTCATGGTCAAAACATGTTGATGCCGTAGTTGTAACGCCCGGGGTGTAGTGGGGAAGAAGTCAGGCGCAGGAAGCAGAGAGTTCAGGGTAGCGCTACTTTTTAATGCACCACAACGGTGAACAGACGCCAACCCAAACAAATGCCCCAAACACGGAGGACGTAAACAGTCCAGCAAAAATCCAAACACACGGACAACCGTGTACACATGTACACTGAAATAATCCCACACAACCAGCAGGTGGGCCGGCTGGTAAATAAAGCCCATAGCCAATAGCCTAAACTAAACACAGGTGCAACCAATAAACAGAAAAGTGTGAAAACGGATCAGTGGCAGCTAGTAGGCCGGTGACGACGACCGCTGAGCACCACCCGAATAGGAAGGTGAGCCACCTTCGGTAGGAGTCGTGACAGTAGTAGCTAAGATGGGTAGAAGTGTGTCTATAAAATAGCAATGCTCTGCCTTCTTAACAACACTATCAACAAGGCAGGTCCTACAGGCCCTAGTTTTGTCGCACTTTGAGTACTGTTCAGTCGTGTGGTCAGGTGCCACAAAAAAGGACTTAGGGAATTTGCAATTGGCTCAGAACAGGGCAGCACTGCTGGCCCTTGGATGTACACAGAGAGCTAATATTAATACTATGCATGCCAATCTCCCCTGGCTGAAAGTGGAAGAGAGATTGAGATTGACATGTTGAATACACCAAGCTGTCAATCTAAACTACTGGCACACAGCTCGGACACCCATGCATACCCCACAAGACATGCCACAAGAGGTCTCTTCACAGTCCTCAAGTCCAGAACAGAATATGGGAGGCACACAGTATTACATAGAGCCATGACTACATGGAACTCTATTCCACATCAAGTAACGGACGCAAGCAGTAAAATTAGATTTAAAAAACAGATAAAAAAACACCTTATGGAACAGCGGGGACTGTGAAGCCCCTATTACAGGGGCTGAGTCACTGGCTTACTGGGGCTCTTTCATACCATCCCTAGGAGAGGTGCGTCACTTGAGTGGGTTGAGTCACTGATGTGATCTTCCTGTCTGGGTTGGCGCCCCCCCTTGGGTTGTGCCGTGACAGAGATTTTTGTGGGCTATACTCGGCCTTGTCTCAGGATGGTAAGTTGGTGGTTGAAGATATCCCTCTAGTGGTGTGGGGGCTGTGCTTTGACAAAGTGGGTGGGGTTATATCCTTCCTGTTTGGCCATGTCCGGGGGTGTCCTCGGATGGGGCCACAGTGTCTCCTGACCCCTCCTGTCTCAGCCGCCAGTATTTATGCTGCAGTAGTTTATGTGTCGGGGGGCTAGGGTCAGTTTGTTATATCTGGAGTACTTCTCCTGTTCTATTCGGTGTCCTGTGT
Source organism: Oncorhynchus mykiss (assembly GCF_057628025.1). Lineage (NCBI taxonomy): Eukaryota > Metazoa > Chordata > Actinopteri > Salmoniformes > Salmonidae > Oncorhynchus > Oncorhynchus mykiss. The sequence continues at coordinate 66,177,379 of NC_143028.1, forward strand.
GAATTTAAGTGTGCTCTCTCTAATTCTCTCTTTCCCCCTTTCTTTCTCTCTCTCGGAGGACCTGAGCCCTAGGACCATGCCTCAGGACTACCTGACATGATGACTCCTTGCTGTCCCCAGTCCACCTGGCCGTGCTGCTGCTCCAATTTCAACTGTTCTGCCTTATTATTATTTGACCATGCTGGTCATTTATGAACATTTGAACATCTTGGCCATGTTCTGTTATAATCTCCACCCGGCACAGCCAGAAGAGGACTGGCCACCCCACATAGCCTGGTTCCTCTCTAGGTTTCTTCCTAGGTTTTGGCCTTTCTAGGGAGTTTTTCCTAGCCACCGTGCTTCTACACCTGCATTGCTTGCTGTTTGGGGTTTTAGGCTGGGTTTCTGTACAGCACTTTGAGATATCAGCTGATGTACGAAGTGCTATATAAATACATTTGATTTGATTTGAAGCAACACAAACATAGGCACAGACACATGCACACACACATGCGTACACACACGCGTACACACACATATGATAACATACGCACTATACATACACATGGATTTAGTACTGTAGATATGTGGTACTGGTGGAGTAGGGGCCTGAGGGCACACAGTGTGTTATGAAATCTGTGAATGTATTGTAATGTTTGAAAATTGTATAAACTGCCTTAATTTTGCTGGACCCCAGGAAGAGTAGCTGCTGCTTATTGGGATACATAATAAATACAAAAAATACAAATCACACAGTGGATAAAGTGTTACCCATTTTAATGTTTCTGAATACTACATCAGTATTTTCTGAATGCCATAAGAGATTACTTAGAGCTGACCAAGTGAAACAGTCTCCTCTCTTTAAAAAGGCCACTTCACAGTTTGAATGTCACGCCCTGACCTGAGAGAGCCGTTTTATTTCTCTATTTGGTTAGGTCAGGGTGTGATGTGGGGAGGGCATTCTATGTTTTGTATTTCTGTGTGTTTGGCCGAGTGTGGTTCCCAATCAGAGGCAGCTATCGTTGTCTCTGATTGGGAATCATACTTAGGCAGCCTGTTTTGCCACCTTAGTTGTGGGTAGTTGACTTTGTTAGTGGCCTGTATAGCCCTAGTAAGCTTCACGGTCGTTTTTGTTGTTTCTTGTTTTGTTGGTGACATTTATAATAAAGGAAAATGTACGTTCACCACGCTGCACCTTGGTCCGGTCATTTCCGTGACGACGATCGTAACAGAACTACCCACCACAAACGGACCAAGCGGCGTGGCCGGGAGGAGCAGCATTTTCTGGAGGAATGGACATGGGAGGAGATCTTGGAAGGCAAGGGACCCTGGGCAAAGGCTGGAGTGTTTTCGGCGTCCAAGGGAGGAGATAGAGGCGGCAAAAGCAGAGCGGCGACAGTACGAGGAGTTGGCACAGCGGAGCACGAGAGGCAGCCCCCCCATTTTTATTTGGGAGGAGGCGCATGAGGAGATTGGCTGAGTCAGGTTGGAGACCTGAGCCAACTCCCCGTGCTTACCGTAGGGAGCGTGGTACTGGTCAGGCACCGTGTTATGCGGTGGAGCGCACAGTGTCTGCAGTGTGCGTTCAGAGCCCGGTGCGCTGCATTCCAGCTCCCCGCATCGACCGGGCTAGAGTGGGCATCCAGCCAGGACGAATGGTGCCGGCTCAGCGCATCTGTCCCTCAGTGCATCTCTACGGCCCAGGATATCCTGCGCCCGCTCTGCGCACTGTGTCTCCGGTGCGTCTGCACAGCCCAGTGCGTCCTGTGCCAGCGCCCCGCATTTGCCGGGCGAAGGTAACCATCCAGCCAGGACGGGTTGTGCAGGCTCTACACTTGAGACCTCCAGTGCGCCTCCACGGCCCAGTGTATCCGGTGCCTACGCCAAGAACCAAGCCTCCAGTATGTCTCCCCAGCCTGGTGAGTCCTGTGCCTGCTCCCAGAACCAGGTCTCCTGTATGTCTCCCCAGCCTGGTGAGTCCTGTGCCTGCTCCCAGATCCAGGATTCCGGTATGTCTCACCAGCCTGGTGAGTCCTGTGCCTGCTCCCAGAACCAGGCCTCCTGTATGTTTCCCCAGCCTGGTAAGCCCTGTGGCAGCACCACGCACCAGGCTGCCTATACGTCTCCTCACTCCAGTGATGATCCATGGCACGAAGCCTCCAGTGATGATCCATGGCACGAAGCCTGCAGTGATGATCCATGGCACGAAGCCTCCAGTGATGATTTATGGCACGACGCCTCCAGTGATGATCCATGGCCCGGAGCCTGCAGTGAGGATCCATGGCACGAAGCCTCCAGTATTGATCCGCGGTCCGGAGCCTCCAGTGACGGTCTCCAATCTGGAGCCTACAGCGACAATCCCCAGTCCAGAGCCTCCAGAGACGATCCCCAGTCCGGAGCCTCCAGCGACGATCCCCAGTCCGGAGCCTCCAGCAACGATCCCCAGTCCGGAGCCTCCTGCGACGATCCCCTGTCCGGAGCCTCCAGCAACGATCCCCAGTCCGGGGCCTGCAGAGAGGGTCCCCAGTCTGGCGCCTGCAGAGTGGCTCCTCAGTCTGGAGCCTCCAGCGACGATCCCCAGTCCGGAGCCCCAGCAATGAGGGTCCTCCGCCCGGGGCCTGCAGCGAGGGTTCCCAGTGCGGGGCCTGCGGCGAGGGTCCCCAGTCCGGGGCCTGCAACGAGGGTCCCCAGTCCAGGGCTTGCAACGAGGGTCCCCAGTCCGGGGCCTACAGAGAAGGTGGGGGGGGGGGGGGGAGAGACGTTTTATTTCTCTATTTGGGTAGGACAGGGTGTGATGTGGGGTGGGCATTCTATGTTTTGTATTTCTGTGTGTTTGACCGAGTGTGGTTTCCAATCAGAGGCAGCTGTCTATCGTTGTCTCTGATTGGGAATCATACTTAGGCAGCCTGTTTTGCCACCTTAGTTGTTGGTAGTTGACTTTGTTAGTTGCCTGTATAGCCCTAGTAAGCTTCACGGTCGTTTTTGTTGTTTCTTGTTTTGTTGGTGACATTTATAATAAAGGAAAATGTACGTACACCACGCTGCACCTTGGTCCGGTCATTTCCGTGACGACGATCGTGACATTGAAGCATTGAATTCGGGATATTTTCACAATCCATAGAGCAACTTCATTACAATGGTGCAAAGGACATAGTTGAAAATTTTGTTCAGGAAATTCTACCTGCAAATTTCTTAGACTGTGAATGTTTAGCAGATAATTTGATTAGAATACAAAACAACTGATTGTAGAACAGAGGGATATTTGTGCAGAAAGCATAGGCCAATACCTTTTTGGTTCAAAGGAATAGGACAGAGCATGTGATATATCTAGACATTCAAATGGCTCTCTGTAAACATTCAAGCTTTTATGTAACCCATGCCCCATAGACTTTGCTTGTAAAAATGGACACGGCAAATTACCTAAAAGCTTTACACTACCTTGCATATTTAGCAAACATACATATACTATTTCCAGCATAGTCACATTTTCAGAGGAATACCCATTTGTGAAAATGTACACTAGTCATGACCAGCTTTGGCATGTAAATTGCACTAAGACAAAAGTGTCAGTTGGCTATAGTTTTCGAATTACTCAACAAATTGCTGCACAAAGCCACACTTTGTCTAGTTGCATATGACAGCATAAGATGTAGAGGTTCTCCACTTTGGTCTGAAAAAACATCCTTCACTTAAGCACTGGCAAATGCAAGGAATGTGATTACTCTCAACATAAAGACATTCCTAACAACTCAAAGGATACTATCTTCATTAACCACTGAGGATTTTAACTAAATAAGCAATTGGGATTGGTTCAGTGGTAAGATAATTGATGTGTACCTTGATCTTGTAAAAAGTATAAATGCGGATAGATGTTCTGCCTAAGGTACCTGGAACAGCATGCAATTGGTGGCGTTTTGAGAATGTAATAATAGCTGTGAAAAGCACATTGGAAAAAAGCACATTGGATGAAAAATAAATGATGTGCTAGCAATGGTATAACATCAGGTTTAGGTAGGTTATTTTCTAAATGTAATCCGTTACAATTACTAGTTACCTGTCAAATTGTAATCGGATTACATTCAGTTACTTTTATATTACTTTCCCCTTAAGAGGCATTAGATGAAGACAAAAATGTATGTTACCAATTGAACGACATCTATTGCAGGATAAATCAATGTTAACGTTTACATAGCTGCCCATATATAGATGTCAAAAATGTCTTTATGGGTTGATTATGTAGGCTTCTTCTAACCCATCGCTTTCTACTACGTATGACATGATACAATTATATAAATAAACAAGAATCAAACAGTCAAAATAATGATTATTTTGTTTTATTTTTAATTGTATATTTTATTTTTACCAGTAGGCAATTATTTTCTTGACATTCATTTACTTAAGCTCCATCTATTTCTCAATGTGCTCCACCTTATAATATTCTTTATCTTATAAATCTTATGAAGAAAGTAGCAATTATCCTTGAGGTTTTCCCCATGGAGTTATATTAGTTTTTGCATTATGCAAAAAATATAGATTTTGTATCATGCACAGCACTTAAGGGCTCCCAAGCGGCGCAGCGGACTAAGGCACTGCATCTCAGTGCAAGAGGCGTCACTACAGTCCCTGGTTTGATTCCAGGCTGTATCACATCCGGCCATGATTGGGAGTCCCATAGGGCGGTGTGCAATTGGCCCGGCATTGTCCAGGTTTGGCCTGGGTAGGCCATAATTGTTAATAAGAATTTGTTCTTAACTGACTTGCCTAGTTAAATAAAGGTTAAATAAAAAAAATATTGTTTACAGCGGACTTTTATTTTGAAGGCGAAATCCAAAAGCCGGAAGGATAAATGCGGATAGGATCTGGTTAATGTTGCTGCCGTGACGTGCATGCAAGAGTGCTGCCAGTGTAAACAATTCAAATGCTTCCTAGTCAAAGATATCAGTTTATAGTATGGGGGGTGATAAGGGACATATATAAGCCTAGGCAACCGTACCAGCTGACATGATACCAACGCCTTACTAATGTCTGAGTGATGCCCACATCGCGTGTTAATGAGATTCATAATGTACATCATTTATATTAATTAAATCTTAACCATAAATGTTAGAAACTTACTATTTTTGACTGCAAGCAGACACACTATAGTGTAGCCTACGGCTTGTGTATTTCCTGTTATCGCTAATGGCCTAGAGAAGATGATGCCCAATCTATAGATAATCTGTCTTTCCCTCAACACCTCATGGCATGGTATGTTATCTTATCTAGCTGTATACAGATCTAAATGTTGTTAGCCAATCACAGACTGTATTGTTACCAGTTCCACATCAGACAACCAATAAAAGTTGTGTCTACGGCTTTCAGAGGAGTTCATAGGTGCTATTCGGAATCCTTGGGATGTCCCTTCAATCAAATAGAGCAGTTCATAGACTTCTCCAGAGGTTTGTGCTATTCGGGATGTCCATACCTCTATCAAGTATAAATGTACATTGGTTAAGTTTAGTGTTAACTTAGGGTTCAGGGTAAGAACGTCCCAAGGAATCTGGATTGCGGTGACAGTTCATAGAGTGAGAGACTGGCACGATATTTGAGAGCTCGGCGGCGACACAGACATTCATTTTTATTTTTATTTTTTACAAGCTGCAGAAGCGATTTGAGTGTCTGCCCCAGATAGTTTCATTAGAGACGATGAAAATAATTACCCAGATGTACTTGATCCAATTGAAGAGTAAGTGGGCTATATTTGAGTTGTGATATCGTAAGGAAATATTTAGGGCTACCGTTTTAAGGCAAATGTGGTTTATTTGAAAATAATATTTTTTTGTTTATAAAAGCACGAAGGCAATATTATTTACTGTGTCGATAGCGCAGTAGGCTAGTGTACAATAACATAATTTGATGTGCTAGTATTATTTATTTAATGGATTCATTCAATTGTAAATTAAATAACTACTTTTCACTGAAGGGAAACGAGGTACAACATGCAACTTCAATCGAATACCTAAAATCATGCCTGACAATATCACAACGGTATCCTACTTTATTCAGTGAATACTGCATGTATTGCTATCTCTGGGAGTATGTTAATGAAGGCTTTTCAGCTGTTGAACTATGCCAATGTCAAACTAATTTCTAAATCTCTTTCTTTTAGCCAAGATGTGATGAACCAGAGCAACCAATCAGCTTCACTGCAGGTGCTCAACCCACCACCCTCTCACTGTTCTCCCTCCACAAGTAACCACATCCTCTTCTCCTGTTCAACGACTGTGCCACCACACTAAAAATGACTGTACATATACCCCTGTGCCCATCTCAGTGTAACATGATCCATCCAAGGCCTCAGCTGGATGCCTGAAATGTAAGCAAGATGCTATAGTATGTGTGTGTATATGTATGTATGTGTGTATGTTTGTGTGTATGTATGTATGCAAGTAAAGACTTTAGAAGATGGCAAAGGAAATAGTGATGAGAGTGAGAGCATACAGTATGAAAATAAAGACCCCTTGGGATCTAAAATGAGTGTGGGGTACCTCTTGCGTCTCCTTTTTGTCCGTTTGAGGATACTACAGTCACCCCTGGTGGAGGTTCTTGGAACACGGCGATTTAAGTCTGAGCAGAGGTTGACGAAAACCTTCAAAAGGTGGTGGTGCTGTTGCATGTTATCTTGAATACCAGGCAGATGTTTGAGTACAGAATCAAATGGTGTAAACTGAACAGGCTAAACTGGTTGAGACTCTTTGAGAAAGGGGTTCAAACAGAACCCTTTTTAGTTCCAGGTAGAAGTAGGTTTGGTTCCATGTAGAACCCTCTATGGAATGGAGCCCAAAAGGGTTCTACCTAGACACAGAAACGGTTCTACCTGGAACCAAAAAGTGTTCTCTTATGTGGACAGTGGAAGAATCCTGTTAGTTTATAGATAGCACCTTTGTATATGAGTGTAGCCTTATATGGCAGTTGTGGTTCCGTGGATATCTGTGTAAAATAAAATGAATTGGTGTTGGTAAGTTAAGATAATCAGAAATACTATGAAACATCCCCACTTTTAGCACACATTTGCAAGCAGGCAAAGTCACCTATTTGTGCTGAGGCATGTGTGATCACTCAACATTGACAGGACCAACAAAAAATACATGCTTGGGACTCCCGAATGGCACAGCAGTCTAAGGCACTGCATCTCAGTGCTAGAGGCATCACTACAGACCCTGGTTTGTTTCCAGGCTGTGTTTGGGAGTCCCATATGGCAGCGCACAATTGGCCCAACGTCATTGTTATAGCATAGATTGCTGTATAAAATCTGGACCGTTGCTTTTCCTATGGCTAAGCAAACAAGTGGTAGCATATGCTTTTTGCACGTCTCTATAACAAAGCCTATATCCTCACATACCCTCTCAATAGGAACCCTGCTTTTAACCATAAGACATCTCCACAAATGTATAGACGAAGGATTGCAATACTTGTATAGACGAAGGATTGCGAAGGATTGAAATACTTTTTTTAAACCTTTATTTAACTAGGCAAGTCAGTTAAGAACAAATACTTATTTTCAATGGCGGCCTAGGAACAGTGGGTTAACTGCCTTGTTCAGAGGCAGAACGACTGATTTTTACCTTGTCAGCTTGGGGATTCGATCTTGCAACCTTACGGTTACTAGTCCAGCACTCTAAACACTAGGCTACTGCCTAAGATGCCAGAGATTCTGAGTTGAATGACTGTTCAAAACAAAAGAAAAATTGTCGACTTCCGAGTTGTTTTGAATGGGCCACTAGAGACCTAGGCTACCTCTAACAAAGGAAAGGGGATACCTAGTCAGTTGTACAACTGAATGCACTCAATTGAAATGTGTCTTCCGCATTTAACCCAACCCCTCTGAATCAGAGAGTTGCAGGGTGCTGCCTTAATCAAAATCCACGTATTCCTCGCCCAGGGAACAGTGGGTTAACTACCTTGCTCGGGCAAAACTACAAAGAATGTTAATCTTGTCAGCTTTGGGATTCAATCTAACAATCTTTTGGTTACTGGCCTAACGCTCTAACACTAGGCTACCAAGAAGCCCTTGTGTTTGTATTGATGCGAGAAATAGGCCTATCTACACAGTAATGATGGCTGCAATATTAACTAGCCTAATAATTGTTGCATTGGGGCGCTAGGCCTATTTTAGCTAAATCGAAAATGAAATTGATTAACTGAACAGACACAAACTAACACGTAACACATGTAGACGTTAAGGCTTTTATGGTGAGATCATTCATAATAAACTTACACGCAAACTGACACCTGTCGTGTCAATGACACGTTACGAGAAGTGAACACCACGTCTACATGACGTGTATGTGTCACGTGTTGTGAAACCGTCGGCAGTTTGACTCTTTACAAACAAACTTGTCTCCATTGACAGTCCATGTTAATTCATGCCGTTATTATTATGGCGCTAGGACTTGGTGAGAGGTATCAGTAGCTTCACGAGACTTAATTCTGGCATGAATCACCCCCCATATCGGCTTGTCTTTTTGAACCTGCACGAGGTAAAATTGTTATACCGCCACCTGCTGTAATGGAAATGTAGCGCATCTGAAATGAACAATCTCCACCTGGCTGTGTTCCAATTCTATAATGCAAATCAAATACACAGCAAAAGTTGTGGACTAACTTTCCACTATATATATTCACTGTGAAATATCCTACAACTCTACCTGATGTATGACTAACAATAAAGGTTGAGAAAGTACTCAATTTATTTGAGCCCCTGTACAAACAAATCTATAAAAATAACCGACAACAAAAACGTAAAAATGATAAACTAATTAAAAATAACATTTTATTAAGAAGAAGCATGATACACCAATCCACTCTAAGATACTCAGAACAACATAGCCCCAGTCCATGTAATGCCATGCCATGTCAGGTTTATGAGAAAGAACACCATGCAGTGGTGTCAAACACACTACACAGACATAAGAGGTCATGACAGACTAGAGCTGGTGAGGTGACAGTCCAACATTTGAACCAGGTGCCTTCTGCATGAAACAAAATATGTGCTGATTTTAGTACAGCTACAAGACAGTCACTGAAATGTATTGTGTATAATTCTAAGCAAAAGGAAGGTAACTACATACATGTATGCTTAAAAATGCATTGTTCTGCTTATCCCTTAATACATTCAGCCAATATCATTGACCTGATGGGTTTGTTTGTCCTCCTACTACAGGTATAAATGTAGCATGCCCTTTCCCCTCCCTGAGGGTGACCCAGCAGTTGGATTTTTAACCGGAATCGGCAAGACAATATAAAGCTGATTTTCTGCTCATGGTGAGGCTTTTTATTTGCAGTGAGGAAATAGTGGGCAAAGTTTTACAATATTTACAAAACAAAATAGACTGTTGGTTGCAACAGGATCATAAACTGTTCCACATAAGAGCTTGTTCAAATAAAAATCCAGGCTAATAATGTCAATTAAAACAGCAGCATGCCAACTTTTCCTGGCTCTGTCCTGTCTCAAACAACGAAATGGCAAGGTTTAAATACAGCTACCCATAATGCAACGGCCAATGAGAATACATTCACAAAATGGTGATCAATTGACAAAGGCAACTATTACAATACATGTGTAATATTCCCGGGAGGGACTTATAAAGGTGCTACAACATGCTTTATAAGTCCCTCCCAGGACAACATGCTTTATAAGTCCCTCCCAGGAATATGCTACTTCCGAGTACCCCGTACCATGAATTAACCATGCACTCGAACACTCCCACTGTTTACCTGTCAAACTCTGATCAGGAAATGGACAGACCACCCTCAACAAATCACAGGAATAAACAAGGTAATCATTCACATTTCTTTAAATTAGCCTTCACATTTTAAATGTTACACATGATCACATTTTAGTTGAACTTTCTGATCGTTAAATGCATTAACAGACAGAGTAATATTATCAGAGACGCACTAAAGAAGGTTTTGTCGCCAAACCAATTTCCAACGTGCCAATGGGCGGATTCGATTATGCTGAAGCAGCAGTTTATGGCCCATGACATGAAAGGACAAAAGCGGTGAGGAAAAAGCACTCTTCTCAAATGAAATAGTCATCTGCACTGCTTGGTCATGTCGCCAACAAGGAAGCATGGTGAATCGGCCAGAACATAAATCTCTTTCCCATAAATGATGTTTGAATTGTCAAACTAGTTTTTATTGGGAAGGCAGATAAAGTTTTTTTTTTATCAAAAGCAATCACCTCTGCATGTGAAAACACAGAATCCTACTCATTATGCCACATGTTAATTACGTCACTTTTGTTTTTAGCCGACTTCACCGTGGGCTTTGAATGGGGAACCTGGCTCATGCCAGCAGCACGGTTCCAAAACAAATGCAATCAACTTTCACATGGTGCAAAACACGACTACCAGGGCGCCGGTCCAGATGAATAAAAGTCCCTCAATCTCAAACGCGTTTATTTTCCCAGGTGATCAACTATCAACATATCGGGCTTCTTATCATAAACCGTTTGTCATGTCTGGTCATTTATATAATAAGCAAGGCTTTATATTAAGTGATGATGACATAGGATGATCATCACCAGGGGTGAATTCCATTTAAAATCCAGTCAATTCAGAAAATAAACCAAATTCCAATTCCACATCTTCATAATTGAAAAGTGTTGAGGAGAATTGGAATTTCAATTAACTTCCTGAATTGACTGAAATTTAAATGGAATTAAACCCAACCCTGATCATCACACCCTCAAAATGTAAACATCCTTTAATGTATTTAGATAACACCAATGTACTAGATTGCTGTGACTTTATAGGGGATAGTCCAAGTGGGGGAGAGGATTAATGTTGGAACAAATGTAAAAATCTTACTGTGGAAACCAAAATAACTAAGTTTTACAAAACATATTATATACATTTGTGCCATGCTCAGAAGGGTTATGAAACATCAGTGTTTTACAATGGAAAGGTCCTCCTACAAGGGAGAGTACAATTTTGCCCCAGCAGCACTGTCATGTTTATCCCTCTGGGTTCATTCTCCTCCTCAGTTCTTACAAGTGAAGCATTTACCACAAAGTCAGCAATGTGGTTTCTCTCCTGTGTGATGTCTTCGCTGGTGCCATTTTAGATTTTAGCATTTTAGCATTCTACACACATGGTTCCACTTATATGGTCTCTCATCTGATGGTGCATCTCACATGTGTGAATCCTAATATGGCCTTTCAGGCTTTTCATCTGGCTGAAGCATTTGCCACATTCTTTGCACGGATACGGTTTCTCTCCAGTGTACTGTCCTCATATGTATGGTCAGGGTTTTCTTCTGACTGAAGCATTTGCCACAATCACTGCACTGATACGGTTTCTCTCCAGTATGTATCCTCATATGGTCTGTCAGGTTTCTAATCCGGATAAAGCATTTGCCACAATCTTTGCACTGATATGGTTTCTCCCCAGTGTGACTTCTCGTATGTTCTGTCAAGGTTCCCTTTTCTCTGAAACTTTTGCCACATACATTACAGCAATATGGTTTCATGCCAGTGTGAATTCTCTGATGAGTTTTTAAAATGCTACTTTTCAGAAAGCATTTCCTGCAGACAGGACACCTGTGTGGTCTCTCCCCTGAATGAGCCGCCCTCAATGGAACTTTCAACTCACTGGCTTCCCTGATCTTAGAGCTTTGTCCTTTCTTTGTCAATGTTCTCTTTGATTTGAGTGGCTGTAACCCTGACATTAGTCCTCCACCATCCCCACCATTGTCACTTTCACTGTTTCCAATCTGAGCTGCAGAACAGTCTGAATTTACTGGAGAGAGGGGCTGTAATTCATTGTTTGGTTCGGATTCTCCGTAGGCCTCTCCATGTTCTGTTTTGATGTCTTGTTCAATTGTTTTGGTGGGTAGAGAGTCCCTATCTCTGTTCTCCACAGTATGGATTTGGTAACAATGTGAGGACTGGGATGGGTCCCTTTTCACACAGGTAGAAATTAATATGAACTCTTTGGTATCAGACTCCAGCCCCTGAAGCTGCTCTTCCTCCTGACTGGTCCCAAACTCCTCCTGTTCCTCTTTAATCTGTTTGGGCTCTGGGTCGCCCTGGCCCGGACTGGTGCTCCACTCCTGCTCACAGTGCTGCTTCTCAGGGGGAACTTCTCCAGGTACAGGAAATGTGAGCTGCTGGGGATCTGAGACGATAGGATAAATTATTAGTATTCAATAGCTCTGAGCCAAGTTCAAATGAATATTAATGTTCATATATACTGAACAAAAATATAAAACACAACATCCAACAAATTCAAAGATTCTACTGAGTTACAGTTCATATAAGGAAATTAGTCAATTGAAATGAATTCATTAGCCCCTAATTTACATATTTCTCATGACTGGGAATGCAGATATGCATCTGTTGGTCAGATACCTTTAAAAAAGTAGGGGCGTGAATCAGAAAACCAGTCAGTATCTGGTGTGATCCTCATTTGCCTCATGCAGCGCAACACAATTCCTTCACATAGAGTTGATTGAGCTATTGATTGTGGAATGTTGGAACTATGGAATGTTTTCCCACTCCTTTTCAATGGCTGTGTTAAGTTGCTGGACATTGGCATAAACTGTAAAATGCTGTCATACACGTCAATCCAGACTATTCCAAAATGCTCAATAGGTGACATGTCTGGGGAGTACTCAGGCCATGGAAGAACTGGAACATTTTCATCTTCCAGGAATTGTGTACAGATCCTTGCGACATGGGGCCGTGCATTATCATGCTGAAACATGAGGTGATGGTGGCGGATGAATGGTATGACAATGGGCCTCAGGATCTCATCAAGGTATCTCTGTGCATTCAAATTGCCATCAATCAAATGCTATGTGTTTGTAGATTACACCTGCCCATACCATAACCCCACCATGGGGCACTCTGTTCACAATGTTGACATCAGCAAACCGCTCATCCACATGAGATCCATACACGTGGTCTGCGGTTGTGATGCCAGTTGGACGTACTGCCAAATTCTCTAAAATGAGATTGGAGGTGGAATATGGTAGACAAATTACCATTCAATTCTCTGGCAACAACTCATGCCAATTGCACACTCCCTCAACTTGAGACATCTGTGGCATTGTATTGTGTGACAAAATTGCACATTTTAGAGTGGCCTTTTGTCACCAGCACAAGGTGCACTTGTGTAATGATCATGCTGTTTAAATCAGCTTCTTGATATGTCACACCTGTCAGGTGGATGATTTATCTTGGTAAAGGAGAAACGCCCACTAACAAGGAAGTAAATACATTTATTCCCAAAACTTGAGAGAAAAGCTTTTTGTGTGTATGGAACATTTCTGGGATATTTTATTTCAGCTCATGAAACATGGGACCAACACTTGCGTTTATATTTTTGTTTAGTAGAATCAGCAAACGTTGGTTAATCGGTTGATTACCAGGCCTGACTGGTTCAATCACACTGATTGATCTAGCAGCGGTCATAATTCACTACTGACCTGCTCTATGTAACATTATGTCGGGTTGGAAAACCAAATCCAGCAGCTTCCGTAGACGATCGATCTCCTCCTTCGAACGGGAGATTTCTTCCTGGTACTCTGCTATGGTATTTTCCACTGCCCCAAATATCTCAACAGCCACCGCTGTTAATCGCTCGTTTAGATAATCCTGTAACCGCTGCATTTTAGACATTTTGAGGGGAAGTAAAGTGGAAACGTTTAGCCTATTTTCTGTGGAAGCTGGCTAGCTAGCCATCCCCCTCGAGGTAAACAGCAAAGACATTTTCATGTTGTATCTGTAAACAAGGCTAACTCTTCTTCTTCGTGTGGTTTCCCGGCAGACGTACTAGACGCTTTATTTCGTTTTGCTGCCCTTCACAGGTCGGAGAGTGAATTGCATATTTTGTTCACAATTAAGTCAAATCACGTACGCAGTGAAATGCTGACTTACAGGCTCTAACCAATAGTGCGGAGAAAAAAAGTATGTGTGTGTGTGTGTGTGTGTGTGTTTAGGTAAGTAAAGAAATAAAACAACAGTAAAAAGACATTTGAAAATAAGAGTAGCAAGGCTATATACAGACACCGGTTAGTCAGGCTTATTGAGGCAGTATGTACATGTGGGTATGGTTAAAGTGACTATGCATATATGATGAACAAAGAGTAGCAGTAGTGTAAAAAGAGGGGTTGGCAGGTGGTGGGACACAATGCAGATAGCCCGGTTAGCCAATGTGCGGGAGCACTGGTTGATAGGGCCAATTGAGGTAGTATGTACATGAATGTATAGTTAAAGTGACTATGCATATAAGATAAACAGAGAGTAGCAGCAGCGTAAAAGAGGGGTTGCGGTGGGGGCACACAATGCAAATAGTCAGGGTAATCATTTGGTTACCTGTTCAGGAGTCTTATGGCTTGGGGGTAAAAACTGTTGAGAAGCCTTTTTGTCCTAGACTTGGCACTCCGGTACCGCTTGCCATGCGGTAGTAGAGAGAACAGTCTATAACTGGGGTGGCTGGGATCTTTGACAATTTTCAGGGCCTTCCTCTGACACCGCCTGGTGTAGAGGTCCTGGATGGCAGGCAGCTTTGCCCCAGTGATGTACTGGGCTGTACGCACTACCCTCTGAAGTGCCTTGCGGTCGGAGAATGAGCAATTGCCGTACCAGGCAGTGATGCAACCGGTCAGGATGCTTTCAATGGTGCAGCTGTAGAACATTTTGAGGATCTCAGGACCCATGCCAAATCTTTTTAGTTTCCTGAGGGGGAATAGGCTTTGTCGTGCCCTCTTCACGACTGTCTTGGTGTGTTTGGACCATTCTAGTTTGTTGTTGATGTGGACACCAAGGAATTTGAAGCTCTAAACCCGCTCCACTACAGCCCCGTCGATGAGAATGGGGACGTGCTCGGTGCTCCTTTTCCTGTAGTCCACAATAATCTTCTCAATCTTGGTTACGTTGAGGGATAGGTTGTTATTCTGGCACCACCCGGCCAGGTCTCTGACCTCCTCCCTATAGGCTCTCATCGTTGTCGGTGATCAGGCCTACCACTGTTGTGTCGTCAGCAAACTTAATGATGGTGTTGGAGTCGTGCCTGGCCATACAGTCGTGGGTGAACAGGGAGTACAGGAGGGGACTGAGCACGCACCCCTGGGGAGCTCCAGTGTTGAGGATCAGCGTGGCAGATGTGTTGCTACCTACCCTCACCACCTGGGTGCGGCCCGTCAGGAAGTCCAGGATCCAGTTGCAGAGGGAGGTGTTTAGTCCCAGGTTCCTTAGCTTGGTGATGAGCTTTGAGGGTACTATGGTGTTGAACGCTAAGCTGTAGTCAATGAATAGCATTCTCACAAAGATGTTCCTTTCGTCCAGTTGGGAAAGGGCAGTGTGGAGTGCAATAGAGATAGCATCATCTGTGGATCTGTTTGGGCGGTATGCAAATTGGAGTGGGTCTAGGGTTTCTGGGATAACGGTGTTTCAAAGCACTTCATGGCTACGGACGTGAGTGCCATGGGTCTGTAGTCATTTAGGCAGGTTGCCTTTGTGTTCTTGGGCACAGGGACTATGGTGGTCTGCGTGAAGCATGTTGGTATTACAGACTCAATCAGGGACATGTTGAAAATGTCAGTGAATACACCTGCCAGTTGGTCAGCACATGCCCGGAGCACACGTCCTGGTGATCCATCTGGCCCCGCAGCCTTGTGAATGTTGACCTGTTTAAAGCTCTTACTCTCGTCGGCTACAGAGAGCGTGATCACACAGTCGTCCAGAACATCTGATGCTCTCATGCATAAATAAAAAAAAATGCATGCCTCAGTGTTGCTTGCCTCGAATCGAGCATAGAAGGTAGGCTCATGTCACTGGGCACAATAGAAAGTAGAAAAAATAACCCTAGCTCAGCAGAGAAGTTGTTGGGTGTCAGAGATTTTGGTGCAGAAGAACCACAGGGGGTTTAAAGAGAAGGGTTCCAGCCTCCCAGGCTGAGCGTCTGGTGTAGGATCTGTTAGGGCCAAAGTAGTGTGAAGGGGTGGTGGGTTTGTTGGGGATAATGATGTATAATATGGTGATTTTTCAGTAACATATTGTGAAATAATAATGTAATGAAACAGAATCATTAAAAGCTTTAAAGGAACCTGTAACCACACCTGTATAGCATAAGAAAAGCCTAAATACAAAATAAATAGACACACATTGTAATCCAAATGCATGCCTGGATAAGAAATGACATAATCAATATAATGAATGTACTTATGACTGCAGCCTGGTAGAGACCCTATTACTTTTTTTAACCAAACTGTCACAGTTATAATATAATCGGTTCAGTGATTTGTAGAGTGTTAAATTATTTGTAGAGGTGGGAAAAAGCCCGCCTCAAAGAAGAATTTAGGGTGGGAAAACAATAGTGGCGCGAATCCAAAAAAGTTGATCATTAAAATAAACAGGAGTAACTAAACTCAGCAAAAAATAAACGTCCTCTCACTGTCAACTGTGTTTATTTTCAGCAAACTTAACATGTGTAAACATTTGTATGAACATAAGATTCAACAACTGAGACATGAACTGAACAAGTTCCACAGACATGTGACTAACAGAAATTGAATAATATGTCCCTGAACAAAGGGGGAGGGGTCAAAATCAAAGTAAG
Organism: Oncorhynchus mykiss; assembly: GCF_057628025.1. Taxonomy (NCBI): domain Eukaryota; kingdom Metazoa; phylum Chordata; class Actinopteri; order Salmoniformes; family Salmonidae; genus Oncorhynchus; species Oncorhynchus mykiss. The sequence goes on from NC_143028.1 coordinate 66,193,965, forward strand.
TGTCAGCATCTGGTGTGGCCACCAGCTGCATTAAGTACTGCAGTGCATCTCCTCCTCATGGACTGCACCAGATTTGCCAGTTCTTGCTGTGAGATGTTACCCCACTCTTCCACCAAGGCACCTGCAAGTTCCCGGACATTTCTGGGGGGAATGGCCCTAGCCCTCTCCCTCCGATTGAACGGGTCTCAGACGTGCTCAATGGGATTGAGATCTGGGCTCTTTGCTGGCCATGGCAGAACACTGACATTCCTCTTGCAGGAAATCACGCACAGAATGAGCAGTAGTGGCATTGTCATGCTGGAGGGTCATGTCAGGATGAGCCTGCAGGAAGGGTACCATATGAGGGAGGAGGATGTCTTCCCTGTAACGCACAGTGTTGAGATTGCCTGCAATGACAACAAGCTCAGTCCGATGATGCTGTGACACACCGCCCCAGACCATGACGGACCCTCCATCTCCAAATCAATCCCGCTCCAGAGTACAGGCCTTGGTGTAATGCTCATTCCTTCGACGATAAACACGAATCCGACCATCATCTCTGGTGAGATAAAACTGCTACTCGTCAGAGAGGAGCACTTTTTGCCAGTCTTGTCTGGTCCAGCGACAGTGGGTTTGTGCCCATAGGCAACATTGTTGTCAGTGATGTCTGGTGAGGACCTGCCTTACAACAGGCCTACAAGCCCTCGGTCCAGCCTCTCTCAGCCTATTGCAGACAGTCTGAGGTCTGATGGAGGGATTGTGCGTTCCTGGTGTAACTCGGGCAGTTGTTGTTGCCATCCTGTACCTGTCCCGCAGATGTGATGTTCTGATGTACTGATCCTGTACAGGTGTTGTAACACGTGGTCTGCCACTGCGAGGGCAATCAGCTGTCCGTCCTGTCTCCCTGTAGCGCTGTCTTAGGCGTCTCACAGTACGGACATTGCAATTTATTGCCCTGGCCACATCTGCAGTCCTCATGCCTCCTTGCAGCATGCCTAAGGCACGTTCATCCAGATGAGCAGGGACCCTGGGCATCTTTCTTTTGCAGGGACCCTGGGCATCTTTCTTTCTACTGACTTTTTTTCAGAGTCAGTAGAAAGGCCTCTTTAGTGTCCTAAGTTTTCATAACTGTGACCTTAATTGCCTACCGTCTGTAAGCTGTTAGTGTCTTAACGACCGTTCCACAGGTGCATGTTCATCAATTGTTTATGGTTCATTGAACAAGCATGGGAAACGGTGTTTAAATCCTTTACAATGAAGATCTGTGAAGTTATTTGGATTTTTACTTATTATCTTTGGAAGACATGTCCTGAAAAAGGGACATTTATTTTTTTGCTGAGTTTATATATATATATATATATATATATATATATATATATATATATATATATATATATATATTTAATCCATGGATTATATTTTAAATGGTAAATGTGTACATTTTCATGTTAAAAAAAAATATTATTCAAAACAAGCTGTTGAGTTACTTACTGCTCCTCAGCAGCTGCTCCACTTCCATGGGTGCATAATTCCTTGGATTGTTTTGCTAGCTATTTGCTATGAGGGGGAACTGCAGCATAAATTATAACAGCACAAAGTAAATGGACCGTTCTGGGGCGCTCAAATGTGCATTCAGTCAGAACTTCTAGGTCTGTTCTAGACTCCCTCCCCACTGAGTCTCTCGAGCCAGACGGCTTACTTCTGCACGTGAGACTAGATCTGCTCTATCAGGTACAGATGGCGCAAAAGCAAATTTTAAATAAATAATCAAAACAGTACAGGACCTGATAAACCATACAACTACATCCAACAAGAGTTGAAGGAAAGAGGGAGACACAAGCTAGAACCTTCTCATAGCGGATCTGGAAGGACAAAACTTTTTTTTAGCTCCCATTCCAATTTCAAGTCTTTCTGACTAACTCCATGATATTAGCTAGCTATCCCCAGTTAGATCATGTTTTCCTTTATTGCATCTGCATGCTTATTTCGTTCTCTCTGGTTTCCACTGCCACAAAGTCAAAACTGGCTATATCCTAAAAATGAATTTAAACAAACATTTGCTTATAAGGTTAGCGGTATGATTAAGGTTAGGTTTAAAATCAAATTGTCAGAAAATAAACTGTAGAGGTTGTCCCATGTGGCTCAGTTGGTAGAGTATGGTGTTTTAAATGCTAGCATTGTGGGTTCGATACTCATGGGGGCGTAGTGTGAAAATGTATGCACTGTAAATCACTCTGGATGAGAGTGTCTGCTAAATGACTGAAATTTCTTATTTTTTACTGTTGAAATAGGCAGGCTTTATGACTTAGCATTGGTAACTAGTGACGACCGTTCTCCCTGGTGCACTCGTTCTTGAGCTGGCTGCTTGTTCTGAAGTATAATCTAATCTCTTCAAAACAGGGGCAGCAGTGGTCATTTGATTTTTGACATGCAAAAGTGAAATAGGTGTATTTATGCTGTTGTTCAAATGCACAGATATTTTATATATCTTCTCAAAGAAACTACCGGTATTTTGAAAACTATGCAGTGTTGTAAAGTACACCACATGACCAAAAAGTATGTGGACACCTGCTCATCGAACATCTCATTCCAAAATCATAGGCATTAATATAGAGTTGGTATCCCTTTGCTGCTATAACAGCCTCCACTCTTCTGGGGAGGCTTTCCACTAAATGCAGGAACATAGCTGAGGGGACTTGCTTACATTCAGCCACAAGCATTAGTGAGGTTGGCCACTGATGTTGGGCGATTAGGCCTGGCTTGCAGTCGACATTCCAAATCATCCCAAAGGTGTTGGATTGGGATTGAGGTCAGGGCTCTGTGCAGGCCAGTCAAGTTCTTCCACAACGATCGCGTCAAACAATTTCTGCACGGACCTCACTTGGGGCACGGGGGCATTGTCATGCTGAAACTGGAAAGATTGTGGCTTCCCCCTCTCTCACTCTCTCCTACACCCAGGTTCTGTTATCTCAGGTCGTAAATTCCTGGCGGAGACTCTATCCTCCTTTTCATGCAGAGATGGAGACCAAAGTGAACAAAGGATTTCACGTTGTCGAACTCCTAATTCCCCAAAATAGGAAAACAAACTATATGTCCACTACTGAGAATGTGGTAATGGTGGACACTTAAGGGACAGTTATGTTGAGTGTGTCTCATTTGGTGACCTCACGAAGGACCGGAAACAAACATAACTATATCTCTGAATATGTACATTTCTCAATTATGGTGTTTGCATCTAATTCTTGTATAAAATGAAAGAGTAAAGATGAAACTATTTGTGAAATTATGTAATGTGATGTTAAACCTTTAATGTGACAGAATTGTATTCCCTTTAAAGTATAACTAAGTCATTGGCCCACCCCCGTGAGCACAGACATGATCTGACGTCATGGAACAGACCTTTCCTATTGTTACGAATAAAACCCCCTCCTGAGGAAATTCTCTTCAGACCACGCATACCTCGGTGTAAGCTGGGGTGGCACAGGTTTGAGTACCAAGACTAAGCAAACTCACAGCATGAGCTGTGATTGTGATTAGTTATTGAATTACTAACCATACCACATGGAGCATTGGCTACTCGGCTGGAAATGGTTCAACTCTGAGACTATCGATCCCTACAGAATACGAGCAAATCTTAGATACTAATTACTAGTCTGAAGCTAGAAATGATGGAAACCTGGGACGAGAATACCGGAAACCGCCGAAACATCTATCTATGACAACATTTCTGAATGATACTCTGAAGTATCCATTTTAACCAAATACTTTGATTTTTAGGGAAACAGAAAGAGAGAGAGACGGATGAACTCTCCAGCAGACGGACTGGATTCCAACAGAGAAAATCACAACGACACATGGGCGTCAATATATATTGATTGCAATTATTCCCGAATTAGTTAGCGTTCATGTGCAAAGGATTAGCATTTCAATTAATATAATTATCAGCTGTGTGTAATGCTTTCCTGCTCTCTCAGTCCACACCCACTTCCCTTTGTCCACCAAGCTGTTATATCGGCTTAGCCCACTAGGGAATCTGCCCTATCCTTGTTAGTAACCAATATCTACTGTTTATTTGTTTGTGCATTTCTGTGATTATTTAGTTAGTTAGTAGATAAATGATTAAGCCAATTGGTGTATGGATGATTTATAGTAAAGGCTGGGTTCGTGCAGATACCCAACTAATGACAACGTTTTGAATGAGACTGACGTGAGGTAAAGAATAATTAATTAATAGACTAATTGATCAGATATTAGTTATATTCTGAAAATTCTAACTTTGTAATCTGGAGATTTTCTGTGGTGCCCCGCTTTCTAGTTAATTAAATTTACATGATTAGCTGAATCACGTAATAATAATTTATTATTAATTTATTATGTCTTCACATTTTTTATTTGACCTTTAATTAATCAGGTAGGCTAGTTGAGAACAAGTTCTCATTTGCAACTGCAACCTGGCCAAGATAAAGCATAGCAGTGTGACACAGACAACAACACAGTTACATATGGAGTAAACAATAAACAAGCCAGTAACACAATACATAAATCAATGACACAGTAGAAAAAAGAAAGTCTATATACAGTGTGTGCAAAAGGCATGAGGAGGTAGGCAATAAATAGGCCATAGGAGATAAGTTACAATTTAGCAGATTAACACTGGAGTGATAAATGAGCAGATGATGTGCAAGTAGAGATACTGGTGTGCAAAAGAGCAGAAAAGTAAATAAAATAAAAACAGTATGGGGATGAGATAGGTAGATTGGGTGGGCTATTTACAGATGGACTATGTACAGCTGCAGCGATCGGTTAGCTGCTCAGATAGTTGATGTTAAGTTGATGAGGGAAATAAAAGTCTCCAACTTCAGCAATTTTTGCAATTCGTTCCAGTCATTGGCAGCAGAGAACTGGAAGGAAAGGCGGGCAAATGAGGTGTTGGCTTTGGGGATGTTCAGTGAGATATACCTGCTGGAACGTGTGCTACGGGTGGGTGTTGTTATCGTGACCAGTGAACTGAGATAAGGCGGAGCTTTACCTAGCATAGACTTATAGATGACCTGGAGCCAGTGAGTCTGGCGACGAATATGTAGTGAGGACCAGCCGCCTAGAGCATACAGGTCGCAGTGGTGGGTGGTATAAGGTGATTTGGTAACAAAACGGATGGCACTGTGATAGATTGCATCCAGTTTGCTGAGTAGTGTTGGAAGCTATTTTGTAGATGACATCGCCGAAGTCGAGGATCGGTAGGATAGTCAGTTTTACTAGGGTAAGTTTGGCGGCGTGAGTGAAGGAGGCTTTGTTGCGAAATAGAAAGCCGATTCTAGATTTGATTTTTGATTGGAGATGTTTGATATGAGTCTGGAAGGAGAGTTTACAGTCTAGCCAGACACCTAAGTATTTATAGTTGTCCACATATTCTAGGTCAGAACCGTCCAGAGTAGTGATGCTAGTCGGGCGGGCGGGTGCAGGCAGCAAACGGTTGAAATGCATGCATTTGTGTTTACTAGCGTTTAAGAGCAGTTGGAGGCCACGGAAGGAGTGTTGTATGGCATTGAAGCTTGTTTGGAGGTTAATTAGCACAGTGTCCAAGGAAGGGCCAGAAGTATACAGAATGGTGTCGTTTGTGTAGAGGTGGATCAGGGAATCGCCAGCAGCAAGAGCGACATCATTGATATATACAGAGAAAAGAGTCAGCCCGAGAATTGAACCCTGTGGTACCCCCATAGAGACTGCCAGAGGTCCGGACAACATGCCCTCCGATTTGACACACTGAACTCTGTCTGCAAAGTAGTTAGTGAACCAGGCGAGGCAGTCATTAGAAAAACCAAGGCTATTGAGTCTGCCGATAAGAATACGGGGATTGACAGAGTCGAAATCCTTGGACAGGTCGATGAAGACGGCTACACAGTACGGTATTTTATCTATGGCGGTTATAATATCGTTTAGTACCTTTAATGATGGATAAGATACGACAACTCCAACACCATCATTAAGTTTGCTGACGACACAACAGTGGTGTCTCACCGACAACGATGAGACAGCCTTTAGGGAGGAGGTCAGAAATTTGGCCTTGTGGTGCCAGGATAACAACCTGATGAAGAAAGCCAGCATTGTGTTTATTGACAACCTGCTGTTCGACAAGAGGATACAAAAAGGCTTCTTTGCAGCCTTAAAAACATTGAAGGCAAAAATATTTACACGTATATTTAAAAAAAATTGTGGCCTCTGGTTTGCTTAATATCCAAACACACCAAGACAGTCGTGAAGAGGGCACAACAAAGCCTATTACCCCTCAGGATACTGAAAAGATTTGGCATGGGTCCTCAAAAAGTTCTACAGCTGCACCATTGAGAACATCCTGACCTGTTGCATCACTGACACAGTGATACACTCTACCCTCTACACTCTACCCTGGTATGGCAACTGCTCGGCCTCCGACCACAAGGTACTACAGAGGGTAGAGTGTACGGCACAGTACATCATTGGGGCCAAGCTTCCTGCCGTCCAAGACCTCTATACCAAGGGGTGTTTCAGAGGTAGGCCCTAAAAATTGTTACGACTTCAGCCACCTTAGTCATAGACTGTTGTCTCTGCTACCGCACAGCAAGCGGTACCAGAGCGCCAAGTCTAGGTCCAAAAGGCTTCTTAACAGCTTCTACATCCAAGCCATAAGACTCCTGGAAAAGATAATCAAATGGCTACCCAGACTATTTGCATGTGACACTTTGATTTAACACATTGTCATCCCTACTGCCTCTGATCTGGCGGACTCACTAAACACAAATACTGTGTTTGCAAATTATTTATGAATTTTGGAGTGTTCACGTCTGTCCGTAAAAACTATTTACACGTATATTTAAAAAAGTGTGACCTCTGGTTTGCTTAAAGTAAGGAATTTAATGTATAGCATTTACTTTTACTCAAGTATTACAACTGAGTACTTTTTCCACCATTGTACTTAAGTACATTTAAAACCAGATGCTATTAGACTGGGCGACTTTTACTTGAGTCCTTTTCTATTAAGGTGTCTTTCCTATTACTCAAGTATGACAATTGAGTACTTTTTCCACCACTGAAACTATGGCATCATACTTCTGTCATGAGCTTCATTGACAACTCCAACCACCTTGCTCCCCAGGTATTCAGCGACCGCCTCTGTTACCGACCTGTGTCTGTGCCTGTTTAGCACTTCGGGAAGTATATCGGTGGTCGTTGGAATCTTCTGATAAAGAACGCATTGTTTGCATCGCTGAGCTGTTTATTGAAATTGCCATCAATAAAATGCAATTATACCTACCAATACCATAACCCCACCATGGGGCACACTGTTCACAATGTTGACAGTAGGTCCTGGGCAGGCGTGGTTGCATGTGGTCTGCGGTTGTGAGGCGGGTTGGACGTACTGCCAAATTCTCTAAAACGACATTGCCGCTTATGGTAGAGAAATTAACATTAAATTCTCTGGCAACAGCTCTGGTGGAGATTCCTGTAGTCAGCATGCCAATTGCATGCACCCTCAAAATTTGAGGCATCTGCAGCATTGTGTTGTGTGACAAAAGTGCACATTTTAGAGTGGCCTTTTATTGTCCCCAGCACAATGTGCACCTGTGTAATGATCATGCTGTTTAACCAGCTTTTTTATATGCCACACCTGTAGGTTGGATGGATCATCTTGTCAAATGAGAAATGCTCCCTAACAGGGAGGTAAACAAAATTTGAGAGAAATACATTTTGAGCGTATGGAACATTTCTGGGATATTTGATTTCAGCTCATGAAACATGGGACCAACACTTTACATGTTGCATTTATATATATTTTTCAGGATATACACTACCGTTCAAAAGTTTGGGGTCATTTAGAAATGTCCTTGTTTTGAAAGAAAGCACATTTTTTTGTCCATTAAAATTGAAATTGATCAGAATACAGTGTAGACATTGTTAATGTTGTAAATTACATTTGTAGCTGGAAACAGCTGATTTTTAATGGAATATCTACACATCTACAAGGCCCATTATTAGCAACTATCACTCCTGTGTTACAATGGCATGTTGTTTTAGCTAATCCAAGTTTATCATTTTAAAATGCTAATTGATCATTAGAAAACCCTTTTGCAATTATGTTAGCAAGGTCGGTGGTAAACACAGGCTTAGGAGATCTTATGTATTTTATTATATGCCATAATATCAGTCAGTTAACATGACCTTCATGAATTATTAAGCCTTATCTGCTTTGTGATTTTTTAAACCCTTTTGCAATTATGTTAGTTTGAGAAACAGTCCTCAACTGGCAGCTTCATTAAATAGTACCCGCAAAACATCAGTCTCAACGTCAACAGTGAAGAGGTGACTCCAGGATGCTGGCCTTCTCGGCAGAGTTGCAAAGAAAAAGCCATATCTCAGACTGGCCAATAAAAATAATAGATTAAGATGGGCAAAATAACACAGACACTGGACAGAGGAACTCTGCCTAGAAGGCCAGCATCCCAGAGTCGCCTCTTCACTGTTGCTCATAATGGGCCTTTGTACGCCTATGTAGATATTACATTAAAAAAATCTGACGTTTCCAGCTACAAATGTTATTTACAACATGAACAATGTCTACACTGTATTTCTGATCCATTTGATGTTATTTTAATGGACAATTTTTGTTGTTGTTTTTTTTCAAAAACAAGGACATTTCTAAGTGACCCCAAACTTTTGAATCAAACATTAGGAACACCTTCCTAATATTGAGTTACACCCCCCCTTTGCCCTCAGAACAGTCTCAAGTCATCGGGGCATGGACTCTACAAGGTGTCAAGCGTTCCACAAGGATACTGCCCAATGTTGACTTCAATGCTTCCCAGTTGTGTCAAGTTGGCTGGATGTCCTTTGGGTGTACGTTCATTCTTGATACACACCAGAAACTGTTTAGCAGGAAAAACCATTGCAGTTCTTGACACAAACTGGTGCGCCTGGCACCTACTAATATACCCTGTTCAAAGGCACTTAAATCTTCTGTGTTGCCCATTCACCTTCTGAATGGCACTCATACATAATCCAAGTCTCAATTGTCTCAAGACTCAATTGTCCCGTCTCCTCCCCTTCATCTACACTGATTGAAGTGGATTTAGCAAGTGACGTCATTTAATGGATCATAGCTTTCACCTGGATTCACCAGATTAGTCAGTCATGGAAAGAGCAAGTGTTCTTAATGTTTTGTAGATTCAGTGTATATGTATACTCCGGACTCCGACATTGCTCGTCCTAATATTTCTTAATTCCATTTGTTTCATTTTTAGATTTGTATGAATTGTTAGATATCACTGCACTGTTGGAGCTACGAACACAAGAATTTCACTACACCTGCAATAACATCTATTTTTTTACACCAGCAACAGGTGTGGTTGACATAGCCCAATCCACTAATTTAAAAGGGTGTCCACATACTTTTGTATATATAGTGTATTTAAAGACAAAACATAACCTATTAGGGTGTGGTATTTAGGCTAACTGCATTTATGTAATCCTGAGATACTATGCCTTCTGCTGACATTTGAAAAACTTTCAAAAAATATATATTTTTTTGATTTTGATCAATAAAACTTTCAGATTCTGTAACATCCATAAGTTGTTACAATCTTTTGAAAATTATACTTTTTTGTGATCGAAATGGCAATCCATGTTTTGACCTCACTCAGACTTTTGCTAATATGTTCAATTTCCTGTAACATCCAGAACAGAGGGTGTGTAACATCTAGAACAGAGGGTGTGTAACATCCAGAACACTTCTTATTTGCCCAACATGTCAATATTTACAAGTTGACTTTTAGGGGGTAAACACTCCCCCCAAGGGGTACTATAGACACACACATCAAAAGTTGAATTTACATTTTGTTTGTCCATTCTGTGAGACATATAAATTGTGATTTTGCGTGCAAATAATGCTAGAATTGCCAAATAACTACTAGGTTCTGAAAAACTTATTACAGTATATACATTTGAGGCCATGCTCAGAAGGGTTATGAAACATCAGTGTTTTACAATGGAAAGGTCCTCCTACAAGGGAGAGTACCATTTTGCCCCAGCAGCACTGTCATGTTTATCCCTCTGGGTTCATTCTCCTCCTCAGTTCTTACAAGTGAAGCATTTACCACAAAGTCAGCAACGTGGTTTCTCTCCTGTGTGATGTCTTCGCTGGTGCCATTTTAGATGACTTGCTGATCTGAAGCATTCTACACACATGGGGCACTTATATGGTCTCTCATCTGTGTGAGTCCTCATATGAACGGTCAGGTTTCTCATCCGGCTGAAGCATTTGCTACATTCTTTGCACTGATATGGTTTCTCCCCCGTGTGAGTTCTCATATGCTCAGTCAGGTGTCCCATCCGGCTGAAGCATTTGCCACATACATTGCAGCAATATGGTTTCTCCCCAGTGTGAATTCTCTGATGAGTTTTTAAAATGCTAATTTTCAGAAAGCATTTCCTGCAGACGGGACACCTGTGTGGTCTCTCCCCTGAGTGAGCCGCCCTCAATGGAACTTTCAACTCACTGGCTTCCCTGGTCTTAATAGAGCTTTGTACTTTATTTGTCCATGTTGTCTTTGATTTGAGTGGCTGTAACCCTGACATTAGCCCTATACTGTCCCTTTCACTGTTCCCAATATGAACTGCAGAACAGTCGGAATTTACTGGAGAGAGGGGCTGTAATTCATTGTTTGCTTCAGATCCTCCATAGCCCTCTCCATCCGGTTCCGTTTTGATCTCTTCAGTTGTTTTGGTGGGTAGAGCGTCCCTCTCTCTGTTCTCCACAGTTTGGGTTTGGGGATGATTTGAGGGCTGGGGAGAAAATAGAGGAGAGAATATGACCTCTTTGATATCAGACTCCAGCCCCTGAAGCTGCTCTTCCTCCTGACTGGTCCCAAAATCCTCCTGTTCCTCTTTAATCTGAGTGGGCTCTGGGTCCTCCTGGTCCAGACTGGGACTCCACTCCTGCTCACAGTGCTGCTTCTCAGCAAGAACCTCCTCTTCAGGGACAAGGAGCGTGAGCTGCGGGGGGTCTGAGAGGGTTGGATAAAAAAAATGAGTAGTCAATCAGTTGATTGGCAGGCCTGGCTGGTTCAATCACATTGATTGAGCTAGCTTGCAGCGTCTTTATTCACTACGAACTATCCAATCATAGACACTAACTGCTTCAGCGACTTTTGACGACAGTATGTTCTGATCTGACATGGGGAGTTTTGCTAAGAGCCCCGATGCTTGCTCTAAACATTAATACGCATCACTTTCGGTACGATTTTGGAAACATATTTCATATCAGCGAGAAATAATTTTCCACAAACAAGGTTCAATTACACACCTTTTATCGGGTTAGGTTCCCACAAGACCATATGTCCATGTTACAGCACTCGTTTACGGAAAACAGACAGACAGAGTAGATTACCTGTGCTATTAGCTGTCTGCGAACCCCTGTGTTCATGGAAGACGGACGCCACAAACATGTCACTGAAAATGTCTGCTGCAACTGTTAAAACCGGGTAAAAGTATGTGTGTATTTTTCATTTGTTAAATTATTTTGATGTGATATTAAAATAAGGAGATTTATGTTTATAGAACATGCCACAATTGAGAATCGATTCATTTTTACATGGAGTATTTGGCGGTTTTGGCTTCGAGTGCCAACACAGAACTTGTAAATTCCTTACGGAGTAAAGTTGGGTTCCTTTAGTCCACTATTGGGATAACTACTAACCTGCTTTCTGTAGCTTTATGTCGGGTTGGAAAACCAAATCCAGCAGCCTCCGTAAACGTTCAATCTCCTCCTTCGAACGGGAGATTTCTTCCTGGTACTCTGCTATGGTATTTTCCACTGCCCCAAATATCTCAACAGCCACCGCTGTTAACCGCTCGTTTAGATAATCCTGCAACAGCTGCATTTTAGACATTTTCAAGGAAACGTTTAGGCTATTTTGTTGCTAACGCGGTGCTTGTGAACGCTAGCAAGCAACAACCATTTCCCCTTGGTTCAAGATTGAAGATACTTTCCCCTTTCATCTGTAGCCTTTTATCATTTATATTTGTTCAGCTCCTGCATCACTACTATTATGCTAGCGACACTAACAACGACGTCAGTTTACTATGGTAATGAGGAAACCTTCAAAATAAAACATTGCAAGGTGGATAACGTAACAAATAACACATTTTAAAAAGTAGATTACATTTTTTTTCACTTATAAGCAAATACAAGAAGGAATTTATGAGAAAAAACGTTTTTAAACATATTATTTTAAGACCACCATTGACAATACAATGTTCAGGCTTGCATGTTGAAAATATTGGGCTTTATAGTGATTTCTATTTTATTTGTGCCGATCTAAAAGTGGGGTTGGCGGTACTCAGAGTCTGTAGAATATACAAGGAACAATAATACAAACAACAACATGCAACAATTTCTAAGATTTTACAGTTCACATAAGGAAATCAGTCTATGGATTTCACAATACTGGAAATACAGATATGCATCTGTTGGTCACAGATACCTTAAAAAAAGGTTGGGGTGTGGATCAGAATACCAGTCAGTATCTGGTGTGACCACCATTTGCCTCATGCAGTGACACATCTCCTTCAAATAGAGTTGATCAGACAAATGATTGTGGCCTGTGGAATCTTGTTCCACTCCTCTTAAATGGCTATGCAACGTTGCTGGATATTGGTGGGAACTGAAACAAGCTGGGTGACATATCTGGTGAGAATGCAGGCCAAGGAAAAACTGGGACATTTTCAGCTTCCAGGAATTGTGTACAGATCCTTGCTGCATGGGGCTGTGCATTATCATGCTGAAACATGATGTGATGGCGGCGGATGACTGGCACAACAATGTCCTGTGTGGCTCTGTTAGTAGAGCATGGCACTTACGAAGCCAGGGTTGTGGGTTCAACTCCGCTCTGGATAAGAGCATCTGCTGAATGACTAAAATGTATAGGTATCTCTGTTTATTCTAATTGCCATCAATAAAATGTAATTGTGTTAGTTGTCAGTAGCTTATGCCAACCAATACCATAACTCCACCATCACTATGGGGCACAATGTTGACATCAGCAAACTGCTCTCCCATACACACTGTCTGTAATTTGCCCAGTACAATTGAAACTGGAATTTATCCAAGAAGAGTACACTTCTCCAGCATGCCAGTGTCCATCAAAGGTGAGCATTTGCCCACTGAAGTCAGTTACAGTGTCAAACTGCAGTCAGGCCAAGACCCGGTGAGGATGACGAGCACGCAGATGAGCTACCCTGAGACAGTTTGTGCAGAAATTCTTTGGTTGTTCAAATCCACAGTTTCATCAGCTGTCCGTGTGGCTGGTCTCAGACAATCCCGCAGATAAAGAATCCGGATGTGGAGGTCCTGGGCTGCTGTGGTTACATGTGGTATGCGGATGTAAAGCCGGTTGGACGTACTGCCAAATTCTCTAAAACCATGTTGGAGGCAGCTTATGGTGGAGAAATTAACATTCAATTCTCTGGCAACTGCTCTGGTGGACATTCCTGCAGTCAGCATGGCAATTGCACACTCCCTCAAAACTTGAGACATCTGTGGCCTTTTATTGTCTCCAGGACAAGGTGCATCTGTGTAATGATCATTCTGTTTAATCAGCTTTTTGATATAACACACCTGTCAGGTGGATGGATTGTCTTGGCAAAGGAGAAATACTAATTAACAGGGATGTAAACAATTTTGTGCACAACATTTGACACAAATAAGCCTTTTGTGCGTATGGAGAATGTCTGGGATCTTTTATTTCAGCTCATGAAACATGGGACCAACATGTATTCAAGACCCCTTGACTTTCCCCCCATTTTGTTACGTTACAGCCTTATTCTAAAATGGATTTTAAAAAATTCCCTCATCAATCTATACACAATACCCCATAATGACAAAGCAAAAACAGGACGACTCTTTGCAAGTTGTACGCCGACTCATGGGTCTCCCGGTCACAGTCGGCTGTGACACCGCCTGGGATCGAACCCAGTGCTGTAGTGATGCCTCATTAGACCACTGTGCCACTCAGGAAGCCCTTACCCAGTACTTGGATGGGGAGTGTTGCTGCACAGCTATATTCAGGTCTATCCAGAGCTGGGCCACTCAAGGACATTCAGGGACCTGTCCCAAAGCCATTCCTGCGTCGTCTTGGCTGTGTGCTTAGGGTCATTGTCCTGTTGGTATGTGAACCTTCACCCCAGTCTGAGGTCCTGAGGGCTCTGGAGCAGGTTTTCATCAAGGATCTCTCTGTACTTTGCTCGGTTCATCTTTCCCTCGATCCTGACTAGTCTCCCAGTCCCTGCCACTGAAAAACATTCCCACAGCATGTTGCTGCCACCACCATGCTTCTCAGTAGGGATGGTGCCAGGTTCCCTCCAAATGTTACGCTTGGCGTTCAGGTCAAAGAGTTCAATCTTGGTTTCATCAGATCAGAGAATCTTGTTTCTCAAGGTCTGAGAGTCCTTTAGGTGCCTTTTGGCAATCTCCAAGTGTGCTGTTATGTGCCTTTTACTGAAGAGTGGCTTCTGTCTGGCCACTCTACCATAAAGGCCTGATTGGTGGAGTGCTGCAGACATGGTTGTCGTTCTGGAAGGTTCTCCCATCTCCTCAGACTAACTCTGGAGCTCTGTCAGAGTGACCATTGAATTCTTGGTCATCTCCCTGACCAAGGCCATTCCCCCCCGATTGCTTAGTTTGGCGTGGTGGCCAGCTCTAGGAAGATTCTTGGTTGTTCTAAACTTCTTCCCTTTAAGAATGATGAAGGCCACTGTGTTCTTGGGGACTTAATAGACAGGTGTGTTTCTTTCTAAATCATGCCCAATCAATTTAATTTACCACAGGAGGACTCCAGTCGAGTTGTAGAAACACCTCAATGATGATCAATGCAAACAGGATGCACCTGAGCTCAATTTCGAGTCTCATAGCAAAGGGTCTGAATATTTATGTAAATAAGGCATTTCTGTTTTAAAAAATTATACATTTGCAAATATGTCTAAAAACCTGTTTTCACTTTGTCTTTATGGGGTATTGTGTGTAGATTGATGAGGAAAACAATTTCAGAATGCACTGCATGGTGTCATTTCATCAGGCGCTGCGTAATACAGAGTGTTTCTGGCCTTTTACTACACCCATTCCATAGGCCACAACGCAAATCCCTTTATATGAAATGCATATCTGCTTATAGTGAAAAAACAATTATTTTTGCTGATGTAAAATTAGGGTTTGGAGTACTCCATTTAGAAAGTGCCTACAGAAATTTATAGCATACCCCTTGACCTATTCCACATTTGTTACAGATTCAATTTATTTAATTGATTTGTTTTTTCACCTATCTACACACAATAACCAACAATGACAAAGTGATAACATATTTGTAGAAAATTGAGCACATTTATTGGAAATGAAATACATAATCATTTAATTTACTGTACATAAGTATTAACACTCTTTTGCTACGACACTCCAGCTTGAGCTCAGGTGCGTCTAATTTCCTTTGATCATCCTTGAGATGTCGCTACAATTTAATTGGAGTCCACCTGTGGCCAATTCAATTGTTTGGACATAATTTAGAATGAAGCACATCTGTCAATATAAGGTCCCACAGTTGACAGTGCATGTGGTGGTGGTAGCCTCATGCTATGGCGATGCTTTTCAGTGGCAGGTGCTGGGAGACTGGTAAGGATAGAGGGAACAATGAATGGAGACAAATGCAGGCAAATCCTTGATGAGAACCTGCTTCAGAGTGCAAACAACCTTAGACTGGGGGCGAAGATTTACGTTCCAACAGGACAATGACCCCAAGCATACAGCCAAAGCAACAATAGAATTGCTTCTGAACAAGGATGTGACGGAACTTGAGTGGCCCAGCCAATGCCAAGACTTGAATCCAATTGAAAATCCGTGGAAAGACTTGATGATTGCTTTTCACTGCCACTCCCCATCTAACTTAACAGAGCTTGAGAAAATCTGCAAGGAAGAATGGGTGAAAATCCCCAAATCCAAATGTGCAAAACTGATACAGGCACACCCAAGATGACTCAACGTTGTAATCTCCACCAAAGCAGCTTCTACAAAGTATTGACTCAGGGGTGTGAATATGTATGCAAAAAAAATATATTTCTGTATTTCATTCTCAATGAATTAGCAAAAGTTTCCTAAAAGGTTTTCACGTTGTCATTATTAGGTATTGGGTGTAGATTTTGAATTCAGACTGTAACACAACAAAATGTGGAGTAAGTCAAGGGGTGTGAATACTTTCTGAAGACACTGTATATATGGTGGGGCTGAATAATGCCAAGTGTTGCTGGCCTTTTACTACACCCATTCCATAGGCCATATGGCAAGTATTGTCTTATAGTGAAAGTTTTTTTGTGCCGATGTAAAAGTGAGGTTGGGAGCACTCAGTAGGGTATTTATCGTACACCTCTTTGAATTATCTAGTATCATAGTATTTTCTGATAATTACACATTTGTGAAATCTATCTGGTATCATATGAAAATAATACAACATTTTCCTCACAAAGACAAGTCATCTGTGCTCCAACAAATACACATAGAATGACTATCTGGGTCTAAATATCAAATTGCAAAGACAACCAAAACTCTTCCCACTGGGCACAGGCGTCAGTTCAACGTCTAGTTTTGATTTACATTTGTTTGAGTTGTGAACTATCGTGAATTAAACATGAAATCAACAAAACCATTCACCACGTCATTGGATGTAGGTGAACAAATGGGTGAAAAAAAGACTAGTGATGATTTTCTGCAAATCAAATTTATTTTCAACGTTGATTTATTGTCATCACATTGATTTGGGGGTTGAAATGATGTGGAAACAACGTTGATTTAATGTCATCACATTGATTTGGGGGTTGAAATGATGTGGAAACAACGTTGATTTAATGTCATCACATTGATTTGGGGGTTGAAATGATGTGGAAACAACGTTGATTTAATGTCATCACATTGATTTGGGGGTTGAAATGATGTGGAAACAACGTTGATTTAATGTCATCACATTGATTTGGGGGTTGAAATGATGTGGAAACAACGTTGATTTAATGTCATCACATTGATTTGGGGGGTTGAAATGATGTGGAAACAACGTTGATTCAACTAGTTTTTTCCCAGTGGGTTCCATCTCCACTAACTAAAGAAGATTATAACATATTAAGCAATGACAGAATAATGAATGAGTACAATGATCTGTTGAAGTTACATCTGAATGAACACATTAGGTTAATGTGCACTGTGTTTTTTGCGAGTCAGAAATTACAGTCTGTTTTATGACAGCGAAGAGGTTATGCCAAATTTCACTAGAATGGCCATCAACTGCTGTGGTTTTAAGTATGTGATAGTGCCAGTGAACTTAAGGTCACATTGGACAGTAATTGAGAGATATGCAACATAAAGTTAGTAGTAGTAATTGCGTTACTTTCAATTTTAAGATGATGGATTCCTTAAACCAGCATGAGAATTAGAGGATACATTACTTCAGATTTAGAAATACCTGGCATTGCAGTATCTTGGGGTTGTGGTGGATGTTGCAAATCAATATTAGGAAGGTGTTCCTAATGTTTGGTATTCTCAGTGGCGATTCTACAGACCCTACTGAGTAATCCCAACTGAGTAAATTATTTATACTTTTACTTTTGATACTTAAGTATATTTAAAACCAAATACTTTTAGACTTTTACTCAAGTAGTATTTTACTGGGTGACTTTTACTTTTACTTTAGTCATTTTCTATGAAGGTATCTTTACTTTTACTCAAGTATGACAATTGGGCACTTTTTCCACCACTGCCAAAATGTAGCATGTTTTTAAATGGAACTCTTATTTTGATAAACAAAACTGCGATCGTGTTGACAGCATAATACCCTGCTGCCAGGAGAACGATAATTACTAGCTTTGTGTAAACAACGCAAACGCTTCCTCTATTTGCGTGCCTGTAAGGGAGGGAGCTGTCGCTGTCTGCTGTACTGGAGGTCCAAAACTCCAGGATTCTATAAAATGGTTAGGTGCTGAGCCTCGATTGTAAATATACCATACAAGCTCTCACAGACCCCAAAATAATATCTACGCAACGGTCACAGATTGAGGAAGCATTTTGTAGACAATGAGGTTGTGGTTAGATGGATTACAGCATTTTAGCTAAACGTAACTATTTTTCTAACCTTAACCTAATTCTCCTAACCTGCTACTCTAATTCTCCTAACCTGCTACTCTAATTCTCCTAACCTGCAACGTTAATTATCCTAACCTACTACGTTAATTCTCCATCTAGCCACAACCGTAGAAGTCACCAGTTCCGTGAAACTATTAGTGTCACCATACCAGGACAGTGACACCAGTTTTGTTTAGGTAGGGCTACTTACGTTTTTGTACAGTTTGTCTCAATGGACTAAACAATGTAAGTACAAAATACGTTCATTGTAGCATGAATTAATATAATTCCCCTTACAAAAAAAGGCAGTTTTGAGCCTGCAGTAAAAGTGCAGTAACTGCAGTCGACTGTGGTATCTTGGCCGCAGTAATTGCAGAATATCTGCAGTGTACTGCAGTTGAATTGTAGTTATCCTGCACTGTAAATGCAGTTACACTGCAATCTGACTGCAATCTTTTTCATAAGGGTCTGTATAATGTGTTATGTTAGGCTTACCCTTTCGAAAAAGGATTGCTTCCAGAGTGCAGTATAACTGCAGAATGCTGCAAATACTGTGTTCAAAAGGCAGAAATGTTTTGGATGCAGTTCAATTACTGCATCCAAAATACCCCAGCCGACTGCAGTTACTGCACTTTTACAGCAGTTTCAAAACTGCAATCTTTTTTTGTAAAGTCAGATGGAAGTTCTGTCGAGTGAAGGGGCCAAGTGATAGTCGGTGTCAGCAAGAGTCTGTTGCTTCAGCCAGGCAAGCCAAGTGAAAGGGGCCTTTGGAAGTAGGCTAAATCTTTTTTTAACATCAACTCAAGAATATGTTACCACCTCATTTGACTGTGGTTTAACAGCAATCTTACTTGAAAGTACAACAAGTCCTCCAACCTGACGTGAATTCCTGAATGGATGGTAATGTGAAGGACGTCTGTTTGTTTGTCCAGTTTCTCTCCACTCTACCAGGTAGCCTGGTATGGCAGCGTGGTGCAACCCACAGATTTTAATCGGAGCTCATTATGGCAGTGGCTTTATTGTTGGGCAATTCCACAGTTACTGAATAACGCTGAGACTCCGATTTTTCACTTTAAAATGTACGCCAAACAAAAAACATTGATTTCACAAACCATACAACTCTATGCTCTACTTTTAACAATGCACACTTACAAAAACACATTTACTGGAAGAACTGTGCAGATGAAAAGTTTGGTAACAGGATTTCGGTACAATCTACCTCAATTTTTTATGTGACCAAATTTTTCAAAACAGTTACATTTTTGATCTGAATTAAGATTCAATGATGTCTGCAGAAAGAATGGGGTGTCAGCTATGACATGACACCTTGACTTTGAAAAACATCTATTTTGGTTAATGAACTACAGTAAGTGAAGTGGATTTAAACCCAGTAACAGAATTACTGTAATGGAATTTCATCATGGGTCCCTCCCTGATCTGGACTGTACAGAAATGCATAAATTATGGCTATGAAAATTATTCTCTTCATGGTGATATAGCCTGAATACGTACACAAAGATACAAAAATGCAATATCCTATTTTGAAAATGTGGGTATTATTCTACACAATGGCTATTATTTTAATGAGATCTGCTCCCAAACAAGACCACATTTGGTTGGTCCATAAAAAATCTGAATCAATCATAGACGTCTATGTTTCGTAAATTTGAACATCAAAGTACAGTGCAGTAGAGCTCAGTAGAGTACAGCACTTTACAGCACTGAACAGAACAGTTGAGTAGAGTACAGTACAGTTGAGTACAGTAAAGTAGAATATAGTTCAGTAGATTAC
Source organism: Oncorhynchus mykiss (assembly GCF_057628025.1). Taxonomy (NCBI): domain Eukaryota; kingdom Metazoa; phylum Chordata; class Actinopteri; order Salmoniformes; family Salmonidae; genus Oncorhynchus; species Oncorhynchus mykiss. Next base: position 66,213,917 of record NC_143028.1, read on the forward strand.
AGTACATTATACTGTACTCAAGTCTAGTGTGCTCTGCTGTACTGAACTGATCTATTTCCTACTGTACTTTACTGTACTCAAGTTTTCTTGACTTTGCTGTACTGTACACTACTGTACTCTGCTGTGCTTCACTGTACTGTACTGTACTGTACTCTACTGTACTCTGCTGTGCTTCACTGTACTGTACTGTACTGTTCTTTCCAAACTTGTGAAACTGGACCAAATCTGAACCAATTATGGACGTCTATGTTTGGGCCAAATCAAGGCCGGTACCCCCTGCAAAAAAATCTATGTACATTGAAATTAAAGCTGCTCCGGATCATAACAAAAAACGTTGTCTGTGGACTTTGAAATCAAGGCCTGTGAGGACTGACCAAATTTAAACTACTTTACAACGTCCATTGACATCTGATGTCGGTGCTCAGTGGGTAAGGATGTTGGAGGGGGGGTCCTATCTGTAAGGATTGGAGACTGCACCCCTCGGTGGTGGCCCACATATGGGACTGGTTCGGCAAGGCCGATGTAGCTCTTACATATCGCAAAAAAAATGTTTTGCTATCTGTTCTTCTCAATAAGGGATCTGGGTGATCTGTTGGGAAAGGATGCATTGGCGTATCAGTGGCCTCAGACCCTGCACTATGCGATCCTCCAGGGGACCTAATTCAGGCCCCTGGAGAGGGTCCGTCAGGATGGTCTGTTGTTGATTTTGGTGGCTACCCGTCGGCCTAGACAACCTTGGTTCCCGGAGGTCATCCGTTTACCCTTGAATGTGCACTCTTTATAAAATGGCGCAAGAGAAGAAAGCAGACGTTTTACCTGTCCCCAACTGATTGTGTTTTTTTGTTTGTTTCTTTGCGGTTTTTGTAACTTAAAAAAAAAACTTGTTTTGTACATAATGCTGCTGCTACCATCTCTTATGCCCGAAAATAACAGGACTGCGATTACTCACCACATACTGGCAGAATCCTTTTTTCCCTTTAATGAGTCTGACGAGCCCGACGTGAACGATATACTGCTTTCTCGGGAACAGGCCCAGATCCCCGGGATTTGCATGAAGAGGAGGCGGAGAAAAATGGTCAAAGGGGCTGCCTTCTGAGAATTCATAGGCGATCGAATAAACCCCCACTTCCTTCCATTCTGCTAGCAAGCATGCAATCTTTGGAGAATAAAATGGATGACCTATGCGCAAGATTAAACTACCTATGGGATATTCAAAACTGTAATATGTCATGCTTCACGGAGTCGTGGCTGATCGACGACACTATCAATATACAGCTGGCTTGTTATATGCTGTACCGGCACGATAGAACAGTGGTGTCTTTTAAGAAAAGGGGCGGCGGACTATGTATTTTTATAAATAACAGCTCTTACACAATATCTAAGGAAGTCTTGAGCTATTGCTCGTCTGAGGTAGAGTGTCTCATGATAAGCTTTAGACCACACTATCTACACAGAGAGTTTTCACCTGTATTTTTCGTAGCTGTTTACATACCACCACAGTCAGAGGCTGGCACTAAGATAGCATTGAATGAGCTGTATTCCTCCATGAGCAAACAAGGAAACTCTCAACCAGAGGTGGCGCTCCTAGAAACCGGGGACTTTAATGCAGGGAAACTTAAATCCATTTAAACAAATTTCTATCAGCATGTTAAATGTGCAACCAGAGGAAATAAAACTCTGGACCACCTTTACTCCACACACAGAGACTTATACAAAACTCTCCCTCGCCCTCCATTTGGCAAATCTGACCATAATTCTATCCCCCTGATTCCTGCTTACAAGCAAAAATTAAAGCAGGAAGCACCAGTTACTCGATCAACAAAAAAGTGGTCAGATGAAACAGATGCTAAGCTACAGGACTGTTTTGCTAGCACAGACTGGAATATGTTCCGGGTCTCCTCCAATGGCATTGAGGAGTACACCACATCAGTCACCGGCTTCATCAATAAGTGCATCGATGACATTGTCCCCACAGTGACCGTACGTACATACCTCAACCAGAAGCCATGGATTACAGGCAAAACCCGCATTGATCTAAAGGCTAGAGCTGCCACTTTCAAGGAGAGGGACTCTAACCTGGAAGCTTATAAGAAATCCTGCTATGCCCTCCAACGAACCATAAAAACGGGCTGCCGTGGGCCTCCTAGTTTGGTACCCTCTGAGCTGTCTTGGGGCGTGATTGTATGTCACCATAGTATGTTATACCGAGTGACCGACTGAAAGGGAATGTACAGTTATGAATATAACTGCTGTTCCCTGAAGGAGGGAACGAAGTATAACATATTTTTGCCTCACACAGACAGGGGGTTTGGGCTTGCTGAAGAGTGGCACTGAATTGAGGAATGGATGCTAGCCCTGGTATTATAACCAGGAAGGCGGGGCTTCCAAAGGCGGGCTCTGCATCCATTGGGACGATGTGCATCGTTTCAGTTTGCTTCAGCTGAAAAAGATTGGTTATGGACTCCCCATAGTATGTTATACCTTGTTTCCTCCAGGGAACAGTAGTTATGTTCATAACTGTACGTTCCAGAGCAACCTCTTCAGGCAGCCTTCAAAAGAAGAGCCCGTGGTCTATGTCCATCTACATGGAACTCCTGAGGGGACACACCCTAGCGCTGTTATGTTTCATTGGCCCTGTCTGTCTAGTGCCATTCTACAGTCACCTGAACTCCCGTAACTGACCGCAGACAGAACTCCACCACTCTTTTGAACACCACCACATACTGAACCCCTGTAACCGACCACAACAACAAACTCAATCATTATTTTTAATTAGTATATAAATCATCCCAAAATCATAATCTTGCCCTATGTCCTGATTTCAAATGAGTATAGTCATGTGGGAAATTACTCATGCTTACTTTTTTGCACTGAGCTCTTTAATGCTATAATGTTCTGATGATGATATAACAATACGGAGAAGTAATTCTATAGTAAGTACTGTAGCAGCAGAATTATTTAGTGTGAGTCGTCAGGCACGCACAGATGGGCCTTCACACAGATGAACCACATTGCACTTGTAATAACTCGATCATAACTGTACTGCAGTATCGTTTTTAAATCCCTAGATGGCAGTCTTGTTAAAGAATCCGTGTTTCAGGGGACTGTGGGCCTGTAGGGGTTACCATTGACAGTAGGGTTTTACCATATGTTTCTACAATAGACCGAGTTTAAGCGCTACGGCGCATCAACTCCCGAATGACCATGGTAGTTGAAGTCCATATGCTAAACAGTGGGCGTAGTCTTTCATCCAATCATAATGGGGAAAAAACTACATCTCCCATGGCACACAATTGTAGACCTGAAACGCACCGTATTCCAAATCGACGATCTCCGTTAAGTTCATTTCCTCTAGTGGCATGACGTAGGTGGGGGAGGAAGATAGGGATCGAGTATGGAACGAGCTGAAGATGCAACCTTATAACGGTACCGGCTGATAGATAGCTGAACTCTTTGTTCACATCAAAAAAAGTGGAGGACCCGACGAGACAGACAAAAACACAGACATGCAGTTCAAATACAGAAGGCACTGATTTATTTTTATAGGATATTTTCCGTGCTCCTTCAAGGGCTGGGTCCGTTATCGCTGTTGTTGGCGGAACCGGCTGGCCAAGATGTCTGTGGAAGAACAGGAATATCCCGAGGCGACTCTGGTGGCAGAGGCCGGGCCGCAGTGGTTTCGGGCGGAATTAGAGCGCCTATCCCGGGAGCTGAGCGAGACGACTCATGAGAAGATCCAGGCGGCGGAATACGGGCTGGCGGTGCTCGAAGAGAAGCAACAGCTCAAACAGCGTTATGACGAGTTGGAGACCGAGTTCGAGACTGTTCGGCATGAACTCGACCAACTGAAGGAGGTAGAGTGAGGTCACAACATTCCATTGCTGCAAATGTGTCCAATTTACTGTCAAAGCGCGCATGTATTGTAACCGTTAACGGATACATTGTTTCTAACAAAGAGCAAATTAGGCACGTAGCTTACGTTTCTCATTCGATTCAGGCAGTGCTATATTGCTTTGTTTCGAAAGTTTTTAATTAAATTCAGCTGTGATGTTGTTATAACCTAATCCTAAACACTTTATAGCCCACCCAGAATGCTCTCTGAACGATTGAATACGTTTGCTTGTTGGCTCAAGTGGTTAACAAACACCACAAAGTTGTATTAGAAGTTTCTTAGCCTACTTTTAACAACTGGCCAGTTGGCCTAGTGTGATAAAAGACAACGTTCAAAAAGACAGAACACCAACTTTAGGCAAGAGGGCAGATGTTTTCGGATGTATACAAACATACATGTGAAATGTGTGTCAAAATGTTATGTGTGAAAATATGGGTGCTATTTGAATATCTTTGTTAAAGTTATCATCTCTGCTTGACGTTTATCAGCAGCAGCCTTCACAAGTCCCAACATGCTGTTGGTGTGACAGTGGAAATTGTTCTGGTGAAAGCAGTAAGTACTATATTTAAGCTAGTCAGGCCCATGCTGGCTCTGTCTCTGCTAGATAAGGGTTTCTCTCCCTTTGGCTTCTCAAATGGGAGAGAACAGCAACCAGGTTGTTTGGCTGTTTTTGATCAGCTCTGCCCTTATGCTGTAGCCTTTTTTCAGAGAGACAATGGCCTCTATCTTGTGGACATATGTGTTACAGAAGAATCCTGTTGCAGTTGCTCCCTGCTTCATAGGAGCTAATGCCCATTGTTAAACAGGGCTGTACTCAATTGCCTCAATAACTAAATTGAGTCATTATGTCTCTTGTCCAGAGGCCTTTCTAGGTCCAGCCCATATCCTTACAACGTTTAAGGGGATTTTAGTTACCCTGAAGCATGTGAATCCCTCTCAATCGCTTGCAGTATACTGAAGTAAACAGTTAGACTATGTCTTATATCTAAGAAAGAACATTCTCGCAGAATTCTGACTATGGTGCTCTAGCAGAATGACAGCAAGTTCAGCCACACAACACAACTGGCTATCATGCTAACTTCACTAGCATTGTTTATGTTTACCTGATTATTTCTGTCTCTATCAAGAATAGCTAGTTTCTGTTGTCATTCATTTCAAGCATATTGATGGTAAATCCACTCCACTGAGCTCAGCCTCACTTTTGAACTTCATTGTGTGAGAGACAGAGGGGGAATGAAAGGACATGAGTTCCCAGGCCAAGCATCAAGCATGTGTGTCCCTTGTACGGTGCCTTCAGAAAGTATTCCTACCACTTGAATTCAAAATTGATTAAATATATTATTTTCTCACCCATCTACACACAATACCCCATAATGACAAAGTGAAAATATGTTGTTGGAATTTGTTGCTAATATACTGAAAATTAAATACAGAAATATCTCATTCACATACTGTAAATACTCACACCCCTGAGTCTTGTAGAAGCACCTTTGGCAGTGATTACAGCTGTGAGTCTTCAAGCTCAGTAACATGTTCAGGTCTGGCCATGGATTTTCAAGTAGATTTAAGTAAAAACTGTAACTCAGGAACATTCACTGTCTTCTTGGTAAGCACCTCCAGTTTAGGTTCGGCCTTGTGTTTAGGTTATTGTCTTGTTGAAAGATAAATTTTTCTCCCAATGTCTGTTGGAAAGCAGACTGAACCAGAGTTTCCTCTAGGATTTTGCCTGTGCTTAGCTCCATTCCATAATATTTTTTCATAAACAAACTCCCCAGTTCTTAAAGATTACAAGCATACCCATAACATGCCTAGTGGTTAGAGCGTTGGTCCAGTAACCGAAAGGTTGCTAGATCGTTCTGCCCCTGAACAAGGCAGTTAACCCACTGTTCCTAGGCCATTATAAATAAGAATTTGTTCTTTACTGACTTGCCTAGTTAAATAAAAGTTAAATAAAAACACAAAATAAAACACGATTCAGCCACCACTATGCTTGAAAATATGGAGAGTTGGACTCAGTAATGTGTTGTGTTGGATTTGCCCCAAACATAACACTTTTGTATTCATGAAAAAAAGTTGCTTTGCCACTGTAAGGGGTGCGTAACTGGTGGCAGGGAAATCAGACGCAGGAGAGCAGAACTTGGTAATAGCCCGAGCAGCTTAATAGCAAAACCCACGGCATAAAAATAACAAGACATTTGGGTACAAAAACCCGTCGCGCACCAATCAACACGCGCACAAGCACTTACAATAAACAATCCCACACAAAGACATGGGGGGAATAGCGGGTTAAATACACAACAAATGATTGAGGGAATTGAAACCAGATGTGAGGAAAAACAAGACAAAACACATGGAAAATGAAAAGTGGATCAATGATGGCTAGAAGACCGGCGACGCCGACCGCCGGGCGCCGCCTGAACAAGGAGAGGACCCGACTTTGGCGGAAGTCGTGACGGTCACATTTTTTTGCAGTATTAGTAGTAGTATTAGTAGTGCCTTGTTGAAAACAGGGTGCATCTTTTGTAAAAAGAAAATTCTGTACAGGCTTCCTTCTTTTCACTCTGTCAATTAGGTTAATATTCAGGAGTGACTACAATGTTGTTCATCCATCCTCAGTTTTCTCCTATCACAGCCATTAACCTCTTTAAAGGTTTTAAAGTCACCATTGGCCTCGTGGTGAAATCCCTGAGTGCTTTCCTTAATCTCCAGCAACGGAGTTAGGAAGGATGCCTGTATCTTTGTAGTGACCGGGTGTATTGATGTACCATCCAAAGTGTAATTGATAACTTCACGATGCTCAAAGTAATATTCACTGTCCAATTTTATTTTTATTTTTTACCCATCTACCAATCGGTGCCCTTCTTTGCGAGGCATTTGAAAACATCCCTGGTCTTTTTGGTTGAATCCGTTTTTGAAATTCACTGCTCGAAATGGCTTTACAGTGTGAGGTACAGAGATAAGGTAGTCATAAACACAATTATTGCACACAGAGTGAGTCTGTGGGGGTGAATACTTAGGAGTTGAATACTTAAGTATAGACTCAAGACATTTCAGCTTTTCATATTGTATTAACTTATAAACATTTCTAAAACATAATTCCACTTTGACATTATAGGGTATTGTGTGGTTTGTTTTTTTATGTGTTATTTTTTACATTATTATCCCAGAAAATGTTTGGTGTTATTACATACAGCCCTAGAGAACTTTTGGATATCAGAGCTGCGGTAACTCACCAGCATTACCAGCATTACAACCAGGAAAATAACTTTCCCGAATTGGATCCTTTGTTTGTACCCCCCAGGGCAATTGAACTGATTCCAGAGGCTGAGCCAAATCACCACCGGTGGAAAGAGGTACTCGGAGCGGTCTTCTAGTCCGACTCAGGAGGCGCGCACACCACCCACCGCTTCTGAATATATTACTTGCAAAAGTTCAGTCTCTGGATAATAAAGTTGATGAGCTCAGGGCGAGGATTTCCTTCCAGAGAGACATCAGGGATTGTAACATACTCTGTTTCACGGAAACGTGGCTCTCTCGGGATATACTGTCTGAGTCTTGCCATGGTACAGCCAGTTGGGTTCTCAATTCATTGCGCAGACAGGAATAAATACCTCTCCGAGAAGAAGAAGGGCATGCTTCATGATTAACTACTCATGGTGTGATGGTGATAACATACAGGAACGCTCAAAACTGAAAGCGCGAACCATCATATTTAACCATGGCAAGGTGACTGGGAATATGACCAAATACAAACAGTGTAGTTATTCCCTCCGCAAGGCAATCGAACAGGCAAAACGTCAGTATAGAGACAAAGTGGAGTTGCAATTCAACAGCTCAGACACGAGACGTATGTGGCAGGGTCTACAGACAATCACGGACTACAAAGGGAAAACCAGACATGTCGCGGATACCAGCATCTTGTTTCCGGGACAAGCTAAACACCTTCTTCGACTTCTTTGAGTATAACACAGTGCCACCGACGCGGCTGCTACCAAGGCCTATGGGCTCTCCTTCTCCATGGCCAATGTGAATAAGACATTTAAGCATGAATTGAATTGCATTTTAACCCTCACAAAGCTGCTGGCCCAGATGGCATCCCTGGCAGCGTCCTCAGAGCATGTGCAGACCAGCTGGCCGGAGTGTTTACAGATATTTTCAATCTCTCCTCTCCCTATCCCAGGCTACTGTCCCAACATGCTTCAAGATGCCCACCATTGTTCCCGTACCCAAGAAAGCAAAGGTAACTGAATGAATTGACTATCGCCCCGTAGCACTCACTTCTGTCATCATGAAGTGCTTTGAGAGACTATTCAAGGATCACCTCTACCTTACCTGCCACCTTAGACCCACTTCAATTTGCTTACCGCCCCAATAGATCGCACTGCACACGGCCCTATCCCATCTGGACAAGAGGAATACCTATGTAAGAATGCTGTTCATTGACTATAGCTCAGCATTCAACAACATAGTACCCTCCAAGCTTATCATTAAGTTTGAGGCCATGGGTATGAACCCTGCCCCGTCAATCTGGGTCCTGGACTTCCTGATGGGCCGCCCCCAGGTGGTGAAGGTAGGAAACAAAACCTCCACTTCGCTGATCCTCAAAACACTGGGGCCCCACGAGGATGCGTGCTCAGCCCACTCCTGTACTCCATGTTCACCCATGACTGCGTGGCCATGCACGCTTCCAACTCAATCATCAAGTTTGCAGACAACACAACAGTAGTAGGCCTGATTACCAACAATGACGAGACAGCCTACAGGGAGGTGGTGAGGGGCCTGGGAGTGTGGTGGCAGGAAAATAACCTCTCACCCATTGTCAAAAAACTAAGGAGCTGATCGTGGACTTCAGGTAACAGCAGAGGGAGCACTCTTCTATTTCAAATCGACTGGACCACAGTGGACTAGGTGAAAAGCATCAAGTTCCTCGGTGTACTCATCACTGATGATCTGAAATGGTCCACTCACACAGACAGTGTGGTGAAGAAGGTGCAACAATGCCTCTTCAACCTCAGGAGGCTGAAGAAATTTGTCTTGGCACCTAAAACCCTCACAAACTTTTACAGATGCACAACTGATAGCATCCTGTCAGGCTGACTGTCGATGCAGTTGCCTGGTACGGCAAATGCACCGCCTGCAACCACATGGCTCTCCAGAGGGTGGTGCGGTCTGCTCAACGTATCACTGGGGGCAAACTAACTGCCCTCCAGGACACCTACAGCACCCGATGTCACAGGAAGGCCAAAAAGATCATCAAGGATAACAACCACCCGATCCACTGCCTGTTCACCCCGCCATCATCCAGAAGGCGAGGTCAGTACATGTGCATCAAAGCTGGGACCGAGAGACTGAAAAACAGCTTCTATCTCAAGGCCATCAGACTAAATATCCATCACTAGCACATTAGAGGTTGCTGCCCTATATACATAGACTTGAAATCACTGGCCACTTTAAAAATGGAATCATAGTCACTTTAATAAGGTTTACATATTTTGCATTACTCATCCCATATGTAGAACTGTATTCTAACCTATTCTACTGTATCGCTCTGACATTGCTTGTCCAAATATTTATATGTTCTTAATTCCTTTTCTTTACTTTAGATTTGTGTGTATTGTGTGTATTGTTGTCAAATTCTTTGATATTACTTGTTAGATATTACTGCACTGTTGGAGCTAGAAACACAAGCATTTTGCTACACCCGCAATAACATCTGCTGAGCACGGGTATGTGACAAATAAAATTTGATTTAATTGATAATATTTTGTAAACAGCCCTAAGAAAGGTCTAAATCTCCCACTGGGTTCTAAGATGGTTCACCCCTATCTCTCTCTGGGGAAGGTTTATGGACTGGACCTAGGAGTATTGCGTGTTCGGAAACCCGGAAGTTGAGTTATTTGCGTAGAGCTCCTTATTGGTTCATTCTAGTAATTCAAGTGAGAAACTCAGAGCTCAACTAGTTTCCAAGTCGGACATTTCAGAGTTTCCTAGTTCCCACTAGCATGTGAACACTGCATATGCTCAGAGCAGGGGGGGGGGGGGGGGGACTAAGACTTGGGGGACAAGTAGTATCATTGAGAAAGGATATATTTTTCTCCTCAGTAGCAATGACCAGCATCAGAGAGTATTGGGCCACCATTAAACTAATATCTCTACTGATTAAACTACATTAGAATGAAAATATATGTATTTATTCAGATAGCCCTACTTTTGGTGTTTGTAAAAACAGACATAGGAGTTTGAGAAAGAGATAGAGAGAGAGGCATCAGATGGGATAGGTATAACCAAGGCAAGCTAGTAGGCTCACCACATTCCTGTTATACACATTCTCACACTAACACCCTCTTATTCATGGAATGCCCAGGTCAGCAAAACCTTAGCTTAGTTAACACAGTAATTACATGTTTATTTGCTGACCTTTACGTGAACCGCTTACAGTACATCCGTGTGGGATTGTCTGTTCCTGTGAAGCCGACGTCACACGCACGCACACACATGCACACACACACACTGAGCGCTTGTTACGTACGTGGACATGGGGTCAGACAGAGGCTTAGACACAGGTGGAGGTAGTTAACACTAAGCTCCTCATGTCTCCGATGGGTCTCCCGCCTCGCTTCAACTCTACTGCGCCAAACACACTTCAGGAACTATTAGACAGTGCAAAAACAGGGTTTGTCCAACCAGAATTTCTGGAAAACCTGGGAGTTTTGGGATAGTTACTTTTGCAACCCTACCAGAAACTATGGGACAGTGAAACAACAGTCCTCTAATCAATGACAATCCTTTAATGTTTATATGTATTTCCATTAGGCCTTATTCTTTAATCAATGATCACATATCTGATCTGGAGTCCATCACATGACATGTCAGAGAGTGTCCAAAGTATAAAGCAACACAGGAGTGACATGCTGTAGATATGTTCTCAAGAGCAGGCGATTGTATGAAAATTACTGTCTGTATTTTGTCCACTGAAGGCATGTGGCCTATAATTATGTGAAAGTCTGTATTGTAATTATGACTTATAGTTCACTACAGTTAAACAACAGTGTTGTCACAGTTCCTCGGGGAGAGGGGGCTGTATACAGTAGGTAGCACTGTTTGTTCAGTAAGGCCTCTTCTGTTGATCTGTACATTTTGTGGTACCCTTCCCCTTAGGAACAATTTTAATTTGTATTAGGATATTGAATTAGAATTTAATATTTGTTTATGTTTAATGCACAAATGGAATAATTTAATTCATCTTTTGAACTTGTATGTCATTATTTGAAATGGAAATGAATGCAAATGGCATTTTTCTGTTTTTGTGACACTCCCTTCAAATGCAGCCTGTGATCATCATAGACGGGAACAGAAGGCACGTCCATGCTCCAGAGAGTAGCTCATTGCCAAAACGGTTCAAATGCTAGAGCCAAATTCATAGGAAGAAAATTAATTCAACATGCAATATTGGCTTCAGAAACCTGCTGGCTTCAGAAGTTTCTGTTTACCACAGTGAATGTTTGATTCCATCTGTTCTCCTATACCTTTCCTGTCGGGAAAAGGACCAGGATGTTGTCTCTGGTTTTCAATCTAAATTGAAAGAACTCAATTTGAAAACTGAATCTGTATGTATTTTAGAAGTTGAATATAGGAAAATTTGGTAACACTTTACTTGACACCCAGCGTCATAACACGTTTTGACACTGTCATAACCATGTCATAATATGTCATAACGGCTGACATAACTTGTCAAAACCTGTAATAATATGGTCAAAACACTGTCATGACACATATATTTAGACCCGTTGTGACATTCAATGCATTATTTCATGGCTGTTTATGACACCAACATAAGAGTGTCAAAACCTACCACACAAGGCAGAACATTCCATGACACGATAGCCTACTTGTCAACAGTAAGTTTGTTATATTTTCTGAAACTGACCATATTAAATTATCATTGTAATTGCACACAAAGTTATATCAGACATGCAGCTACCCCAATGCACTTGACTAGGATGAATGCAAGAGCAGATTTCAGGAGCAGGACGAGAACCCTCTTTTTGACTGATGATTGACATAAGGGCATATACAGTACGTGATAGGCCTATCTGGCTTATGTGATTATGATGGTCATAATGCTTCTTGACAGTGTCAAAGTGTATTTTCTTAGTCCAAGTAAAGTGACACAGGGTGGTCATAATGCTTCTTGACAGTGTCAAAGTGTATTTTCTTAGTCCAAGTAAAGTGACACAGGATGGTCATAATGCTTCATGACAGTGTCAAAGTGTATTTTCTTAGTCCACGTAAAGTGACACAGAGTGGTCATAATGCTTCGTGACAGTGTCAAAGTGTATTTTCTTAGTCCAAGTAAAGTGACACAGGATGGTCATAATGCTTCACGACAGTGTCAAAGTGTATTTTCTTAGTCCAAGTAAAGTGACACAGGGTGGTCATAATGCTTCATGACAGTGTCAAAGTGTATTTTCTTAGTCCAAGTAAAGTGACACAGGGTGGTCATAATGCTTCACGACAGTGTCAAAGTGTATTTTCTTAGTCCAAGTAAAGTGACACAGGGTGGTCATAATGCTTCATGACAGTGACGGTGTCATAAAGTGTATTTTCCTTTATTTAAAATAAGATGGGGAAAAACATGACTGTGAAGAATGAATTACAACAACAACAAAGGACTTAAGAAACCAATTTTCAAACAAAAGGAAACTTATGTTCAGTTGAAGTCGGAAGTTTACATACATTTAGGTTGGAGTCATTAAAACTCGTTTTTCAACCACTCCACAAATGTATTATTAACAAACTGGCAAGTCGGTTAGTAGATCTACTTTTATGATACAGTGAATTATAAGTGAAATAATCTGTCCGTAAACAATTGTTGGAAAAAGGACTTGTGTCATACACAAGTAGCCCAATGTTTGTAAAACAACTAAGTTACATTAATAACTCTAAATTAAGCATATAGGAGTACCTATTTCTTTGTTAACTGCTCAACACAGAATAGCCGCATGTGCGTGCTCCCTTAAATCGTTTGTATTCTTTATTCTTTATACTATTAAATAATGCCACAGAATTCTTAGCAAATCCTGTCGGCTAAATGAACTAGTGTAGCCATTTTGCGTAGCCACGTCAGGACCTAACACAAATCAGAGTATGCTATTATTTTCTTAAGAAATAGACTACATTTTCTTCATATCATGCTTCTTTAGACCTGTCTAAAATAAATAATGAATTTATTGTGAAGGTGGAGGCTATATTACATGGATTTATTAGACTTTTTCAAATGTAGATGTTCCAAGGGTCTGCCTCAGTGGCTTGTGGGAAGCCAGGAGATGCTAAATGTGTTATGTTAATTAACGGTCAATTACTGTGAGACCGAGAGTTATTTGCTTGACAATAACATTTCGTGACCGCCACAGCCCTAGTCATGACAGTGTTATGGCAAGTTATCTCAGCTGTTATGACATATTATGACATAGTTATGACCGTGTCATAACATATTAAAACAGCCAAAAACAGGAAGCAAATTTGAATCTTTAAATAGATTAATTGAAATGCAACTAGCTTAGCAGTTCACCTTTCAACCTATCATTTGCTAACATAATTAGTTTCAATTTTGAAGATGTTTTCTAAAACAATTGCGCTAGAATTACTATTTCAGCTAAGTAGCATTGTCACCTCCAGATTGTGAAGGCAGAGCTTTTGGTGTTAATGACATGCTATCTATCAAGAAGTTCGATAGATAGCTGTTATTGATTGCAAGCACTGCATCCACATTATGGTACAATCAGTGGTGGGAAAAGTACCCAACTGTCATACCCGAGTAAAAGTAAAGATAACTTAATAGAGAATTACTCAAGTAAAAGTGAAAGTACCCCAGTAAAATAAAATGTGAGTAAAAGTCTAAAAGTATTTGGTTTTAAATATACTTAACTATCTAAAGTAAATGTAATTACTAAGCTATACATACGTATGTATCAAAAATAGAAGTATAAATAATGTAATATTCCTTATATTATATTAACCAAACCTGACAGCACAATTTTATTTTTTATTTTTTTTTACAGATAGCCAGGGGCACAACCCAACACAGACATAATTTACAAACAAGATATATGTATTTAGTAAGTCCACCAGACCAAGGCAGTAGGGATGACCAGGTATGTTCTCTTGATAAGTGTGTGAATTGGACCATTGTCCTTTTCTGCTAAGCATTAAAAATGTAAAGAGTACTTTTGGGTGTCAGGGAAAATTTATGAAATTAAATAAATATTAAAGTACAGATACCCCCAAAAATATTTGTAATAAAGTACTTTACACCACTGGGTACAATTGATGGATAAGGAGGGATTGCTTTGGTAATGTTCTCCAGTCCTGTGAACATTATCGTCAGCTGGCCAGACAGAGAGGGAAGGTAGTGCTGTACTGTACTGTGTGGTCGCTGGCAAGAGAGCCACTGATATGTGCTATATTAGACCCAGGGTCACTATGGGTGCAGTGGCTAATTAGATGACCCAGATGGGCAGCTGCCAGAAAAGCAAAGCAGCAACTGGACTCTAGTCTCTTGAATCACCACCCAGTCATTCAGCCCTGCTGCTGCTGTGTACTGTACTGTAGGTTAGACAAGTTGGCCACTACAGATGAAGCAGCTGTCAGGTAGCAGTCTTTTGGACAGCCCTGCTCTAAGTGAATCATTCTGTAATTATGACTCCGTCCAGATCTCTCAGGTTCTGAGTGGGCTCCTCCTTGTTGGGAATTGAATATGCACACAGAACGGTGATGTAGCAGGGATGTATAAAAAATGGAATAATACATGTCACCGTGTCAGAGAGAGAGAGAGAGATCTGGCTGAGTCAGTCGAAACAGAGCACCCACCAAAATATTTCCCTTCAAGGGGGGAGAGAGAGAAATATTTTGGTGGGTGCTCTCTTGTGACTGACAGCCATATCCAGCACTGCCTATCTGCCCCCCCAGGCCTCTATTAGTAATGGAACATTTGCCTTGTCAGAATGTAGCAATGCCTCAGTGCTCCAACTAGCAACATTTTGTCATTGCGTCAGCCACACTGACATGCCGGTTTATTACAGGGTGCAGAGAATTAAAGGTCAGATGGACACAAGCGAGGCAGGAGAAGAGCCCTGGGTTTTTGGACTGTTCTGCTCTAGAATCCTGTTACATCATCAGTTGGCACAGTGTCCCTGGAAATGTCCCAAATGGCACCCTTTTCCCTATATAGAGCCCAATGGGCCCTGATCAAAAGTAGTGTGTTTTATAGGGAATAGGGTGCCATTTGGGACAAAGACCCTGTGATGCAGACTGAATGTTTTATAAGCCCAGGGGTCAACTGTCTGTGGGAATCTCACATTGATCTGTTCAAGCCATTTAAACTGTTGTTTTGTTTACCCTTACTGGTTAATGATATCTGGTTTATCATACTAAATGTATGTCTTAATCCTACATGTATCATATCATTCCCAAGATGGCATAGCAGTTCAGACGTATTTTTGTCCTCGTCCTGTCGTGTATATAAATATATAGATATATTTACAACTTTTTTTTCACATACATTTTTAATTTTCCAAAAACTCATCTTCAGAACACTCTCCTGCAATCCGCTTCACCAATTTATATTTATATAAAAAAGTATTATTTACCTCAGATCTGTAATCCTCCGAGAGGCTAGCCAGAAATTAGCCAGAAGCTAGCCGGGAGCTGGTCCAGAAGCTACTCTGAAGCTGGTTCAGAAGCTAGTTAGCTTATTTACTGGCTAATCGTTAGTACTCAGCTAACCACGGTTTGTGGTCATCGGCTGTCCTTTGGCTCGAGAATCTATCGCCAGTTTTGTACGGCGCGGTGCAGCGCAGCGCGGCTCGGAACGGAACATACCGGATTTCGGCCGCTGGCTCTGGACATCCACACCTGGATCTCACAGCTAGCTAGCTGCTATCCGTGTGACTATCGGCTTTCGTCGATTCCGGAGCTAACATCAATTGTTCCGGAGCTAGCCAGCTGAAGAGTTCCATCAATCACTCCTGGGCTGCAGTCACCTATCCGGACCCGTTTTGCTGCCTACGCGGAGCCCCACCGGGCCTTCACAGTTGGACTGCCGACGTTGTCTACCCGAGGGAATTGTCCGGCTGGCTCCTCCGGCGCAACGTTGCCTGGGCGCCCATCTGCGGCCTGCTAGCCGTTGGCTATCTTATCGGCTGCTATCTGAATAGACAATCGGACAATTTTTATTTTATTTTATTTTTATTTATTTATTTATTTTTCTTCTTGGGCCTCTATAACTATATCTATTGTTTTTATTTTTGTTGTTGTTGTGTGATTTGGATTAATCCCCTCTACCACACGGAAACCCACTAATCTACTGATGGAACGCAAGAGTTGGCTAATAACAGACCTCCATTCTATGCTAGCTTGCTCCTATGCTAGCTTGCTACCGATTTAGCTGTCTAAATCGCCGTGACCCCCAACCAACCTCTCCACTCACTGGACCCTTTTGATCACTCGACTGAGCATGCCTCTCCTTAATGTCAATATGCCTTGTCCATTGCTGTTCTGGTTAGTGTTTATTGGCTTATTTCACTGTAGAGCCTCTAGTCCTGCTTATTATACCTTATCCAACCTATTAGTTCCACCACCCACACATGCAATGACATCTCTTGGTTTCAATGATGTTTCTAGAGACAATATCTCTCTCTTCATCACTCAATACCTAGGTTTACCTCCACTGTATTCACATCCTACCTTACCTTTGTCTGTACATTATACCTTGATGCTATTTTATCGCCCCTAGAAACCTCCTTTTACTCTCTGTTCCAGACTGTTCCAGTTCTAAACGACCAATTCTTATTGCTTTTAGCCGCACCCTTATTCTACTCCTACTCTGTTCCTCTGGCGATGTAGAGGTGAATCCAGGCCCTGCAGTGCCTAGCTCCACTCCTATTCCCCAGGCGCTCTCTTTTGACGACTTCTGTAACCGTAATAGCCTTGGTTTCATGCATGTTAACATTAGAAGCCTCCTCCCTAAGTTTGTTCTATTCACTGCTTTAGCACACTCTGCCAACCCGGATGTTCTAGCTGTGTCTGAATCCTGGCTTAGGAAGACCACCAAAAATTCAGACATTTTAATTCCAAACTACAACATTTTCAGACAAGATAAAACTGCCAAAGGGGGCGGTGTTGCAATCTACTGCAAAGATAGCCTGCAGAGTTCTGTCCTACTATCCAGGTCTGTACCCAAACAATTTGAACTTCTACTTTTAAAAATCCACCTCTCTAAAAACAAGTCTCTCACCGTTGCCGCCTGCTATAGACCACCCTCTGCCCCCAGCTGTGCTCTGGACACCATATGTGAACTGATTGCCCCCCATCTATCTTCAGAGCTTGTGCTGCTAGGCGACCTAAACTGGAACATGCTTAACACCCCAGCCATCCTACAATCTAAACTTGATGCCCTCAACCTCACACAAATGATCAATGAACCTACCAGGTACCTCCCCAAAGCCTTAAACACGGGCACCCTCATAGATATCATCCTAACCAACTTGCCCTCTAAATACACCTCTGCTGTTTTCAACCAAGATCTCAGCGATCACTGCCTCATTGCCTGCATCCGTAATGGGTCAGCGGTCAAACGACCTCCACTCATCACTGTAAAACGCTCCCTGAAACACTTCATCGAGCAGGCCTTTCTAATCGACCTGGCCGGGGTATCCTGGAAGGATATTGATCTCATCCCGTCAGTAGATGCCTGGATATTTTTTTTTAAATGCCTTCCTAACCATCTTAAATAAACATGCCCCATTCAATAAATTTAGAACCAGGAACAGATATAGCCCTTGGTTCTCCCCAGACCTGACTGCCCTTAACCAACACAAAAACATCCTATGGCGTTCTGCATTAGCATCGAACAGCCCCCGTGATATGCAGCTGTTCAGGGAAGCTAGAAACCATTATACACAAGCAGTTAGAAAAGCCAAGGCTAGCTTTTTCAAGCAGAAATTTGCTTCCTGCAACACTAACTCAAAAAAGTTCTGGGACACTGTAAAGTCCATGGAGAATAAGAACACCTCCTCCCAGCTGCCCACTGCACTGAAGATAGGAAACACTGTCACCACTGATAAATCCACCATAATTGAGAATTTCAATAAGCATTTTTCTACATCTGGCCATGCTTTCCACCTGGCTACTCCTATCCCGGTCAACAGCACTGCACCCCCCACAACAACTCGCCCAAGCCTTCCCCATTTCTCCTTCTCCCAAATCTGCTCAGCTGATGTTCTGAATGAGCTGCAAAATCTGGACCCCTACAAATCAGCCGGGCTAGACAATCTGGACCCTTTCTTTCTAAAATTATCTGCCAAAATTGTTGCCACCCCTATTACTAGCCTGTTCAACCTCTCTTTCGTGTCATCTGAGATTCCCAAAGATTGGAAAGCAGCTGCGGTCATCCCCCTCTTCAAAGGGGGTGACACTCTTGACCCAAACTGCTACAGACCTATATCTATCCTACTATGCCTTTCTGAGGTCTTCGAAAGCCAAGTCAACAAACAGATTACCGACCATTTCGAATCTCACCATACCTTCTCTGCTATGCAATCTGGTTTCAGAGCTGGTCATGGGTGCACCTCAGCCACGCTCAAGGTCCTAAATGATATCTTAACCGCCATCGATAAGAAACATTACTGTGCAGCCGTATTCATTGATCTGGCCAAGGCTTTCGACTCTGTCAATCACCACATCCTCATCGGCAGACTCGACAGCCTTGGTTTCTCAAATGATTGCCTCGCCTGGTTCACCAACTACTTCTCTGATAGAGTTCAGTGTGTCAAATCGGAGGGTCTGCTGTCCGGACCTCTGGCAGTCTCTATGGGGGTGCCACAGGGTTCAATTCTTGGACCGACTCTCTTCTCTGTATACATCAATGAGGTCGCTCTTGCTGCTGGTGAGTCTCTGATCCACCTCTACGCAGACGACACCATTCTGTATACTTCTGGCCCTTCTTTGGACACTGTGTTAACAACCCTCCAGGCAAGCTTCAATGCCATACAACTCTCCTTCCGTGGCCTCCAATTGCTCTTAAATACAAGTAAAACTAAATGCATGCTCTTCAACCGATCGCTACCTGTACCTACCCGCCTGTCCAACATTACTACTCTGGACGGCTCTGACTTAGAATACGTGGACAACTACAAATACTTAGGTGTCTGGTTAGACTGTAAACTCTCCTTCCAGACCCATATCAAACATCTCCAATCCAAAGTTAAATCTAGAATTGGCTTCCTATTTCGCAACAAAGCATCCTTCACTCATGCTGCCCTTGTAAAACTGACCATCCTACCAATCCTCGACTTTGGCGATGTCATTTACAAAATAGCCTCCAATACCCTACTCAACAAATTGGATGCAGTCTATCACAGTGCAATCCGTTTTGTCACCAAAGCCCCATATACCACCCTCCATTGCGACCTGTACGCTCTCGTTGGCTGGCCCTCGCTTCATACTCGTCGCCAAACCCACTGGCTCCATGTCATCTACAAGACCCTGCTAGGTAAAGTCCCCCCTTATCTCAGCTCGCTGGTCACCATTGCATCTCCCACCTGTGGCACACGCTCCAGCAGGTATATCTCTCTAGTCACCCCCAAAACCAATTATTTCTTTGGCCCGCCTCTCCTTACAGTTCTCTGCTGCCAATGACTGGAACGAACTACAAAAATCTCTGAAACTGGAAACACTTATCTCCCTCACTAGCTTTAAGCACCAACTGTCAGAGCAGCTCACAGATTACTGCACCTGTACATAGCCCACCTATAATTTAGCCCAAACAACTACCTCTTTCCCTACTGTATTTTATTTATTTATTTATTTTGCTCCTTTGCACCCCATTATTTTTATTTCTACTTTGCACATTCTCCCATTGCAAATCTACCATTCCAGTGTTTTACTTGCTATATTGTATTTACTTTGCCACCATGGCCTTTTTGCCTTTACCTCCCTTATCTCACCTCATTTGCTCACATCGTATATAGACTTGTTTATACTGTATTATTGACTGTATGTTTCTTTTACTCCATGTGTAACTCTGTGTCGTTGTATGTGTCGAACTGCTTTGCTTTATCTTGGCCAGGTCGCAATTGTAAATGAGAACTTGTTCTCAACTTGCCTACCTGGTTAAATAAAGGTGAAAAAAAAAGTATTATTTATTATTATGACTATACTGTCTATTATGGTATTATGACTCTCAACCTGTCATGATGCTCACAACTGTTCATGCTCACAAGTCCTTCTTCCCCAATGTTGTACTCATATCACTGTTCAATCCTGGTACTAATCCATGTCTGGGTATGCTTCTCCTCTCTTCTCCCCAGGCGTCCAGCCAGGCCTACTCCCCACATGGGAAGGTGTTCAGTCCTGGTACTAATGTATGTGTCTCCCTTCCTCTCCCCAGGCATTCGGCCAGGCCTACTCCACCCATAGGAAGGTGGCTGCAGATGGGGAGAGCAGGGAGGAGTCACTAATGCTGGAGTCAGCCAGTAAGGAGGCCCAATACCAGCAGATGGTCCTGGAGCTGCAGAACGAGCTGCGGTTGGCCAGGACTGCCCTCACCAGCAACCAATCAGAGAATGAGCGCCTGGCCTCCGTTGCCCTGGAGATGAGAGAGGTGAGCTGGAGGGTGGAGGACCTGCCCAAAACACAAACATGGTCAATGTGGAGAGGTCAAATCTCAATGTGCAAAGACTTGTGTATCTCACCAATCTGACGAAGAGGACCTAAACCGCTCAGTCTGTAATGATGAAGTAAAACAGGGACAATGGGGACAGAGAGAGCGTGTCAGAACTAATGGGATAGTGGGACAGAGCGAGAGCGTGTCAGAGCTAATGGGATAGTGGGACAGAGCGAGAGCGTGTCAGAGCTAATGGGATAGTGGGACAGAGCGAGAGCGTGTCAGAGCTAATGGGATAGTGGGACAGAGCGAGAGCGTGTCAGAGCTAATGGGATAGTGGGACAGAGCGAGAGCGTGTCAGAGCTAATGGGATAGTGGGACAGAGCGAGAGCGTGTCAGAGCTAATGGGATAGTGGGACAGAGCGAGAGCGAGTCAGAGCTAATGGGATAGTGGGACAGAGCGAGAGCGAGTCAGAGCTAATGGGATAGTGGGACAGAGCGAGAGCGAGTCAGAGCTAATGGGATAGTGGGACAGAGCGAGAGCGAGTCAGAGCTAATGGGATAGTGGGACAGAGCGAGAGCGAGTCAGAGCTAATGGGATAGTGGGACAGAGCGAGAGCGAGTCAGAGCTAATCGGATAGTGGGACAGAGCGAATCAGAGCTAATGGGATAGTGGGACAGAGCGAGAGCGAGTCAGAGCTAATCGGATAGTGGGACAGAGCGAATCAGAGCTAATGGGATAGTGGGACAGAGCGAGAGCGAGTCAGAGATAATGGGATAGTGGGACAGAGAGAAAGCGAGTCAGAGCTAAGTGGGACTGGGAGAGGTTGAAAATGGTATGGAGTCTGTAAGGGTGGTTGATTGGTCAGCTGGCACCAGTCACATTGATGATGTAATAGTCGTCAGTGAGAGACACACTATTTGGCTCTCTCACTCTATGGCCTGGTTTGGTAACTGGATTTTGTTCCCCCCTGGTTAAAGTTGCCAAGGTGCCAAGATCTCATCCCAACACAGTTCCACTGACATACAGCCACATAAGATGCTGCTTTGACATTACTGTACAACCATTGGGTGCATTCTGGATCAAATCCACATGTCCTTGTATTGCACTCTCTGACATGATGTTTTCCTCTTTCACTTCTTCTCCTGCCCTTTTCTTCCCCTCTCTTCCCCCGTCTGTTGAAAGTGCCATATCCATTCAAGACAAACTTGCTTATGAACAAACTTTCTTGATGATATGCACACTTCCTTAAAGTAGCAGCCTACTTTCTGATATTTTTTCCTCTGTTGTGCTGTGTAGAGTTCTGAGCTGGTGGAGCTGCAGCGCAGCCAACTGCGTGATGACATCAGAGAGTATAAGGTGCGAGAGGCACGCCTGCTGCAGGACTATAGTGAGCTGGAGGACGAGAACATCTCCCTGCAGAAACAGGTGTCCCTGCTCCGACAGAGCCAGGTGAGAGGAAGGGCAAGGGACCAGGACTGGGGCAGGAAAGGGGGAGGGAGGAGGCTTCCACTGAGGCAGGAAAATAAATGGGCACTGTTGGGTATGGAGATGAGGGCAGGATGAGGGCTTTTATGGGTAATGGGTAAAGGTAAAGGTTGTAGAGTGGCCAATACACTTTGGGTGGTAAAGTGACAGGACCAACGAATTAGGCCGTTGATACAAGAACCAACTGGTGGGGATGAGACAAAACAATGCTTTGAAATGGAAGGGATTCTCCGTATTTACTTAGTGATTCCTCTGATGTGCTGTGGACTCTCTTAGGTGGAGTTTGAGGGTCTGAAGCATGAGATCTGTCGTCTGGAGGAGGACTCCCAGTGCCTCCACAGCCAGTTGGAGGAGGCCATGCGCCTGCGGGAGATCGCCGAGCACCAGCTGACCGAGGCTCTGGAGACCATTAAGACTGAGCGCGAGCAGAAGGCCGCCCTGCGTAAAGAACTGTCCCACTACATGACCATTGGGGACAACCTGTTACCGTACCACCACAGCCCCCTGAACATCTCCCTGGACGGCTTCAAGTTCAGCGAGGATCCCACTGCTGCCACCAACGAACCCAACAATGATGACTCGTTCCATGGCTATGAGAACGGCCTGGCTAAGATGGCTGCAGACTGCAACGAGGATAACAGAGCCAAGCTCCGGCCCGCCCCCAGCCTAGTGGATGACCTGCTGAGTGAACTCAACATCTCAGAGATCCAGAAACTTAAGCAGCAGCTCATGCAGGTATGGATAACTCTGTTTACAGATGACACATTTCAGATGACCACATAGTAGCAGCAGGCAATGACTTTAAAAATGGTTAGCCTGTTTGCTTTATTCACAGTCAACTGTCAAGGTGTCAACTTCCCTGGTAAAGAAATAAAGTAATTCTTAGCGTTATCGAGCTTATCAAGCTTTGTGTGTGTTGCATGGAAAATAGATAGGTTTTACATCCCTCCAGCTGTAAACAGTCCTTTGCCTAATGGTTGGAAAGTCCATTAAGCTTTGAGGAGCACAGTGGTCATCCATTTAGGGACATTGATTACTTATACTGACCTGAGCGGCAGAGTCAAAGACACATCAATGGAACCCTATGTGGGACTTGATGGGCTACATGGACTGATTAGAATACTTCTCTTATCCAGGTGAATAAATACGGTGTGAAATTCTTGAGTGACAGTGTCTCACACTACAGTGTGAAAACCTAAATTCGTATGGCATTTTGGGTTACACTTCATTCTAGTGCCAGCTATTTACCTGGTATTTACATAGAAATTGTATAGTAAAATGGTAAATACACAGTAATTGCCTAATAATTTCTAAATCCATACTATTAAACTCCAAGCTGAAATAGGACTGTGATGAAGACATTTCTCATTGCTGTTGTGTAACTGTCTCCAATGTCTGTGTTGTCCAGGTTGAGCGGGAGAAGGTAGCACTACTTTCCTCCCTGCAGGAGGCCCAGAAGCAGCTAGAGGTGGCCCACGGGACTCTGTCTGAGCAGCAGGAGATAGTAGGACGTCTCACCGAGAACCTCAGCGCCATGAGGAAACTCCAGGCCAGCAAGGAGCGCCACTCGGCCCTGGACAGCGAGAAGGAGCGTGACAGCCGTGACGATGGTGACGGGGACTACTACGAGCTGGACATCAACGGGCCTGAGATCCTGCAGTGTAAGTACACAGTGGCTGTGTCCGAGGCCGGGGAGCTCAGACAGGAGCTTAAGACTCTTAAAGCAGAGTACCAGTCATGCCGGAGCCAGTACGAGGAGGAGCGAGCCCACCTGGAGAGCGACGTGGCAGGGCTGAGCGAGAAGCTAGCTTCCCTGGAGAAGAGCAGCCGGGTGGAGCACGAGGAGATGGAGCGCCTGGAGAAGGACCTGCGGCGGGTGAGCGAGTCGGCAGGCGAGTCGCAGGGAAGTCTGAACGTGGCGCAGGACGAACTGGTGGTGTTCAGTGAGGAGCTGGCCAACCTCTACAACCACGTGTGCATGTGCAACAACGAGACGCCCAACCGGGTCATGCTTGACTACTACAAGGAGGGCAAGGCCAGCGTAGGTGGCGGGGGCGGCCGGGAGGGGAAAGGACGACGTCTGTCCCACGTTCTGCTCTCCAACGGGCTGGTCCCTGATACTGACCCCAGTAAACCTGAAGCTAATGACCCAGCCGCCCCAGCCCCAGTCTCAGCCCCAGAATCCCGCCCAGAGCCTATGAACATCTATAACCTGGTGGCCATCATCAGGGACCAGATCCGTCACCTGCAGCAGGCGGTGGACCGCACCACAGAGCTGTCCCGCCAGAGGATGGCCACCATGGAGCTGAGCACCGTGGCTGATAAGGACAGCGAGGCCTGCATGGGGGAGATCCTCAAACTCAAGTCCCTCCTCAGCACCAAGAGGGAGCAGATCGCCACCCTGAGGACCGTGCTCAAAGCCAACAAACATGTGAGCAGGAGTTTGTGAGTGTATGCATGCTTGAGTGTGTGTCGGTGTGTGCATGAGCAGTTGATACTGTTTAAAAGTGAAGGTGATACTGTATGAAATTCACAGTAGTTGAGAGTATTTACTTTGTGTGTAGAAGTTCAGACAGAGTTAAAATTAGCAAAAGGTCAAGACAACCCAGTAACCTGTGACCCCAGCCTTCCATTATAATAAACTTGACAATAATGTATTTATTCTATTCTACTCTGTAGACGGCTGAGGTGGCGCTGGCCAACCTGAAGAGTAAATACGACAACGAGAAGACCATGGTGAGGGATACCATGTTGAAGCTCCGCAACGAGCTGAAGGCTCTGAAAGAAGACGCTGCCACCTTCTCCTCACTACGGGCCATGTTCGCAACAAGGCAAGGCTTAGTCGATACACGCTAAGAGCAGTTATAAGTAGGCCTACTCAGTCTGCTTTTAAAACACCAAGAAATAAGGCACCTTTGGCACCTTATTAATCTATACACTCTTAGAAAAAAAGGTGCCATCTAGATCCTAAAAGGGTTATTGGGCTGTCCCCATAAGAGAATCCTTTAAATAACCCTTTTTGGTTCTAGGTAGAACTTTTTTGAGTTTTGTGTAGAACCCTTTACACAGAGGGTTATACATGGAACCCAAAAGAGTCCTCCTACGGGGACAGCCGAATAACCCTTTTTGAACCCATTTTTCTAAAAGGGTAAATGTTGTCCACACCCATCATATCCAAACAAGGAGTAGGTCTTCAAAGGTTTATTGTAATTCAGTACATATAAATAGTTGAAATATGAATTGTTCATGTTATACTAAGGTTAAAATCATTAAAACACTAATTAAACCCTATATTATATTTTTATTAATCTATTATAGTGGGCTTTTTCCCCCATATTATTCATCTCCTCCCTCTTGAACTATTTAGAAAATCTAAAGGAATAAGAACAGAACAGATTGGTCCCTTTTAGCTATAATGAGAGACCAGTGAGCTTTTAGGTAGTTGAGGAGCTGTTTTTCTGCCAGAGTCTGCATATGTGTGTCTAGGAGAAACAGGGCATTGTGGGAACTGTCTGATGTAATACTGAAGTGACTCAGAGTCCGCTGGCAGGCTCCTCCTGACAGCATCTGGAAAATGCGGCTCTGTGAGTCTAAATGGAGAAAACATGCACCGACTGGCAGCAGCAGTAAAAGAAGATTTGTGCCACCTGGTGGAGAAAGTTATACATTGATCTTTTGTGTTATTGAGTACATTTACATGCACACTAATAATTCGATATTTAACTGATTATGGCAGTAGGCAGATTATGCAATAGTCATGTAAACACTGCGTATCTTAAATCGGCGTACGGTCAAAATAAAAGTAAGCATACGCTGATTAAAATACCTGGTTTTCTTTTGAATTATTAGGACATGTGAAGATGCGCATGTGCTAGCACCAGCCAAGCAAGCCTCCCTCTTTAGCGCGAGGAAAGTGTGTTTGAATCAACTGAATGTAGGCATCTTAGAAGTAGTTTCCAAACTCAAAATCAAATATGCTTCTCAAAAATAGTGTTCACTGTGGGAGAACGTTTATTTGTATTGCTGATTCTCTGTGTTTATCAGAGTGCCATCAGCTAGCCTGATTTCAGATGTGTCCATGTAAACAGGATTATTAGGCAAATCGTTTTTCTTGCAAAGCATGTAAACGGTTTACTCTAACTATTATATTAATCTATCCAAAATAATCACATTATTGTGTGCATGTAACCGCACTCAATGTTGGACTCATGCTACTCTCTCTCTTATCTCTTGCTTTCTTTCTCTCTCTCTCCCCCCTCTCTCCATCTGCCCCCTCTTTCTCTCTTTCCCCCTTCTTTCTCTCTCACTCCCTCTGTCCCGCCTCCCGCTCTCTCCGTCTCTCAGGTGTGATGAGTACGTAACTCAGCTGGACGAGATGCAGAGACAGCTGGTTGCGGCGGAGGACGAGAAGAAGACCCTGAACTCCCTGCTCCGCATGGCCATCCAGCAGAAGCTGGCCCTGACCCAGCGTCTGGAGGACCTGGAGTTTGATCATGAGCAGGCGCGCCGTGGTGGGGTTACAGGAGCAACGACGAGCAGTCGGGGCAAGACCTCCTCGTCGGCGCGGGGCAAAGGGGCCTCAGCCAATCATCACGTAAGTCAGAGATGCTCCTGCTGGGTCCTCCCCGAGCCCCACGGCATCCTGGGAGGCCCCATTGTCCTCTGCAGAGAGGAGTACAATATATACTGTGACCTTTGAACTCTATAACCTCCATCATAACCTCTAACCTCTCATCACGCTTTGCACTGCTGAGCTTCACCGGCATTGTTCTGTCAAGGATGTTGCTGTAACCATGACAATGGTGGCTAACGGTGTAGCATGTATGCGTTATTACATGACTTTAGAGCAGGAGTGTACATGGCATAATCTGTATGACTATGTTATGCCATGATTATGACAGTGTTATGTAGCTCTTATGACGAGAGGTTTTGAGGAAAGTGTAAGAGAGTATAACCGTCAGTCAGACAGGCGGCAGTGTCGGCTGCAGACAGGCAGACAAAGACAGACAGGCAGACAGACTTAAGGCCCTTTCACTGCCAGAAGCTTCTACCCTGCTGCTTCTGTCTGGTCCAAAACCACTCAGGAATAACTAAAGAAGTGCAATTACATATACTGTAGCTACTAAATAAAAGTGGACTGTGAGTTTAGGCACTTTAGTGTTTTGCTTTGATATCATAAAGTGATAATGTGTGATGTGGTTTGTTTTCGTGGCACTTTATATAATGGAGATTGTCGAACAAGGTTTGTTCTGAAGAGAAATACCAGAGCATTGATACATTAGGCTTAGTTAAAGTTAGGAATAAGCATTTAAACATGGGTCCGGTTTTGTATAAATTAAACCAAGATATGGTTATGAGCGTAGGTTGGTTGTGAAATGTTTATTGAGGGTTTTCAGGACAACATTACTGAGGATTAGAAACTCCATATACTCTACTCTACTGAGGACTATATACTCTACTCTACTGAGGACTATATACTCTACTCTAATGAGAACTATATACTCTACTCTACCTAGGACTGTATACTCTACTGAGGACTATATACTCTACTCTAATGAAAACTATATACTCTACTCTACTGAGGACTGTATACTCTACTCTACTGAGGACAATATACTCTACTCTACTGAGGACTATATACTCTAATGAGGACTATATACTCTACTCGAATGAGGACTATATACACTACTGAGGACTATATACTCTACTCTAATAAGGACTATATACTCTACTCTACTGAGGACTATATACTCAAATGAGGACTATATACTCTACTCTAATGAGAACTATATACTCTACTCTACTGAGGACTGTATACTCTACTGAGGACTATATACTCTACTCTAATGAGAACTATATACTCGAATGAGGACTATTTACTCTACTGAGGACTATATACTCTACTCTACTGAGGACTATATACTCGAATGGGGACTATATACTCTACTCTAATGAGAATTATATACTCTACTCTACTGAGGACTGTATACTCTACTGAGGACTATATACTCTACTCTAATGAGAACTATATACTCTACTGAGGACTGTATACTCTACTGAGGACAATATACTATACTCTACTGAGGACTATATACTCTACTCTACTGAGGACTATATACTCTAATGAGGACTATATACTCTACTCTAATGAGGACTGTATACTCTACTGAGGACTATATACTCTACTCTAATGAGAACTATATACTCTACTGAGGACTGTATACTCTACTGAGGACAATATACTTTACTCTACTGAGGACTATATACTCTACTCTACTGAGGACTATATACTCTAATGAGGACTATATACTCTACTCTAATGAGGACTATATACTCTACTGAGGACTATATACTCTACTCGAATGAGGACTATATACTCTATTCCACTGACTATATACTATATACTCTACTCTAATGAGGACTATATACTCTACTCTACTGAGGACTATATACTCTAATCTAATGAGGAGTATACTCTACTAAGGACTATATACTCTACTCTAATGAGGACTATATACTCTACTGATGACTATATACTCTACTCTAATGAGGACTATATACTCTAATCTAATGAGGACTATATACTCTACTGAGGACTATATACTCTACTGAGGACTATATACTCTAATCTAATGAGGAGTATATACTCTACTGATAACTATATACTCTACTCTAATGAGGACCATATACTCTACTCTAATGAGGACTATATACTCTACTGAGGACTAAATACTCTAATGAGGACTATACTCTACTCTAATGAGGACTATATACTCTAATCTAATGAGGACTATACTTTACTAAGGACTATATACTCTACTCTACTGAGGACGGTATACTATACTGAGGACTAAATACTCTAATGAGGACTATATACTCTACTCTAATGAGGACTATATACTCTAATCTAATGAGGACTATACTCTACTAAGGACTATATACTCTACTCTACTGAGGACGGTATACTATACTGAGGACTAAATACTCTAATGAGGACCATATACTCTAATCTAATGAGGACTATATACTCTACTGAGGACTATATACTCTGCTCCACTGACTATATACTCTACTCTAATGAGGACTATATACTCTACTGAGGACTAAATACTCTAATGAGGACTATACTCTACTCTAATGAGGACTATATACTCTAATCTAATGAGGACTATACTTTACTAAGGACTATATACTCTACTCTACTGAGGACGGTATACTATACTGAGGACTAAATACTCTAATGAGGACTATATACTCTACTCTAATGAGGACTATATACTCTAATCTAATGAGGACTATACTCTACTAAGGACTATATACTCTACTCTACTGAGGACGGTATACTATACTGAGGACTATATACTCTACTCTAATGAGGACTATTAACTCTACTCTAATGAGGACTATGTACTCTAATGAGGACTGTATAATATACCTCCTGCTGTTCTCTTATAACGCTATCACCCAATTGTCAACCCACCCTCCTCATCATCTTCTCTAACCTGTCATCTGAAAACTCATCTCCTAAATCATTATCAATCCTCTAACCTGCATGTAAATACAATACCATACCTGAGTCCTCTGCTTCCTGCAGCCAGCAGGCCTGCACTGTACATGACTAACCATCCTCTTGACCCCAATGACTCCCCACTGCCACTAACATAGGTAACCGTTTAATCAAACAAGATTTATCAAATGAAGACTGGCCAGATGATTATCTAACCCTCAGATTTTAATGTAATTTTCTTATCTCTCTATTTTACAGTAATTTAACCAAGCTGTGTCCTTCAAAGGTTGACAGTCAGCTTGCCGATGATTACTTCAGTGTCCCCTCCTGGCCTGAGACAAATGTCAGAGACACGTACTGCTGTAGTGTGAGGACTTTGTTTCTGTGCACACACACACACACACACACACACACACACACACACACACACACACTCTTGACCTTTACAGATGCGTGAAATCCCCAGGGGTTTGGTGTCTTGGTGTGGCTGCAGGAAACAACAAAGACTCATGGGTATGATGACCATAGAGATATCTAGGTCTATTTCTATGGGAATGACCATAGAGATATCTAGGTATATTTCTGTGGGAATGACCATAGAGATATCTAGGTCTATTTCTGTGGGCATGACCATAGAGATATCGAGGTCTATTTCTGTGGCCATGACCATAGAGATATCTAGGTCTATTTCTGTGGGTATGACCATAGAGATATCTAGGTCTATTTCTGTGGGTATGACCATAGAGATATCTAGGTCTATTTCTGTGGGTATGACCATAGAGATATCTAGGTCTATTTCTGTGGGTATGACCATAGAGATATCTAGGTCTATTTCTGTGGGTATGACCATAGAGATATCTAGGTCTATTTCTGTGGGAATGACCATATAGATATCTAGGTATATTTCTGTGGGAATGACCATAGAGATATCTAGGTCTATTTCTGTGGGCATGACCATAGAGATATCGAGGTCTATTTCTGTGGCCATGACCATAGAGATATCTAGGTCTATTTCTGTGGGTATGACCATAGAGATATCTAGGTCTATTTCTGTGGGTATGACCATAGAGATATCTAGGTCTATTTCTGTGGGAATGACCATAAAGATATCTAGGTATATTTCTGTGGGAATGACCATAGAGATATCTAGGTCTATTTCTGTGGGTATGACCAACAGTTTGACCCCCCATTGTGATTCAGTCACTCATCCCACATTGTCCACCACTATACTGGTATTACTCTGTCTATGTTTCCCCTGATGACTGCACACTTTTCATGTCTTTTTATTTCTCTTTTTTTGCTTGTAATTCACACCTCAGTGAATGTGTGAGGTGTTCATACACTTTTAAGAATTGTTACATGTTTGGTCATTGGAGCATTAATTAGTAATTTAAATATTTGAGCTTTTGTCATTATATAACTGTCAGATTGATAACAACATTTCCATGGAGAACAAACCAGCAAAGTCATAGGAACTAACTTGCTCCAGTTTTCTCTGGGGTCAATATTCAATAGGACTCACAAGCTAACAGACATTCTCTACAAGCACATAGATGAACATCTTAAATTGGAATTTGTTTTTCCTCTCTTTTTTAAAAATCTTGTCACATATTGATAATGTGCTTAAAAAAAGTTAACCAGTGAGAGCAGGATGTTCCAGCAGGACATTCAACCAGTGTGTGCCTAGTGGGTAATTTCTGGCCTTAGTTTAGACCAGTAGTTTGTTCTGTCCACAAAAGAGAAGCTGGATTTAATTTTGACTAGTAGTTTGTTCTGTCCACAAAAGAGAAGCTACATTTAGATTTGAATGTTTTCTATGTCTTTGAGAATTGTGGTAAGAGGTTATGACCCCAGTCAATAACAGATTGAGGAAAATAATAGGAACTGTGGTGAATTGTGTGAAGTGATTCTGCGATCCTGCAAGCATGCAGAGTTGCAAATTTAGGGGCTATTATTATGATTATTATTAATCGGTAAACCTTGTTTTAAGAGTAATGATACCACAGCTGTTAACTTTGGCTGCCTAGTTAATAGTGGTTCAGAGCGTTTTCGATGATGGCCGAGGGAGAGATTACTAATGCAAATACTTATTTATACTCTACCTTTGTATGGCAAAGTTCAGGCGACTATGGTGGAGACTTTTTGTATTGTCTGTTTTAATGCAATTTTATGAGCCCTTTTTACATCCTCTAAAAGTGTTGTTGTGATTTCAACAAACAGACTAAGTTAAGTCATGAACACATCTGCAGTGCCATTTAATTTATTGTTGATGCAATAAAAGTTACATTTGGGATTCTCTTTTTTTACAAGTGCAATTTGAACGCAATCGATATAGAAACACAGTATAAACATTCTCTGTCTGTTTGTCTGCTGATGCTATTGTTACATTTTACTACTACTTCTTACTCACAATTTTGATCCTAATTGAGTTGTATATCTTTGTACTAAATAACTTCACTTGTTTGTATTTATTTTTAAACAATGTCATGTATGTTGGCATTGTCGATAATGTGGATTATGATTATTGCCATATTGATACCATATCGATGCCTTTTTTCATGTCGTCTTCAAGAGACTCTGGATGGAGATGGTAGGTGAGATGTGTGCTCAATAGAAGTCAACAGCCTACCTGTATGATGATGATGTTGCACTGGCAAGGTGCATGTTTCATAGTTACCTTTATTCTGCCTAAAGGTATGCCAAATAAACTTCACTTTAGTCTTTATTCTGCCTAAAGGTATGCCAAATAAACTTCACCTTAGTCTTTATTCTGCCTAAAGTTATGCCAAATAAACTTCACTTTAGTCTTTATTCTGCCTAAAGGTATGCCAAATAAACTTCACTTTAGTCTTAATGTGGTGTTGGGATTATATTTTATATAGTGTGAGCCGCAAAAGTATTAGGACAGTTACAAATGTTTTGTTGTTTTGGCTCTGTACTCCAGCACTTTGGATGTTAAAGGATACAACGAGGTTATCATATGAGGTTAAAGTGCAGACTGTCATCTTTAATTCGAGGGTATTTTCAACCATATCGAGTGAACCGTTTAGAAATTAGAGTACTTTTTGTACATAGTCCTCTCATTTTAGGGTACCAATTCACTTATACAGTATGTGTATAATAGTAAAAAGTTAAGTATTTGGTCCCATATTCATAGCACAGATAATCCTGAGTGAATTGTGAATAATGATGAGTGAGAAAGTTACAGACACATAAATATCAAACCCCCGAGACATGCTAACCTCTCACCATTACAATAGTGTGAGGTTAGAATTTTGAGGGGGTATGGTATTTATGCCTTTGTAACTTTCTCATTCATCATTATTCACCATTTATTCAGGATTATCTGTAATTATGGAATCATCCATATTCATGTAGGAGTGTTTAGAAACATATTATATTATTATTTACAATATAAGTGACTCCAAAATTACAATACATTATTTACCATTCATTTCTGTACCAAATGATCTGAAACACAACCAAAACAAACAGCAAATGCATCCACCAGTCAGTCACAAGCTTGGTGTAATCATTGTGCGTTATGAATATGGGACAAAATACTTAACTTTTTACTAATTTTATACACACAAAAGTGAATTTGTCCTAATACTTTTGGTCCCTCAAAGTATGGGTGAAAATTCCCTCAAATTAAAGCACTTTAACCTCATAGTCATTGTATATTTTCAAATCCAAAGTATTGGAGTACAGAGCCAAAACAACAACAACAAATGTGAATGTTTGTGTGTGTGTGTATTTATTGATCTATTCTACAGTATCTTCACTATCTAATCATATTTATGCTTCAGTCATTCAATGTGTCCCTCTAAAATGACCTGTGTATTAATTTAGGAAGTTTTCCAACATGCATTAGTCAATACAAATATAGCCATAATAGCTTAATCCTAAAATGCGTGATTATGGGCCTTACTGTAAATCAAACGAGATCAGATCATAACACATTTTCATAGCATTTACAACTTTTTTTTAACATATCCCGAATTATGGATGTTAAATCTCACTGAAATAACCGAAAGTTAGGCTACTTTATATTCAATGTGTACCTTTGATACATTTAGTCATGGATACGTGGTATTGGGCATTTCCGGGGAAGTTATAGCCACTCCCTGCAGTTGTGTTGGATTGATGGGTTGTCACTAGTTACCCCAGCCACAAAGTTGGCTAATGAAGGTCATCGTAAAATGTATGGGGGGAAAATTCGACCTAATTTAAGGTTAGGGTTGGATATAATGTTAGCAGTGTGATTTTAAGAAGATCATTTGTAGAAATACGCGGGTTTAGCCATAATTATGACTTCGTGGCTGTGGTAACTAGTGAACACCGGGTTGATGATCTCGAGGGAGGGTCCTAACAAAGAACAGAAGCGACTCCACAATGGGAGGTTTGGCGGATACTTCTTATAATATAGTACTAGTGTATTTTCTGTTTTTATGCCATGGATATGTTTTTAAAATTAATTGTATCATTTACACTTACCCACATGATATTGTGCTTGAACGTAACGTAACCAGTCTGGGCGGGAGAGCATGGTTGTCAACAAGTGGACAGCTTCTTCCTTGTCTTTTCGAGAGTTTTGAATGGCAATGACATGGCACTTCCAACTTCTAATGTAATGTTTGCTATCGTGCTAACACTTGGTAGCCTAACCCTTTGCAACGTGTAGTGTTCCCGGCAGATACGTCTATTTCTAAGCAACATTGTTTCTGGTGTAGGCTACACCTCGCGCCTGCCTTTGAACTAATGTAAAATGATATCACAAGTTGCTGTACCCTACCCGTTTACACATTATAACACAAAAAGATATTGTACATTACTAGCATTAGACACACACAGACTGAGCTGAATTCAACACATTTTCTTAAGAGGCAAGTATAGGCTACCGAAGAAAATCATGTGCCCGAGAGCAGCCAGCGAGGCACAAGGCATTTAACTTACATTTCACCCTAGAGTCACTACGTGTACTTGGCTATTTTAGGACAAGCCATGTCCAGACAATCAATGTCGACCTGGCATAGCCTACCTATTCTGTCAAAACGTTCCAAATGTAAAAAATGGAACTAGATTTCATTCTGCTGTAAATGCCTCTTCAAACTTTGACTCTAGTAGCATATTTTGAGATTTCACTGTCCTAGTTTGTTTATACTGTATATCCCATATCCTCATTTAGGGAGGCAATCATTCCATATCCTTGCCCAAATATGAACTGTGTGATCCTCATGTCTTCCCATTTTATTATTATAATTTTCATGTTGTGATTCATTCCAATGTGACTGTCAGACAGCTTCCATGACCAGCTGCTGGAGGACAGTCGGTTCCTTAGGGCAGACCGTCGCCTGGACACAGAACTAGTGGATAAGCTCATCCTGCAGCTCAACAGGATCTACCCGCAGATCCTCACAGACAAGGAGGCCACCAAAGTGAGTCTTGCTCCCCAGTAAAATAATTTTGACCCAGGGTAGTGGTAACTTCCACTGGTAGTAAGAGTCCGAGAATGACTACTTGTTTCATTGTCAGACCAGCGCCAGACAGACTGTAACACAATGTTACAATTGAGTAATAGGCTAGCGTTCACAGAAAATGTGTTTCTGAATTCCTGGAATGCTGAATATGATTTGATGATCCAGTTTAGGGACCTTGATGTGCCCACCTGCGTCCGACTGGCCGAGCTCCTGGCTCACCTACAGGGGAAAGGTGAAGAGGCCTGCCGGGAGTTCTACCGGGCACTTCACCTGCATGTGGAAGAGGTGTACTTCAGCCTACCCACGCGTCTCCGCCTCAGAGGTTAGTCTCTCCGACTGTCAATCAGTCACTGGAGATCTGACATTTGTTCTCATTATTATTCACACCAAAATACCTTTTTTTACTCCAG
Source organism: Oncorhynchus mykiss (assembly GCF_057628025.1). Classification (NCBI taxonomy): domain Eukaryota; kingdom Metazoa; phylum Chordata; class Actinopteri; order Salmoniformes; family Salmonidae; genus Oncorhynchus; species Oncorhynchus mykiss. The sequence goes on from NC_143028.1 coordinate 66,249,358, forward strand.
TTTATTTTAGTAAATGCTTTCTTAACACTTATTTTTATTAACTGTGCATTGTTGGTTAAGGGCTTGTAAAGTAAGCATTTCACTGTAAAGTCTACACCTGTTGTATTCGGCACATGTGACAAATAAAATGTGATTTGATTGAGTGAGGATGACATTATCGCTGACATTTTGCAATCTCTTTCCCAGATTCTATAGACCCGTTCACGACTGCAGCCTCACCCACTCAGCAGAGATATGTGCTAAACGACAGAGGTAAGCTATACTCACAGAAAGTGCACACTCTGTCACTTACCAACACATGTACTGTAAACACACATGCCCTTTACGTACCGTAAACTTCTCTTTCTCACATACTGTCTTCTGCTCTCTCTTCCCTCTCCAGGTCATATGTTCTTCCTGAGTTGTTTCAGTGTTGCAGTTGGGGTGGCTCTACTACATTACTATGGCGGTGAGTAAAATTGTTGTTTTTTTTCCCCCAAAGAAAACAGTAGGAACACCAGAAATCATACATTTTTACAGCTCGTCTGTACTCCTGTAGACTTTTAAAAAATAAAAATCAAGCATAACATTGCATCTTCATGTTATGACAAATCAAACTTTATTTAAAGTGCAATCGGATGACACTTTACAATTAAACAAACAAGGAAGAAGCAGTGAAAAGAATGAGAAAAATAACATAAAACACAAAGGATGTCTAAAACAATAACATCACCGATTTTAAAAAGTGTATTTTTATGTAATTTAAAACGCTCTAGTGTTTGCATCTCATACCTGACAGGGCAAGCTTTTTCATTGGTTTTGGGCTTTTACACCTATTCAGTTTTCATTAGGTTGAAGTTGTCAATGCTATCATGATTATTTGTTGGGGAATAAAACAAAGTTGAACCTACCATGTGTTGTCCTGCAGAGGCCAAAGTAACAAGGGGCAGCAGGGCTCTTGGCATGGCTGCTCTTGGATTGGGTCGACGAGCCCGAGAGGTTCTCATATGGTACACTGAAGAGCCCATCAGGAAGTAGTGGGTGTGTCTCCAACACCACTAGCACATCAGAACACACACTCCAGAGGTGCTTCCGGACATCCACACTACACTACACCCTTTTCACACTACCGTGCCAGCCTGAACCAAACTAGTTACAGCAACTACGGTTAGTACAGCTTGGTTGGGCTCTATTCGATTCGTCTTCATAGGGCCTTAAAGCCCTTAAGTCATTGATTTTTACAACTCTGTAAATACTATATATATATATATATATATTATATATATATCTCTTTTGGGTTTAAGGATCTTACTTTCGCTGACAATTTTTCATACAGCTCTGTTTTTATGGACTTTCATTGTCCTAATAATGGTTAGTTATAGACATGCCTCTTCTCTGGTGAAAGCAACTATTATTACACTAAATGTAAGCCTATGTTACTGAATAGCATCAGAGATTCTGTCTGCATTCATCTTAATTTGTGTGGCGTGGACACAGTAGACATGTAGGGGTTTGTACAGAATACCCAGAGACCAGGCTCACTTTAAATACGGAACCTTTTCCAGGGTATGTGTTGTACTGCTCAGTATACTCAGGGGATTGACATTAGAAAACATACATTTATTTGGTGTATTTATAAGATGATGTGTTTAATTTGTTCAAGAAAAAAACAACCAAGCACTAAATGTATTGCTATTTGTTTTGTGATAATGTCTCTGTTGTCAGGGAGATTATGAGAAACACATATGTAATAACAATGTTATAATATATGCCCAGTGTTTGGCTTGGGCTAAATGTCCACCACATAATGTCTTTACATTAGATGAATCCAGGTCCACTATGTTTGTATATCTAGGCACAGTTTAATGAATGTGTCACTTAGCGATATCAGAGAGATTGCAATATGTTCACTAGAACTATCACGTTATAGTGATTGACTTATCTCCTGATGTTTAAAGCTGGAATCCTTCATGGTGAAACTGCTATGTCCGTTTGCCACAAAGAGGTTACTGTAAACAACAAACAGTTTTTACTCTCTGACATCATTGGACGTGTAATAGAACAGCAGAATATCTTCTGCATTTTTATTTTGGTGTGAGGCTCCTTACCTCCGGTTCGCCAACGAAACAATGGCGGTGTGGCGGACAGTAGCGCTGTTTCCCCTACTGCGGATTCCATCTTTAAATATTTTTTGAGTGAAAATGGTACTAAGTCACTGTTTTTGAAAGTGTTCTTTTTTTATTATGCCCACTAAAAAAACAACACAAAGTAATACATTTCAGGTCTCAACTGTGTTGTTTCACCTCGGAGTCTATTTCTCTCTCACTTTTCTCAAATGTTAAGAATTTTCAAAGCCTTCTCTAACCAACATGTCTTATGTTTTCTCTTACACATGCATGAAGCCTTTGTTCACTAACTTGCTGTAATTATGTTTAGTTTGTTAAGGTCAATATTGTTAATGGGGGAAGTAGATTATAAGGCCTATACTGTTTTATAGTAGGGAACATCATGTTAAATACACATTTAACCTACCAGATATAATCCATGTGTAGACATAGAGCTGTGATACACCAGTAATACCTACTCTTTTTATGTCTAAACGTGGAAGTTAGGAGTCTCCCCACAGACTAACTGTCTTAGTCTCTCAAGTGCCTTCATTAGCCTTTCCATGCATGGACAATAAAAAAACAATATCTGAACAAATTGTTGTATTTTATTCACAAACTTCATTTCAGAGTAGTAAAGTGTTCTACTGCATATAGTGCATAAAATGTATATTAAGTGGGGTTAAATGATTTGGTCCTTCATTTACAAAAATAGAAAAACTATTATACTGTCAAGGCTAAACGAGGCATGACATACACACTTCCAACACAAATCTATACACTGAGTGTACAAAAGATTATGTGCTCTTTCCATGACATAGACTGACCAGGTGAAAGCTTTGATCCCCTATTGATGTCACTTCAATCAGTGTAGATGAAGGGAGGAGACAGGTTAAATAATCATTTTAAAGTCTTGAGACAATTGAGACATGTATGTGTACCATTCAATGGGTGGGTGGGTGGGGGGAAATAACTCCATAAATATTAGGAAGGTGTCCTTTAATATTTTGTACTGTATATGACAGGAGATTGGTGGCACCTTAATTGGGGAGGAAGGGCTTGTGGTAATGGCTGGAGCAGAATGACTGGAATGGTGTCAAATATGTTTGATTTCATTTACTCCATTCCGGCCATTATTATGAGCTGTCCTCCCCTCAGCAGCATCCTGTGGTGTATATACATGTACATTTAAATTCTAACTATACATACTGTATTTGACAGATCTGAGATTACATATATAAGGCAGCATGCACAGTCCCCCTTTGATACCAAGTTGAGGTTTGTTGACTGTTAGGTTGCAAACGTCTGGTAACTTAAACCTGGTTATTTTGGGATAGTTATTTGAATTTTTTAACCCTTAATGACTGTAAACTGTACAGTACTGCCTGAATATATATATATATATATATATATATATATACGATATGTAGGCCCAGGCTCATACAGGACTCTGATTATATCCGCTCCTCTCTGCTGTACAATGATGTACACATGTTTAGCATGGGGCTGTGGTCAAAGCATTTACAGTGGTGGAAAAAGGACCCAATTGTCATACTTGAGTAAAATAAATGATAGAAAATGACTGAAGTGAAAGTCACCCAGCAAAATACTACTTGAGTAAAAGTATTTGGTTTTAAATATACAATACTTAAGTATCAACAGTAAATGTAATTGCTAAAATATATTAAAAGTCAAATGTAAAATTCCTTATATTAAGAAAACAAGACAGCACAATTTTCTGTTTTTAATTTACGGATAGCCAGGGGCACACCAACACTCGGACATCATTTACAAATGAAGTATTTGTGTTTAGTGACTCCGCCAGATCAGAGGCAGTAGGGATGATTAGGGTTGTTCTATTGATAAGTGTGTGAATTTGATCATTTTCTGTCCTACTAAGCATTCAAAATATAATGAGTACTTTTGGATGTCAGGGAAAATGTATGGAGTAAAAAGTACATTATTTTCTTTAGGATTGTAGTGAAGTAAAAGTTGTCAAAAATTTAAATAGTAATGTACAGATACCCCAAAAAACGATTTAAGTATTATTTTAAAGTATTTTTTTTATTAAGTACTTTTCACCACTGCGTTTACAGCACACCCAGATAAGCTGAAGTCCAAAAACATCTGCAAACCTCTACTGCATTAACAATAGCAGTTAAGACAGCTGTGCTTTGGGTTTTAGCTAGGGTGGTAAAAATATAGAAATACTTGTTTATGTACAGAGCTAAAAGTAGAATGAAGACTCTTGCACGCGTGCGCAGCAGCTGGGTGTGTACATCAAGTATTTCTAGAACAAAGTCACCAGGACAGCGGCTCTGGGATATGTATAAAATAACCCTGTAGATCATATAACTTTCACTGATATGCGGATGACACACAGCTGTACATTTCAATGAAACATGGTGAAGCCCCAAAATTGCCCTCGCTAGAAGCCTGTGTTTCAGACATAAGGAAGTGGATGGCTGCAAACGTTCTACTTTTAAACTCGGACAAAACAGAGATGCTTGTTCTAGGTCCCAAGAAACAAAGATATCTTCTGTTGAATCTGACAATTCATCTTAATGGTTGTACAGTCGTCTCAAATAAAACTGTGAAGGACCTCGCGTTACTCTGGACCCTGATCTCTCTTTTGACGAACATATAGAGACTGTTTCAAGGACAGCTTTTTTCCATCTACGTAACATTGCAAAAATCAGAAACTTTCTGTCCAAAAATGATGCAGAAAAATGTATCCATGCTTTTGTTACTTCTAGGTTAGACTACTGCAATGTTCTACTTTCCGGCTACCCGGATAAAGCACTAAATAAACTTCAGTTAGTGCTATATACGGCTGCTAGAATCCTGACTAGAACCAAAACAAATTGATCATATTACACCAGTGCTAGCCTCCCTACAGTGGCTTCCTGTCATGGCAAGGGCTGATTTCAAGGTTTTACTGCTAACCTACAAAGAATTACATGGGCTCGCTCATACCTATCTCTCTGATTTGGTCCTGCTGTACATACCTACACGTACGCTATGGTCAAAAGACACAGGCCTCCTAATTGTCCCGAGAATTTCTAAGCAAACAGCTGGAGGTAGGGCCTTCTCCTATAGAGCTCCATTTTTATGGAATGGTCTGCCTACCCATGTGAGAGACGCAAACTCGGTCTCAACCTTTAAGTCTTTACTGAAGACTCATCTCTTCAGTGGGTCATATCATTGAGTGTAGTCTGGCCCAGGAGTGTGAGGGTGAACGGAAAGGCTCTGGAGCAACGAACCGCCCTTGCTGTTGCCTGGCCGGTTCCCCTCTTTCCACTGGGATTCTTTGCCTCTAACCCTATTACAGGGGCTGAGTCACTGGCTTACTGGTGCTCTTTCATGCCGTCCCTAGGAGGGGTGCGTCACTTGAGTGGGTTGAGTCACTGATGTGATCTTACTGTCTGGGTTGGCGCCCCCCCTTGGGTTGTGCCGTTTGCGGAGATCTTTGTGGCCTATACTCGGCCTTGTCTCAGGATGGTAAGTTGGTGGTTGAAGATATCCCTCTAGTGGTGTAGGGGTTGTGCTTTGGCAAAGTGGGTGGGGTTATATCCTTCCTGTTTGGCCCTGTCCGGGGGTATCATCAGATGGGGCCACAGTGTCTCCTGACCCCTCCTGTCTCAGCCTCCAGTATTTATGCTGCAGTAGTTTATGTGTCGGGGGGCTAGGGTCAGTTTGTTATATCTGGAGTACTTCTCCTGTCTTATCCAGTGTCCTGTGTGAATTTAAGTATGCTCTCTCTAATTCTTTCTTTCTCTCTCTCGGAGGACCTGAGCCCTAGGACCATGCCTCAGGACTACCTGGAATGATGACTCCTTGCTGTCCCCAGTCCACCTGGCCGTGCTGCTGCTCCAGTTTCAACTGTTCTGCCTGCGGCTATGGAATCCTGACCTGTTCACCGGACGTGCTACCTGTCCCAGACCTATTATTTGACCATGCTGGTCATTTATGAACATTTGAACATCTTGGCCATGTTCTGTTATAATCTCCACCCGGCACAGCCAGAAGAGGACTAGCCACCCCTCATAGCCTGGTTCCTTTCTAGGTTTCTTCCTAGGTTTTGGCCTTTCTATGGAGTTTTTCCTAGCCAACGTGCTTCAACACCTGCATTGCTTGCTGTTTGGGGTTTTAGGCTGGGTTTCTGTACAGCACTTTGAGATATCAGCTGATGTACGAAGGGCTATATAAATAAATTTGATATTTGAAAAGGCAATAAATGAACGCCATTGGTCATTGAACAATGTAATGTTCTAACAGCATGTAAATAGCAACTGATGAAGTGTGTGACGTAACAACATGAAGTAGGGTAAATGACCAGGGGAAGACAAAGTTGACAAATTCTGATCTTGATAATGAATCTGATTGAGATCCTGAGAAATGAATATGGAAAGACAAAGATGGTCAACTCTGAGTTTGTAATTGCCTCTGAAATGTTGACTGGCTGTGGATATGAAAGGCCAGTGTGAGTCCTGTAGAGTTGATCTATCCATTGTCTTTGACGTAACAGAGAACCTGATGGCTTGAGGCCTATGGAAGACTGGATCCCTGAAATTCTCTGGCCTGTAACATAGCAGTAATTGGGTTAGTACAGCTTTGCAGCTATGGTAGGTAATTACAATATCAAACATTTAATATAAGATTCACCTATGTGTGACAGTACTGTAACTGTAACAGTAGGCCTACCTACATATACACAAAAGTATGTGGACACTGCTTCAAATTAGTGGATTCGGCTATTTCAGCCACACATTGCTGACAGTTGTAAAATGTCGAGCACACAGTCATACAATCTCCATAGACAAACACTGGCAGTAGAATGGCCTTACTGAAGAGCTCAGTGATTTTCAATGTAGCACCTTCATAAGATGCCACCTTTCCAACAAGTCAGTTTGTAAAATTTCTACCCTGTTATAGCTGCCCCGGTCAACTGTAAGTGCTGTTATTGTGAAGTGGAAACGTTTAGGAGCAACAACGGCTCAGTTGCGAAGTGGTAGGCCACTTACGCGCTGAGTGTAAAAATCGTCTGTCCTCGGTTGCAACACTCACTACTGAGTTCCAAATTGCCTCTGGAAGCAACGCCAGCACAATAACGGTTTGTCAGGAGCTTCATGAAATGGGTTTCTATGGCCGAGCAGCCGCACACAAGCCTAGGATCACCATGCGTAATGCCAAGCGTCGGCTGGAGTGGTGTTAAGCTCGTCGCCATTAGACTCTGGAGCAGTGGAAATGCGTTCTTTGGAGTGATGAATCACGCTTCACCATCTGGCAGTCCAACAGACGAGTCTGGGTTTAGTGGATGCCAGGAGAATGCTTCCTGCCCCAATGCATAGTGCCAACTGTAAAGTTGGGTGGAGGAATAATAATGGTCTGTGGCTGTTTTTCATGGTTCGGGCTCCTTAGTTCCAGTGAAGGGAAATCTTAATGCTACATCATAAAATGACATTCTAGACGATTCTGTGCTTCCAACTTTGTGGCAACAGTTTGATGAAGCCTCTTTCCTGTTTCAGCATGACAATGCCCCACGGCACAAAGTGACGTCCATACAGAAATGGTTTGTTGAGATCTGTGTGGAAGAACCTAACTGCCCTGCACAGAGCCCTGACCTCAACTCCATCGAACACATTTGGGATGAATTGGAATGCCTACTGCATGCCAGGCCTAACTGCTCAACCTCACTAATGCTCTTGTGGCTAAATGGAAGCAAGTCCCACTGCAAAGTTCCCTTATCTAGTGGAAAGCCTTCCCAGAAGAGTGGAAGCTGTTATAGCAGTAAAGGGGGACCAACTCCATATTAATGCCCATGATTTTGGAATGAGATGTTCGACTAGCCGGTGTCCACATACTTTTGGTCATGTAGTGTATTTATAAAGCTCATGTAACCTGAATGTGACATGCAACTCTCATACATGTATGATTTCCAAACACTACCAAAGTATGTGCGTATTGTATATATAACACTAGTATAATGCCTTTACCTGTGTACTATCTGATGAACATGGGTAAGGAGTGAGGGCAGTTAGGAGTTGGTGTTGGGCTTCTGGACGCCAAATGCTGTGATGAAGACATTGACTACAACAATGATGAAGACGAGTGCTGTGGTGACATTCTCCATAATGTTCAGCTTGAAGTGCATGCTCTCATCGTTCACGTTCCACTTTACTACAGAACAAGAGAGAGACACCAAAATATGTTGAGGATTAATTTACTGTCTCCAAGCATGTCCTCAATCCAACCAACAGAGGGAGCTATGCCAGTGTTTTCAAGTGTTGCTTCTAAGACTGGGGGCACTGTTTGAATTCCTTAAAAGTGCATTCTTCCCCTCTCCCTTCTTTGAAGTAATCACTGAGTGCGTAGACAAAATTGGACAAGTAGACAAGATTGGACAAGTGAACTCAGCTCTACCACATGGTGGCCCGCCTGGCTTTTTAACCATCATTTATTCAGCATTGTCTTACTAATCATTATTGAACCATCTGATATGAAGATACAGACTTTGACATTTCCTACCCTCAGGTGAATTATTATTTAGGACATTCATTATATTCCTCACTGGAGATGGCTAATATGTTGTGGAGATTGAGGTGAGAGTTAGTTAGGGCCCAGTTTAGTTTAGCATTTTTCAAATGCTCTCAGTGCAGACACACAACTCCTGTAACATTAGCAATTCCCCCTCAGGACATTAAGCTGAGTATTCCTAATTTGAACCAGCTCAGAGGAGAAATACAACACTCAATGGTCTCATTCCTGAACTCTCCCACACACACAATGGGAGCCCCTGGCAGGGGAACATAAGGATATTATGGCCAGGGGTGTGATGGACCAGGCTTCACTCAATACACAGATAATATTATGTTTGCTGAGAGAGCCAGTCTCAGGCCGACAGACACACATATGGCTCTAATTTTGTCTGGCGTTGAGGCACTAGGTCAAAAAGCATGTTAGTTTGCAATTTCGTCATGTAAAAACTGGCACACTGGCATTTTCTAGGTTCGGCAACTTACCTGTCTAACATCTGCCCGTTTGCGCTGAAGTGCGAGGGGTGGCAATATTTGAGTTGTGTCTTTAAAAACAAGTGCAAAAGTGACAATTTCATGCAGCGCTAGTGGGAAGTTAAAGACACACAAAACGTAGGTCTTAATGGTAACACAGTTGATGATAGCATGGATTTTGGGAGCGGAAGCTCAGCCATGACACACAATGCCCATAGAAGAGAGTGCCTTTTGTGCAGGTGAATCTCATACTTAGAAACATTTAAAAAAAGATTGGTTTCCCCTATTTCATTTAATTTGATTAAAAACCAAGCATAGCCTACCCTCCCCTTAATCAAGGCTCGTTTAGCCGCATCGCATAGATGGGTCTTTTTATCCTGTTCATTAGCCAAGTAGCGTATGAATAACAGGGTTTTAAATGGTCTACCGAGAGTGCTTTGAAATATTTTGTTATTTTCCCTCATGCCTTTTCATTATTCACAATTCACATACCTGCATACTTCATTTTGCTTGTTCAAGTAGGCTGTCCATCCCTATTTTCAAAGACCGCCTCTCGTCCGATTAAATGCCTTGCACATACAGTGCCTTGCGAAAGTATTCGGCCCCCTTGAACTTTGCGACCTTTTGCCACATTTCAGGCTTCAAACATAAAGATATAAAACTGTATTTTTTTGTGAAGAATCAACAACAAGTGGGACACAATCATGAAGTGGAACGACATTTATTGGATATTTCAAACTTTTTTAACAAATCAAAAACTGAAAAATTGGGCGTGCAAAATTATTCAGCCCCCTTAAGTTAATACTATGTAGCGCCACCTTTTGCTGCGATTACAGCTGTCGCTGTAAGTCGCTTGGGGTATGTCTCTATCAGTTTTGGACATCGAGAGACTGAATTTTTTCCCCATTCCTCCTTGCAAAACGGCTCGAGCTCAGTGAGGTTGGATGGAGAGCATTTGTGAACAGCAGTTTTCAGTTCTTTCCACAGATTCTCGATTGGATTCAGGTCTGGACTTTGACTTGGCCATTCTAACACCTGGATATGTTTATTTTTGAACCATTCCATTGTAGATTTTGCTTTATGTTTTGGATCATTGTCTTGTTGGAAGACAAATCTCCGTCCCAGTCTCAGGTCTTTTGCAGACTCCATCAGGTTTTCTTCCAGAATGGTCCTGTATTTGGCTCCATCCATCTTCCCATCAATTTTAACCATCTTCCCTGTCCCTGCTGAAGAAAAGCAGGCCCAAACCATGATGCTGCCACCACCATGTTTGACAGTGGGGATGGTGTGTTCAGCTGTGTTGCTTTTACGCCAAACATAACATTTGCATTGTTGCCAAAAAGTTCAATTTTGGTTTCATCTGACCAGAGCACCTTCTTCCACATGTTTGGTGTGTCTCCCAGGTGGCTTGTGGCAAACTTTAAACAACACTTTTTATGGATATCTTTAAGAAATGGCTTTCTTCTTGCACAGTGCTCCTTGGGATGTTTAAAGCTTGGGAAATCTTTTTGTATCCAAATCCGGCTTTAAACTTCTTCACAACAGTATCTCGGACCTGCCTGGTGTGTTCCTTGTTCTTCATTATGCTCTCCGCGCTTTTAACGGACCTCTGAGACTATCACAGTGCAGGTGCATTTATACGGAGACTTGATTACACACAGGTGGATTGTATTTATCATCATTAGTCATTTAGGTCAACATTGGATCATTCAGATATCCTCACTGAACTTCCGGAGAGAGTTTGCTGCACTGAAAGTAAAGGGGCTGAATAATTTTGCACGCCCAATTTTTCAGTTTTTGATTTGTTAAAAAAGTTTGAAATATCCAATAAATGTTGTTCCACTTCATGATTGTGTCCCACTTGTTGTTGATTCTTCACAAAAAAATACAGTTTTATATCTTTATGTTTGAAGCCTGAAATGTGGCAAAAGGTCGCAAAGTTCAAGGGGGCCGAATACTTTCGCAAGGCACTGTAGGCAACAACAATTGACAGGAGCCTAGTATCTTGTATAGACGTGCAAATGTTATACCTAAAGACATTTAGGCCTACATGTGCACACAGTGCCATGGAACTAGAGAAGTGATTTATGATGTCATGCTTCTGACCCCATCCTATTTAGAAATATTGTTGTTGTTCTGTTTCATACCGAGCTCTCCATAGGCTACCCTTACCCTAGGCCTAAGCTACTAAGACTGGTTCAACAGCAAAGTGTTGTGCCTTTTTTATCCTGGCCTTTCACAGTAGCCTATCCATAAAATGTGTTTAAATGGTCTGTTAGTCAGAGAGCCTTGAATTTAAAATTTACAGCACAACATCATCATAATGACATCATAATTTGAATTAACATGCTATATTACCATGGAAATTATTGCCTCACAATACCAGGCAACCAGTGTACCCAGGAGTTTACCAGTACAATTGTCAGGATAAGAGGTTCCAAACCCATTCTATTCATTATATTTCTACGCTCCTGGCCCCACGCCTCATCAATCTATGGCTACGTCCCAAATGTCGCTCCTCCCTCCCAAAGTGTGCACTGCCCTTCACTGATTTGAAAGAAAAAATGGAATGACTGGGATAAGAAATATGGTGGAAACTCTTAGCTCATGCCTCCACCGATCTAATGCTTTTACATTTGTGGGAAGTATTGAATGACTTCACTCTTCAGTAGAAAGGCAATATTATTGGGAAGCAAACAGTTGCTGGTTAGCGCCAGAGCCAGACAGAGTGTGGATTACTTTCTTCATATACCCTTGGGGGGGATTAATAAAGTTGAATAGAATAGAATTGAGACCCACCGATGAAGATGAGCAGGATGCCCACTGTGACCTGCAGGATGAGGGAGATGGAGATGAGAGTGATGAGAGGTTTGTAGAAGGTGAAACCTGGGCCCTGCTCCAGGACAGCCTTCAGCTGGGAGGCGTTGGCCATGAGTAATGCCACGTCCAGCATGCTCTCTGCTGCACTCTTCTTATTGGCGTAGTGGTTCATGTTCAGAGCACCCCCCGTCGCCCTGTGATTCCTGCCCCTAAGGTGTGGAACCTGACATGAATACAGAGAGACTAACATTAGTACAACATAGACTAGACAAAGACATCAATTATGTTCAGTATAAACATAATGTATATCTAGCCCTATGTCTATCTATCCTTATGTCTATGAACTTAACTCAGGTACATCATTGTCTGGTTACAGTTGTAAGTGAACCTGTAGGAGAGCACACTGTTAGTTATATTATTATTATTATATAAGAGGCTGGTGCTATGCTACATTATATGACACTATGATGAGTTAATGTCCTCACTGAACTTTTTACTATGTCATACTGACCTTCAGCTTATTTAGGATAAAGTTTTAATGGAAGTATGTGGACATTTTGGGGATTCCTACAGTGACTCTGCTGTGGATTTGTGGGAAATGAAAGTGTTGTGGGACTATTTTAACAGGAAGTGTGACCATGCCCTCGGTCCATGGTGACTGCGCACCGTGCACAGAGAACTGATAGAAAGGAAGAGAGGTCAAGAGATCATGTGCTATGTCTTCTCTTCAGTTTCTTGCCAACCAGGGTGTAGATACTGAAACTGTAAACCAGGAGAAAGCAGTTCACCCTGTGGAGGAAGGTCTCTTCTCTACTTTACCACCCTGCAGTAGAGCGGGTTGGAAAATACGAAGTTAAATTGTTACATCATTGAAAAAGTGGGATTCCTAAACCAAACATTACCCAGGCGTCTTTGTGGGTTGAGGACAGAGTGTTTATTTTGGGTGGAACCGTCCAGCCTGACCATCCAAAAAACAAGGAGAGCCTTGTGCCCAGGTTGGCAGTGTAAAACAGAGAAGCCCACATGCCTCTCACCACCTCTAAAAACACTCACAGCCCACAGAGGAAAAAGTTGTCCTTGTGACCGAGGCTAGCAATGGTTGGACAGTTACTTCTCTATGAGAAGCAGCCTGCTTTCCTTCACTGACTTATAACCCTCAAATTCCTGCACTGATCTTTCTTTGTCTTTCATTCATCCCATTCTCTGACTTTCACTCCCTTTCTCTGGCCCAGTTTTTTGTGTGACATTTTCTCACTCAATCTTGTTGCCCATCTCTCTGTCATTCAAATGGGCTAGATTCCTATACTGCTGTATTCAAAATTGAACTAGAAATACTTAATGAGGGAACCTTCTCATGGCCTTGTTCTCAGTATCTGGTTATCTGTCCCTCTCCCTCTCTTGGGCCAAGGAGAGACTTACCTCTGCTGCTTATATCCAGAGTGTTATAACAGGCTGAGATACAGTACGTGTACTGTATTACGTATTCTGGTGATGCCAGACACTTTTCTTAAGCATGATTGTTGAGTAACAAACAGATCATTGTGGGTCTGAACAGACACTGCTGACCAGTCAATGTTGTTGCTCATGTAAGAGATGGGAGCCCTTCTCAGCTCTCCTTTTTCCTTCCCATCCTCTGCCTTCCTTGTTCATACACTGGTAGTACATTAACTGAACAACTGTTGTTGTTTTACTGTGAGATTCATATGTGGGCTCTTCATGTTGCTTCTATATGAACAAAACTCAACAATTAGTATAAGCCGCAGGTTTAAGATCAACACTGATGGGTAAAAACAAGAAACTCTAACAGAGCTTGATGATTGCACAGTTGTTTTCCATTGAGTTTGATCAGGACTTTTCTAAGTAACATAGTTTCACCTTTATTTAGCCAGGTAGGCTAGTTGAGAACAAGTTCTCATTTGCAACTGCGACCTGGCCAAGATAAAGCATAGCAATTCGACACATACAACAACACAGAGTTAGACATGGAATAAACAAAACATACAGTCAATAATACAGTAGGAAAAAAAAGTCTATATAAAGTGAGTGCAAATGAGGTAAGATAAGGGAGTTAAGGCAATAAATAGGCCATGGTGGCGAAGTAATTACAATATAGCAATTTAAACACTGGAATGGTAGATGAGCAGAAGATGAATGTGCAAGTAGAGATACTGGGGTGCAAAGGAGCAAGATACATAAATAAATACAGTATGGGGATGAGGTAGATAAATGGGCTATGTACAGGTGCAGTGATCTGTGAGCTGCTCTGTCAGCTGTTGCTTAATGCTAGTGAGGGAGATATGAGTCTCCAGCTTCAGTGATTTTTGCAGTTCGTTCCAGTCATTGGCAGCAGAGAACTGGAAGGAAAGGCGACCAAAGTAGGAATTGGCTTTGGGGGTGACCAGTGAGATATACCTGTGTGCTACGAGTGGGTGCTGCTATGGTGACCAGTTAGCTGAGATAAGACGAGGCTTTACCTAGCAGAGACTTGTAGATAACCTGTAGCCAGTGGGTTTGGCGACGAGTATGAAGCGAGGGCCAACCAACGAGAGCGTATAGGTCGCAGTGGTTTGTAGTGTATGGGGCTTTGGTGACAAAACGGATGGCACTGTAATAGACTGCATCCAATTTGTTGAGTAGAGTGTTGGAGGCTATTTTATAGATGACATCGCCGAAGTCGATGGATCGGTAGGATGGTCAGTTTTACGAGGGTATGTTTGACAGCAAGAGTGAAGGATGCTTTGTTGCGATATAGGAAACCAATTCTAGATTTAATTTTGGATTGGAGATGCTTAATGTGAGTCTGGAAGGAGAGTTTACAGTCTAACCAGACACCTAGGTATTTGTAGTTGTCCACGTATTCTAAGTCAGAGCCGTCCAGAGTAATGCTGCTGGACGGGCGGGCAGGTGCGGGCAGTGATCGATTGAATAGCATGCATTTAGTTTTACTTGCATTTAAGAGCAGTTGGAGGCCACGGAAGGAGAGTTGTATGGCATTGAAGCTCGTCTGGAGGTTAGTTAACACAGTGTCCAAAGAGAGGCCAGAAGTATACAGAATGGTGTCGTCTGCGTAGAGGTGGATCAGAGAATCACCAGCAGCAAGAGCGACATCATTGATGTATACAGAGAAGAGAGTCGGCCCGAGAATTGAACCCTGTGGCACCCCCATAGAGACTGCCAGATGTCCGGACAACAGGCCCTCCGATTTGACACACTGAACTCTATCAGAGAAGTAGTTGGTAAACCAGGTCGAGGCAATCATTTGAGAAACCAAGGCTGTTGAGTCTGCCAATAAGAATGTGGTGATTGACAGAGTCGAAAACCTTGGCCAGGTCGATGAATTCGGCTGCACAGTAATGTCTCTTATCGATGGCGGTTATGATGTCGTTTAGGACCTTGAGCGTGGCTGAGGTGCACCCATGACCAGCTCTGAAACCAGATTGCATAGCGGAGAAGGTATGGTGGGATTTGATATGGTCGGTAATCTGTTTGTTAACTTGGCTTTCGAAGACCTTAGAAAGACAGGGTAGGATAGATATAGGTCTGTAGCAGTTTGGGTCTTGTGTCACCCCCTTTGAAGAGGGGGATGACCGCGTCAGCTTTCCAATCTTTGGGAATCTCAGACGATATGAAAGAGAGGTTGAACCGGCTAGTAATAGGGGTTGCAACAATTTCGGCAGATAATTTTTAGAAAGAGAGGGTCCAGATTGTCTAACCCGGCTGATTTGTAGGGGTCCAGATTTTGCAGCTCTTTCATTACATCAGCTATCTGGATTTTGGTGAAGGAGAAATGCTGGGTGCTTTGGCGGGTTGCTGTGGAGGGTGCCGGGCAGTTGACCGGGGTAGGGGTAGCCAGGTGGAAAGCTTGGCCAGCCGTAGAGAAATGCTTATTGAAATTCTCAATTATAGTGGATTTATCGGCGGTAACAGTGTTTCTTAGCCAATTACCTACAGTACTGGTCAAATGTTTGGGCACACCTACTCATTCCAGGGTCTTTCTTTGTTTTTACTATTTTCTACATTGTACAATAATAGTGAAGATAGTTTTGATGTCTTCACTATTATTCTACAATGTAGAAAATTGTCAAAATAAAGAAAAAGTCTTGAATGAGTAGGTGTGTCCAAACTTTTGACTGGTACTGTAAATGTCAATCATTTCCGGAATCCCAGGCCATTATGCCACTTTGCTCACAGAGCAGAGCAGGTGAAGACTGGACACCTCCTTTATGTTGCTCAATGCATTGTGATTCACTTGGGATGTTGGACTTTCAAAATATGTTCTTCAAAGAGGGTATTATTTTTTTTACAGAACTGCAGTGTTTTCTACAACACGCACAACAGACAACCTTGAATAAACCACTGAGGAGAATGACAGAGTTGCAGACAACTCTGGTCTGCCAACCAAACAGATAATTGGACCGCTAAGCATACATGGTCTCTGAGGCTACGTAAACTATTTAGTTTTCGGCAGACCACCAACAAGACAAATCAATACTGAGTGATTTGAAAGTATCCTGCATAATTATGTAAACACTAAATGGGTCTGAAATGGCACCCTATTTCCTATATAGTGCACTACTTTTGACCAGGTCTCTGGTAGCTAGTGCATTACAGTATATAGAGAATAGGCCAGGGGGCCATTTCGGAAGCAGACATTGAGTAGGCCTAAACTTAAACTGCTTGGTAGGGAAGGACGTTTACCTTTGCCCAAAGGAATGTTTGTTTTCTGTGGCATATTACACCAAATACTAACAACCACATAGCACTGAACACTCAGAGCTGTCGCCTCAACATACATCAATGGGGACTTGTGGGGAATTCTACTTGCTTTCCTTTGGCCTTTGACATTGTTATAACCTATTGTTGTGGTGTAACAGGTGTTTACTCTAGGTTAGTAACAAAATGATGTGGCTTTCCCCTTAATATATGTCACCTATTCACAAGCATGGCCCCTGGATAACCTGCTATGAATGTGGGAAGTCACCATTTCTCCCTACTTTCTCATTGTGTAATGTATTTTTAATGCAACACAGTTTGGTGTTATAAAGTTATAAACAACTGACAACAACATTCTTGCCATCTTCTAGCTACCAAACATTGTTGGATCAATCGTTTGGTAGATGAAGTTCTCTGATACTTTTCATGATTTGGGTTTTCAAACACATCAACATAATATTTGAAGGATAGTCGATAAAGGGATTCTCCTCGTGTAGGTAGTCTAAACCAGGAGCATGGCTATGATCTCACACTTAATCCTCAACAGGTGGGTTTTGGACTATAACCGATTACTTAATTAGCTGTAATAGAAAACCTGAACTAGTTCAAAGGTTAGTGACAATGGTCTTTGAAAAAGGCCTAAAACGTGATCAAGGGTTGTGTATGCTATATAGTCAAAAGGGTTAAAGCACCCTCCCATAAAATACACACAATTCTAAATGATATGGTTCTGTCTGTATTTAACATTTAACGTGTGGCATTTAATTATCCGTATAGACCTTTTCTTTACGTTCCAAAATACATTTATGTGCCTTTGGTCGATGCTGATGACCACCAACAGGCCCATTGGCTACGCTCCCAATCTCATAAAATATCCACTGTTCGGAGCATAATCCCCATGACAACAGGCACGTGTTGTATTTCTGCGGATTTTCATTTTCACGAGCATACTGCGTAATCATTACGCGCAAACTGTACTCAAAAACTATGCTAATATGCCCATTATAGACTACGAGTAAGTCTATTGTATTGGGTTTGCAATCATTCAGACGAGACTGGTGCTTAATTTAGTATAGTCCTGTTGAAGCCCCACAAAGAAAAGTTTCAGCACAGAATTGTGAGATGTTAATAAATGAACTACCGATTAACATCCGCGTAGCGAGTAATAGTTACATTGTATCCTATATGGTAAACTATAACTGTTAGGTTACAATGTAACCTAGATGCAGTAAACTGCGGCATAGGTTATGGCCATTTTTCTGAGAAAAAAACCCAAACATTTTTACGTAGATTGGGGCTGGTCTCTGTTGCAGACTGCGGACTCACAGCTTCTTGCATCGTAGCCTATCTTACCTCTCCTCCGTTCTCTCCGTCTGCATCTCCGTTCATTTCCATGTTTTCAGTTGCCATATTTGCCTCTTAAATATTTAATTTAATCTAAAGGGGGTTAAAATCCTAAATGTGTTGTGGGAGTCCGTGTCGTTGTGTTTCTGCCAGTGGCCGCCGGGTCGGTCCCTATGTGAAAAACGCCTAAACGGCAAGAAGTGGAGGACTGACTACAGGGCTTCACTAGGGGGCGTTTTTACACTGGGGTCTAGAGAAACTGAAAGTAGCCTCTGAATTTGCATGTTTTGATAATTAAGGAATGCCCCTTTCATTTGGGCGAAACACAAGGGATTCCACAGAGTTTCACAAAATCTAAAATACTATATAGGGTTTTCATGAATATTGTAAATACCGTTGATCTGATCATTTGAAGGGTCTCTGATTCTAACTTTGGGCTAAGCCTGGTATGTATTTGGTGAATTTGGTAAAAAAATATTCCCAAACACCATTTCAACATCATTTGAAAAACGTAACTGTTGCTGAATGCGTCAGAATAATATTCCACTTTCCAATGCTGAAGGTGCCATCTTGCGTACATCTTCAGTATATATTTGCAGAGGCACACTACTAGCAGCAATATACAGTGCATTTGGAAAGTATTCAGACCGCTTCACTTTTTACATATTTTGTTATGTTACAGCCTTATTCTAAAAATAGTCTACACACAATACCCCATAATGACAAAGCAAGAATTTTAGCAAATGTATTAAAAATAAAAATGTTAATATTAAATATACATAACTATTCAGACCCTTTACTCAGTACTTTGTTGAAGCACCTTTGGCTACAAGCTTGGCACACCTCATTTTGGGGAGTTTCTCAAATTCTTCTCTGCAGATCCTCTCAAGCTTCCTCAGGTTGGAAGGGGAGTGTTGCTGCACAGTATTTTCAGGTCTCTCCAGAGATGTTCGATCAGGTTCAAGTCCGGGCTCTGGCTGGGTCACTCAAGGAAAATCAGAGACTTGTCCTGAAGTCACTTCTGTGTTGTCATTGCTTAGGGTCGTTGTCCTGTGGGAAGGTGAACCTTCGGCCCAGTCTGAGGTCCTGAGCATGCTGAAGCAGGTTTTCATCAAGGATATCTCTATACTTTGCTCCATTCATCATTCCCTTGATCCTGACTAGTCTCCCAGTCCCTGCCGCTGAAAAACATCCCAACAGCATGATGCTGCAACCACCATGCTATACCGTAACGATGGTGCCAGGTTTCCGCTGGCATTCAGGTTTCATCAGACAAGAGAATCTTGTTTCTCATGTTCTGAGAATCATTTAGGTGCCTTTTGGAAAACTCCAAATGGGCTGTCATGTGGCTTCCGTCTGGCCACTCTACCATAAAGGCCTGATCGGTGGAGTGCTGCAGAGATGGTTGTCCTTCTGGAAAGTTCTCCCATATCCACAGAGGAACTCTGGAGCTCTGTCAGAGTGACCATCAGGTTCTTGGTCGCCTCCCTGACCAAGGCTCTTCTCCCCCTATTGCTCAGTTTGGCTGGGCGGCCAGCTCTAGGAAGAGTCTTGGTGGTTCCAAACTTCTTCCATTTAAGAATGATGAAGGGCACTGTGTCCTTGGGGACCTTCAATGCTGCAGAAATGTTTTGATTCCCTTCCCTAGATCTGTGCCTCGACACAATCCTCTCTCGGAGCTCTACAGACAATTCCTTCCACCTCATGCCTTGATTTTTGCTGACATGCACTGTCAACTGTGGCACCTTATATAGACAGGTGTGTTCCAAATCATGTCAAATCAATTGAATTTACCACAGGTGGACTCCAATTGTAGAAACATCTCAAGGATGATCAATGGAAACAGGATGCACCCCAGCTCAATTTCGAGTCTCATAGCAAAGGGTGTGAATACTTGTGTAAATAAGGTGTTTCTGTCTTCATTTTAATAGATTTGCAACCATTTTTTTTTAAATAAGTTTTTTCTTTGTCATTAGCGGGTATTGTGTGTAGATTCATGAGAAAAATGTACTGCACCGGGCTATAACACGGTGCCTGCCCGGTCTCTCTCGCTCTCCGGTAAGCACAGGAAGTTGGCGCAGGTCTCCTACCTGGCTTTGCCATACTTCCTGTGTGCCCCCACCCAATAAATTTTAGGGTCTGACTCTCGGGCTTCCTACCGCGCCGCCGTGCTCGTTTCTCCAACTCCAACTCCATTCTCCTGTAACCCTCCTCGCACTGCTCCAGCGAATCCCAGGCGGGCTCCGGCACTCTCCCTAGGTCGACCGCCCACCTATCTATCTCTTCCCAAATCGTATAGTCCAGATTTTGCTCCCAAGTCCAATAATCCTGACATCGCTGCTCCTCCTGCCGCTGCCTGTCACCACGCCACTTGGTCCTGTTGTGGTGGGTGATTCTGTCACGGCTTTCTTCTTGGGAATGAGAGACGGACCAAAACGCAGCGTGGTTATAGTTCATGGTTCTTTAATAAGAGACACTTAACATGAACAAACTACAAAACAATAAACGTGAAAACCAAAACAGTCCTAACTGGTACAGAAAACACAAAGACAGGAAACAATCACCCACAAAATACCCAAAGAATATGGCTGCCTAAATATGGCTCCCAATCAGAGACAACGATAAACACCTGCCTCTGATTGAGAACCAATCCAGGCAACCATAGACTTACCTAGACACCTAAAAGAACATAACCCCATAAATCTACAAAAAACCCTAGACAAGGCAAAACACATAAATCACCCATGTCACACCCTAGCCTAACCAAAATAATAAAGAAAACAAAGATAACTAAGGCCAGGGCGTGACAGCTATTTCTAATCAGGGGTCATTTGCATGATTTTTAATTATATTACTTTCGATTATATTCTAGTTGAGTTAAATTCAGTAGAATATAAAATAATAGGCAATTATTCTATAATGATCACATATTGGCTATAATTTGCAGGTTTCTGCCGAGAATAGGGGAAGTCAACCCCCTATACGCTGCCGAAGCGTCATGCATAGGATGGGAGGATACAGAGAGTGGTGGTCGGTCCATAACAACCCCTGTCACGGAGGCTGAAAGCTACCGCATAAAAACGTGTGCATTTATCGGATATGTGTTGTTGCTAAGGACGTGGATGTGTGTCTTTAAAATTGAATTGTCTCCTTGCAATGGAAAGTGTAATTTGAGAGAGACACCGCACAAATACAGCCCGAACGAACGGTGAGATGCTCTGAGCACGTCATCCACACTGGGAGAATACCGTGCCGCAGTGAGCAAACAATCTCCCGGACACCGCTGAACAGAACTTCTCCCCAGCGGAGGCGAATAGTTACGGAGTGATGCGATGGGGACGATGCCGTCCCTGACTTCATTCTGCTTTTAAACCAAGAAAAAACTGTAATGAATACTCAATAACCAGCTACGGGATCGGCTAGCCTAAGATTATAGCGGTCACAGCTGCGCACCTGACACTTACATGGTTATTTTGAGGGATTAGAGAGAGACGGAACTATCCTGGCACGACAACTGTCCGTGAGTGTTTATTGTAGCAGTTCTACCTACCACGAGTTCTGCTTCTAAACTGTAACCAATTTGATCAGTTAAGAAAGCAATGTTGCAATAAACTGCATAAAATAGGAATGAATTACATTGTAATTTATTAATGCAACATTTCAATTGGCTGGCTGGCTGGATTTGTGATAAGCTGAGCCGCATTAAATCAAGCAGTGGCACCATTGCACCTGTTATAAGAGTTTGTCATCAATTGGTATTTTAATAAATATGCCAGATATCTCAAGTGAGATTATTATATTAGGGATAGTATAGCTTCCTAACTGCGTCAGTGCAGGCGAACGTTGAAGGTATGCACTCCCTCACCGCTGGGGAAGGACAATAATAGTAGTCGCCTCTGAATGTCACCGGTAAGTGTCTAAACATTCCCCGGGGATGGATTCCGGGGACGACTCGGGCTCGGACCCGCTACTTGGATCCACATTCTCCTCGGTGCCCAATTTAGACTCTGACATCAATGACAATAGGCCTATCTATGAGAACGGTGGACAGCGGAATGTCAACATAGAAACGGCAGTGCTGCGTGGGGCAAGCGACCAGAGCGCGTTTCCCTTATCGGACTACCGGGGACTCGTCCGCCAGAGGTTCATTCGCAGAAGTTTGTGGTTTTCGGACGCGGACGACCAAGCGTTGGACGCGCCAGAATGCGGTAACAGCACTCCAGCGCTCAGCGTCCACCTGCGCACCATCGTGGACCGAACCCGAACCCTCGCGATTGGACCACGCGTGGCTTTCCAGGTCCAGGAGAGCTCGAGCACCGAGAGCCAAGTGGGGCAGAAGGACAGCGCAACTGAAAGCGTGAGCGCGGATGAGGAGAAGGAGAGGAGCGTGGCCGAGCCCAAACCAGATGATGCAGCTGAACCGCCGCCTGATACCACTGGGAAAGCTGGGAGTGATGAAAACGAGGATGAGAACGAGATGAAAGCCGTGTCCACCTCACCCGGGGGCCGGTTTCTCAAGTTCGATACTGAGCTCGGGAGAGGGTCTTTCAAGACTGTTTACAAAGGTCTGGACACAGACACCTGGGTAGAAGTCGCTTGGTGTGAACTTCAGGTAATATAACCTTGTTTTACAATTTGAATACAATGTATTCAGCCTATCATTGTCATGTGTTTGGCATACATCAAAATCCACAAAGAAATTGTTAATTGACCACAAAATCAATATTTCGCAATGGCCATCTCAGTCTCCGGACTTGAACCCTATTGAAAACCTATGGTTTGAATCGACGAGGGCAGTATATAAGCGCAGACAAAGAATATCAAGAATCTGGAAATATTCTGTATGGAGGAATGGTTTAAGATCCCTCCCAGTGTGTTCTCCAATCTCATAAAACATTTTGGAAAAAGGCTCAGTATCCTCGCAAGTGTGGGTGCTGGCCTCATGTACTGAAAACGGGTGACAATAATTTTGACCCATATCTTTTTTAGATTTTGTTTTATTACTTGTTAAACTGAATCTCTTTCTCTGAGCAATTGTATTAGTATAACATCCATTTTTTATAACATATAATATAGCTCAGTATTTGTATTATTTATTTTTGCTCATCAATATCAAAGGTGCAAATAATTATTGCACCCCGCTGTATATCCAGATGATAGCCTCACTGCAACATGTATAACACTATAGCTATTTTATAAAGAGGTAATAACACCTTATTTTATATCTGACATACATTTTTGCACTGTATTTGACCTTTATTAATAGTTGTCAGCGCACAAGGATGAGTTGAGTTCCTGCCACACTTTGGTTATTGGTCATATCACATTTAATTGAAGTCATAGACTTACTTCTATGATAGGCCTACCACTGCACAGACACACTGACATTATTGTCGGTGACACCACTTGAACCAATGCTATTCCAGTTGCATGCATTTTTAATCTGCATGTCAGGGATTACAATTTCCCCTCTTCCTGTATGGGGATTTTAGTCAGTGTACAGACTGTCACTGACAGAGTGACTGGTGGTAATATGAGGGTAAACGCAAGTATACACCGTATACCCACTTATTTTATAGTGCACATTGCATATACTCACTTCTTAATCTCCACAATGCATATCAAAGTAGTGTAATGGAGGTATATGATGTACCAATTAATTAAGCTGATGGAACAGATAAAAATGTTTTGCTTAAAATGTTGATAAACTATTATTTCTTCACAATTTGGTGCAGCAATGTGAACAAGGCGCTAGGTCTACGCGTCAGTGTTCCATAAAGCAATTTGCGGTAAAATTTGGTAAAATTTGTTCTAAAATGCCGCAGCAGTAGTTTCTTGGACAAAAGATGGAAATAATTATGAATTTTGAAAGAGAGAAGATCTAAAGATGCAACAACTATCATGGGTTGCTAATATGACTATGATAATGCCTTTGGCAATGAAAACAAGTTGAAAGAAAACCAATAGAACAGGAACCAACTGGACACACACTGGTTGAATCAACGTTGTTTCTACGTAATTTTTTGACATGCCACCAGAGGTCTTTTCACAATCCTCAAATCCAGAACAAATTCAAGAAAGCATACAGTATTATATAGAGACATTATTGCATGGAACTCTGTTCCATCTCATATTGCTCAAGTGAACAGCAAACCCGGGTTTAAAAATTAGATAAAGTAACACCTCACGGCACAACGCCTCTCCCCTATTTGACCTACATAGTTTGTATGTATGTATTGATATGTAGGCTACGTGTGCCTTTTGCCATTTTGAAAAATGATGTAGTTCTGTCCTTGAGCTGTTGTCTTTTGATGTTCTGTATTATGTCATGTTTCATGTTTTGTGTGGACCCCAGGAAGAGTAGCTGCTGCGTTTGGTTGAGTTGTCAACTAACGTGAATTCTACTTCAAGTCAACAAAACATTTCACCATGTCATTGGGTTTAGGTTAAAAGTTGGCAAAAAAACAATGTTGATAACTTTTTGCAAATCCAATCCGTTTTCCACGTGGATTCAACGTTGTCACATAGATGTTGTTGAAATTACATTGAATCAACATTGTTTCCACTTCATTTCCTCAAAACAATTTAATGTGATGACGTTAAATCAACGTGGAAAACTGATTTGATTTGTAAAATGTCAACAACTTTAGGGAACTTTTTTTTCTTCAGCCAACCTTTAACCTAAATCCAATGTCATGGAGAATTTCAAACTGACAGCCAGCCGCTGTCTGATGTGGTGCCGTGCCTTCTCAACCTTGAAGCGCACTTGCAGTCAACTACTATTGCAAAACAGTTGGCACAGGTCCCCCTGAAGTCACTGCGTGAGCGCTTCGTATGCACACTGAATCCTTTGGCATCCAACTTCCACATAACCTTTGCAGCAGATTGCCAAGATGGATCCAAGTGCGTCTCTGGAACTTCGCTCAACAGACATGGAACCACTGATGAGGGAAGTAAGTCTGACAATACCAGTATCGCAATATTTTTTCCAATGCAAAAAATGAAAACAGGACCAACTGTTTGGTCCTTCAAAAACCTGCTGAATGTAAAATATTGTGTACTATAGCTTGGAAAATGAATAAATGTGACTGGATGACAACATCATTTTGTTTGTTTACAACATTAGTTAAAAAAAAAAAATCTGGTTGCCACTTTACTAACAAGTACCGCGATGCTGGTATCGTCCCGGCCCTAGAGGGAAGCAGAGTCTCTTTTTACATCAGCAAATCAGAGAGTACAGCCATGGAGCAGCAGGACACCAGGAAGATGCCAGACAGATGAATCCAGCAAGGGTCTTGACCACAGTACTTCAGAAATATTGCTTATTTGCTTCGAAGATTGTGTCTGGGGTCACTGTCCAGCCGAAGGGTCAACCTGGCAGAGCACTAAGTGCCCCATGTGGACTGCGGAAATACCTGGAAGAGGTAAAAGGGGGTATGTGTACACACATACTCAAATAAAATGTTATTTGTCACATACATGTGTTTAGCAGATGTTATTGCGGGTCTAGCGAAATGCTTGTGCTTCTAGTTTCGACACTGCAGCAATATCTAACAAGTAATATCTAACAATTTCCCAACAAATACCTAATACACACAAATCTAAGTAAAGCAATGGAATTAGGAATATATAAATATATGGACCGGAAATGTCAGAGCGGCATAGACTGAGTATAGTATATAATACAGTATATGCATATGAGATGAGCAATGCAAGATATGTAAACATTATTAAAGTGACATTATTTAAAGTGACAAGTGTTCCATTTATTAAAGTGGCCAATGATTTCAAGTCTGTGTATGTAGGCTGCAGCCTCTGTGCTAGTGTTGACTATTTAACAGTCTTATGGCCTTGAGATAGAAGCTGTTTTTCAGTCTCTCGGTCCCAGCTTTGATGCACCTGTACTGACTTCGCCTTCTGGATGATAGCGGGGTGAACAGGCAGTGGCTTGGGTGGTTGTTGTACTTGATGATCTTTTTGGCCTTCCTGTGACATCGGGTGGTGTAGGTGTAGGTGTAGATGCGTTGTGCAGACCGCACCAGCCTCTGGAGAGCCTTTGCAGTTGTGGGCGGTGCAGTTGCCACAACAGCCCAACAGGAGGCTCTCAATTGTGCATGTATAAAAGTTTGTGAGGGTTTTAGGTGACAAGCCAAACTCTGTTGCGCCTTCTTCACCACACTGTCTGTGTGGGTGGATCATTTCAGTTTGTTGTGATGTGTACACTGAAGAACTTTCCACCTTCTCCACTGGTGTCCCATCGAAGTGGATCAGGGGTTGATCCCTCTGCTGTTTCCTGAAGTCCAGGATCATCTCCTTTGTTTCGTGGTCGTTGAGTGAGAGGTTATTTTCCTGACACCACACTCCCAGAGCCCTCACCTCCTCCCTGTAGGTTGTCTCATCGTTGTTGTTAATCAAGCCTGCTACTGTTGTGTCATCTGCAAACTTGATGACTGAGTTGGAGGCATGCATGGCCATGCAGTCATGGGCAAACAGAGAATACAGGAGGGGGCTGAGCACGCACCCTTGTGGGGCCCCAGTGTTGAGGATCAGTGAAGTGTAGATGTTGTTTCCTACCACCACCTGGGGGCCAGACAGATCAGGAAGTCCAGGACCCAATTGCACAGGACAGGGTTCAGATCCATGGCCTTGAACTTAATGTTGACCTTGGAGGGTACTATGATGTTGAATGCTGAGCTAGAGTCAATGAACAGCATTCTTACATAGGTATTCCTCTTGTCCAGATGGGAAGGGCAGTGTGCAGTGTGACGGCGATTGCATCGTCTGTGGACCTATTGGGGCGGTAAGCAAATTGAAGTGGGTCTAGGGTGGTAGGTAAGGTAGAGGTGATTTGATCCTTGGGCGATAGTAATTTAGTTCAGTTACCTATGCATTCTTGGGAACAGGGACATTGGTGGCCATCTTGAAGCATGTGGAGACAGCAGTCTGGGATAGGGAATGATTTAATATGTCCGTAAATACACCAGCCAGCTGGTCTGCGCATGCTCTGAGGATGTGGCTAGGGATGCCGTCTGGGCCGGCAGCCTTGCGAGGGTTAACACGTTTAAATGTTTTACTCACGTCAACCACGGAGAAGGAGAGCCCACTGTTCTTGGTAGCTGGCCGCGTCAGTGGCACTGTGTTATCCACAAAGCGGTCGATGAAGTGTTTAGCTTGTCTGGGAGAAAGGCGTCAGTGTCTGTGGCATAGCTTGTTTTCCTTTTGTAGTCTGTGATTGACTGTAGACCCTGCCACATACATCTTATGTCTGAGCTGTTGAATTGCGACTCTGTTTGATTGCCTTACGGAGGGAATGACCACTCTGTTATTATTCTGCCATACTCCCAGTCACCTTACCATGGTTAAATACGGTGGTTCGCGCTAACAGTTAAGTGTGAATGCTGCCATTTATCCACGGTTTCTGATTATGGTAGGTGTTAATTTGTCACAGTGGGTACCACATCTCCTATACACTTATTAATATCCTCAGTAACCGTCTCGGTGTACACATCAATATTATTCCCCCGAAGGTATTCGGAACATATCTCAGTCCGCATGATCAAAACAATCTTGAAGTGTGGATTCCGTATGATCAGACCAGCGTTGAATAGTCCTTAGCATGGGTGCTTCCTGTTTGAGTTTCTGCCTATTGGAAGGGAGGAGCGAAATGGAGTTGTGGTCAGATTTTCCGAAAGTATGGCAGGGGGAGGGCCTTGTATGCATCCCGGAAGTTGGAGTAGCAATGGTCGAGTGTTTTCCCAGTGTGAGTGCTACAGTCGATATGCTGACAGAATTTAGGAAGCCTTTTCCTCAAATTTGCTTCGTTAAAATCCCCAGCTTTAATAAATGCAGCCTCATGGTTTCCAGTTTACACGAAGTCCAGTGAAGTTCCTTGAGGGCCATCGTGGTATCGGCTTGATTTACACGGCTGTGACAATAACCGAAGAGAATTCTCTTGGGAGATAATACGGTTGGCATTCAATTGTGAAGAATTCTAGTTCGGGTGAACTAAAGGACTTGAGTCCCTGTATGTTATTACAATTACACCATGAGTCGTTAATCATGTAACATACATGATTAACCCTTCTTCTTCCCGGAGAGATGTTTATTCCTGTCGGCACGATGGACTGAGAATCCAGATGGCTGGACCGACTGTGACAGTATATAACGGGAGAGCCATGTTTCCGTGAAACAGAGTATGTTACAATCCCTGATGTCTCTCTGGATAGAGATACATGTTTACAATGACATAAACATAACATATTCAATGTGCCATGACTTAATTTGTCTTTTTTCCCCTCTCTTTCTGTCAGATAAAGGTACATCTACTAAAGTAAAAGAAAGCATTGGATTGGAGTAAACATGGGAGTTTCCTTCCACTATATTTATTGCATCAGTCTAGGGATTTATCCTTTAAATCCAAGTCACATTAGGATTAATTAATAATTTTAACCTAAACAAACCTATGTCCTGACTATGGAGTTGTATGGAGTCCTCTAGTGGCAGTAATCCTTTGTTAGCATGAGCAGGGCCATTGAGGACTTTTGCCATTTTGATTTAGTCAGCTGGGCAGGACTTCCAGCTTCATTGGCTGATCCATCCTGATGACCCAGGTTAGAGTCAGGACAGCTAGGTCATCAGGAGGGATCAGCAAATTAATTTTACTTTTGAAGAAGAAAATTGACTATTTCAAGATGGAGATGGCCTCAATGGCGCTGCCCATCTTGTCACTGATACCATCATGACACAGATACAGAGATGTTATGCCTATCCAGTCTATGGATACCTTTGACAGTGTTTACAGCTGTGTACAATATTTGCACATTATACTTTTTAAAAATTCTTTAAGCTCTATCAAGTTGGTTGTTGATCATTGCTAGAAAGCCATGTTCAAGTCTTGTCATAGATTTTTCAAGCCGATTTAAGTCAGAACTGTAACTAGACCACTCAGGAACATTCCATGTTGTCTTGGTAAGCAACTGTATACTTGGCCTTGTGTTTTAGATTATTTCCCTGCTAAAAGGTGCATTTGTCTCCCAGTGTCTGTTGGAATGCAGACTGAACCAGACATTCCTCTCGGATTTTGCCTGTGCTTAACTCAATCACGTTTATTTTTATCCCCCCCAAAAAACTCCCTTGTCCTTGCCATTGACAAGCATACCCATAATATGATGCAGCCACCACCATGCTTGAAAATATGAAGAGTAGTACTCAGTGATGTGTTGTGTTGGATTTGCCCCAAACATAACGCTCATTATTCAGGTCATTTTAAAATGTTTTTGTTGTTGTGGTTTTACTTTAGTGCAAACAGGATGCATGTTTTGGAATATTTGTATTGTGTACAGGCTTCCTTCTTTTGTGGTTGAATCTGTGGTTTAAATTCATTGCTCGACTGAGGGATTTTACAGATAATTGTATGTGTGGGCTACAGAGATGAGGAAGTCGTTCAAAAATCATGTTAAACACTATTATTACACAGAGAGTGACTCCATGCAACTTATTATGTGACTTGTTAATCACATTTTTATTCCAGAACTTTTTTAGGCTTGCCATAACAAAGGGGCTGAATAATTATTGACTCAAGACATTTCAGCTTCATTTTTAATTACAAACTTTTCTAAAAACATAATTCCACTTTGACATTATGGGGTATTGTGTGTAGGGCAGTGACACAAAATCTCAGTTTAATCAATTTTAAATTCAGGCTGTACCACAACCAAATGTGGAAAAGTGAAGATGTGTGATTACTTTCTGAAGGCACTGTAAATGGTTCCTAGCCTCCCACGCATAGTCCCTAAAACTAAAACTACTATAAATAATTAAAAAACTAAATATAAATGTTTTTTTTTTATCAAACTGAAGCTAAATAAAAACGAGTAAATCACGTCTGAAAACTAACTGAAACTAAACTGAATTTATAATACAAATCTGAAAATGAATAGTTATAAAAAATAATATTAAATCACAAAACTATAATAACCTTGCTCTGGGCAGTCAGTATGCCAGCCTACCAGGACTAATTGAGGTCTGTTCTTGCAGAGTATGTAGTCACAAACCAATACAGATCCATTGTTTTGATGCAATTCCTTTAGAGTATCTTGGGTGACATGTATGTCAAATTCTCCCTCCTTCCCTGCTCTCCCATCTCTCCCTCTCTACTCTCTTTCCCTCCCTCCCTACTCTCTCTACCTCCCTCCCTACTATCTCTCCCTTTCCTCCCTACTCTCTCTCCCTCCCTACTCTCTCTCCCTCCCTCCCTACTCTCTCCCTCTATCCCTACTATCTCTCTCTCTCCCTCCCTCCATCCCTACTCTCTCTCCCTCCCTCCCTACCCTCTCTCCCTCCGTCCCTACTATCTCTCTCTCTCTCTCTCTCTCCCTCCCTACTCTCTCTCTCTCCTCCCCTACTCTCTACTCTCTCTCTCCCTCCCCTCTCTCTCTCATTCCCTCCTCAGCCTGTTGCCATAGAATAATCAAAATCCCCATAGCACAGAGCAAGTAGAATAATAAAATGCTTTTGTGGAGCTTCACAATCTTTTATTGAATAATTCTGCTTCAGAACAGTGATATAATCCAGGCCCCTGGATGTCTTTGTTGCCTGTTGCTGCTGTGGTCTGATGCATGGTGTATATAATCACTGGCACATTGAGGGATGGCCGTACCCTTTACTGAGAGTACTGGGGAGACAGATGAGGGAATGGATGGAGAGATACAGTTCACTGTGCTCTGGTCTGGTGCTGCTGAATGGCCAGGGGCCAGGGCGTGTCTTGGGCCACCACTGTTTGGCTTATCTTCAGTTGGAGAGTGGGTGGGGGATAGGGACTGCATAATAGAGAGGAGGAAGGGACTGTTTATCCAGGGCTATCTGCGTGTGTGTCCTACTTTACCAAACAAGTCTTCATGCAGACTCCATGCAGGTAACTGGGTGACTCTGTGTATAGTTGGGTATAGCTACAGTTACTTTCACAGTTGCTTTGACATGTCCGGCTGTGTATTAACAAAAACTCAGCTCTCAGCTATTCAGCCCCCTTAACGCAAATTACTCTAAAATCAAAGCCATGCATTCATGATAGTGACATTGTGCCTATTGATGTGTCTTTGGCACCATTGTGTTTAATACAACTCTATTCTCTACGTTTTCAGCGGACTGAAAAATGACCCCCCACGTTTCTGTAGGACAGATCTGGGTTTGGTCCATTTGCGGTCAATTTTCTGTACTGCTGCATAGAACGTTTTAGGGTGTCGCAAGAGGAGCTGAGAGAGGAGTTTAGTGTCAGAGCAGAGACAGCTGAGAGAGGAGTTTAGTGTCAGAGCAGAGACAGCTGAGAGAGGAGTTTAGTGTCAGAGCAGAGACAGCTGAGAGAGAAGTTTAGTGTCAGATCAGAGACAGCTGAGAGAGGAGTTTAGTGTCAGAGCAGAGACAGCTGAGAGAGGAGTTTAGTGTCAGAGCAGAGACATCTGAGAGAGGAGTTTAGTGTCAGAGCAGAGACAGCTGAGAGAGGAGTTTAGTGTCAGAGCAGAGACAGCTGAGAGAGGAGATTAGTGTCAGAGCAGAGACAGGTGAGAGAGGAGTTTAGTGTCAGAGCAGAGACAGCTGAGAGAGGAGTTTAGTGTCAGAGCAGAGACAGCTGAGAGAGGAGTTTAGTGTCAGAGCAGAGACAGCTGAGAGAGGAGTTCAGTTTCAGAGCAGAGACAGCTGAGAGAGGAGTTTAGTGTGAGAGCAGAGACAGCTGAGAGAGGAGTTTAGTGTCAGAGCAGAGACAGGTGAGAGAGGAGTTTAGTGTCAGAGCAGAAACCGGTGAGAGAGGAGTTTAGTGTCAGAGCAGAGGCAGCTGAGAGAGGAGTTTAGTGTCAGAGCAGAGACAGCTGAGAGAGGAGTTTAGTGTCAGAGCAGAGACAGCTGAGAGAGGAGTTTAGTGTCAGATCAGAGACCGTTGAGAGAGGAGTTTAGTGTCAGAGCAGAGACAGCTGAGAGAGGAGTTTAGTGTCAGATCAGAGACCGTTGAGAGAGGAGTTTAGTGTCAGAGCAGAGACAGCTGAGAGAGGAGTTTAGTGTCAGATCAGAGACCGTTGAGAGAGGAGTTTAGTGTCAGAGCAGAGACAGCTGAGAGAGGAGTT
This sequence comes from Oncorhynchus mykiss, assembly GCF_057628025.1. Lineage (NCBI taxonomy): Eukaryota > Metazoa > Chordata > Actinopteri > Salmoniformes > Salmonidae > Oncorhynchus > Oncorhynchus mykiss. Next base: position 66,281,443 of record NC_143028.1, read on the forward strand.
TAGTGTCAGAGCAGAAACCGGTGAGAGAGGAGTTTAGTGTCAGAGCAGAGGCAGCTGAGAGAGGAGTTTAGTGTCAGAGCAGAGACAGCTGAGAGAGGAGTTTAGTGTCAGAGCAGAGACAGCTGAGAGAGGAAGAGACTAGTTCACTGGCATTGGTTTAGAACAGCATCTGATACATTTCACAAATCTGTGTATGGATGTGACGTCATAATTTAACAATTCATGCAGTATACACAGCCTACCATATGCACCCTTCGGCTATGCCTGTAAATACACTGTTTCAGTGCACAGGCAGGTGAGTCAGAATATGTGTTGTGGTTCCAGAACTAAGCCAAGGGAGAGGGAGATATTCAGTAGTTTCAGACACAGAGGGGTCCTGTACCTGGACTTTGAATTACTCCCCTCTGGGCGCAGGTATAGGGCACCCCTCAGCAGGAAAAATAGAACGAGACAATCATTTGTGCCAGGTGTGATATCCCTCCTAAATAGCTCAGGGAATGTTCCCATTGACTCCGTAAGGCCAGCAGGCTAGTCTTTTCTTCTTTTTTATTTCATGTTTTACTTCTTATTTCTTACTATTATTATTTTTATTGGTGCGTAACTGTTATGAAAGTTGTATTATCAATTTGGTTTTGTATTTAAACGCCACTTTAAATGTGTACATGACACTGCAACAACATTTTCCCATGGGGACAATAAAGTCAGTAAGTAAGCAAGCAAGCAAGCAAGTAAGTAAGCAAGCAAGCCAGTCGGTCAGTCAGTCAGTAAGTAAGTAAGTGTGTTTTTGCTATGGAGCTGATGCAGCATTTTCAGTGTTAGACCCAGGATTGGAGAGGGTATTTTTTAGGAACAATTTTAGCCTGGAGCCCCCTTGTTGTTTAGGTTCCCCAGGGGGAGTCAAGGTGCATCTCAAATGCCACCCTATTCCCTATATAGTGCACTAAAAGTAGTGAACTATAAAGGGAATAGGGTGTCATTTGGGACACAGCCTTAGTCTCCTCTGCAGCCTGTCAGGTCCTCTATGCTGGGAGAGGAGAGATTTGATTTATTTACCAGGTAAGTTGTCTGAGAACACATTCTCATTTACAGAAATGACCTGGGGAATAGTTACAGGGGAGAGGAATGAGCTAACTGTAAGCTGGGGATGATTAGGTGACCATGATGGTATGAGGGTCGGATTGGGAATTTAACCAGGACACCAGGGTTAACACCCCTACTCTTACGATAAGTGCCATGGGTTTAACATCCCAGCCGGAAGACAGCGGACTGACCAGGACCAACCCTGCTTAGTTTCAGAAGTAAACCAGCAGTGGGATGCAGGGTAGTATGCTGCTGGCAAATGAGAGAGGAGGGATGATATGAGAGGAGAGATGATATGAGAGGAGAGATGAGAGGGGAGATGAGAGAGGAGAGGAGATGAGAGAGGAGAGATTATATGAGAGGAGAAATGAGGGGAGTGAGGGGGGGGGGAGTGATAATTCAGCAATTATACTCTCCATGGAGATAATACCTCGCCCTTCAGTGCTCCTGTGCTACAGTGATACAGGGCATCAGGACATCAAAAGTGTGTGTGCGTGAGAGAGAGACAGAGAAAAAAAATATATAAAGAAATATTAGGGAAATGAAAGAGATAGCAAAAGAGAGAGATAATTGAGTGAAAAGAAAAAAGGGGATACAGCCGAGATTGTCGAAGACATCTTCTGCAGAAATACTTCATAAATGTAGTAATACTTATTTAGTAAATCAACTGATCATATGGATGTGTTTCCCTCTCACGGTCCCTATCTCTGGGCCAGACTGATTTACCAGGTCCTGATTGTCTCGGATCAGTGGATGATGCAACATGATTCAGGGAATAAAATACTGCCAGCTGCCAGTGTGTCTGATCAGCTGAGGATACAGTTATATATATATATATATATATATATATATATATATATATATATATACAGTGGGGAGAAAAAGTATTTGATACACTGACGATTTTGCAAGGTTTCCTACTTACAATGCATGTACTTTTCATCATAGGTACACTTCAACTGTGAGAGACGGAATCTAAAACAAAATCCAGAAAATCACATTGTATGATTTTTAAGTAATTAATTTGCATTTTATTGCATGACAGAAGTTTTTGATACATCAGAAAAGCAGAACTGAATATTTGGTACAGAAACCTTTGTTTGCAATTACAGAGATCATACGTTTCCTGTAGTTCTTGACCAGGTTTGCATACACTGCAGCGGGGATTTTGTCCCACTCCTCCATACAGACCTTCTCCAGATCCTTCAGGTTTCGGGGCTGTCGCTGGGCAATACGGACTTTCAGCTCCCTCCAAAGATTTTCTATTGGGTTCAGGTCTGGAGACTGGCTAGGCCACTCCAGGACCTTGAGATGCTTCTTACGGAGCCACTCCTTAGTTGCCCTGGCTGTGTGTTTCGGGTCGTTGTCATGCTGGAAGACCCAGCCACGACCCATCTTCAATGCTCTTACTGAGCGAAGGAGGTTGTTGGCCAAGATCTCGCGATACATGGCCCCATCCATCCTCCCCTCAATACGGTGCAGTCGTCCTATCCCCTTTGCAGAAAAGCATCCCCAAAGAATGATGTTTCCAACTCCATGCTTCATGGTTGGGATGGTGTTCTTGGGGTTGTACTCATCCTTCTTCTTCCTCCAAACACGGCGAGTGGAGTTTAGACCAAAAAGCTATATTTTTGTCTCATCAGACCACATGATCTTCTCCCATTCCTCCTCTGGATCATCCAGATGGCCATTGGCAAACTTCAGATGGGCCTGGACATGCGCTGGCTTGAGCAGGGGGACCTTGCGTGCGCTGCAGGATTTTAATCCATGATGGCGTAGTGTGTTACTAATGGTTTTCTTTGAGACTGTGGTCCCAGCTCTCTTCAGGTCATTGACCAGGTCCTGCCGTGTAGTTCTGGGCTGATCCCTCACCTTCCTCATGATCATTGATGCCCCACGAGGTGAGATCTTGCATAGAGCCCCAGACCGAGGGTGATTGACCGTCATCTTGAACTTCTTCCATTTTCTAATAATTGCGCCAACAGTTGTTGCCTTCTCACCAAGCTGCTTGCCTATTGTCTTGTAGCCCATCCCAGCCTTGTGCAGGTCTACAATTTTATCCCCGATGTCCTTACACAGCTCTCTGGTCTTGGCCATTGTGGAGAGGTTGGAGTCTGTTTGATTGAGTGTGTGGACAGGTGTCTTTTTATACAGGTAACGAGTTCAAACATGTGCAGTTAATACAGGTAATGAGTGGAGAACAGGAGGGCTTCTTAAAGAAAAACTTACAGGTCTGTGAGAGCTGGAATTCTTACTGATTGGTAGGTGATCAAATACTTATGTCATGCAATAAAATGCTAATTAATTATTTTTAAGTAATTCATTAGCATTTTATTGCATGACATAAGTATTTGATCACCTACCAATCAGTAAGGATTCCGTCTCTCACAGTTGAAGTGTACCTATGATATAAATTACAGACCTCTACATGCTTTGTAAGTAGGAAAACCTGCAAAATCGGCAGTGTATCAAATACTTGTTCTCCCCACTATATTTATACACACACACACACACACACACACACACACACACACACACACACGCACACACACAAGCGCTCCCCTCTGCAGAGAGAGAGAATAGGGAAAAGGGGGGAGTGTGCGCCTGTGCAAGTCATTTGAAGATACACAGCGATCTGGCTGCTGTGTATCGGAGACAATAAACCCGTATTTAATCGTGGCTAATTGCATTCATTCTGGGTCTCACCCATTCTGTTAGAGCAGGACTCTAGTTCTATCACGATGACAAAGCTCAGTAAGGCAATCAGATGCTGTTAGTGCCACACCCTGCCTTGGAGAAAATCCATAGACAGTCACATGATCCTTATATAGCCCCAAGCAACTCCCTTACCAGTATTCACCTCCTTCCAGAATAGGATCCTGAATAGGAAATACAGTATTGGCAATTAAGGATAGGTTTACAGATGTACGATCTTAATTTGACCAGTATTGTTGCAGCAAAATAATCCTGCAGAAACAGGATTTGAACGTTTAATCCATAATTTTGCTTGATTGGTGGTTAGACTATTAAATGGCCAAAATTAGGCTACATGAGAAGTGCAATGCTGTTAATATAACCGTGTGTTATTGCGTGTTTTCAGTGAATTTATGTAAATCATGAAGCTCATCTGCATTTCCTGTGGTGCTGGAAAGTTCTCAGCAACAAAGGAGTGATCAAATTTTTTTATTATTTTTTTTTTTTTTTACCTTTATTTAACCAGGCAAGTCAGTTAAGAACAAATTCTTATTTTCAATGACGGCCTGGGAACAGTGGGTTAACTGCCTGTTCAGGGGCAGAACGACAGATTTGTACCTTGTCAGCTCGGGGGTTTGAACTCGCAACCTTCCGGTTACTAGTCCAACGCTCTAACCACTAGGCCTAGAAGATCCTACATCTGTAATAGGCTAGCATCTGCTTACTAATATGCTTACTAATATGTTAGTTGTTTGGATATACGACAGCTTAGATGGTTATGGGCTTTAGGTGAAATTCGACTCGGCACCTTTCTCCAATAATCCATGCTTGTGAATGGACATGATTTATTTCTGCAATCGGAACTCTGTAACACTCTATGCACACGGTTCCCTGAAAAAAAATGTGTGTGTGTTTGTTTGTATGTGTCTGTGTGTTTATAGCGCCTTTAGAAAGTATTCATACCCCTTGACTTATTCCACATTTTATTGTGTTACACCCTGGATTCAATATTTTTTTCTCACCCATCTACACACAATGCCCCATAATGACTAAGTAAAATATGTTTTGAGAAATTCTGTCATATTTAATGAAAATGAATTACAGAAATATCTTATTTACATAAGTATTCACACCCCTGAGTCAATACTTTGTAGAAGCACCTTTGGCACTACTTTTCTGGGTAAGTTTCTAAGAGCTTTCCACACCTGGATTGTGCAACATTTTCCATTATTCTTTTCAAAATTCATTAAGCTCTGTCAAATTGGTTGTTGATCATTGCTAGACAACCATTTTCAGGTAACGCCATAGATTTTCAAGTAGATTTAAGTCAACACTGTAACTCAGCCACTCAGGAACATTCGCTGTCTTTTTGGCAAGGAACTCCAATTGTAGATTTGGCCTTGTGCTTTAGGTTATTGTCCTGCCTAAAGGTGAATTCATCTCCCAGTGTCTGGTGGAAAGCAGATTGAACTAGATTTTCCTCTAGGATTTTGCCTGTGCTTAGCTCTATTCCGTTAATTTTTTATCCTGAAAAACTCCCCAGTCCTTAAAGATTACAAGCTTTCCCATAACATGATGCAGCCACCACTATGCTTGAAAGTATGGAGAGTGGAACTCAGTAATGTGTTGTATTGGATTTGCCCCAAACTTAGCACTTTGTAGTCAGGACAAAAAGTGAATTGCTTTGCCACATTTTTTGCAGTATTACTTTAGAACCTTTTCCAAACAGGATTTATGTTTCAGAATATTTGTATTCTGTACAGGCTTCCTTCTTTTCACTCTGTCAATTAGGTTAGTATTGTGGAGTAACTACAATGTTGTTCATCCATCCTCAGTTTTCTCCTATCACAGACATTACACTCTGTAACTGTTTTAAAGTCACCATTGGCCTCATTGTGAAATGCCTGAGTGGTTTTCTTCCTCTCCGGGCAACTGAGTTAGGGACGATGCCTGTATTTTTGTAGTGTCTGGGTGTATTGATACACCATCCATAGGGTAATTAATAACTTCACCATGCTCAAATGTAATTTAAATATCGGCTTTTTTTTTTTTTTTTTTGTGAAGTCTTTATCTGATTCACAACACCTGTTTAACAAAGCAAGACTGATCCCACTTCTGACATCACCACATATCATACAAATAGATATCTTTGCTGTACATCATGCTTTAAAAATAATGATGTCACATCTGATGTGATTCTGACATCACATCCAGATCACAGATGTGTGTTGTATACATTGTAACTGGCTGTTACGAGAAGAGAGATTCACATCCCTATGCTTCCCTTACTCAAAATATCACACTTGCGTTAACCTCTCTGGGAAATGTGAGATGCATCCCACCTTGCCAACAGCCAGTTAAAGTGCAGGGCGCCAAAATCAAAACAACTACAATCTCATAATTAAAATTCCTGAAGCATACAAGTATTTCACATCGTTTTAAAGATAAAATTCTCGTTAATCCAGCCACAGTGTCTGAATTCAACAAGGCTTTACAGCGAAGCACCACAAACGATTATGTTAGGTCACCAAAAGTCACAGAAAAACACAGCCATTTTCCCAGCCTTAGGAACTACGTAACCAATATCCCACTGTATCTCCAATAGGGGCTGAGATAAAAAACTACAAGCCTCAGATTTCCCACTTCCGGTTTGGATTTTTTCTCAGATTTTTTGCCTGCCATATGAGTTCTGTTATACTCACAGACATCATTCAAACCATTTTAGAACCTTCAGAGTGTTTTCTATCCAATACTAATATGCATATATTAGCATCTGGGACAGAGTAGCAGGCAGTTTACTCTGGGAACCTTATTCATCCAAGCTACTCAATACTGCCCCCCTGTCACAAAGAAGTTAACTCCAAACATAGCCTACATTCATGGGTTTGTAGTACAATCACATAACTGCTGAGACAATGGAATAGTGACTAATGGATGTTTTCAACTTGAATGCAGCATGGTCAAATCCCGATAAAATCATTAGTTACAATATTTGTAAATATTTCTATTGATACTTTATATTCAAAATCACAAGCATGGATATATTATAGAGATGATGTTATGCCAGATAATTTAAGGAACTGTGTTCCTTGTTATTTTCTGTCTTTACCTCCCCCTCTCTTCTTTCTTCTCTCAGGACCGTAAACTGACTAAAGCGGAGCGTCAGAGGTTTAAGGAGGAGGCAGAGATGTTGAAGGGTCTCCAGCACCCAAACATTGTGCGTTTCTATGACTTCTGGGAGTCACCGGTCAAAGGGAAGAAGTGCATCGTTCTTGTGACAGAGCTCATGACCTCAGGGACACTAAAAACGTGAGACACACACAACCAACAGCATGCCCCCCCCCCCCCCCCCCCCCCCCCACACACACACACACACACTCCCACACAACAGTGCTGAGCTTAACATTAAATACAAGGTAAGGTATCACCTCCTTCCTAAACTGTATCACCTCCTTCCTAAGCTGTTCTTATGAAATGAAGAAAGAGTAACTTTAAACAAGGGAAATTCCACTGGTGTCAGTTTTCATGGAATGAAATAGTTCCTCCACATTTTGATTCATAGTTGAATGATAGTTGTTCATTATCAGATGGATTGTAACGTTAGTGGTCTTGATGATGAAAATCTTGATGATGATGGTCTGCCCTTTATCTTCCAGGTATCTCAAGCGTTTCAAGGTGATGAAGCCCAAGGTTCTGAGGAGCTGGTGTCGACAGATCCTGAAGGGCCTCCACTTCCTCCACACCAGGACCCCTCCCATCATCCACAGGGACCTGAAGTGTGACAACATCTTCATCACCGGCCCCACCGGTTCCGTCAAGATAGGAGACCTGGGATTAGCTACGCTGAAGAGGGCCTCCTTCGCCAAGAGTGTCATCGGTGAGGATGAGGAATCATGCTCTTTCATGCTCTGCTTGGAAGGGTAGTAAATACATCACCTGTAAAAGAGTATGGAATCTATACTGTAACTATGCATTTCATGGATTATGACAGTAATACTGTTGAGACCTGTTCGTGAATTCAATGAGCCTCTTTTGGATAGGTATATGTGAATTAGCTTAGCATGTTTATCATTTTAGCATGAGTGTGTTCCAGTGTGTAAGGAAAAACCTGTTTCTTTCTGAAGGAGCCCTGTAACTCTTGTGACCTTTGACGTTTGCCCTCTTCTCTGACCCCTGCCGTCCCAGGCACCCCAGAGTTCATGGCCCCTGAGATGTATGAGGAGCACTATGATGAGGCGGTGGACGTCTATGCCTTCGGGATGTGTATGTTGGAGATGGCCACCTCAGAATACCCCTACTCCGAGTGCCAGAACGCTGCTCAGATCTACCGCAAAGTCACCGGCGTGAGTCCAGCGAGTCCATCTTCAATCCTATCTATCACCCACACCATTGCTAGCACCAATGTTTTCTTACTAGCACCAACCCACCCACCCCATTACTATTGCCAATGTTTACTTACTAGCACTAACAGCAAAGCCATACAGATCTACAGTGAATAGTCCAAAAGGTTACCATGGTGATGCAAGCTGTTAGTACTAACAAAACAAACCTACATAAGATCACAGATACAGGCTTCTACAGAGTCACTCAGAAATATCAAAGTAGCACTAATGTTACTATAGAGATGCCAGTATGAATGAAGTGCACAGGAGGCTGGTGAGGGAGGACGGCTCATAATAATGGCTGGATTGTAGTGAATGGAATGGTATCAAACACATGGAAATGACTTAAGGAGACTTAAGGAGAACATGTCCTTGTCTCAAATGGTATTTTATTCCTTACATAGTGCACTACTTTTGATTGACTTTTCCCTATGCAGTGAAGTACATAGGGAATAGGGTGCTATTTGGAACCCATATTTGGAACATGTGCCCATATGTTTTTCCAGAGGGAGCTTCCTGACCATGTCACTTCACCACGGGGAATCTGTTCTTAATGGGGTATGACATTTGTCAGCCATCTTACTCCTGTCACAAAGAATGCAGGTTGAACGCTGTGTGTGTTGTTGTTTTTGGGACTCTGGGAGACATCACCCGATATTTGTGGACTCCAGGAAGAGTAACTGTCGCAACTGGGGATCCAAAAAATAAACAAATGTACTTCATGTTTGTGATCATGAAGATTGTTCTTGTTTTTGCGTCTGAATGTGAATGTGAGTGTCAGTGTGAGAATGTTTGAGATATCATATGATATTCTTCGTACTTGTCATCCTGAAGATAGTTGTTATTTGTGTCTGGCATCTCCAGGGGGTGAAGCCTGCCAGTTATGATAAGATCAGTGACCCAGAGATTAAGGAGATCATCGGGGAGTGTATCTGCCATCGGAGGGAAGAGAGGTAAGTGGATAGAGTCAAGTCCATCTTTAAAGTAAAGAACTGAGCAGATAGAAAGCATTAAATGATAAAAACCAACACATACGCACAACACACATACACGACACAGACACGTACCAAAATGACAACATACACACACAGACACGGTCGCCCTGTTGCTATCTCCTAGCCAACTTTGCATAAGCATTTCACTGCACCTTTTATACCTGCTGTGTACGTGACCAATAAACACACACACACGCACGCACGTACGCACGCACGCACACACACACACACACACACACACACACACACACACACACACACACACACACACACACACACACACACACACACACACACACACACACTGTTTCTGTCCTGAGGTATGAAGTTGGTGCCAGTATTTGGGTCTGCTACTGTTGATGTTTTTATGTGTACTGACATTTCACATCTCTGGATCCGACGGATACTATAACCTTTGCACAGCAGCAGTGTTATGTGTGTGTGTGAACGTGCATGTATGTGTGTATACTGTACTGAATGTGGGTTGTCCTCAGGTACACCATAAAGGACCTCTTGAACCATGCCTTCTTTGCGGAGGACACAGGCGTAAGGGTGGAGCTGGCCGAGGAGGATGATGGGGAAAAGAATTCCATTGCCCTCAAGGTGTGGGTGGAGGACCCTAAGAAGCTGAAGGGGAAGTACAAGGACAGCGGGGCCATCGAGTTCACCTTTGATCTGGAGAAAGAGACCCCAGAGGGTGTGGCCCAGGAGATGGTGAGTTGCCGAGCCATATGTAGAGATTGTATATAACTCTGGTAGGGCTCACGTTATCATGGTTCAGAAACGGTTGGTGTATTTGCAGTGCCAGTTGCAGAGTATGATATGGATATATGATGTAGACTGAGAAACAGAACTATAGATACACTTTATTTGTTGAGTCAAAATATATATTTTTGTTCTATGATAAGGTAAGTGTTTTAAAAAAAACACTTGGAGTGTACTCTAGAGTGTAGTGTCTGTCACTCTCTGTGCTATGGTGATCTTGGTTTTGTCTGTTCTGTGCAGACTATATCTCCCAACATGCCAACACGCCTCTGGGGGCTGGGGGCTGTTGTACAATTGGTGATAGTCATGAAATAGTGTTTTTGAGATTCCAGTCAGACAGCACAGAATCACTGATCTACAAATCGCCTTGCTCAAACCGATCCTGGACAGTAACAGACAGTAACAGACTCACCTCCCAACACTGTTCTGATATAATGACCCATTATGTAATCAGTAAATCGTCATTGGTCTCGTGGACGGGCCGGTATGATCCAGGAAGGTATTGATTTAAATCACAACAACCAGTTATTCCGGTTGACCCCGCCTGACCCTGTGTCCCATCTGAGAGCGGTGGGGTGGGGAGGGGCAACCCTCTATCTTTGGGTGACTGTGATACAAAGATAGACCAACAACTGATGTCCCTAAAATGGTGTCGGATCAATTCTAATTCCCACAGTAGTTCATAAACCCTGTTTAGTGATAACCTGTCTGTTGTAGGTGGAGTCAGGGTTCTTAGTAATAACATCTGTCCTGTCTTGTTTTGTCCTATCCTGTTGTGCCCTTCCCTTCCCTGTCTGCATTGCCTTACCATGTCCTGTCCTATCCTCTCTGCATTGATATGTCCTGTCCTGTCTGCATTGCCCTGCCAAGTCATGTCCTGTCCTATCTGCATTGCCCTGCCATATCCTTCAATGTCCTGTCTGCATTGCCCTGCCACATCCTTCCCTGTCCAGTCCTGTACTATTCTGTGTACTGTCCAGTCCTGTACTATTCTGTGTACTGTCCAGTCCTGTACTATTCTGTGTCCTGTTCTGTCCTCTGTAGGTGTACTCTGGGTTCTTCCTGGTTTAGTGATAGCAAAGACAATTTAGTGAAAGACCCTAAACAGTAGAGAAGATGAATGGAGAAATGTGTAACATTTGGAGCATGGGGATTCTTGACCAATCACATTAACGTTGCCATGCTGCGTCACATTGCACTCCCTTTAGTGCTTAGTTTAGTAATAACCTCTCTGTTGTAGGTGGAGTCGGGCTTCTTCCTGGACAGCGATGTGAAGATAGTAGGAAAGTCCATCAAGGACCGAGTGGCTCTCATCAAATGGAGGAGGGATCGGACCGTCCCTGCAGTCGACACCCAGACCCAGAACCTGCTACAGGTTTGTGCTTTTTGTCGTTGTTGATGTTGGTTTTTAATTTGTTCCTTTATTTGTCTGTCTGAATCAATGTTATCATATTATTATTAACCAAATGTTTACAATAAACAACTCTGCTGCAGTTGCCCAGCATGGGGTTACCACCACAGGGGGCGCCACTGGCCCCAGCAGAGTCTGAGGAGGAAGAGGGTGACCAGCCCCTTACCCTGCTCTGCAGCCTGCCGGCCCCATGTAAGAACCTGCTCTGCAGCCTCTGAACTGATAGCAAAGACAGAGACACAGGAAAACAACAAACAAATAAAGAAACAAACACATAGACGAATGTGCATACAAGAAAACAGACCAACACTTAAAGTAACTGAAACACACACACATATACATACACTGGTCACCTTCTCTTGAGGCAGGGCCGATCTGTTCAAAGTAATCCGGATGAATATCTACAGGGCTTATAGAGGACAGGTAGAGATAGAGGGACATGAAGGCAGATCAGGGTGTGTATGTGAGCGAGCGAGAGAGAGCGAGAGAGCGAGAGAGTGAGAGCGAGAGAGAGAGAGACTGCTGCAGGGTGTGAATAGCACCAGTGACTCAGCTCAGTGAGTCATCTCCCAGCTTTTGAATTATAATGACGCTTAATCTCTTTGTACCTCTGTTTCTTTCTTACGCTCTAGCTCTTTCGCTATCTCTTTCTTTCAAATTCAAATTCAAGCTGCTTTATTGGCATGGAAAACATTGTGTCAATATTGCCAAATCAACAATGTATACAATATATATTGTAATAAAACTAATAAAAGTAAGTAACAATAACAAATAATAATATAAAATGGTAGTAAATAATAATACAAAAGTAAATACAAAAATAACAACAATATAGTAGAAATGTAATAAATATTACAAGCTAAACATGGAAAATGAAACTATAACTAACTTATAACTAAATAACTGTCATCGTCACCATTACATCAGTACTACAACTGCCATCATCATTACTACTACTCCTACTACCACCACCATCATTAAACTGCTATCATTCTCATCACCCTACTACCCATACCACTACTATTTGGAATGATAAACAACAATAATAATAGAAATAACAATAATAGTAATAACAATAATACTAATAATAGGTAAGTTACTATTCACTATGCAGATGTTATTATTCAGTGTCCCTCAGGCTATGGCAGGCAAATACATATTTGGCTGCAAGAGGAGCCATTGCTACTTCGCCCATTAGTATTTTTAGTTTTTCCTCTGGGTCTACTAAGTTAAAATTTGGAATAAATGTAGTTATTTCTGTGAATAATGAATCACTTGTAGAGGAATATGTCTCACAGTAAAGGAGAAAGTGCATCTCTGTGGCTACCCCCCCCCCCCCCCCCCCCTCTCTCTATCTTGTCTGAGGTTGGCGTAATGTTTTCTCCACACACTGTTCCCTATTATTCTAGACAGTCAGCACAGTGCCCCCTACCAGTCCCTCCCAGAGCCCATATCTACACCCCAGGTCTACAGCCCACCTGTGCAGTCCCAGGCCCAGCTGCACCAGGCGGCCTACCAGCAGCCCACTGCACAGCCTCCGCAGGTGGCCTACTCCCATGCTAGTACCACACAGTTTCATCAGGGGGCCTACCAGTCTCCACCTGTAAGTTCTCTCACACAAAATGCCCCATTGTCTCAAACTCATACAGTGAGGGGAAAAAAGTATTTGATCCCCTGCTGATTTTGTACGTTTGCCCACTGACGAAGAAATTATCAGTCTATAATTTTAATAACAAACACAAAAAATCCAGAAAAACGCATGTCAATTGCCAACAAGGGTTTTGCCAACAAGTACTAAGTCATGTTTTGCAGAGGGGTCAAATACTTATTTCCCTCATTAAAATGCAAATCAATTTATAACATTTTTGACATGCGTTTTTCTGGATTTTTGTTGTTGTTATTCTGTCTCTCACTGTTCAAATAAACCTACCATTAAAATTATAGACTGATAATTTCTTTGTCAGTGGGCAAACATACAAAATCAGCAAGGGATCAAATACTTTTTCCCTCACTGTATTTCAAAACGTATTCTCACTGCAAGTGTCAGACATACCCTTTGTCTCTCTAGCTCCTTGTTTATGTTGTGTTTTGGGTAGTTTCTGTCTTTGTAAAGACAAACTGAACTAAAATATGTTTTCTTTTGTCCGATCGACCTGAGCAGCACTACTTCAGTGAGCCCTCTGCATCTCAGAATCCTCTTCTCTCCCCTGAGAGGGCAGAATATTGGTTTGCTGGTTGTGGGACCAATGAGAGGACAGTGAGTTGTGGTGGGAGCAATCAGTGCACTAGGCGTGGAAGCACCTCCTTGATTGACATGTGCAGGGCCCACTCTCTCCCTAAGCCACTGAGTCGTTCTCACTGCCACCTCTGTCCCAAACGAGATAATACCCTACGTGGGAGCCGAGAAGGGGACGGAATTTCAGAGGAGTGCGCAGCAGCCTCCCTCCCCCCTCCCCCTCAGGATCCTGTCCTGTCCCCTCCACTGTTCCAGCATCATCAGTGTTCCTACCATGACTCAATCAGTCAATCAGTCAATCACTCCCATCCTGCCATACTGGTTACAAAGCCCATACAATGCCCCTCTGACCTGCCCCTGCCCCTGCCCCTGCCCCACTCCCACTCCCACTCCCACTCCCACTCCCACTCCTGCAGAGCCTGTGCGAGCTTTGACCTTCTACTGAGGACCAGGATGGAGACCGGGGAGTCTCTAGGCTACCCCCAAATGCCCCCCCTCCCTCCCTCTCCCCAGTGCTTACCAGTCCACACCCCCCCATCAATCTCCCCCCACCTCCTCTCACTGCTCAATCTCCCTCCAATCACCTCCTCCCTGTCTGCTCCACCATCTCCCTTCTGGACCACACCCTCAAATCTTGCCCCACCTCCTTACCTATTGGTCCGCTCCTCTAGTGGAGGTCTGTCCCTGCTCAACCACTGTCTAAGACACATCGTCAGTCGCAGGAGCAGCTCCCCAACACCAATAGACACCCTGTACTGGCCCAGCCAAAGCTATGGAAAGGCTGGGCTTCGCAGGACCAGCTCCCCTATACCACCAGACACCGGGGCCTACTGGCCCAGCCAAAGCTATGGAAAGGCTGGGCTTCGCAGGACCAGCTCCCCTATACCACCAGACACCGGGGCCTACTGGCCTGGCCAAAGCCAGCCCACCTCTCCTGTGCTTGAGCATTCTAATCAAGACCAGGGCTTGGGCTTGGGCCTGAGTTTGGAAAAGGCTCTGCTTCTATCGCCACATGACAGCGAAGGCAGACCAGGTGGTCCAGGTGGCACAATGGTAGGTCAGGGATACGACAGGCTTGATTGAACTTTGACCATGCCCATCAGTTGCCATAGCGACACCCGACCTAGCTGCAGCAGGGGCATGGGGCTGGTTCTTCTTCCTGCTTTGCTCAGCTTCCTCTGTCCCTCCCATGATGACCAAGCGCAACAATACTTCCCAATCAAAAATCCACCCCTAATAGGATTACAAAGTTCCGATAACTTTCCCAAATTTCCCAGGTCTTCCAGAAATCCTGATCAGGAAAACTAGGATTGCAGATTTCCTGCTTATTCCCACCTGATTCTGGAAATCTTCCTCTTGCGATTTCTGAAAAACCTGGGTAATTTGGAAAAGTTACTGAAATGTTGCAACACTTCCCCCTAGCCTCAGTTCTAGCTGTTTCTGATCCCTCCTCAGCAGACAGAGAACGTCTTGGATTACTATTTATTCTATGATATGATGGATCACCTGTGTAGATCCCCTTACTACTGCAACAGCCTCTCCCCTTTATCCTGCAGTTTCCAGCAGCAATATCAACCCTGCTCACAATGATTAACTCCTGTGTTGCTCCTGTGAAGGAACATTTCTCAGTTGAAGATGCTGATGATTTTTTTTGTGTTGGTCTCAATGTTCATTTTCTTCTCCAGATGATTGTTCTATATGATGTGTTATAGATCTTCTTAGCCATGAGCTGAAAGCCAGCCTTTCCCCTGTGTGTTCCAGCCCAGTACAGGATTGACCCAGCCCCAGGCTCGGCATATCTCTGCTCCAGCCACACCAGGGCCTACAGTACATAAGAGCAGACCAGCTGCAACACAGAGCTTCTCAGCTGCTGCCCATGTCCCCACTGGACAGGCACAGGCACAGCTTACTGCTCCTGTCCAGCCCAACCAGGAGGTAAGGGTCTGTTCTGAATCCAACACTTGGGTGTGAATGTGTGTTTGTGTATGTACATGTGTGTGTGTACCTGTGAGTGTGTAGCTATGAGAAGTGATAGTTTGTGGGACTCTCAATAACAAAATATTGACTGTCCAGTCAGATGCTGTCTGTCCCCAGGCTTCTGTTCAATGAGCAGAGATGAAGGTGGCTGTGATGTTTGTTGTTCTCAGCTGTGAGTACAGTATATTCACACATAGACAAGCCCTGTGGTGTGTATGTGTGAGCCCGGAGCCTTGTGTTTCTGTGTGGGTGTCTGTTTGTGGGTGTGTGTGTGTGTGGGTGTGTGTGTGTGTGTGTGTGGGTGGGTGTTTATGTGTGTGTGTGTTTGTTTGTGGGTGTGTGGGTGTGTGTGTGTGGGTGGGTGTTTATGTGTGGGTGTGTGTTTGTTTGTGGGTGTGTGGGTGTGTGTTTGTGTGTGGGTGGGTGTGTGTTTGTGTGTGGGTGTGTGTGTGTGTGGGTGTGTGTTTGTGTGTGGGTGAGTGTGTGTGTGTTTGTGTGTGGGTGGGTGTGTGTGTGTTTCTGGGTGTGTGTGTGCATATGTGTTTGTGGCCAACCAGACCCGGTGACATGTGTGTATGTCTGGTACGTGTACCAGTCAGACAGAAAAAATAGACAGATATGGCTGTTTGCCAACCAGACTTGGTGACAGGACAGGTAGAGTGTTTGAGGCAATAGATTATGTTTGTGGAACAGGACAGATATAGATGTTCAATTAACTTTGTCATGACGTTTACTCACCCTGCCTGTCTGTCTCTGTCCCCTCGCCTCTATCCTCTCTCCCCATCCCCCCCCCCCCTCTCTCTCTCTCTCTCTCTCTCGTTCTCTCTCTATCTCTCTCTCCTACTACAGTTGTCTACCAGTCAGCCTCTACCTGAGCAGTGCTCTGACATCACCACCAGTCTGGTCCAATCAGCTGCCTTCCTGGCCAGCAGTGCTCCTCCCCCTCTACAGCAGCCTGCCCAGGCCACACCCCCTATTGAGCCACTACAGATCAAGACAGAGGTGGGAAGTAGATAGTCTCGCTTGACAGACTCATGACGCTCAAGCAACACCGATAGAGTTTAAATCGGAAGTTTACATACACTTAGGTTGGAGTCATTAAAACTTGTTTTTCAGCCACTCCACACATTTCTTGTTAACAAACTATAGTGTTGGCAAGTCGGTTAGGACATCTACTAGTCATTTTTCCAACAATTGTTTACAGACAGATTATGTCACTTATAATTAATTGTGTCACAATTCCAGTGGGTCAGAAGTTTACATACACTAAGTTGACTGTGCCATTAAACAGCTTGAAAAATTCCATAAAATGATATCATGGCTTTAGAAGCTTCTGATAGGCTAATTGACATCATTTGAGTCAATTGGAGGTGTACTTGTGGATGTATTTCAAGGCCTACCTTCAAAGTGCCTCTTTGCTTGACATCATGGGAAAATCTAAAGAAATCAGTCAAAACCTCATAAACAAATTGTAGACCTCCACAAGTCTGGTTCA
The DNA here is from genome assembly GCF_057628025.1 of Oncorhynchus mykiss. Lineage (NCBI taxonomy): Eukaryota > Metazoa > Chordata > Actinopteri > Salmoniformes > Salmonidae > Oncorhynchus > Oncorhynchus mykiss. The sequence goes on from NC_143028.1 coordinate 66,298,478, forward strand.
TCCTTGGAAGCAATTTCCAAACGCCTGAAGGTACCACGTTCATCTGTACAAACAATAGTACGCAAGTATAAACACCATGGGACTATGTAGCCGTCATACCGCTCAGGAAGGAGACGCGTTCTGTCTCCTAGAGATGAACATACTGTGGTGCGAAAAGTGCAAATCTATCCCAAAACAACAGCAAAGGACCTTGTGAAGATGCTGGAGGAAACAGGTACAAAAGTATCTATATTCACAGTAAAACGAGTCCTATATCGTCATAACCTGAAAGGCAGCTCAGCAAGGGAGAAGGCACTGCTCCAAAACTGCCATAAAAAAAAGCCACACTACTGTTTGCAACTGCACATGGGGACAAAGATCATACTTTTTTGAGAAATGTCCTCTGGTCTGATGAAACAAAAATAGAACTGTTTGGCCATAATGACCATCGTTATGTTTGGAGGAAAAAGGGGGAGGCTTACAAGCCGAAGAACACCATCCCAACCGTGAAGCACGGGGGCTGCAGCATTATGTTGTGGGGGTGCTTTGCTGCAGGAGGGACTGGTGCATCTCACAAAATAGATGGCATCATGAGGAGGAAAATTATGTGGATATTTTGAAGCAACATCTCAAGACATCAGTCAGGAAGTTAAAGCTTGGTTGCAAATGGGTCTTCCAAATGGACGATGACCCCAAGCATACTTCCAAAGGTGTGGCAAAATGGCTTAAGGACAACAATGTAAAGGTATTGGAGTGGCCATCACAAAGCCCTGACCTCAATCCTATAGACAATGTGTGGGCAAAACTGAAAAAGTGTGTGGGTGTCATGTACTGTCATGTTGTGTCTTGTCTCTGTCCTTTCCCTTCACCCTGTCTCCCTCTGCTGGTCGTTGTTAGGTTACCTTTTCTCCCCCGCTTTCCCGCAGCTGTTCCTTGTCTCCTCTTGACTACCTCGTCACCCCTTCTCCCACCTGTTCCCCTTTTCCCTCTGATTAGGTCCCTATATCTCTCTCTGTTTTTGTTCCTGTCCTTGTCGGATTCTTGTTTGTTGTGTTTCATGCCTGAACCAGACTGTCGTCATGTTTGCTGTAACCATGTCTTGTCCTGTCGGAATCTGCCGGTCCGTCTGAGCCTACCTATGTTTGGTAATTAAAGAAGCTCTGTTTAAGTTAATTCGCTTTTGGGTCCTCATTCACGCACCGTAACAGAAGAATCCGACCAAGAATGGACCCAGCGACTTCGGATCCTCTCCACTCAGCCGTCGGGATCCAGGGAGCGATGCTAGGCAGACACGAGCAGGAAGTGTCTGCTGCTCGACATGCCGTTGAGACCCTGGCCACCCAAGTCTCCAACCTCACAGAACAGGTTCACCATCTCCGCCTCGATCCACCGGCCACTTCCAGGGCTTTCGAATCTCCGGAGCCCAGAATCAATAACCCGCCGTGTTACTCTGGGGAGCCCACTGAATGCCGCTCGTTCCTCACCCAGTGTGATATTGTGTTTTCTCTCCAGCCCAACACTTACTCCAGGAGCACTGCTCGTGTCGCCTACGTCATATCTCTCCTTATTGGACGGGCTCGTGAGTGGGGCACGGCAATCTGGGAGGCAAGGGCTGAGTGTACTAACCAGTATCAGGACTTTAAGGAGGAGATGATACGGGTTTTTGATCGATCTGTTTTTGGGGAGGAGGCTTCCAGGGCCCTGTCTTCCCTATGTCAAGGCAATCGATCCATAACAGACTACTCTATTGAGTTTCGCACTCTTGCTGTCTCCAGTGGCTGGAACGAGCCGGCCTTGCTCGCTCGTCTTCTGGAGGGTCTCCGCGCAGAGGTAAAGGATGAGATTCTCTCCCGGGAGGTTCCTTCCAGCGTGGATTCCTTGATTGAACTCGCTATTCGCATTGAGCGACGGGTTGATCTTCGTCACCGAGCTCGTGGAAAGGAGCTCGCGCTCTCCGTCGCCCCCCTCTCCGCATCACTACCATCTTCCTCTGCCGGCTCGGGTGCTGAGCCCATGCAGCTGGGAGGTATCCGCATCTCGACTAAGGAGAGGGAACGGAGAATCACCAACCGCCTCTGTCTCTATTGCGGTTCCGCTGGTCATTTTGTCACTTCATGTCCAGTAAAAGGCCAGAGCTCGTCAGTAAGCGGAGGGCTACTGGTGAGCGCTACTACTCCTGTCTCTCCTTCAAGATCCTGCACTACCTTGTCGGTCCATCTACGCTGGACCGGTTCGTCAGCTTCCTGCAGTGCCTTAATAGACTCTGGGGCGGAGGGCTGTTTTATGGACGAGACCTGGGCTCGGGAACATGACATTCCTCTCAGACAGTTAAAGGAGCCCACGGCCTTGTTCGCCCTGGATGGTAGTCCTCTCCCCAGGATTCAGCGTGAGACGCTACCTTTAACCCTCACTGTTTCTGGTAATCATAGTGAAACCATTTCTTTTTTAATTTTTCGTTCACCTTTTACACCTGTTGTTTTGGGCCATCCCTGGCTAGTTTGTCATAATCCTTCCATTAATTGGTCTAGTAATTCTATCCTCTCCTGGAACGTCTCTTGTCATGTGAAATGTTTAATGTCTGCTATCCCTCCTGTTTCCTCTGTCTCTTCTTCACAGGAGGAGCCTGGTGATTTGACAGGGGTGCCGGAGGAATATCACGATCTGCGCACGGTGTTCAGTCGGTCCAGGGCCACCTCTCTTCCTCCACACCGGTCGTATGATTGTAGTATTGATCTCCTTCCGGGAACCACCCCCCCCCGGGGTAGACTATACTCTCTGTCGGCTCCCGAACGTAAGGCTCTCGAAGATTATTTGTCTGTAGCTCTTGACGCCGGTACCATAGTCCCCTCCTCCTCTCCCGCCGGAGCGGGGTTTTTTTTTGTCAAGAAGAAGGACGGGTCTCTGCGCCCCTGCATAGATTATCGAGGGCTGAATGACATAACAGTGAAGAATCGTTATCCGCTTCCTCTTATGTCTTCAGCCTTCGAGATCCTGCAGGGAGCCAGGTTTTTTACTAAGTTGGACCTTCGTAACGCTTACCATCTCGTGCGCATCAGGGAGGGGGAAGAGTGGAAGACGGCGTTTAACACTCCGTTAGGGCACTTTGAATACCGGGTTCTTCCTTTCGGCCTCGCTAACGCTCCAGCTGTCTTTCAGGCATTAGTCAATGATGTCCTGAGAGACATGCTGAACATCTTTGTTTTCGTTTACCTTGACGATATCCTGATTTTTTCACCGTCACTCCAGATTCATATTCAGCACGTTCGACGTGTCCTCCAGCGCCTTTTAGAGAATTGTCTTTTTGTGAAGGCTGAGAAGTGCACTTTTCATGCCTCCTCCGTCACATTTCTCGGTTCTGTTATTTCCGCTGAAGGCATTAAGATGGATCCCGCTAAGGTCCAAGCTGTCATTGATTGGCCCGTCCCTAAGTCACGCGTCGAGCTGCAGCGCTTTCTCGGCTTCGCGAACTTCTATCGTCGTTTCATCCGTAATTTAGGTCAGGTGGCAGCTCCTCTCACAGCCCTTACTTCTGTCAAGACGTGCTTTAAGTGGTCCGTTTCCGCCCAGGGAGCTTTTGATCTCCTCAAGAATCGTTTTACATCCGCTCCTATCCTTGTTACACCTGACGTCTCTAGACAGTTCGTTGTCGAAGTTGACGCGTCAGAGGTGGGCGTGGGAGCCATTCTTTCTCAGCGCTCCCTCTCTGACGACAAGGTCCACCCATGCGCGTATTTTTCTCATCGCCTGTCGCCGTCGGAACGTAACTATGATGTGGGTAACCGCGAACTGCTCGCCATCCGGTTAGCCCTAGGCGAATGGCGACAGTGGTTGGAGGGGGCGACCGTTCCTTTTGTCGTTTGGACTGACCATAGGAACCTTGAGTACATCCGTTCTGCCAAACGACTTAATGCGCGTCAGGCGCGTTGGGCGCTGTTTTTCGCTCGTTTCGAGTTTGTGATTTCTTATCGTCCGGGCTCTAAGAACACCAAGCCTGATGCTTTGTCTCGTCTCTTCAGTTCTTCAGTAGCCTCCACTGACCCCGAGGGGATTCTCCCTGAGGGGCGTGTTGTCGGGTTGACTGTCTGGGGAATTGAGAGGCAGGTAAAACAAGCGCTCACTCACACTCCGTCGCCGCGCGCTTGTCCTAGGAACCTTCTTTTCGTTCCCGTTCCTACTCGTCTGGCCGTTCTTCAGTGGGCTCACTCTGCCAAGTTAGCCGGCCACCCTGGCGTTCGGGGTACGCTTGCTTCCATTCGCCAGCGTTTTTGGTGGCCCACCCGGGAGCATGACACGCGTCGTTTCGTGGCTGCTTGTTCGGTCTGCGCGCAGACTAAGTCCGGTAACTCTCCTCCTGCCGGCCGTCTCAGGCCGCTTCCTATTCCCTCTCGACCGTGGTCTCACATCGCCTTAGATTTTGTCACCGGACTGCCTTCGTCAGCGGGGAAGACTGTTATTCTTACGGTTGTCGATAGGTTCTCTAAGGCGGCTCATTTCATTCCCCTTGCTAAGCTTCCTTCTGCTAAAGAGACGGCACAAATCATCATCGAGAATGTTTTCAGAATTCATGGCCTTCCGTCAGACGTCGTTTCGGACAGAGGTCCGCAATTCACGTCTCAATTTTGGAGGGAGTTTTGCCGTTTGATTGGGGCTTCAGTCAGTCTCTCTTCCGGCTTTCACCCCCAGTCTAACGGTCAAGCAGAACGGGCCAATCAGACTATTGGTCGCATCTTACGCAGTCTTTCTTTTCGCAACCCTGCGTCTTGGTCAGAACAGCTCCCCTGGGCAGAATACGCCCACAACTCGCTTCCTTCGTCTGCGACCGGGCTATCTCCTTTTCAGAGTAGCCTCGGGTACCAGCCTCCGCTGTTCTCATCTCAGTTCGCCGAGTCCAGCGTCCCCTCCGCTCAGGCTTTTGTCCAACGTTGCGAGCGCACCTGGAAGAGGGTCAGGTCTGCACTTTGCCGTTATAGGACGCAGACTGTGAGGGCTGCTAATAAGCGTAGAACTAAGAGTCCTAGATATTGTCGCGGTCAGAGAGTTTGGCTCTCCACTCAGAACCTTCCCCTTAAGACGGCTTCTCGCAAGTTGACCCCGCGGTTCATTGGTCCGTTCCGTATTTCTCGGGTCATTAATCCTGTCGCAGTTCGACTTCTTCTTCCGCGATACCTTCGTCGCGTCCACCCGGTCTTCCATGTCTCCTGCATCAAGCCCGTCCTTCGCGCCCCCGCTCGTCTCCCCCCCCCCCCCCCATCCTTGTCGAGGGCGCACCCATCTACAGGGTCCATAGAATTTTGGACATGCGTCCTCGGGGCCGTGGTCACCAGTACCTCGTTGATTGGGAGGGGTACGGTCCTGAGGAGAGGAGTTGGGTTCCCTCTCGGGACGTGCTGGACCGTGCGCTGATCGAGGATTTCCTCCGTTGCCGCCAGGTTTCCTCCTCGAGTGCGCCAGGAGGCGCTCGGTGAGTGGGGGGGTACTGTCATGTACTGTCATGTTGTGTCTTGTCTCTGTCCTTTCCCTTCACCCTGTCTCCCTCTGCTGGTCGTTGTTAGGTTACCTTTTCTCCCCCGCTTTCCCCCAGCTGTTCCTTGTCTCCTCTTGACTACCTCGTCACCCCTTCTCCCACCTGTTCCCCTTTTACCTCTGATTAGGTCCCTATATCTCTCTCTGTTTTTGTTCCTGTCCTTGTCGGATTCTTGTTTGTTGTGTTTCATGCCTGAACCAGACTGTCGTCATGTTTGCTGTAACCATGTCTTGTCCTGTCGGAATCTGCCGGTCCGTCTGAGCCTACCTATGTTTGGTAATTAAAGAAGCTCTGTTTAAGTTAATTCGCTTTTGGGTCCTCATTCACGCACCGTAACAGAGGGAGCAAGGAGGCCTACAAACCTTACTCAGTTACACCAGCTCTGTCAGAAGGAATGGGACAAAATTCAACCAACTTATTGTGGGAAGCTTGTGGAAGGCTACCAGAAACATTTGACCCAAGTTCAACAATTTAAAGCCAATGCTACCAAATACTAATTGATTGTATGTAAACTTCTGACCCACTGGGAATGTGATGAAAGAAATGAAAGCTGAAATGAATCATTCTCTCTGCTATTATTCTGACATTTCACATTCTTAAAATAAAGTGGTGATCCTAACTGACTTACTGAGTTTTTACTAGGATTAAATGTGAAAATTGAGTTTAAGGTGTATGTAAACTTCCGACTTCAACTGTATATCATATAGATTTGATCATAACTGTAAATGCATAATCCATTAGCAAGTAATAAGTAATAAGTAATGAGAGTAACATGTAAGAATTCTGGTCAAAAAGTGCCCTGTAGGACTGACAGCGATCGAAGGTCTTTGTGAGTGCACACGTACTGCAAAACCAATGAAGAAAAGGAACAGGCTTCTCTCCATAGTGAAAATCATACATCTTGTTTTGTTTCTTTGTTTTTGTTTCAGGTTGATTGTGTTTGTACTTTATATTGTTGTCACTGGGGACACAGAAGTTATGGATTGGACCTTTAATTAATGAATTAAGATCAGGGGTTGTTTCACTCCTAATCTAAACTGATGCATGTGGAAAACAGAGAGATTAAAGCTGTGTGTTTATTACGTTTTCATTATGTTTATTTCACTTTTTTTCCCCATAGTTTCCCTCCTTGCCTTACCCTGCCATGGTGGGGTACCAGGCGGATGCGAGTTTGTCCCCTACTACCCAGCTCCTCTGTGCCCTGTCTACCCCCCAAGGATTTCCCTCCCTGTACCTGGTCCCCCCAGCCCCTGTTACTGTACTGTGCCCTCCCTAACCACCGTTGGCACCCCCCAGATCCCAGTGTCCCTGGCCCAACAACCCCAGCAGATGTTAGGCATGGCAGTACCCATCCCCCTGCTTGCAATGAACTTGCCCCCTAGGATGCCCTGACAGCAGCCATGGCATCAGTCGGTCTATCCTGCCACCCCTCAGCAAGACCTCCCCCCTCTCCAACCCTCTTACCACCTGCCCCTCTCCCATGTACACCCTACCGCCCCCCTTGCCCACCTCCCTGAGAAACACGTGGCAGAGCAACCTCTCCATATGAATATTCTAATTAATGCTCACTGTAGGGTTGTAAAATTCTAGTGATTTCCCCCAAATTACCTAGTTTTCCTGAAATCCCGTTTGGAAGATTCCTGGAATTAGGTGAGAAGGAGTAAGGACATTCACAGTCCTCTAACCAGGGTTTCTGGTAATCTGTGGAAAGGTACAGGAATTTACAACCGTAGCTTACATTACGTATACTGGATTTACAAAACCTTCCAAATAATTTGGCTTTGCATTTTTACTTTAAGTTGGAATGTGGACAGTAAGACATGGACAGTAGCACAGTTCAGAACACACATTTGGATGAACTAGTAGGTTGTACCATAGAAATAGAATTGGAACATCTAACCCTGGCAATTTGACTGGAAATCTCAAAGATTTATGGGTAGACTTCCTGCTTTTACTTTCTGCTTTTATTTCCTGCTTCCCTCCTATGGGTATGCTCCCGGTGGCCTCCAGTCCACCTATTATGCCATCATTGACTTGAATGGGGATGCCCGTTCCATTCCTTCTATTTCCAACTAGCACTCACAGTCTCATGTCTGAATTAAACGTTCATCAATATTTCTCAAATGTCAAATTTAGAATTTGTTGCAATGTCAAATTTTGAAGTGTTTAAGGTGAAGTTTAGGCATACACTCTGAAATCTTAAGGTTAGGCATTAACTCTGAATGGTTATGGTAAGGTTTAGGGTTTGGGATTGGCTTAAAACCAAAATCTTAAAAAACTACTTTCTATCGCTGGATTCGAACTTGCAACCTTTGGAATCAGAGGGAGATGCATACGCCTATCCACCATCCCTTTCCACAACACCCTAGTAAAACCCTAGCGCTTACTGTTGCCTCTAGTGGCCGGTTCTGAAAACTGACTTATATGACAGGTGACCTGGCTGTCTATTTCTATGGGTTGTACAATGTTAGCAGCAGTGGCAAAAAGGGTACTGTAATACCTAAGTTATTCCTCCCTCCAGATCCAGACTGGTGCCCCTCAGGACCCCCAGGGAGAGGCTCCGGTGTCACCACTGGCCCCGCTCCACCCCGTCCAGCCTGCCGTCCTGTCCCCAGACCCTGCTGCTGCAGCCGGGTCTGATCAGACACTCCCTGAGAGTCCAGCCCCGGCCCCACCCCTGGCTCCAGCCTCGGCTCTGGCTGCAGCCTTGCAGCAGGCTGGCACCCAGAAAGGTACCAGCCTGCCCACGACTCAGCAGAACCTGGAAACTGAGTCCATATCTACCGTTTCCCAACCTGAGGACAGCCAAGAGGTAGGTAGCTACACAGATAGATCCCGACCCTACAGCTCCCTACAGCTCACTAAAGTACCCTACCCTACAGTTCCCAACAGTACCCTACAGTTCCCTTCAGTTTTCTACAGTTCCCTACCCTACAGTTCCCTACAGTTCCATACAGGACCCTACAGTCCCCTACCGTTCCCTACTCTACAGTTCCCTACTTTTCTCTACAGTTCCTTACCCTGCAGTTCCCTAGAGTTCCTTACAGTATCCTGCAGTACCCTAACGTTACCTACAGTACCCTGCAGTTCCCTACAGTACCCTACAGTTCCCTACCCTACAGTTCCCTACAGTACCCTACAGTTCCCTACCCTACAGTTCCCTACTGTACCCTACAGTTCCCTACACTACAGTTCCATACAGTACCCTACAGTAGCCTGAAGTTACCTACAGTACCCTACAGTTCCCTACCCTACAGTTCCCTACAGTACCCTACAGTTCCCTACCCTACAGTTCCCTACTGTACCCTACAGTTCCCTACAGTACCCCACAGTACCCTAAGTTACCTACAGTGCCCTGCAGTTCCCTACAGTACCCTACAGTTCCCTACACTACAGTTCCATACAGTACCCTACAGTAGCCTGAAGTTACCTACAGTACCCTACAGTTCCCTACCCTACAGTTCCCTACAGTACCCTACAGTTCCCTACCCTACAGTTCCCTACTGTACCCTACAGTTCCCTACAGTACCCCACAGTACCCTAAAGTTACCTACAGTACCCTACAGTACCCTACTGTACCCTACAGTTCCCTACACTACAGTTCCATACAGTACCCTACAGTAGCCTGAAGTTACCTACAGTACCCTACAATTCCCTACCCTACAGTTCCCTACAGTACCCTACAGTTCCCTACCCTACAGTTCCCTACTGTACCCTACAGTTCCCTACAGTACCCCACAGTACCCTAAAGTTACCTACAGTACCCTACAGTACCCTACTGTACCCTACAGTTCCCTACAGTACCCTACAGTTCACCTTCAGTTCTCTACAGTACCCTACAGTTCCCTACCCTACAGTTTCCTACAGTACCCTACAGTTCTCTACAGTACCCTACAGTTCCCTACTGTACCCTACAGTTCCCTACAGTACCCCGCAGTACCCTAAAGTTACCTAGAGTACCCTACAGTTCCCTACTGTACCCTACAGTTCCCTAGAGTACCCTACAGTTCCCTACAGTACCCTATAGTTCCCTTCAGTTCTCTAAAGTTCCCTACCCTGCAGTTGCCTAAAGTTCCCTACAGTACTCTAAAGTTACCTATAGTACCCTACAGTTTCCTACAGTACCCTACAGTTCCCTACCCTACGGTCCCCTACTGTACCCTACAATGTCCTACACTACAGTTCCCTATAGTTCCCTACAGTTCCCTCCAGTACCCTCCAGTTCCCTACCCTACAGTTCCCTACAGTACCCTACAGTTCCTGACCCTACAGTTCCCTACTGTACCCTACAGTACCCTAAAGTTACATACAGTTCCCTACAGTCCCTTACAGTTCCCTACCCTACAGTTCCCTACAGTACCCTAAAGTTACCTACAGTACCCTACAGTTCCCTACATTCCCCTATAGTTCCCTACCCTACAGTTCCCTAGAGTTCCCTACAGTTCCCGCCAGTACCCTCCAGTACCCTCCAGTACCCTCCAGTACCCTCCAGTTCCCTACCCTACAGTTCCCTAGAGTTCCCTACAGTACACTACAGTTCCCTACTCTACAGTTCCCTACAGTACCCTACAGTTCCCTACCCTACAGTTCCCTTCAGTTCTCTACAGTACCCTACAGTTCCCTACAGTACCCTACCCTACAGTTTCCCAGAGTTCCCTACAGTACCCTACAGTTCCCTACAGTACCCAATAGTCCCCTTCAGTTCTCTACCCTGCAGTTCCCTAGAGTTCCCTACAGTACTCTAAAGTTACCTACAGTACCCTACAGTTCCCTACTGTACACTACAGTGTCCTACCCTCCAGTTCCCTCCAGTACCCTCCAGTTCCATACCCTACAGTTCCCTAGAGTTCCCTAAAGTACTCTACAGTTCCCTACACTACAGTTCCATACAGTACCCTACAGTAGCCTGAAGTTACCTACAGTACCCTACAATTCCCTACCCTACAGTTCCCTACAGTACCCTACAGTTCCCTACCCTACAGTTCCCTACTGTACCCTACAGTTCCCTACAGTACCCCACAGTACCCTAAAGTTACCTACAGTACCCTACAGTACCCTACTGTACCCTACAGTTCCCTACAGTACCCTACAGTTCACCTTCAGTTCTCTACAGTACCCTACAGTTCCCTACCCTACAGTTTCCTACAGTACCCTACAGTTCTCTACAGTACCCTACAGTTCCCTACTGTACCCTACAGTTCCCTACAGTACCCCGCAGTACCCTAAAGTTACCTAGAGTACCCTACAGTTCCCTACTGTACCCTACAGTTCCCTAGAGTACCCTACAGTTCCCTACAGTACCCTATAGTTCCCTTCAGTTCTCTAAAGTTCCCTACCCTGCAGTTGCCTAAAGTTCCCTACAGTACTCTAAAGTTACCTATAGTACCCTATAGTTTCCTACAGTACCCTACAGTTCCCTACCCTACGGTCCCCTACTGTACCCTACAATGTCCTACACTACAGTTCCCTATAGTTCCCTACAGTTCCCTCCAGTACCCTCCAGTTCCCTACCCTACAGTTCCCTACAGTACCCTACAGTTCCTGACCCTACAGTTCCCTACTGTACCCTACAGTACCCTAAAGTTACATACAGTTCCCTACAGTCCCTTACAGTTCCCTACCCTACAGTTCCCTACAGTACCCTAAAGTTACCTACAGTACCCTACAGTTCCCTACATTCCCCTATAGTTCCCTACCCTACAGTTCCCTAGAGTTCCCTACAGTTCCCGCCAGTACCCTCCAGTACCCTCCAGTTCCCTACCCTACAGTTCCCTACAGTACCCTACAGTTCCCTACCCTACAGTTCCCTACTGTACCCTACAGTTCCCTACAGTACCCCACAGTACCCTAAGTTACCTACAGTGCCCTGCAGTTCCCTACAGTACCCTACAGTTCCCTACACTACAGTTCCATACAGTACCCTACAGTAGCCTGAAGTTACCTACAGTACCCTACAGTTCCCTACCCTACAGTTCCCTACAGTACCCTACAGTTCCCTACCCTACAGTTCCCTACTGTACCCTACAGTTCCCTACAGTACCCCACAGTACCCTAAAGTTACCTACAGTACCCTACAGTACCCTACTGTACCCTACAGTTCCCTACACTACAGTTCCATACAGTACCCTACAGTAGCCTGAAGTTACCTACAGTACCCTACAATTCCCTACCCTACAGTTCCCTACAGTACCCTACAGTTCCCTACCCTACAGTTCCCTACTGTACCCTACAGTTCCCTACAGTACCCCACAGTACCCTAAAGTTACCTACAGTACCCTACAGTACCCTACTGTACCCTACAGTTCCCTACAGTACCCTACAGTTCACCTTCAGTTCTCTACAGTACCCTACAGTTCCCTACCCTACAGTTTCCTACAGTACCCTACAGTTCTCTACAGTACCCTACAGTTCCCTACTGTACCCTACAGTTCCCTACAGTACCCCGCAGTACCCTAAAGTTACCTAGAGTACCCTACAGTTCCCTACTGTACCCTACAGTTCCCTAGAGTACCCTACAGTTCCCTACAGTACCCTATAGTTCCCTTCAGTTCTCTAAAGTTCCCTACCCTGCAGTTGCCTAAAGTTCCCTACAGTACTCTAAAGTTACCTATAGTACCCTACAGTTTCCTACAGTACCCTACAGTTCCCTACCCTACGGTCCCCTACTGTACCCTACAATGTCCTACACTACAGTTCCCTATAGTTCCCTACAGTTCCCTCCAGTACCCTCCAGTTCCCTACCCTACAGTTCCCTACAGTACCCTACAGTTCCTGACCCTACAGTTCCCTACTGTACCCTACAGTACCCTAAAGTTACATACAGTTCCCTACAGTCCCTTACAGTTCCCTACCCTACAGTTCCCTACAGTACCCTAAAGTTACCTACAGTACCCTACAGTTCCCTACATTCCCCTATAGTTCCCTACCCTACAGTTCCCTAGAGTTCCCTACAGTTCCCGCCAGTACCCTCCAGTACCCTCCAGTACCCTCCAGTACCCTCCAGTTCCCTACCCTACAGTTCCCTAGAGTTCCCTACAGTACACTACAGTTCCCTACTCTACAGTTCCCTACAGTACCCTACAGTTCCCTACCCTACAGTTCCCTTCAGTTCTCTACAGTACCCTACAGTTCCCTACAGTACCCTACCCTACAGTTTCCCAGAGTTCCCTACAGTACCCTACAGTTCCCTACAGTACCCAATAGTCCCCTTCAGTTCTCTACCCTGCAGTTCCCTAGAGTTCCCTACAGTACTCTAAAGTTACCTACAGTACCCTAAAGTTACCTACAGTACCCTACAGTACCCTACTGTACCCTACAGTTCCCTACACTACAGTTCCATACAGTACCCTACAGTAGCCTGAAGTTACCTACAGTACCCTACAATTCCCTACCCTACAGTTCCCTACAGTACCCTACAGTTCCCTACCCTACAGTTCCCTACTGTACCCTACAGTTCCCTACAGTACCCCACAGTACCCTAAAGTTACCTACAGTACCCTACAGTACCCTACTGTACCCTACAGTTCCCTACAGTACCCTACAGTTCACCTTCAGTTCTCTACAGTACCCTACAGTTCCCTACCCTACAGTTTCCTACAGTACCCTACAGTTCTCTACAGTACCCTACAGTTCCCTACTGTACCCTACAGTTCCCTACAGTACCCCGCAGTACCCTAAAGTTACCTAGAGTACCCTACAGTTCCCTACTGTACCCTACAGTTCCCTAGAGTACCCTACAGTTCCCTACAGTACCCTATAGTTCCCTTCAGTTCTCTAAAGTTCCCTACCCTGCAGTTGCCTAAAGTTCCCTACAGTACTCTAAAGTTACCTATAGTACCCTACAGTTTCCTACAGTACCCTACAGTTCCCTACCCTACGGTCCCCTACTGTACCCTACAATGTCCTACACTACAGTTCCCTATAGTTCCCTACAGTTCCCTCCAGTACCCTCCAGTTCCCTACCCTACAGTTCCCTACAGTACCCTACAGTTCCCGACCCTACAGTTCCCTACTGTACCCTACAGTACCCTAAAGTTACATACAGTTCCCTACAGTCCCTTACAGTTCCCTACCCTACAGTTCCCTACAGTACCCTAAAGTTACCTACAGTACCCTACAGTTCCCTACATTCCCCTATAGTTCCCTACCCTACAGTTCCCTAGAGTTCCCTACAGTTCCCGCCAGTACCCTCCAGTACCCTCCAGTACCCTCCAGTACCCTCCAGTTCCCTACCCTACAGTTCCCTAGAGTTCCCTACAGTACACTACAGTTCCCTACTCTACAGTTCCCTACAGTACCCTACAGTTCCCTACCCTACAGTTCCCTTCAGTTCTCTACAGTACCCTACAGTTCCCTACAGTACCCTACCCTACAGTTTCCCAGAGTTCCCTACAGTACCCTACAGTTCCCTACAGTACCCAATAGTCCCCTTCAGTTCTCTACCCTGCAGTTCCCTAGAGTTCCCTACAGTACTCTAAAGTTACCTACAGTACCCTACAGTTCCCTACTGTACACTACAGTGTCCTACCCTCCAGTTCCCTCCAGTACCCTCCAGTTCCATACCCTACAGTTCCCTAGAGTTCCCTAAAGTACTCTACAGTTCCCTACACTACAGTTCCATACAGTACCCTACAGTAGCCTGAAGTTACCTACAGTACCCTACAATTCCCTACCCTACAGTTCCCTACAGTACCCTACAGTTCCCTACCCTACAGTTCCCTACTGTACCCTACAGTTCCCTACAGTACCCCACAGTACCCTAAAGTTACCTACAGTACCCTACAGTACCCTACTGTACCCTACAGTTCCCTACAGTACCCTACAGTTCACCTTCAGTTCTCTACAGTACCCTACAGTTCCCTACCCTACAGTTTCCTACAGTACCCTACAGTTCTCTACAGTACCCTACAGTTCCCTACTGTACCCTACAGTTCCCTACAGTACCCCGCAGTACCCTAAAGTTACCTAGAGTACCCTACAGTTCCCTACTGTACCCTACAGTTCCCTAGAGTACCCTACAGTTCCCTACAGTACCCTATAGTTCCCTTCAGTTCTCTAAAGTTCCCTACCCTGCAGTTGCCTAAAGTTCCCTACAGTACTCTAAAGTTACCTATAGTACCCTATAGTTTCCTACAGTACCCTACAGTTCCCTACCCTACGGTCCCCTACTGTACCCTACAATGTCCTACACTACAGTTCCCTATAGTTCCCTACAGTTCCCTCCAGTACCCTCCAGTTCCCTACCCTACAGTTCCCTACAGTACCCTACAGTTCCTGACCCTACAGTTCCCTACTGTACCCTACAGTACCCTAAAGTTACATACAGTTCCCTACAGTCCCTTACAGTTCCCTACCCTACAGTTCCCTACAGTACCCTAAAGTTACCTACAGTACCCTACAGTTCCCTACATTCCCCTATAGTTCCCTACCCTACAGTTCCCTAGAGTTCCCTACAGTTCCCGCCAGTACCCTCCAGTACCCTCCAGTTCCCTACCCTACAGTTCCCTAGAGTTCCCTACAGTACACTACAGTTCCCTACTCTACAGTTCCCTACAGTACCCTACAGTTCCCTACCCTACAGTTCCCTTCAGTTCTCTACAGTACCCTACAGTTCCCTACAGTACCCTACCCTACAGTTTCCCAGAGTTCCCTACAGTACCCTACAGTTCCCTACAGTACCCAATAGTCCCCTTCAGTTCTCTACCCTGCAGTTCCCTAGAGTTCCCTACAGTACTCTAAAGTTACCTACAGTACCCTACAGTACCCTACTGTACACTACAGTGTCCTACCCTCCAGTTCCCTCCAGTACCCTCCAGTTCCATACCCTACAGTTCCCTAGAGTTCCCTAAAGTACCCTACAGTTCCCTACTCTACAGTTCCCTACAATTCCCTACAGTACCCCACAGTACCCTAAAGTTCCCTACAGTACCCTACAGTTCCCTACCCTACAGTTCCTTACAGTACCCTACAGTTCCCTACAGTACCCCACAGTACCCTACAGTTCCCTACTGTACCCTACAGTTCCTCTCAGTAACCTACAGTTCCCTACAGTTCGCTTCAGTTCTCTACAGTACCCTACAGTTCCCTACAGTACTCTGAAGTTACCTACAGTACCCTACAGTTCCCTACTGTACACTACAGTGTCGTTCCCTCCAGTACCCTCCAGTTCCATACCCTACAGTTCCCTAGAGTTCCCTACAGTACCCTACAGTTCCCTACTCTACAGTTCCCTATGGTACCCTATAGTTCCCTACAGTTCCTTACAGTTCCCTACAGTTCCTTACAGTTCCCTACAGTACTCTACAGTACCTTAAAGTTACCTACAGCACCCCACCCTGGAGTACCATACAGTACCCTACAGTTCCCTACAGTACCCTACAGTTCCCTACAGTACTCTAAAGTTACCTACAGTACACTACAGTTCCCTACACTACCCTACAGTTCCCTACCCTCCAGTTCCCTCCAGTACCCTACAAGTCCCTACCCTACGGTACCCTATAGTTCCCCACAGTTCCTTACAGTTCCCTACAGTTCCTTACAGTTCCCTACAGTACTCTACAGTACCTTACAGTTACCTACAGCACCCCACCCTGGAGTACCATACAGTACCCTACAGTTCCCTACAGTACTCTAAAGTTACCTACAGTACACTACAGTTCCCTACACTACCCTACAGTTCCCTACCCTCCAGTTCCCTCCAGTACCCTACAAGTCCCTACCCTGCAGTTCCCTATAGTTCCCTACAGTACCCTACAGTACCCTCCCCTAGAGTTCCCTACAGTTCCCTACCCTACAGTTCCCTATAGTTCCCTACAGTTTCTTACAGTTCCCTACAGTACCCTACTCTACAGTTCCGTATAGTTCCCTATAGTTCCCTACAGTTTCTTACAATTCCCTACAGTACCCTACTCTACAGTTCCTTATAGTTCCCTACAGTTCCCTACAGTACTCTACAGTACCCTACAGTTCCCTACAGTACCCTACAGTTCCCTACTCTACAGTTCCCTACAGTACCCTATAGTTCTCTACAGTACCCCACAGTTCCCTATAGTTCCCTACAGTTCCCTACAGTAGTCCACAGTACCCGACAGTTCCCTACCCTATAGTTCCCTACAGTTCCTTACAGTTCCCTACAGTACCCTACAGTTCCCTACCCTACAGTTCCCTACAGTTCCCTACAGTACTCTACAGTACCCCAAAGTTACCTACAGTACCCTACAGTTCCATACAGTACCCGACAGTTCCCTACCCTATAGTTCCCTACAGTTCCCTACAGTACCCTACAGTTCCCTACCCTACAGTTCCCTACAGTACTCTACAGTACCCCAAAGTTACCTACAGTACCCTACAGTTCCCTACCCGACAGTTCCTTATAGTTCCCTACAGTTCTCTACAGTACTCTACAGTAACCTAAAGTTACCTACAGTACCCTACAGTTCCCTACAGTACCCTACAGTTCCCTACCCTACAGTTCCCTACACTACAGTTCCCTACAGTACCTTAAAATTCCCTACACTGCAGTTCCCGACAGTACCCTACAGTTCACTACAGTACCCTACAGTTCCCTACCCTACAGTTCCCTACCCTAGAGTTCCCTATAATTCCCTACAGTATCCTATAGTACAGCACAGACACAATTCTTACTCAACTCCCACACACTGCACCGCACATACTGTGAACACTACTTCTACATGTATCAGGGAACACTTATCTTGTGTGTTGGCTATGCACTACTCATATTGTAAATGTAGGTTATGTCCCAAATGGCCACCTATTCACTACATAGTGCCCTATGGGCACTGGTCAAAAGTAGTGCACTATATAGGAAGGAATAGTGTGCCAATTGTGATACAAGCATACTCAACCCCATATGACATGTTTTGTGAATCCAACAACCCCATTGTCTTTCCCCCAGGAGCCAGTGCAAGAGAAACCCATGGCGTTTCACAGTTATGCAGGCTATGACAGGTGTGTGGCCATACCTTCTGAACTTGACTAGAGTGTTAAGATGTTTTTCCCCAATGTACAGTACAGGGGCTTTAGTGGATACAATGAGTGACCCTGACTATCTGTGAATAATAAACCTAGAACACTACACTGTGTGACAATGGACACCTTGCCCTGTCAAGCCTGAATGTTTTATTTTGTATCAATCCTGAATGTTTTATTTTTTATTATTATAATATATTTTTTAAGGGGTGGATCAGAATTAATATTGCGTATAGATTGTTGCTTCCATCAATGTAATTGTCTGCATCATTTCCAATCACCCATCTATTGTTTGGGTAAATATATATATCCATACACATACATACCATACAGTGGGGCAAAAAAGTATTTAGTCAGCCACCAATTGTGCAAGTTCTCCCACTTAAAAAGATGAGAGAGGCCTGTAATTTTCATCATAGGTACACTTCAACTATGACAGACAAAATGAGAAAAAAAATCCAGAAAATCACATTGTAGGATTTTTAATGAATTTATTTGCAAATTATGGTGGAAAATAAGTATTTGGTCAATAACAAAAGTTTATCTCAATACTTTGTTATATACCCTTTGTTGGCAATGACAGAGGTCAGACGTTTTCGCAAGGTTTTCACAAGGTTTTCACACACTGTTGCTGGTATTTTGGCCCATTCTTCCATGCAGATCTCCTCTAGAGCAGTGATGTTTTGGGGCTGTTGCTGGGCAACACTGACTTTCAACTCCCTCCAAAGATTTTCTATGTGGTTGAGATCTGGAGACTGGCTAGGCCACTTGAAATGCTTCTTACGAAGCCACTCCTTCGTTGCCCGGGCGGTGTGTTTGGGATCATTGTCATGCTGAAAGACCCAGCCACGTGTCATCTTCAATGCCCTTGCTGATGGAAGGTTTTCACTCAAAATCTCACGATACATGGCCCCATTCATTCTTTCCTTTACACGGATCAGTCGTCCTGGTCCCATTGCAGAAAAACAGCCCCAAAGCATGATGTTTCCACCCCCATGCTTCACAGTAGGTATGGTGTTGTTTGGATGCAACTCAGCATTCTTTGTCCTCCAAACACGACGAGTTGAGTTTTTACCAAAAAGTTATATTTTGGTTTCATCTGACCATGTGACATTCTCCAAATCTTCTTCTGGATCATCCAAATGCTCTCTAGCAAATTTCAGACGGGCCTGGACATGTACTGGCTTAAGCAGGGGGACACGTCTGGCACTGCAGGATTTGAGTCCCTGGCGGCGTACTGTGTTACTGATGGTAGGCTTTGTTACTTTGGTCCCAGCTCTCTGCAGGTCATTCACTAGGTCCCCCTGTGTGGTTCTGGGATTTTTGCTCACCGTTCTTGTGATCATTTTGACCCCACGGGGTGAGATCTTGCGTGGTGCCCCAGATCGAGGGAGATTATCAGTGGTCTTGTATGTCTTCCATTTCCTAATAATTGCTCCCACAGTTGATTTCTTCAAACCAAGCTGCTTACCTATTGCAGATTCAGTCTTCCCAGCCTGGTGCAGGTCTACAATTTTGTTTCTGGTGTCCTTTGACAGTTCTTTGGTCTTGGCCATAGTGCACAATTTAGACTTTGGCCACTAGAAGGCACCTGTGTATGTGCAACGTTTTAGACTGATCCAATGACCCATTGCATATATGTTCAACATTTTGTATCTAGACTGCCCAAATGTGCCTAATTGGTTTATTCATACATTTTCAAGTTTGTAATTGTGCACTCTCCTCAAATAATAATAGCTACTGTAATAGCTACTGTAAATAGAATAGCTACTGTAAATTGAACAGTTCAGTTAGAATAACAAGAATGTAAGCTTTCTGCCCATCTATGTCCTGGGATTTGTTTTTGTTTCTTACCACCTCATGCTAATCACATTAGCCTATGTTAGCTCAACCGTCCCACGGGGGAGGTGGGGGGACGGAACACCGATCCTGTAGAGGTTATTAAAAGTGTTCTTTACCTCCTTCATATCCCTACCTTTAGCTTCAACTCAGATGTGGCGTCGGGTAAGGAGATGAGTGATGGTTACGATGGCTCGGCCAGCAGCGGGAAGGGAGATGGGAAGTCCCGGAAACACCACCGCAAGTCGACCCGCACACGCTCACGCCAAGAGAAGACCAACAAGCCCAAACTGAGCATGCTCAATGTAAGTCCGTCCGTCCTGACTACCCACCTCTCCGAACTGACCAGTGGTCAAGGTTTTTGCCATTCTTAAGCTATTCAGTAAGTCCAAAGGATAAAGTTTAAAACAGAAATTACCATTTATACTGTATATTAATATATTGCTATATTCAAAGTATATGCATATTCGTACTTGCACATTAAAAGTGATTTCTCCTTCTCCCTCAGGTGAGCAACACGGGCGATAAGATGGTGGAGTGCCAGCTGGAGACCCACAACCACAAAATGGTAACCTTCAAGTTTGACCTGGACGGAGATGCTCCAGAAGAAATCGCTATTTACATGGTGAGGTCATGACCTTGGCAGACCTGTTTGCATTCCAAATGGGGGTTGGGTTCAACTATGCTAACATATGGAATTGTTTTAAGATGGTCATACCATTAATCATTTAGCTATTTGATTTGGAATTGTAGGACCCCTTTAGGCCTTTAGGTATCAAAAAACATATACATTTGAAGTCAGAAGTTTACATACACCTTAGCCAAATCAAATCAAATCAAAGTTTATTTGTCACGTGCGCCAAATACAACAGGTGTAGGTAGACCTTACAGTGAAATGCTTACTTACAGGCTCTAATCAACAGTGCAAAAAATGTGTTAGGTGAACAATAGGTAAGTAAAGAAATAAAACAACCATAAAAAGACAGGCTATATACAGTAGCGAGGCTACATACAGACACCGGTTAGTCAGGCTGATTGAGGTAGTATGTACATGTAGATATGGTGAAAGTGACTACGCATATATGATGAAAAGAGAGCAGCAGTAGCGTTAAAGAGGGGTTGGCGGGTGGCAGGACACAATGCAGATAGCCCGTTTAGCCAATGTGCGGGAGCACTGGTTGGTCAGCCCAATTGAGGTAGTATGTACATGAATGTATATTTAAAGTGACTATGCACATATGATAAAGAGAGAGTAGCAGCAGCGTAAAAAGAGGGTTTGGGGGGTTGGGGTTGGGGTGGGGGCACACAATGCAAATAGTCCAGGTAGCCATTTGATTACCTGTTCAGGAGTCTTATGGCTTGGGGATAAAAACTGTTGAGAAGCCTTTTGGTCCTAGACTTGGAACTCCGGTACCGCTTGTCATGCGGTAGTAGAGAGAACAGTCTATGACTGGGGTGGCTGGGCTCTTTGACAATTTGTAGGGCCTTTCTCTGACACCGCCTGGTGTGGAGGTCCTGGATGGCAGGCAGTGATGTACTGGGCCATACGCACTACCCTCTGTAGTGCCTTGCGGTCAGAGGCCAAGCAATTGCCGTACCAGGCAGTAATGCAAACATGCTCTCGATGTTGCAGCTGTAGAACCTTTTGAGGATCTAAGGACCCATGCCAAATCTTTTTAGTTTCCCAAGGGGGAATAGGCTTTGTCGTGCCCTCTTCACGGCTGTCTTGGTGTGTTTGGACCATTCTAGTTTTTTGTTGATGTGAACACCGAGGAATTTGAAGCTCTCAACCTGCTCCACTACAGCCCCATCGATGAGAATGGGGTCGTGCTCGGTCCTCCTTTTCCTGAAGTCCATAATCATCTCCTTAGTCTTGACTACGTTGAGGGAGAGGTTGTTATTCTGGCACCACACGGCCAGGTCTCTGACCTCCTCCCTATAGGCTGTCTCGTCGTTGTCTCATCGTTGACGCTGTTGTGTCGTCAGCAAACGTAATGATGGTGTTGGAGTCGTGCCTGGCCATGCAGTCGTGGGTGAACAGGGAGTACAGGAGGGGACTGAGCACGCACCCCTGTAGAGCTCGAGTGTTGAGGATCAACGTGGCAGGGTAGCTAGCCTAGTGGTTAGAGAGTTGGACTAGGCACCGGAAGGTTGCAAGTTCAAACTCCCGAGCTGACAAGGTACTAATCTGTCGTTCTGCCCCTGAACAGGCAAGTTAACCCACTGTTCCTAGGCCGTCATTGAAAATAAGAATTTGTTCTTAACTGACTTGCCTGGTTAAAAAAAATTAAATGTGTTGCTACCTACCCTCGCCACCTGGGGCCAGCCTGTCAGGAAGTCCAGGATCTAGTTGCAGAGGGAGGTGTTTAGTCCCAGGATCCTTTGCTTAGTTATGCGCTTTGAGGGTACTATGGTGTTGAACCCTGAGCTGTTGTCAATGAATAGCATTCTTACATGAGTTTTCCTTTTGTCCAGGTGGGAAAGGGCAGTGTGGAGTGCAATAGAGATTGCATCATCCGTGGATCTGTTTGGGCGGTATGCAATTATGTTGGGTCTAGGGTTTCTGGGATAATGGTGTTGATGTGAGCCATTCCCAACCTTTCAAAGCACTTCATGGCTACGGATGTGAGTGCTACGGGTCTGTAGTAATTTAGGCTGGTTGCCTTTGTGTTCTTGGGCACAGGGACTATGGTGGTCTGCTTGAAACATGTAGGTATTACAGACTCAATCAGGGACTTGTTGAAAATGTCAGTGAAGACACCTGCCAGTTGGTCAGCACATGGCCGAAGCACACGTCCTGGTAATCAGCCTTGTGTATGTTGACCTGGTCTTACTCACGTCGGCTACGGAAAGCGTGATCACACAGTTGTCCGGAACAGCTGATGCTCTCATACATTTAAACTCAGTTTTTCACAATTCCTGACATTTAATCCTAGTAAAAAATCCCTGTCTTAGGTCAGTTAGGATCACCACTTTATTTTAATAATGTAAAATGTCAGAATAATAGTAGAGAGAACTATTTATTTCAGATTTGATTTCTTTCATCACATTCTCAGTGTGTCAGATGTTTACATACACTCAATTAGTATTTGGTAACATTGCCTTTAAATTGTTTAACTTGGGTCAAATGTTTCGGTTAGCCTTCCACAAGCTTTCCACAATAAGTTGTGTGAATTTTGGCCCATTCCTCCTGACAGAGCTTGGTTCGTAGGCCTCCTTGTTCGCACACTCTTTTTCAGTTCTGCCCACAAATTTTCTATGGGATTGAGGTCAGGGCTTTGTGATGGCCACTCCAATACCTTGACTTTGTTGTCCTTTTTGCCACACCTTTGGAAGTATGCTTGGGGTCATTGTCCATTTGGAAGACCCATTTGTGACCAAACTTTAACTTCCTGACTGATGAATTGAGATGTTGATTCAATATATCCACATCATTTTCCTGCCTCATGAGGCCATCTATTTTGTGAAGTGCACGGCCTGCAGCAAAGCACCCCCACAACATGATGCTGCCACCTCTATGCTTCACGGTTGAGATGGTGTTCTTCGGGTTGCAAGCCTCCTCAGAAGCTTCTAAAGCCATGCCATCATTTTCTGGAATTTTCCAAGCTTTTGGGCACAGTCGTCTTAGTGTACCTGAATTGGAATTGTGATGCAATCAATTATAAGTGAAATAATTTGTCTGTAAACAATTGTTGGAAAAATGACTTGTGTCATCCTTCCGTCAAGACATTTGTGGAGTGGTTGAAAAACAAGTTTTAATGACTCCAAATTGAGTGTATGTAAACTTCTGACTTCAACTGTATGTACATATTTTTTTTTATAAAATATTGAATTTAGCCTTTACTGGTATTGCATTGAATAACACATTCATAAAAAAGACAGTCAAAATATAAATCACAAGGAATAAGGTTTTGAAGTGTTTTCCCTATATGTACCATGGATCATTTTGCTACTTGATTTGGAATTGTATGACCCCTGTAGGTATAAAAATAGAAAAACATATTTGATGAAACACATTGAATAACAGATTCATACATGGAAAAACAGATGGATTTTGATTGGGATTTTGATTGGGATTTTGATTGGGATTTTGATGGGGATTTAATGCAATGGTGCATAAATACACTCTTAAGGATTAATGGACCAATTAGAATAGTCCCAAAACTGCAAAGCAGATTGTCTGCCACTCCAGGCAAGCTAGAGCAAACGCTCAAAGGACTATGGACCTTCGGTTCCTACTCTGTCACCAAGCTAGAGCAAACGCTCAAAGGACTATGGACCTTCGGTTCCTCCTCTGTCACCAAGCTAGAGCAAACGCTCAAAGGACTATGGACCTTCGGTTCCTACTCTGTCACCAAGCTAGAGCAAACGCTCAAAGGACTATGGACCTTCGGTTCCTCCTCTGTCACCAAGCTAGAGCAAACGCTCAAAGGACTATGGACCTTCGGTTCCTCCTCTGTCACCAAGCTAGAGCAAACGCTCAAAGGACTATGGACCTTCGGTTCCTCCTCTGTCACCAAGCTAGAGCAAACGCTCAAAGAACTATGGACCTTCGGTTCCTACTCTGTCACCAAGCTAGAGCAAACGCTCAAAGGACTATGGACCTTCGGTTCCTCCTCTGTCACCAAGCTAGAGCAAACGCTCAAAGGACTATGGACCTTCGGTTCCTCCTCTGTCACCAAGCTCAATGCACTACAGCAGAAGATGTGGGAAATTAATGTAGCCTGTACTGTTGGGTCATTCTCTATCTATAGTATTTCCTTTTGTCATTTGACTTTTCCTGATATTGTATATTGCTGATATTGTATAATTACTGTATGTTACGATTGTTCCTGAAGTGTTATTTGTTCCTGAAGTGTTATATCTTCACAATTATTTACATGTGGTTACATCTTCTGTGTGTGTGTGTGGTGTCCATGTCTCTGTGTGTGTTTGTGTGTGTGTGTGTGTGTGTGTGCACATTTGTGTGTGTGTGTTTTTGTGTGTGTGTGTAGGCAGAGAATTTCTTCATCCTACCCATAGAGAAGGCGATGTTCATTGACCAGTTGAAGGACATCGTGGACAAGGCTGAGGACATGCTGAGCGAGGACATGGAGGGAGAGACGGACTCTGCTTTGGGGGGCAGTCCCCAACTGGGACACACCTCTTGGGGGCCGGGGGGAGAGGTGACGGGGACATCCCAAACACAACCCACTAACACACAGAGACTAGTCTACTCACATGAACATTCATTAAAAGAAACCACACACACACACGTACTCTCTCACACACACTTACGCACACACACGTACTCTCTCACACACACACACACACACACACACACACACACACACACACACACACACACACACACACACACACACACACACACACACACACACACACACACACACACTCAAATGTCTGTTTTCTGTCTGTCTCTCTATCCCTCTAAAGAGTCAGCAGCCTGGAGCACCCCAGCCTGTTTATCAGCAGAATGGTAATACTCCATTCTCTCAGTCTTTCTCTCTCTTCTTTTGTCTCCCCCTCCTTTATCCTCTATCTATTCTGTTTGTGATTGGGATGTCTGTGGAGGAAGGTTTTGAAAGGAGCTTGTACTGAGGACTTAGTGATGTTTTGGCTGCCATAGCTGATGACTTTCCTCTCTCTCTCTCTCTCTCTCTCTCTCTCTTTCCTTTTCTCTCCATTGCTTTCTCTCTCTCTCTCTCTCTCTCTCTTTCCTTTTCTCTCCATTGCTTTCTCTCTCTCTATCTCTCACTCTCACTCTATCTCTCACTCTTCTCTCCTCTTCTCTCTTCTCTCTCAGTGCTCCACACAGGGAAGCGATGGTTCATCATCTGCCCAGTGGAGGAGACTCCCAGCTCCAACCAGGATGGGACTGCAAACATGTCTGCCGATGGGACTACAACTACTCAACATGATGTGACTACAACTACTCAACATGATGGGACTACAACTACTCAACATGATGGGACTACAACTACTCAACATGATGGGACTACAACTACTCAACATGATGGGACTACAACTACTCAACATGATGGGACTACAACTACTCAACATGATGGGACTACAACTACTCAACATGATGGGACTACAACTACTCAACATGATGGGACTACAACTACTCAACATGATGGGACTACAACTACTCAACATGATGGGACTGCTCAGCCTGATGGAAGTGCTGTGCCAGGTAAGTCTGCCGATTATGGCACTGCAGGGACTGCTTCAGACAGAGGTGACTTTGTTTCCATGTGACCATTTGAGTACTATGTCATCCTGGTGGAGTAACGGTACCATGTTGTCCTCTAGTGCTAAACGAATGAACCACATCCTCAAATAATGTGCTTTAGTTTGAAATATTATCTGTTTAAGGTCTTTGGATGTGGGCCTGTTGTACATTTGTAGACAAACAGGATGTTACTCTTATATTGGGTCTTCTTTCGGTTCTTCCTGCAGTATCAGCGTCCTCCTCCATAGCTAACTCTGTGTCTGGGGGGAGTGGAGGCTTCAACTACGAGGGCTATGGCCTCTGTAGCCCTCCCATCCTGTCCTCCACAGACCCTCTCCTCCTGGCTATGTCCCATGTCTCAGCTCCCTCTGGCCCCCCATCTGTCCAACCAGGCCATCCTCCAGAGGGCCAGGCCCACAGCTCTATCCTGCCCAGGCTGCATCACACCCAGTCAGCCTTGGCTCTGCCAGTGGCCCCCTCTGGAGGTCTCCGTAGCTCCCTGCCTGGAGAGGAGCACCAGGGGGGAGGGCGTCTTGGTGCCATCTCCCCCATCCATGCCGTCCAGCAGATGGCGGAGATGGCATGTGCTGCCTCCATGGTGGAGGAGGTGCCCTGCTGCCCACTGGCCATGCCAATGTTCCTGGATGTGAGTGGTGGAGGCCAGGGGAAATCAGCTCCTCTCACCCTTCTGCCCTCCCAGGACCCCTCTACCTCCTCAGCCAGAGAGTCCCTCCAACTCTCCTACCCCTCCGTTGCCCGCCCTGACCGCTCCCAGCCGCCTGTGGTGCTCCAGCAGCCCTTCTCCATGGGTGGAGCAAAGGCCCCCTCGCTGCCCCAGAGCCCTGCCCCCCACCAGCACACAGCAGGGGGGCCTAGTGAGTCAGATGGGGAGGGGCGAGGGGTGGGGGGCCGAGGGGGCTTTGTGGACAGCACCATCAAGACTCTGGACGAGAAGCTGAGGACCCTGCTGTACCAGGAGTACGCCCCCATGTATCCATCAGGCAGTGCTGCGGAGACGCCAGGCTCGGGGACGGAGTACGTCCAATCCCCTCCTGGTCCAGACAGCGCCACCTTGGGTTCAGGAAGCAGCACCCCCCAACCTATGGGGGAGGGGCGCTACCGGACAGGGGAACAACTGGTAAACACAGAACCTTTATTCCGTATAAATCATAGAATGGCACCCTATTATTCCCTAAATAGTGCAATACATTTGGGATGCAACCATACTTTCTGTTCTGAGATTTGTTTAGTCCTTAAAAGTAACTTCATTCACACCCCAGACTGCATGTAAAGTACATGTAATCTATGTCCACCATTCATCCTTAAATGTTGACCATTATCCCTTTAAAATGACTGCTCTTTATTCTCTCCCTGTCAACTGTCTTTCTCTGTTTCACTTCTCTCTTTTCTCATCCCTCCCTCCCTCTCCACTCCTTCTTTCAGCCTCAGATTCCAGAGAGGATGGACAGTTTGAGCACGTTGAGTGATTCTGCGGTGTGTGGTATGTACATTATATAGTGTGGTATGTACATTCTATAGTGTGGTATGTACATTTTATAGTGTGGTATGTACATTATATAGTGTGGTATGTACATTCTATAGTGTGGTATGTACATTCTATAGTGTGGTATGTACATTCTATAGTGTGGTATGTACATTCTATAGTGTGGTATGTACATTCTATAGTGTGGTATATACATTCTATAGTGTGGTATGTACATTCTATAGTGTGGTATGTACATTCTATAGTGTGGTATGTACATTCTATAGTGTGGAATGTACATTATATAGTGTGGTATATACATTCTATAGTGTGGTATGTACATTATAAAGTGTGGTATGTACATTATATAGTGTGGTATGTACATTCTATAGTGTGGTATATACATTCTATAGTGTGGTATATACATTCTATAGTGTGGTATGTACATTATATAGTGTGGTATGTACATTCTATAGTGTTGTATGTACATTCTATAGTGTGGTATATACATTCTATAGTGTGGTATATACATTCTATAGTGTGGTATATACATTATATAGTGTGGTATATACATTCTATAGTGTGGTATGTACATTATATAGTGTGGTATGTACATTATATAGTGTGGTATGTACATTATATAGTGTGGTATGTACATTATATAGTGTGGTATGTACATTATATAGTGTGGTATGTACATTCTATAGTGTGGTATATACATTCTATAGTGTGGTATATACATTCTATAGTGTGGTATATACATTATATAGTGTGGTATATACATTCTATAGTGTGGTATGTACATTCTATAGTGTTGTATGTACATTATATAGTGTGGTATGTACATTCTATAGTGTGGTATGTACATTCTATAGTGTGGTATATACATTCTATAGTGTGGTATATACATTCTATAGTGTGGTATGTACATTATATAGTGTGGTATGTACATTCTATAGTGTGGTATGTACATTCTATAGTGTGGTATGAAGGATACAACATTATTGTGATCCCTCAAACAGCTGTCTATGACAGTGATCAATTTCAAGATCCACAGAGGTTTCAGTTATTTTCCTTTAACCTATTGAACAGCTCTTATTGCTCTTATTGTTAACCTGGGCATTCAGTCTCTCTCTCTCTGTCTGCAGCTCCCATGTCTAGGAGACAAAACGTGCCACACTCTACCTCCTGCTCTGGCTCTGGATCCAGAGGCCAGTTTAAGGTACTTTACTGTGTTACATTTTTGTTCCCCAAGGCCACTATTTACTACTACCTCTTAGTGACTCCATCTACCTACAATGCCTGACTAATGTCTTATAATTTGAGTTTGTGATATTGTGGATTGATATTATAATTCCCTGTTTGTTTCATTTCTGCAAAGTAGGTATAAACGTGTCAGAGCTTTTTAAACAATAACTTCATTATCTATAGATGATCACAGACCTTCCTGATGTGGTGAGGCAAGGAGAGCGGAAGCAGAGGAGTTGGAGCAGCGCTGCCTCCCCGGTGCACCCTGCTGGCCATCTCTCAGACTACCGCAGCAGTGCCCAGGCCGCCTCCACCATTATCGGACGTTTCTCAGTGGTCAGCACCGAGGACGACGTCACCCTGAGGACCTATGACAGCCGCTACTCCGCCCCGCCAGACTTCTACCTTGATACACCCCCCGCCATGGCCAAACGGGGGTCGTTGACACACGCCTCCACATCCAACTCCGTGTCTGTTGATGTTACAGTCCACGCTCACGCGCGCTTCCTGTCCTCGGACTCGGAGAGTAGTCCGGCCAAGCTGGCCCCGGCCACGCCCTCACGCCACGGTCGCTCAGGGGAGCGTAGAGGAAGTGACCTCATGAAGAGAGCGGTGGCTTTCCTGCGCCGTTCAGGCCGTAGTAGTAGTGTGCAGAGCTCTGATTCGCTGAGCCGGCAGGGGGGCGTGCATGGCTCGGCCTATGTGAGCAGTGATAATGACTCTGAGTTAGAGGACTCGGATATGAAGAGAGAGCTGACCAGACTCAGGGAGAAGTAAGTCAGCTGTGTGTTTATGTGTGTGGGTGTGTCTGAGTCTAGAAGAGCATAATCTGAGTAAGTCAACTTACCCTTTATCTAAAACCTTTCTCTCCCCTCCATCCATCTCCTCCACCCAGACATTTAAAGGAGCTCTCGGAGCTGCAGGCGCACCACAGAGGGGAGATAGAGCTGCTGTACCGCAGGCTGGGTAAAGCCACCCCACCCCCCCTTGGTCTCTCTCACTCAGTTCCCCCCAAGCGGAGGAGCAAGCACAAGCACAAACTGAAGGCTGAAAAACTCCTCAGTCCTCTGGTACAACAGCTTAGGCATGTCACCCCCAAAACCAGCGACTCTGGCAAAACCAGTGAGTACAAGGCACCAAAACCAGTCATTTCTGAAAGATGATCTGAAAGATCCTTCTGGAAAGGACTGAAACAGGCTTGTCTGCATGATTTAAGGCAGACAGGTCCCATGTGTCAGGCAAGGTAACTGTCATAATTTGAATGGAGTAGCAGGGCTAAGTTGTAATAATGTGTATGTCTATGTCCAAATGGCAACATATTCCCTATTTTGTGCACTACTTTTGACCAGAGCCCCATATGAGCCCTGATCAAAAGTAGTCCAGTTAATAGGGAATAGGGTGCCATTTGTGATGCACTTAATGTCTCTCTGTGCAGGTTTCTGTGTGTAATATTTAAGTTGGTCTGTCTGTGCAGGTGAGCCTACAGTCAGTCTGAACTGGTCTCCAGCCAAAGCTCCAGTACAGTCGGACAGAAGAGCCCGTTCAGGTACCAGTCGCTTGGATACCTTCACCTCCACCTCTGAACCTGTCCAGACCAAGCAGCCCTGCTCCCTCAAGGGTTCCCTCTCTTCAGACAACATCTACGCTGGAGCTGGACTACACGGAGAGAGGACAGGACCACAAGCTTCACCAGGCCAAGGTGACCTACAATCTACACATCCCAGCCATGCAAATGGAGAACATTATCACTAGGGTTACAAAATTCAGGTAACTTTCAAAATGACCAGGTTTTCCAAAACTCCTGGTCGGAGGAATCCAGATTTCCTGCTTATTCCGTCCTGAGTAAATATTCCAACCGGGATTTCGGGAAAACCTGGGAATTTTGGGACAAGGTGCAAATGATAGAACATGTAAAGTCTTATCACAGGTACAGAGGAGGATCAAAATGGAAGTAGGACGGTGCAACGTTTCGGTCACATCGACCTTAATCAGGCATCTGCAGCCTTTAACCTTTATGGTTCTGACATGGGTTATTGTTCAAACTCATCTCTAATGTGTGTTCTGTCCAGAGCTGTGTGCTCTTCTTACCCTAGTGTCTTGTGTTTCCTCTCCTCCTCCTCTCCTCCTCCTCCTCTCCTCCTCTTCTCCTCCTCTCCACAGGCTGGCCGTCTTACCCTCCACCGCCAGAGAGAGTGACCTATAAATCCAGTAGCAAACCACGCGCTAGATTCCTCAGTGGGCCTGTGTCTCTGTCTATCTGTTTGTATCTCCTCCTCTCCTCTCCTCCTCCTCTCCTCCAAGCACTCCACCACTCACTCTGCTCCTCGTCTTCCTGCACTTCTCTCCTTCCTCTCCTCCTCTCCTCCCTCGCTCCACCACTCACTCTGCTCCTCGTCTTCCTGCACTTCTCTCCTTCCTCTCCTCCTCCTCTTCTCCCTCCCTCGCTCCACCACTCACTTTGCTCCTTTTCGTCTTGCACTGCTCTCCTTCCTCTCCTCCTAGTTTCTCCTCTTCTCATGTCCTCTTCTTTTATCTTCATTGGTTCTCCTCCTCTTTACTGTCTCACTCCTATCCCTCATCTCTTCATCTCCTTCTCTTTACTGTCTCACTCCTATCCCTCATCTCTTCATCTCCTTCTCTTTACTGTCTCACTCCTATCCCTCATCTCTTCATCTCCTTCTCTTTACTGTCTCACTCCTATCCCTCATCTCTTCATCTCCTTCTCTTCACTGTCTCACTCCTATCCCTCATCTCTTCATCTCCTCCTCTTCACTGTCTCACTCCTATCCCTCATCTCTTCATCTCCTTCTCTTTACTGTCTCACTCCTATCCCTCATCTCTTCATCTCCTCCTCTTTACTGTCTCACTCCTATCCCTCATCTCTTCATCTCCTCCTCTTCACTGTCTCACTCCTATCCCTCATCTCTTCATCTCATTCTCTTTACTGTCTCACTCCTATCCCTCATCTCTTCATCTCATTCTCTTTACTGTCTCTCTCCTATCCCTCATCTCCTCCTCTTCACTGTCTCACTCCTGTCCCTCATCTCCTCCTCTTTACTGTCTCACTCCTGTCCCTCATCTTCTCCTCTTTACTGTCTCACTCCTGTCCCTCATCTCCTCCTCTTCACTGTCTCACTCCTGTCCCTCATCTCCTCCTCTTCACTGTCTCACTCCTGTCCCTCATCTCCTCCTCTTTACTGTCTCACTCCTGTCCCTCATCTCCTCCTCTTCACTGTCTCACTCCTGTCCCTCATCTCCTTCTCTTTACTGTCTCACTCCTATGCCTCATCTCTTCATCGCCTTCTCTTTACTGTCTCACTCCTATCCCTCATCTCTTCATCTCCTTCTCTTTACTGTCTCACTCCTATCCCTCATCTCCTCCTCTTTACTGTCTCACTCCTGTCCCTCATCTCCTCCTCTTCACTGACTCACTCCTATCCCTCATCTCCTCCTCTTTACTGTCTCACTCCTATCCCTCATCTCTTCATCTCCTTCTCTTTACTGTCTCACTCCTATCCCTCATCTCTTCATCTCCTTCTCTTTACTGTCTCACTCCTATCCCTCATCTCTTCATCTCCTCCTCTTCACTGTCTCACTCCTATCCCTCATCTCTTCATCTCCTTCTCTTTACTGTCTCACTCCTATCCCTCATCTCTTCATCTCCTTCTCTTCACTGTCTCACTCCTATCCCTCATCTCTTCATCTCCTTCTCTTTACTGTCTCACTCCAATCCATCATGTCTTCATCTCCTTCTCTTTACTGTCTCACTCCTATCCCTCATCTCTTCATCTCCTTCTCTTTACTGTCTCACTCCTATCCCTCATCTCTTCATCTCCTTCTCTTTACTGTCTCACTCCTATCCCTCATCTCTTCATCTCCTTCTCTTCACTGTCTCACTCCTATCCCTCATCTCTTCATCTCCTTCTCTTTACTGTCTCACTCCTATCCCTCATCTCTTCATCTCCTTCTCTTTACTGTCTCACTCCTATCCCTCATCTCTTCATCTCCTTCTCTTCACTGTCTCACTCCTATCCCTCATCTCTTCATCTCCTTCTCTTTACTGTCTCACTCCTATCCCTCATCTCTTCATCTCCTTCTCTTTACTGTCTCACTCCTATCCCTCATCTCTTCATCTCCTTCTCTTTACTGTCTCACTCCTATCCCTCATCTCTTCATCTCCTTCTCTTTACTGTCTCACTCCTATCCCTCATCTCTTCATCTCCTTCTCTTTACTGTCTCACTCCTATCCCTCATCTCTTCATCTCCTTCTCTTTACTGTCTCACTCCTATCCCTCATCTCTTCATCTCCTTCTCTTTACTGTCTCACTCCTATCCCTCATCTCTTCATCTCCTTCTCTTTACTGTCTCACTCCTATCCCTCATCTCTTCATCTCCTTCTCTTTACTGTCTCACTCCTATCCCTCATCTCTTCATCTCCTTCTCTTTACTGTCTCACTCCTGTCCCTCATCTCCTCCTCTTTACTGTCTCACTCCTATCCCTCATCTCTTCATCTCCTCATCCTCTAGCTTATTTCTTTACCTCTAGCTTTTCTCTTCTCCCCCATCCCACCTTCTCCTCTGTGTCTATCTGAGCTAGTTCAAATCAAATCAAATCCAAATTATTTGTCACATACACATGGTTAGCAGATGTTTATGTGAGTGTAGCGAAATGCTTGTGCTTCTAGTTCCGACAATGCAGTAATAACCAACGAGTAATCTAACCTAACAATTCCTAAACTACTACCTTATACACACAAGTGTAAAGGGATAAAGAATATGTACATGAAGATATATGAATGAGTTATGGTGCAGAACGGCATAGGCAAGATGCAGTAGATGGTATCGAGTACAGTATATACATATGAGATGAGTAATGTAGGGTATGTAAACAAAGTGGCATAGTTTAAAGTGGCTAGTGATACATGTATTACATAAAGATGCAGTAGATGATATAGAGTACAGTATATACACATACATATGAGATGAGTAATGTAGGGTATGTAAACATTATATTCAGTAGCATTGTTTAAAGTGGCTAGTGATATATTTTACATCAATTTCCATCAATTCCCATTATTAAAGTGGCTGGAGTTGAGTCAGTGTGTTGGCCACAGCCACTCAATGTTAGTGGTGGCTGTTTAACAGTTTGATGGCCTTGAGATAGAAGCTGTTTTTCAGTCTCTCGGTCCCAGCTTTGATGCACCTGTACTGACCTCGCCTTCTGGATGATAGCGGGGTGAACAGGCAGTGGCTCGGGTGGTTGTTGTCCTTGATGATCTTTATGGCCTTCCTGTGACATCGGGTGGTGTAGGTGTCCTGGAGGGCAGTTAGTTTGCCCCCGGTGATGCGTTGTGCAGACCTCACAGCCGACAGGATGCTCTCGATTGTGCATCTGTAGAAGTTTGTGAGGGCTTTTGGTGACAAGCCAAATTTCTTCAGCCTCCTGAGGTTGAAGAGGCGCTGCTGCGCCTTCTTCATGACGCTGTCTGTGTGGGTGGACCAATTCAGTTTGTCCGTGATGTGTACGCCGAGGAACTTAAAACTTACTACCCTCTCCACTACTGTCCCATCGATGTGGATATGGGGGTGCTCCCTCTGTTGTTTCCTGAAGTCCACAATCATCTCCTTTGTTTTGTTGACATTGAGTGTGAGGTTATTTTCCTGACACCACACTCCGAGGGCCCTCACCTCCTCCCTGTAGGCCGTCTCGTCATTGTTGGTAATCAAGCCTACCACTGTAGTGTCGTCCGCAAACTTGATGATTGAGTTGGAGGCGTGCATGGCCACGCAGTCGTCTGTGAACAGGGAGTACAGGAGAGGGCTCAGAACGCACCCTTGTGGGGCCCCAGTGTTGAGGATCAGCGGGGTGGAGATGTTGTTACCTACCCTCACCACCTGGGGTCGGCCCGTCAGGAAGTCCTGTACCCAGTTGCACAGGGCGGGGTCGAGACCCAGGGTCTCGAGCTTAATGACGAGTTTGGAGGGTACTATGGTGTTAAATGCTGAGCTGTAGTCGATGAACAGCATTCGTACATAGGTATTCCTCTTGTCCAGATGGGTTAGGGCAGTGTGCAGTGTGGTTGAGATTGCATCGTCTGTGGACCTATTGGAGCGGTAAGCAAATTGGAGTGTCAGGTGGGGTGGAGGTGATGTGGTCCTTGACTAGTCTCTCAAAGCACTTCTTGATGACGGAAGTAAGTGCTACGGGGCGGTAGTCATTTACCTCAGTTACCTTAGCTTTCTTGGGAACAGGGACAATGGTGGCCCTCTTGAAGCATGTGGGAACAACAGACTGGGATAGGGATTGATTGAATATGTCCGTAAACACACCAGCCAGCTGGTCTGCGCATGCTCTGAGGACGTGGCTGGGGATGCTGTCTGGGCCTGCAGCCTTGCGAGGGTTAACACGTTTAAATGTTTTACTCACGTCGGCTGCAGTGAAGGAGAGTCCGCAGGTTTTGGTTGCGGGCCGTGTCAGTGGCACTGTATTGTCCTCAAAGAGGGCAAAAAAGTTATTTAGTCTAGTTAAATGTTTTTCTCTGTCTGTTGTGCTTGGCCGATGAGTAGTGCATGTACAGTATAGTGATGCACTGCAGCAGCACTGTGTGCTCAGCTCACTCTTACTCTCCTCTCCTGCCTGTCTGCTCAGCACAGATCCCCTCAATGTATCCCAGTCTCTGCGCCTGCAGTCCTACGTAGTGGACCCCGTCTGCATGGCTACACATAGCCACTGTTATGTTGTGCCCCGTTGGTTAGGATCTCTCTCTCTCTTTCGCTCTCGTTTTCTCTCTCAGACCTCTTACAGTTCTGCAGCTCACTTCTGGAGTGACTGCATGATTGGCCTTGTCCATCAGTATTCAGATAGTTGACTGAACCATGCTTTCCCACAGTGTTATGTACTGTATATGTGATAATGTTGAGTATGGCCATTGAGCAGCTCTGTGCAGCAGCGTGTCTGTATGTTTGTAGACTTACACTGCGTGTTTTTGTCTTCATGCTGCATGGATTCCTAACTCTGTTTGTCCCCTAGGGTCAACTCTGAAACGACTCTGCCTTGGAAAAGAGCGTGGAAGGGGTAAGTGTAACTTGCAGCAAAGACATTAGCCATTTAGAAAACCCCAATCTATGTGTATTGTGTATTTATTGTAGCTACTCCTATACCTTGTTTTCCTTCCCCAAAGTTGCTCTCATAAGCACATTTTATTAGATATAATTTTATAAACAGGATTGGCCATCTAGTGTTCATGGTATCTACATTTAGTTAAAATAACATGCTTTAGCAACAGAGCTAGTTTGAACTTGAGGCAGGGTGTGAACAGTATGTCCATCTCCCAGGGACTGGAGCAGGCCCAGGTGCATCCACCCAGCCACCCCAACAACAGACAGCCAGCTCTACTTCTCCCCACCAGACAGTAGCAGGGCTGGCCCAAACCCAGGCCAACAACAGCAACAACAAGACATGCACCTACACCGGCACCTACATGGGCTCCTACACAGAGTCCTTCACAGACTCCCTTCACAGGATAGTGGATGATTGGACCATGGAGGCCCTGGGTGTCGCCCGGCACCCGCGGACCAGCTCCCTCAGCCGCAGAGGGCAACCACTTTGGAACGAGGACCCCGGGGGGCCCAGAACAAGAGACAGACTGTTCAGCGCTCCAGATGTGAGTAGTTGTTCGATACGGTATGTATGTGAGTTTATGTTTTATCCATTATTTAGTGGTGGTGTAGCTAAATGTAATGTATGTTTTGTGTTTGTGGGGGTAGCGTGTGTATAGTTTAGGGCTGGGTTCAAATTGTGTTTGTTTTCTATCAAATTATGAAATGATTTAACTTCTTGCGTCGAGCAATCCCGTATCCGGGAGCGTAATCATAGCCTCAAGCTCATTAGCATAACGCAACGTTAACTATTCATGAAAATCGCAAATGAAATGAAATAAATATATTGGCTCACAAGCTTAGCCTTTTATCAACACTGTCATCTCAGATTTTCAAAATGTGCTTTTCAACCATAGCTACACAAGCATTTGTGTAAGAGTATTGATAGCTAGCATAGCATTAAGCCTAGCATTCAGCAGGCAACATTTCACAAAAACAAGAAAAGCATTAAAATAAAATAATTTACCTTTGAAGAACTTCGGATGTTTTCAATGAGGAGACTCTCAGTTAGATAGCAAATGTTCAGTTTTTCCAAAAAGATTATTTGTGTAGGAGAAATCGCTCCATTTTGTTCATCACGTTTGGCTAAGAAAAAAAAACGAAAATTCAGTCATTACAACGCCAAACTTTTTTCCAAATTAACTCCATAATATCGACAGAAACATGGCAAACATTGTTTAGAATCAATCCTCAAGGTGTTTTTCACATATCTATTCGATGATAAGTCATTCGTGGCAGTTGGGTTTCTCCTCTGAAGCAAATGGAAAAATGCACGCAGCTGGAGATTACGCAATAATTGCAACGGAGGACACCAAGCGAGCACCTGGTAAATGTAGTCTCTTATGGTCAATCTTCCAATGATATGCCTACAAATACGTCACAATGCTGCAGACACCTTGGAGAAACGACAGAAAGTGTAGGCTCATTCCTTGCGCATTCACAGCCATATAAGGAGACATTGGAACACAGCGCCTTCAAAATCTGGGGCATTTCCTGTTTGAAATTTCATCTTGGTTTCGCCTGTAGCATCAGTTCTGTGGCACTCACAGATAATATCTTTGCAGTTTTGGAAACGTCAGAGTGTTTTCTTTCCAAAGCTGTCAATTATATGCATAGTCGAGCATCTTTACGTGACAAAATATATTGTTTAAAACGGGAACGTTTTTTTATCCAAAAATTAAAAGACCGCCCCCTATATCGAAGAAGTTAACCTCTCTGGGATATTTGGGACGGTAGCGTCCCACCTCTCCAACAACCAGTGAAAGTGCAGGGCGCCAAATTCAAAACAACAAAAATGTCATCATTAAAATTCCTCAAGCATACAAGTATTTTACACCATTTTAAAGATACAATTCTCGTTAATCCAGCTACAGTGTCTGATTTAAAAAATGCTTTACAGCGAAAGCACCACAAACGATTATGTTAGGTCACCACCAACTCACAGAAAAACACAGCCATTTTTCCAGCCAAAGAGAGGAGTCACAAAAAGCACAAATAGAGGTAAAATTAATCACTAACCTTTGATGATCTTCATCGGATGACACTCATAGGACTTCATGTTACACAATGCATGTGTGTTTTGTTCGATAAAGTGCATATTTATATTTTAAAAAATCTAATTTTACATTGGTTCAGTAGTTCTAAAACATGCAGTGATTGTGCAGAGAGCCACATCTATTTACAGAAATATTTCATTATAAATGTTGATGAAAATACAAGTGTTATACATGGAATTAGAGATATACTTCTCCTTAGTGCAACCGCTGTGTCAGAGTTCAAAAAAACTTTACGGAAAAAACAAACTATGCAATAATCTGAGTACAACATTCAGACAACAAAGCAGCCAAAAAGATATCCGCCACATTGGGTGGTCGACATTAGTCAGAAATTGCATTATAAATATTCATTTACCTTTGATGATTTTCATCAAAATGCACTCCCAGGAATCGCAGTTCCACAATAAATGTTTGTTTTGTTCGATAATGTCCATAATTCATGTCCAAATAGCGTCTTTTGTTAGGGCATTTGGAAAAACAAATCCAAATGCGCGTTCAGGTCCAGCCGAACGTTGGACAAAAAAATTCAAAAAGTTCCATTACAGCCGGTAGAAACTTGTCAAACTAAGTATAGAATAGATCTTTAGGATGTTTTTTTCATAAATCTTCAATAATGTTCCAACCGGAGAATTCCTATGTCTCTAGAAAAGCAATGGAACGAGAGCTAACTCTCTCGTGACCGCGCCTCAGAGCCTGTGGCAATCTGTCAGACACCTGGCTCATTCCTCTCTCATTCGGTCCCACTTCACAGTAGAATCCTCAAACAAAGTTCTAAAGACTGTTGACATCTAGTGGAAGCCTTAGGATGTGCAGCATAACCAATATCCCACTGTATCTACAATAGGGGCTGAGTTAAAAAACTACAAGCCTCAGATTTCCCACTTCCTGGATGGATTTTTCTCAGGCTTTCGCCTGCCATATGAGTTCTGTTATACTCACAGACATCATTCAAACAGTTTTAGAAACTTCAGAGTGTTTTCTATCCAATACTACTACTAATATGCATATATTAGCATCGGGACAGAGTAGCAGGTAGTTTACTCTGGGCACCTTATTCATCCAAGCTACTCAATACTGCCCCCCTGTCACCAAGAAGTTAACTGCATTTGATTGAGCATGTTTGGCACAATAGAACTGATGGAATAGTCCTAAAAGTGCAGATCCTGCCAGCTGGCACTGCAGGCAGACGTAATCAAACGTTTAATGTATTTAAAAGAAAACAAATACTATTTGAAGTCAGGTCTGGTACAGTCAAGGTGAAAGTCTGTGGTGACTGAAAGCTCACCTCCATATCTTTCTCTTCAGGCACCTGCCAGGACAGCCCCTGGCTCTGAAGGCCCCCAGCTCCCCCTGTCATGGCCGTTGATTGACAATTAGGCCCTGTGCTCAGTGATGAAGACCAGCTCCCCGAGACAGGCAGAGTTCCATCCTGGCTACATGCTGGCCCATTCAGGCCCAGACCTGTTTGGAGGGCTGCTGCTCTCGCCCCTCTCGCCCCTCTGTGTAAGCCTTTGGCCTGAGCTGCTGTCCCCCTTGGGTTCAGGGGTGTTTGCTTTACCTGCCGTGCCCCCAACCTGTGACACCACCACCCCTGGTCCACCCTACCCCAAACCCAGGAACCACTAACCCCTGTAGCTCCATGTCTTCCAACTATGTTTCCAAAATGAGTTATATGTAGTTAGAGCTCTAGTCTTCCCTTACCACAATGTAAACTATTTCTATTTAACCAGCATATATGTATATGATAAGTATTTGTATACACACTGAGTGTACAAAACATTAAGAACACCTTCCTACTATTGAGTTCCCCCCACCTTTTGCCCTTAGAACAGCCTCAAATCGTTGGGGCATGGACTCTACAAAGTGTCAAAAGCGTTCCACAGGGATGCTGACCCATGTTGACAGAGATGCTGACCCATGTTGACAGAGATGCTGGCCCATGTTGACAGAGATGCTGACCCATGTTGACAGAGATGCTGACCCATGTTGACAGAGATGCTGGCCCATGTTGACAGAGATGCTGACCCATGTTGACAGAGATGCTGACCCATGTTGACAGAGATGCTGACCCATGTTGACAGAGATGCTGGCCCATGTTGACAGAGATGCTGACCCATGTTGACAGAGATGCTGGCCCATGTTGACACAGTTGTGTCAAGTTGGCTGGATGTCCTTTGGGTGGTGGACCATTCTTGATAAACACGGAAAACTGTTGAGCGTGGATAACCCAGTAGCGTTGCAGTTCTTGACATAGACCGGTGCGCCTGGCACATACTACCATATCCCATTCAAAGGCACTTAAATATTTTGTCTTGCCCATTCACCCTCTGAATGGCACACATACACAATTCATGTCTCAATTGTGTCAAGGCTTAACAAATTTTTTTAACCTCTTCCTCTTCATCTACACTGATTAAAGTGGATTTAACAAGTGACATCAATACAGAATCATAACTTTCACCTGGATTCCCCTGGTCAATCTATCTATGTCATGGAAAGAACATGGAACATTCTTAATGTATTGTACACTCAGCGTATGCTGTTATCAATGTGTGTGACATTATCAACCTCAATTGACATACCTCATATTTATGTACATAAGGGACGGGACATATGTCTATCTTATCACCTGTGTGAATGTGCTGTAGTGTATATAAATAAGGTGTATGTGCATAATCCATTTGTTTGTTTGTGTATAAAGCTTTCGTGTATTTACATGATCTATTTGTATATTATTCATTCATACTGTATGTCTTTGTACATAAATTGTTCACGTTTTTGAGTAAATCACCCATATGTGTGTACAGTATGTGTATGTATATACAGTAACCCCTGTGTGTTTTTGTGTGAGCGTGTGTACATTAGGTGCTGCAGGGCTCTGTCCTAACTCAGCAGAGCCATTCACCATCTTGCCATCACTGTGAAGCCTTGTTACCCTGGTTACCAGCCTGGTCACCCTGGTTACCAGCCTTGTCACCCTGTTAACCAGCCGTGTCATCCTGGTTACCAGCCTTGTCACTCTGGTTACCAGCTGTGTCACCCTGGTTACCAGCCTGGTCACCCTGGTTACCAGCCTTGTCACCCTGTTAACCAGCCGTGTCATCCTGGTTACCAGCCTTGTCACTCTGGTTACCAGCTGTGTCACCCTGGTTACCAGCCTGGTCACCCTGGTTACCAGCCTTGTCACCCTGTTAACCAGCCGTGTCATCCTGGTTACCAGCCTGAGCCCCTGGTTAAAAGCCTTGTACCCCTGGTTACCAGCCTGAGCCCCTGGTTAAAAACCTTGTACCCCTGGTTACAAGCCTGGATTATCTGGTTACCATGACCCTCTGCTTTATTACTCTGCTATTTATGTTGTAATATATTTCAACTTCCTCAAACTTCATTGAAATGTGTACAACACAAGTGCTTGAAATAGTCTAAAGAAATGTGGAAGAATTTGAACTTAAAGTGCCTTGAACATTAGTTTCAATTAATTCTGGAGACAAGCATGAGGTCATTTGAGATGAGATAGGATAATGTGGTCATGTTATGTGTATGGTTTAGCCTTTAGAGGTACTAGATATATTTTTGTGGTTCACTTATGAATGTGGAAACTGGTTGGTTAGCTTTAGGTTGCCAATTCACAATGTTGGGAGCACGACCATGTTATTGGTTGTTTTGTGAATATTATAATAACAGATGGTAAAGTATCTCCTTTAGCATTGTAAGATTCACACAGGGCACTGAAGCTATGTTGGTCCCTTAGTCCAGAAGCTATGTTGGTCCCTTAGTCCAGAAGCTATGTTGGTCCCTTTGTCCAGAAGCTATGTTGGTCCCTTTGTCCAGAAGCTATGTTGGTCCCTTTGTCCAGAAGCTATGTTGGTCCCTTTGTCCAGAGGCTATGTTGGTCCCTTAGTCCAGAAGCTATGTTGGTCCCTTAGTCCAGAAGCTATGTTGGTCCAGAAGCTATGTTGGTCCCTTTGTTCAGAAGCTATGTTGGTCCCTTAGTCCAGAAGCTATGTTGGTCCCTTAGTCCAGAAGCTATGTTGGTCCCTTAGTCCAGAAGCTATGTTGGTCCCTTTGTCCAGAAGCTATGTTGGTCCCTTAGTCCAGAAGCTATGTTGGTCCCTTAGTCCAGAAGCTATGTTGGTCCCTTAGTCCAGAAGCTATGTTGGTCCCTTAGTCCAGAAGCTATGTTGGTCCCTTAGTCCAGAAGCTATGTTGGTCCCTTAGTCCAGAAGCTATGTTGGTCCCTTAGTCCAGAAGCTATGTTGGTCCCTTAGTCCAGAAGCTATGTTGGTCCCTTTGTCCAGAAG
Organism: Oncorhynchus mykiss; assembly: GCF_057628025.1. Classification (NCBI taxonomy): domain Eukaryota; kingdom Metazoa; phylum Chordata; class Actinopteri; order Salmoniformes; family Salmonidae; genus Oncorhynchus; species Oncorhynchus mykiss. The sequence goes on from NC_143028.1 coordinate 66,340,287, forward strand.
CTATGTTGGTCCCTTTGTCCAGAAGCTTGTACAAAGCAATAGCTACACACTTTTTTTGTCAACACTTACCACAACCTGCATGAACATACACACTGAAGCTTGCACAGCATAAAAGGTGGAGAGTCAGACCTTAGCATTCTCTGGGTGATAACTAATGTTACTTGGCTGTCATTAACTGAGTAATAATTTCATTGTTAGTCCACGCCTGTTGTTTACAAAGCATGTGACAAATACAATTTGATTTGATTAACACCGTGCAATAAACAGTGGATGTTCCATACTGTACTGAAGAAGGTTATAGGTGATTTCTCCTACAGTATGCCTCACTGTAGGTTTGAGTCATTTACCTTAAAGAGCTCCGTATGGTTTTGGTGGGATAATGCATTAGATGTACACAGTAACGTATGACATATATGGATGTTAGAGGCAGGTATGATATGTGATTTATTGCAGGACCTAAGCAAGTAGACTACTATAAAGACAATGCAATACCTATTGGGATACACATGTCATACCGTATCTTTTGGGTTTGTGTATGGTTATAAAAAGTAATAATGTTCAATTATTAGTGAGTTAGGAGTTTCTTCATTGTTGTAAAATCAGTGATAATCTGTATCATAAGGATCGTAACGACACAATAACTCCTGTAGTGCTCTGGGTTGATGACAGAGAAATCATCTTTTAATGCACAGTTTTTCTACTGTTCTTCTGTAGTCCTGAGATTCATGACAAGACCAGCCTAGTGTGTAGAAGTCAATGCTTCTTTCAGTTTGGTTTTGTGTTGTATGACATAATAATTTAAATCCAATACAACATACATCATCTTGTACAATAATACAGTCATATCTATCAAAATAGTTCAGAAATCACATTACCTAAACAATCCAAGCAAAGAATGTCAAGCCGGTGGATGTGTATGAGATAAACAGTGTCTTTCGATACCTCATAGCTTTCTTTGCCAACCAGTTGGCAATTCTTGGATATTACTGATTTGCTTGTTATGGTTTGAAACTCTTTCGTAACTGTACAGTCATTCAGTCAATTCAGTTTGAATATAACTTTTTAGTCAAATACTGCAGAACAGATCCATATTTAGATATACACACTACATTAACAAAAGTATGTGGATATCTGCTCGTCGAACATCTCATTCCAAAATCATGGGCATTAATATGGAGTTGGTCCCCCCTTTGCTGCTATAACAGCCTCCACTCTTCTGGGAAGAGATGTTGGAACATTGCTGCGGGGACATACTTCTATTCAGAAACAAGAGCATTAGTGAGGTCGGGCACTGATGTTGGGCGATTAGGCCTGGCTCACAGTCAGAGATCCAGTTTATCCCAAAAGTGGTCGAAGGGGTTGAGGTCAGGGCTCTGTGCAGGACAGTCAAGTTCTTCCACACCAATCTTGACAAACCATTTCTGCATGGACCTCGCTTTATGCATGGTGGCATTTGGGATGCTGAAATAGGAAAGGGCCTTCCTCAAACTGTTGCCACAAAGTTAGAAGCAAAGAATCGTCTAGAATGTCATTGTATGCTGTAGCATTAAGATTTCCCTTCACTGGAACAAAGGGGCCTAGCCCGAACCATGAAAAACAGCCTCAGACCATTATTCCTCTTCCACCAAACTTTACAGTTGGCACTATTCTTTGGGGCAGGTAGCATTCTCCTGGCATCCACCAAACCCAGATTTGTCCGTTGGACTGCCAGATGGTGAAGAGTAATTTATCACTCCAAAATCCAAAGGCGGCGAGCTTTACACATCTCCAGCCAACGCTTGGCATTGCGTATGGTGATCTTTGACTTGTGTGCGGCTGCTCGGTCATGGAAACCCATTTCATGAAGCTCTCAATTAACAGTTATTGTGCTGACGTTGCTTCCAGGGGCAGTTTGGAACTCAATAGTGAGTATTGCAACAGAGGACAGATGATTTTAGGGTGCTCAGTACAACAGACTGGGGTGAAGGTTCACCTTCCAACAGGACAACAAACCTAAGCTACGCTTCCATTTGAAGGGTGTCCACATACGTTTGTAAATATATATATATATATATATATACACAGTGCATTCAGACTCCTTGACTTTTTCCAAATTTTGTGATGTTACAACCATGTTCTAAAATGGATCAAATAACCCCCCCCCCCCTGTATCATTTTGATTTGATTTGATTATCAATCTATACACAATACCCTGTAATGATAAAGCAAAAATATGTTTTTTGATTTTTTTGCAAATGTATTAAGACTAAGTACTTTGTTGAAGCACCTTTGGCAGTGATTATAGCCTCAAGTCTTCTTGGGTATGACGCCACAAGCTTGGCACATCTGTAATTGAGGAATTTATCCCATTCTTCTATGCAGATCCTCTCAAGCTCTGACTGGTTGGACGGTATTTTCAGGTCTCTCCAGAGATGTTCGATTGGGTTGAAGTCTGGACTCTGGTTGGGCCAAACAACGACATTCAGAGACTTGTCCCGAAGCCACTATTGCGGTCACGGCTTTCTTCCTGGGAAGGAGAGGCGGACCAAAACGCAGTGTGGTTGAAGTTCATGGTTCTTTAATAAGAGACACTTAACATGAACAAACTACAAAACAATAAACGTGAAAACCGAAACAGTCCTAACTGGTACAGAAAACACAAAGACAGGAAACAATCACCCACAAAATACCCAAAGAATATGGCTGCCTAAATATGGCTCCCAATCAGAGACAACGATAAACACCTGCCTCTGATTGAAAACCAATCCAGGCAACCATAGACTTACCTAGACACCTAAAAGACCACAACCCCATAAATCTACAAAAACCCCTAGACAAGACAAAACACATAAATCACCCATGTCACACCCTGGCCTAACCAAAATAATAAAGAAAACAAATATAACTAAGGCCAGGGCGTGACAATTGCGTTGTCTTGGCTGTGTGCTTAGGTTTGTTGTCCTGTTGGAAGGTGAACCTTCACCCCAGTCTGTTGTACTGAGCACCCTAAAGCTGATTTTCTTCAAGGATCTCTTTGTACTTCGCTCCGTTCAACTTACCCTCAATCCTGACTAGACTCCCACTGAAAAACATTGCCATAGCATGATGCTGCCACCACCATGCTTCACCGTTGGGATGGTGCCAGGTTCCTCCAGGCGTGATGTTTGTCATTCAGGCCGTAGTTCAATCTTGGTTTCATCAGACCAGAGAATCTTGTTTCTAATGGTCTGAGTTCTTTAGGTGCTTCTTTGCAAAATTCAAGCTGCCTTAAATGTGCCCTTTAATGAGGAGTGGCTTCTGTCTGGCTACTCTACCATAAAAGCCTGATTGGTGGAGTGCTGCAGAGATGGTTGTCCATCTGAAAGGTTCTCCCATCGCCGTAGAGTAACTCTGGAGCTCTGTCAGAGTGACAATCGGTTTCTTGGTCACCTCCCTCCTCTTCTCCCCCGATTGCTCAGTTTGGCCGGGCGTCCAGCTCTAGGAAGATTCTTGGTGGTTCCAAACTTCTTCCATATAAGAGTGATGGAGGCCACTGTGTGCTTGGGGACCTTCAATGCTGTAGACATTTGTTGGTCCCATTCCACAGATCTGTGCCTTGACACAATCCTGTCTTGGAGCTCCACAGACAATTCCTTTGACCTCATGGCTTGGTTTTTGCTCTGACATGCACTGTCAACTGTGGGACCTTATATAGACAGCTGTGTGCCTTTCCAAACCATGTCCAATCAATGGAATTTACCACAGGTGGACTCCAATCAAGTTGTAGAAATATCTCAAGGATGATCAATGGAAACAGGATGCACCTGAACTCAGTTTTGAGTCTCGTAGCAAAGGGTCTGAATACTTATAAAAATGTATAAGAACCTGTTTTCGCTTTGTCATTATGGAGTACTGTGTGTAGACTGATGAGGGGAAAAAACATGTCAATCCATTTTAGAATAAGGTTGTAACATAACAAAATGTGGAAAAAGTCAAGGGGTCTGAAAACCTTCCGAATGCACTGTATATACAGTACCGTTCAAAAGTTTGTACACACCTACTCATTATAGGGTTTTTCTTTATTTTTACTATTTTCTACATTGTAGAATAATAGTGATGACTTCAAAACAATAAAATAACACATATGGAATCTTGTAGTATTCCACCCTCAGGGGTGTGTGCTCAGTCCCCTCCTGTACTTCCTGGCACAGCCAGGCACGACTCCAACACCATCATTAAATTTGCCGATGACACAACAGTGTTATGCTTGATCACAGACAACGACCTGACTGGTGATGGTTGCATCACTACCTGGTATGGCAACTGCTTGGCCTCCGACCACAAGGCACTACAGAGGGTAGTGCGTACGACCCAGTACATCACTGGGACCAAGCTTTCTGCCATCCAGGAACTCTACACCAGGCAGTGTCAGAGGAAGGCCCTAAAAATTGTCAAAGACTCCAGCCACCCTAGTCATAGACTGTTTTCTCTGCTACCGCACGGCAAGCGGTACCCGAGCGCCAAGTCTAGGTCCAAGAGGCTTCTAAACAGCTTCTACCCCCAATCCATAAGACTCCTGAACATCTAATCAAATGGATACCCAGACTATTTGCATTGTCCCCCCCCCCTTTTTACACCAGTGCTACTCTCTGTTGTTAACATCTATGCATGGTCACTTTAATGACTCTACCTACATGTACATATTACCTCAACTAACCGGTGCCCCCACACATTGTATAGTCTTGCTATTGCTATTTTACTGCTCCTCTTTAATTACTTGTTACTTTTATTTCTTGTTCTTACTCATATTGTTTTTATTTTTAAGCTGCATTGTTGGTTAAGTAAGTAAACATTTCACTATAAGGTCTACACTATTGTCTTCACTATTGTTCTACAATGTAAAAAAATAGTAACAATAAAGAAAACCCTTGAATGAGTAGGTGTGTTCAAACTTTTGACTGGTCCTGTGTATATATGGCTCTGGTGCATAATGTTCTACTCAGACTCAAATCTTTCATCCCATGTAGAAAGAGACTTGTGTTCTCTGTAAACATCATTTGGCATATGCAGCTATTGATAGGACTCATAATGCACTCCTCACAGCAAGGCTTTCTCTTTGAACTCTGATCCTTGATGGTTGAAGCTCTGCTATGTGTACGATAGCTCTGCTCTGTGTATGATTGCTTTTACCTGCTCTAGCTTATACTCTCCCTGCACTTTCCTGATCACTGGTCAGTAGCACTCGTCTCGCTCACAAAGATTGTACATTTTTGAAGACTGAAATAAATAATACACCAATTTTTCTTGACAGCATGTTCTCTCTGCCTCTGTCATATTGCTTCTCAAATGGCACCCTTTTTCCTTGACCAAAGTAGTCAACTACAGGGAATAGGGTGCCATTTGGAACGGGCCCCACATCTCCAGCACCAATGCACACTGAACACATTGTAACCAATCTCTACAGTGTTTATTGACTTCTACCAGCATCACATGCTGAGTTGTTCTGTTGTGTGCAGGTTTCACAGTGGTGTTTCTCAACCTCTGGCTGTAGACTGGCTCACCCCGCTCTTAACATGCAGTCACGTTAACACTATTGGTCCATTCTCACTTCTCTAAAAGTTTGGCCTCTTGTTGCCAGCATACTTCAGTGGATTCGATTTCTCAGTGATGTCCCAGCTAACAATTCTGGGGAGAGAGAACATTTTTTGTAATGTTGCCCATATGTGATGTGATCACCAGAAAGAATGCAAGAAAATGGAGTCTGGTTTAGCGGTGTGGATTAGATTTCCACTCCCATTGTTTTTAAACATACAGTAAGCATGTCATAGTCAGGAATTGGTGGATGATTGATTGACTGTTGTGTACTTTTTATGTGCTGGCCAATAGCATTTAGTGTTCTTCTTTAAAAGGCTGTGTGCATTTTGTGGGGCTTCATTTCTGCCGAGGCCATGATGGAGGGAGTCGCAGCGCGAGTCGTCCTCCTTGGACTGCTGCTGGCCTGTGTTCCCACGGCACTGACCAGTAAGGTAGGATCATGTACAGGCCACAGCGCACTCCGTCAGGGATGATATTTTGTTTTGTTGATCAGCCTAAATGCAATTGTGACTGTATGTTTTTGTGTGGTTACATAAGTTCAGGTGTGTCTATTGAGCACAGTTTTGGGTGCGCAGAGAGCACAAAATAGAAATATTCAAGATCACCTCAAATGTTATGGGTTAGATTGAGCTGGACTGTGTTAGACTGAGACAAGTGTCATAGAATTGACGTGGAAATGAACACCAGGGACACCTGAAGTCAATATTAAATGAGTCATTCTTTATTATCGACAATCTGGAGAGGTTCCAACAAACTTAATGCACCATAGTACACGTCGGTCGGGAGCTCCACTGAGGCAGTACAGTTAGTTCTCTTATATACTGCTTACCAGTGGTGGAAAAAGTACCCAATTATCATCCTTGAGTAAAAGTAAAGATAACTTAACACTTTCACACGTACCATATTTAGAAAGCTTGTTTAGAATGGCCAGTTTCGAATGACGCAACAATCAGAGTTTGAGCTGGCCACACTTTTTTCAGAAACTATTTACACAAACACAGTCCTTATAAAGTGATGTCCGGAATGTGAGCAGTTTATTTTTGGATGCAATGTTCAGATATTAACTGAAGTACCTAAAGCATAACGCAATCATCCAAACTGGAAAATGTAGGCTACATTTGTCCTAGCCCTCAGTGGATAACTGAGGAAAAATTGACACAACACAAGCGGTCATATTTTCTAACTCTCGGCTGACATAAACTACAATATGAATTAGCTAATAGCAATTACATTTTTATAATTAATCACATCATGGGTGAGCTCACCATTGATGGAAATAATTGTTGGTCCGACAGACGATTAAGTGAAACCCAGAATGCATTATATGTCAACAAACATGGCTCCACACATAGCTGGAATTTCCTTAGCTCATCATAATCAGTACAACCTTCAAAAAAGTATTTTACACACGTACTATGTTCCCATTACAATCTATGCAAGAATCGGAATGCATGATTTATCACCGATACTTGAAGAAAACAGTAAATATATAAATAATTACCACACAAAACATTTTCTGATAGTGATTTATTGATACAAATGGCACGTGCAGGCAGTCATTCACGTAACCTCTCACTCCCACTGAGCCATTCAGTGTTGTGGTTTATGTATGTAGCTAGTGAGCTAAGCTGTAGCATTAGCAATGTCTTTCAAAAGGAGACAACTCACAAATGCGGAAATGCTGGATCTTTAAAATAGTTCTGACAATGAGTCTGCAAGTCAGGAATCAGATTCTGACAGTGACAGTGAGGAGCTGCCCCCCAGTCATTGAGAACCCTGAATCTGAAGACCCCCTTGTCCACTGACAAAGTCCCAGTTCCCTTTGAAGATGCAGGTGGTGATGGAGGCAGACTGACAGTGGATGAAGAACAGGAGTTCTGTGGTAGCTTGAAGGCTGTCTGCCATTTCACACCTCCTGGCCCTGCTGTTTGCTTTGAGTCCCAGTCTGGAGTGCAACACCCCTTGCCATTTCCATCTGAGGCAGGGAGACATAGCAGAGACCAATCGCTATGCTTTGGAGCTACAGGAGAAGAGAGAGCCAGGAGTGGGGGGGGGGGGGGGGGGGGGACAACCACAATTATTGAAATGTATACCTTCCTGGTGCCAGTCCTTCTCATGGGGATAGTAAAGAACTCCATAAGAGAATACTGGAGCACAGATCCTATGTTTGCAAGTCCCTTCTTTGCCAACCTCTTTTCCCAAGACTGCTTCCTAGTTCCGTTGTGATGACTGCATTTCATCAACAATGCTACTGCCATCCTACATGACTCGTTATACAAAATAAGAAGTGTCAACAGCTGGCAGTAAACTGACATGACAAACGAGACATCCATGTCCTCTTCACTGTCCATACATCAACTATCTCGGTCACAGGGAAGGTGGACCACCGGACGGGAGAGAGAAAAAGCAAGCCAGACTGCGTGCTTGACTGTAGCCTCAAAATGGAGGCAGTGGATAAGGCGGACATGATGAACAACGTTGTGGAATGCACTCAGAAAACAACCAAGTGGTATAAGAAAATATATATTTTTAAATTCCAGGGTAGCTTCAAAATACAACAAGCCAATACTTCTCTGACGCAATTAGCATTGTTTTACAGAGCTAATAGAATAATGGCGCTAGCTACCTAAGCATTGAATATAACACCATAAAGGTTATGAAATGAGTAACGTAGCCTCACGTGTCCGCGGTTATAAGGAATATACACATAAATATTATGCTACAGTAGAAACAACATAACACCACATGCAGAAACTATTACAACGTAATAAGGCACTTACTTTGACAGAAATGCACACATTTCCAAAGTTATTATTGGTAACGAAAACAACTATGTTGTGGTTATTCTTATTCTTATTTCTCTTATTATTATTCTCATTATAATAAGAAGTATTGCTATTATCATTATTAGACTTAGTAGGCTAGTAGCCTTGTATAATCTATCCACCATCGAGCTGTGAGAGCACGTCCTGTTATAGCAGTCACTCAGACCCACTTCAATGCATCTCATTCATTAATGTCATCCAACATCATACGAGCCATTCATGCCTTTAAAAACAATAATTTAATTTTGATATTGAAATAACAAAGACAAATAATTCAAGGTGATACACATAGAATTTCTCCTCTATGTGGAAGCTAGGTGAATTGCAACAGCATTAGGCTGCATTGAAACAAATCTCCCACCTCCCCTGTGTACCATTACCTCGTAACATGGCAGAGACTCGCGCTTGAGCCTTTTACTCTCGGTTTTGGTCCACCAGCTTCAAACAGCTGTAAAAACTGTATATGAATTTCTACAATTTACAGTTGGTTTGAGGTTTTTAAGTCATTCAAATTTGTAGCTATTGATATTTTTAAATATTATCCCATGTAACATTGTGTAAATTACTGATGGTCCCTAACTAGCCCCATAGGGATATCCAAAGTCAAATCAAACGTACCACTGGCATTAAAATCAGGAATTGATTATTACTTGGGTGATGCCAGGTGTGGGCAAGTGGGTAGGAAAAGGAAAACTGTGGTATACCCTTAATTCTGTGACATAATTTATTTTCCTAATCATCTCACAAATCTCAGTTTTAGACAAGACTGACTTTATAACCACAATTATCCTATTGACACTTTGTAGTCAATTTTGACACTAGAATCAATGTTTCTGACTCGAAGCCACATAGGCCGTTTTCAACCAGATACATTGTTTTTCTTCAATTCTTTAAATCACGTGTCAAACTCATTCCACAAAGGGCTGAGTCTGCGGGTTTTCGCTCCACCCTCGTACTTGATAGACAAATTAAGGTCAGTAATTAGTGTCGAAATCCTCTCACCTGGTTGGCCAGTCCTCTTCCCGGCACAGTCAGAAGAGGATTGGCCACCCCTCATAGCCTGGTTCCTCTCTCGGTTTCTTCCTAGGTTTTGGCCTTTCTAGGGAGTTTTTCCTAGCCAACGTGCTTCAACACCTGCATTGCTTGCTGTTTGGGGTTTTAGGCTGGATTTCTGTACAGCACTTTGAGATATCAGCTGATGTACGAAGGGCTATATAAATAAATGTGATTTGATTTGATTTGATTGGTCTATGTCTTAATTGAAAGGAAAAAACAAAAACCCGCAGACACTCGACCCTCCGTGGAATGAGTTTGACACCCCTGCTTTAAGTAATTGCTCAAAAGGCCCATGTTTTGAATGCATTTTTCATTCCTAAATAACTGCATCAAGCCTATGCCTGATTAGGAAGACATTAGGATCAGTCATGGGTTAACATTAAATCGTTTACAAGGTTCAGCAAGGCACATCCGCAGGTCAGTCATAGGGTGTATTTTGTTAGGATGTATCGGTCATGCAGATGCCATTGGAATATGGGCTTCTCCTGAGATTGAGATACACTGTCTGTCACGGTCTCGTGGATCACCATTCTCCCTAATGCACTCCAGCCTTTTCTTATCGCAATTTTAAAAATGTCAATCATCAGAAAAATAAGATTCATCACGGCCACAAATTTCTCTGGCCCAGCCAATGATGGAATACACTAGTGGCCACAGCTGCTGCTGAGAGAGAGCAGTAGGTAAAGGTGCACAGACACGCAGGCTTTTTTTCAAGCCCAGCCCGGTATAAGTCTTTTTTTATATATATTTTAGAAAAAGGCTCCATTATCTTCACAAGATGAGCTATTGAAAGGCAATGAAAACAGGGGTGACAATAATTTTGACCCCCTACCTTTTGGAGAAAAAAAGTATTGTTTAACAAAATCTCTTCCTCTGAGCAATTGTTTCAAATATAGTATAGAATCATATAATAAAACACAAACATGTAGCATAAAACATAGCTCAGTATTTCCATTATTTATTTTATATAGTCATTTTTGTCAGTAATTACATACTCCAATGTATGTTTTAGCACCTCTATTTCATTAATGTGTGTGTGTGTGTGTGTGTGTGTGTTTGTGTTTCAGTGTGCAGTCAAGCGAGAAGGTGAAGAAAGAGGCCCTGGATCTTTGTCTGAAGTATGGCTTTGTGACTCCTCTCACCTCCATGGTGGTCACCAAGCCCCAGGGAGAAACCTCACAGGTGGCCCACAAGCCCAAGAAGGGGGCGAACCCCACCATGAGCCACCACCATGGAGTCCCCAGTGAGAAAAACTTCCATCATCATCACACACAATTCACAATTCAATTCTTACAACTGCTCCTGCCTCTCACCCATGTTAAAAAGGAATGGAAAGAGGGAGGAGTAGGAATCAATGACAGATGTATCAAGTGACCATCTTTCCTCTACATCATAGCTGCACTTGTTGAACATCACTTTAGGTGTGGTCAGTGTGTGATAACTTTTGTAATGGCTTAAATATTGATGATGATTATGCCATACCATGGTTGATGGACAATTCTTCTACATATTTAAAAAAAAATAGTTTGATATTTTTTGTCTGTTTGTACTGTCTGACTGTGTGTAGTACCTTGCCTGTTTAAATGCCCTCACTGAATAACTGATTGTCTGCACAGTGTGTGTGTGTCTGTGTGTTTGTCTGTCTGTCAGTTTATTTGTGAAAATGTTCTCTCATGTTTAAGCTTTAAGTGAAATGGAGAACATTGCTGATCCACCTACGATCTACTCAATTCCAACTACAGTTAGAGGTAGAAATACAACCACAACTATGTCGCTCCTAAAAAACATGTGGGTGTGTTTAGAACACGACTCCTGCAAAAAGATAACATAACCATACAGGTGAAACAGATCAGGACATGACACATATTGAGTTAGACACCACTGTCATCACCTTCTGCAATGGACAGGATGCAACATATTTATTATGGAGCCTGAAAATCAATCACGAAACAGACAGGTTCTGAATCACAGACAAACTACAGACCTTCTGATATAAGTCATTTTGTGCTACAGTATTGTTTGTTTCTGTGATTAGATTTCTGCTTCAGCTTATTGTACAGTGCAAGGTGTTTTAATAATAGCCTGGTTAAACCAAGTGATGTGAGACAGTGACTGCAGTGTTCAGTCTGGTTTAGGCCTCAGTAAATACTATACACTCAGTGTATTAAGTTGCTGTCACTGGAATTTCATAATTCCTATTAATTGTACATGAATTAAATCACTCAGTCTATTTTATAAGAATTTGTAAGATTTCTATTTGCATAAAATAGACAGAGACAAGTCTTATCAAAATTAGATAATAGTATTTATTCTCGTAGCGCGCTGCCATGTAACCACGAACAACAGTTTATATACAATCAGATTAATCAGATATAATAAAACAGAGTATAAGTTTCATTAGTTATAGTTCTATTTAAAATGTAGATATTGTTTAGTCATTATTCATAAAATTCCTAACAGTTGCCTATCCACATTTATTATCTTACGTGGTACTTCATTTTTTTTGTTGTTGTTGATTGAATTGATCAATATGAGCCTTATGTCACTTCCTGCAGTGTGTCTCTGATCCTACTGGACAAGGCGATGGACATCATCATAGGGTTAACACCGATCATCATCATGCTCTACAAGGGGAATGGAATCAAGTTCATGTGGCCTGTCCTGAGGCAGCGCCCGACAGGAGACAACATTATGGGGATCATGGGTGAGAGAAACAATATCAGTCACACTTCATATCCCTATGTTGTAGTCATGATATCTTCTTATTTGACTGGAGCTCGTTAAACATAGTTTGCTGCTATTGTATCGGGTTTAAGTCCAGGTATTTCATAGTGACAGTATTTGTACTGTGTGTTACAGCCCATCCACCTGTTGCTTATGAGGAGGTCCAGGGAACAACAATGAAACTGAAGATGAAGGACAAAGAAGTAGACGTCTCCAGGTAAGTACAACGGTCTGTCAGAAAGAAACGTCATTTATAGTGATTAGACTGTTCATAGGTTGTGTATGTTATTAATGTGTATATCTATGAAAGATGTGTATTTAGTCTATTTGAGCTTCTATTTATGAGATTATGATTGATCCATGTGGAATCAGGGCAATTTGTAATATTCTGTACGTGAATCAGTGAAATGTGTCTTGGATGATGTATAGTAATATACATCTTTCTGTGGTTGTTGTGCTGCAACAACAAAGGAAAATTATGTTGGGAGGTTATAGGAACTAACAACAAAGGTTAGTTGAATTTACAAAGCAGGTTAGGTGATTTCGATATGGTTTAGAATAACGGTTTGGCTAAGGGTGGGGCTAACTCCAACAATCAACCTTTGGAATGCTAGACCAACGACTAAAACCAAATAGAAACTTTACAGAAAAGATAATGGACCGATATATTTTTAAATAATAGCCTATTATCTTTGGGAATTTACAATCACCTAAATAAAAGCTAGAAAATTAGGCCCCCATTGATTTTGATATAATGTTTGAGCAAAAGAAAACAATTATGTCAAAATGCGTAAAATTGCAGGACATCAGCTTAAAAATGGCAAAATGTTGTCTCATCTCCATAGCAGAATGTATATGATTGCAAGAAAATGACTTTAAAAGGGCAACAGTGTCTTTCAACATGTGAAAATGTATAGAATTGTTTTCTCTGCTGCCAAGATGACAGTCTCATATCTTCTTGCCCAAGATTTGAGGCGGACAGAATAAAGCGGCACAGATGACCCACCAGGCTTATTGCCATGCCACCTGCCTGTCCCACCACCTAAGCCCCTTTTTGATACAGAGAAACCCTGAATTGTTACCAATAATTTCATAACTATGCAGTACATTTCTTTAAATTGGTCACAAGAAGACATACTCAAATCTACATTCAGTTAAATGTTTTGAGGAAGAGGGTATTATTCATCTAATTTTTACTTATTGTTTGGTCTGTTTGTTTTTCACTGCTCAGGCCTTAATATTTAGTATTTTATTAGGATCCCCAATTAACTGTTGCCAAGGCAGTGGCTATTCTTCCTGGGATCCAAAAAGGAAACAAACAAAAAACAACAAATGAAATACATAATATACATAACACTACATTTACATCACACTTTAGTCATTTGCCAGACGCTCCCATTACATAATACAATACCTCAGGGTGGGTCGAGACTCAAAAGACATCTCTGTTAGTTGGTCACGAAGCATAACAGTTTGGGAACCCCAGTGCTACTGTAGACGGTCGCGGATTAGGCTCGTTTTGTATTTTGTTGTTTTTTCGGTGTCAATTAAATAAAAGTAAAATGTACGCCTACCACGCTGCACCCTGGTCCAATCCATCTCTAAATGATTTTGACAGAAGATCCCACCACCAAAGGACCAAGCAGGCTGTCCAGGAGGAGCAGGGATCCTGGGCTCGTGAGAAAAGGGAGTGGAGGACATCATGGACATGGGAGGAGGTTATGGCAGGGGACAATACCCTGCCATGGAAGCAGGCGGAGGCAGCGAAGGAGGATCAACGACGGCGGTCCTGAGCCCCCTGCGAGGGTTCCCGGTCCGGAGCCCCCGGCGACAATCTACGGTCCGGAGTCCCCGGGGACGATCCACGGTCCGGACTCAGGGTTCGCAACCATAACGCAAGCACGAGAGGCAGCCCCAGAAAGTATTTTTTGGGGGCACACGAGGTGGTTGGCGGAGCCAGGATTCAGACCAGAGCCGACTCCCCGCACTCGCTTTAAGGAGCGTGTGACCGTTCAGGCACCATGTTATGCGGTGATGCACACTGTGTCTCCAGTGCGCATTCACAGCCTGGTGCGCTCGGTGCCAGCTCCCCGCACTTGCCGTGCGAAAATAAGCATCCAGCCAGGACGGGTTATGCCAGCTCTACGCTCCAGACCTCCAGTGCGCCTCCACGGCCTAGTATATCCTGCTCCGGCCATACATACTGTGTCTTCAGTGCTCCTTCACAGCCCAGTGCGTCCTGTGCCAGCGCCCCGCACTTGCCGGGTTAAAGTGAGCATCCAGCCAGGACGGGTTGTGCCAGCTCTACGCTCCAGACATCCAGTGATGATCCATGGCCCGAAGCCTCCAGTGGTGATCCATGGCCCGAAGCCTCCAGTGATGATCCATGGCACGAAGCCTCCAGTGATGATCCATGGCACGAAGCCTCCAGTGATGATCCATGTCCCGAAGCCTCCAGTGATGATCCATGGCCCGAAGCCTCCAGTGATGATCCATGGCCCGGAGCCTGCAGTGATGATCCATGGCCCTTAGCCTCCAGTGAAGATCCATGGCCCTAAGCCTCCAGTGACGATCGGCGGTCCGGAGCCTCCCGCGACGGTCGGCGGTCCGGAGCCTCCAGCGACGGTCGGCGGTCCGGAGCATCCAGCGAAGGTCGGCGGTCCTGAGCCCCCTGCGAGGGTTCCCAGTCCAGAGCCCCAGGCGACGATCTACGGTCCGGAGTCCCCGGGGACGATTCACGGTCCGGAGCAGCCGGCGATGATCCACGGTCCAGAGCAGCCGGCGACAATCCACGGTCCGGTTCCATGGAAGTGCGGAGTGGGGTCTACGTCCCGAACCGGAGCTGCCACCTTTGGGGTGGGGGGAGGGGGGTATGTCTTGCCCTGACCTTAGAGAGCCTTTTTATTTCTCTAATTGGTTAGATCAGGGTGTGATTTGGGTGGGCATTCTAGTTTTTCTATTTCTTTGTTGGCCTGGTATGGTTCCCAATCAGAGGCAGCTGTATGTCGTTGTCTCTGATTGGAGATCATACTTAGGCAGCCCTTTTCCACCTTTAGTTGTGGGATCTTGTTTGTGTGTAGTTGCTTTCTGCACTGCTTAGCTTTACATTCGTTTTTGTATTTAGCTTTTTTTTCCGGTGTCATTTAAATAAAAGTAAAATGTACACCTACCACGCTACACCTTGGTCCAATCCATCTCTAAACGATCGTCACAGTCAAAGGTACTACATATATTTGTGTGATTCACTTATGAATGTTGTATTTAGGGAAAGAAACTGGTTGGTTTGATTTAGGTTGCCAATTCAGAATGTTGGTCCCTTAGTCCAGAAGCTTGTACAAAGCAATAGCTAGACAATATTTCTCAACACTTACCACAACCTGCATGAACATACACTATGAAGCTTGCGGGTAAAAGGTGAAGAGTCAGACCTTAGAATTCTCTGGGTGATAACTATTGTTACTTGTCATTAACATTATGCAATAAACCGTGGATGTTTCAGAATTTAGCTGGGAGTGGTCTGAGTGGGAAAACAGAAAACTAGAGGTTTGGAACTCTCTTTCTTATTAGTGTATTAACTAATTTACCATCTGGTCACCAGGCAGGCCAAAATTCAATCAGACCTAAACAGGCTGAAATTCCAGGCAGTGTTTCAAACAGCTCTTATACCAAAAGGCATTATCATTTTCACAATTTCACAGTATTATAAAACCTCTTATTGTGGACACTACATGCTACAGTAGCCAGTATTTCATGTCATTCTTACAACAGCATTATAGTGATACACTATATATACAAACATACGTGGATACCCCTTCAAATGAGTGGGTTCTGATATTTCAGCCACAGTCATTGCTGACAGGTGCATAAAATCGAGCACACAGCCATGCACTCTCCATTGACAAACATTGGCAGTGGAATGGCCTTACTGAAGGCCATTTCACATGGCACTGTCATAGGATGCCACCTTTCCAACAGGTCAGGCACTGCTAGAGCTGCCCCGGTCAACTGTAAGTGCTGTTATTGTGTAGTGTAAACGTCTAGGAGCAACAACGTCTCAGACGCGAAGTAGTAGGCCACACAAGCTCACAGAACGGGACCGCCGAGTGCTGAAAAGCGTGAAAAATCATATGTCCTCGGTTGCAACACTCCTCTGGAAGTGTTGCAACTGCCTCTGGAAGCACATCAGCACAAGAACTGTTTGTTGGGAGCTTCATGAAATGGATTTCCTTTGCTGAGCAGCCGCACACAGGCCTAAGATCACCATGTGTAATGCCAAGCGTTGGCTGGAGTGGTGTAAAGCTCAGCCGCCATTGGACTCTGGAGTAGTGGAAACGCGTTCTCTGGTTAGATGAATCATGCTTCACCGTCTGGTAGTCCACCGGAGGAATTTGGGTTTGGCGGATGCAAGGCAAATGCTACCTGCCCAAATGCATAGTGCTAATTGTAAAGTTTGGTGGAGGAATGTTTTTCATGGTTCAGGCTACATCCCTTAGTTCTAGTGAAGGGAAATCTGAACTCGACAGCATACAATTACATTCTTGACAATTCTGTGCTCCCAACATTGAGGCAACAGTTTGGGGAAGGTGTCACAATCGTTGGAAGCATACTCGGACCAACGTGCAGCGTGATGTGGGTTCCACATCTGTTTAATTTAAAGTAAGTGAACCACACAATAAAGAATAAACTAAACGTAACGACAATGGAGTGCTAACATGCAACTACACATGAATAATATCCCATAAACACAGGTGGGAAAACCAGCTACTTAAATATGATCCCCAATTAGTGACAACGATTACCAGTTGCCTCTAATTGGAATCATACAAATCTCCAACATAGAAAATAAACTAGAAGAACACATTGAAATAAAAAAAACTAGATCACCCCCTATGGTGTTGTAGGTCAGGGCGTGACAGAAGGCCCTTTCCTCTTTCAGCATGACAATGCCCCATGCACAAAGCGAGGTCCATACAGAAATGGTTTGTTGAGATCGGTGTCCAATAACTTGACTGGCCTGCACGGAGTCTTGACCTAACCCTTACCGTAACCTTAACTCTAGCCCTAACTATAGCCCTAACCCTAACAGTAACCTTATCAAGCAGTTGCTTAACAACCAATAGTCAGTTGCTTATCAACAGTTTATTGATTATATGACCATCTGTAGAGCATCTACAGGTGGAAAATCCAAATAAAGTGTGACCGCACGTCCTCTTATAGCTCCTCCCACCAGCTTCCTCAGATCATAAGTCACACAGCAACTCCTGTAGTGCTGTGGGTTGATGAGAGAGAAGGGGCTTTATCTTCTAACTGCCCAGTTTGGCTGCTGTTCTTCAGGTGTTCTGAGATTCCTAACAAGAACAGCCTAATGCTTAAAAATCTATACTTCTTTGAATTAGTTTTTGTTTTGTGTGACGCAATAATTTCAATTTCACTATAGTACAATAATATCTATCAAAATAGTTCAGGAATCACATGAACCAAACAATCCAAGTGAAAGCTCTAAAGCCTGTGATTGTGAGTCTGTCACTACTACACTGAACAAAAATATAACGCAACATGCAACAATTTCTAAGATTTTACTGAGTTACAGTTCATATAAGGAAATCAGACAATTTAAACGAATTTAGTAGGAGCTAATCTACAGATTTCACGTGACTGGGAATACAGATATGCATATGTTGGTCACAAATACCTTTAAAAAAAGTTTGGGGCGTGGATCAGAAACCAGTCAGTATCTGGCGTGACTACCATTTGCCCCATGCAGCGCGACACATCTCCTTCGCATAGAGTTGATTAGGCTGTTGATTGTGGCCTGTGGAATGTTGGCGGGAACTGGAACACGCTGTCGTACATGTCGATCCATAGCATCCCAAACATGCGTAATATGTGACATGTCTATATCTGGTGAGTAGGCAAGCCATGGAAGAACTGGGACATTTTCAGTTTCAAAGAATCGTGTCTAGAGCCTTGCTACATGGGGCCGTGTGGCAGGTAGCAGCAAGCGGCAGGTAGCCTAGTGGTTAGAGAATTGGGCCAGTAATCAAATGGTTGCTGGATTGAATCCCCAAGCTGACAAGGTAAAAATCTGTCGTTCTGCCTCTGAGCAAGGCAAGGCACTGTTCAACACAAAATGTGAGATTTTTTTTTTCTTGCTTAGGGAAAATGTCTGGATCTTTTATTTCAGCTCATGAAACATCAGACCAACACTTTACATATTGCGTTTATATTTCTGTTCAGTATACATAGCCAGTTGACAATTCTTGGAAATGACTGATTTGCTTGTTATGGTTTGTATCCCAATCGTTACTGTACAGTAGTTCAATCAATTCAGTTTGAGACTTGGGTTCTTTGTGAACAGCATTTGGCCTGTGCAGCTATTGACAGGACTCATCATGCGCTACACACAGCAAGGGTTTCTCTTTGTGACAGTTGCAGTAGTGGTGTTTCTCAACCTCTGGTCCGTAGACTTGCTGACCCCTCTCTAACTCCATAAATGAGAAGGGTTACGGGAAGTCAGGATAATCTATTGACTGACTGTTGTGTACTCTATGCTTGCTGGTCAATAGCATCCTGTGTTCTTTAAAAGTCTGTTTGTGTTTTGTGGAGCTTCATTTCTGACAAGATGATGATGGAGGGAGTCGCAGTGTGAGTCGGCCTCATTGGCCTGCTGCTGGACTGTGTTACCACTGCACCACCAATAAGGCAGGGTCACAGCGGGAGGGCACTGGTCAGGGATTATATTTTGCTTTGCTTTGTTGATCAGCCTGCATTCGATTGGGACTGTGTTTTTTTGTGTGGTTACATCAGTTCAGATGTGTCTTTTGGCATAGATGTTGCTTTCCGGTTTTGTGATGAAACTTGGTTGAATTTATTTTGCAAATGTGTGACTGTTGTCTTCTTGTTTCTCAACCTTATACTGTATATCACGGTGGCAAATTAACTAATTGGTTATAGAGCAAACAACTTAAAGAGCAAACAACGTAATTGTCACAACACATAGGTGCTAATATTTTTTTCTTCAGGCTTGGCTTCTCCAGTAATTTTACCCACGCACCGATACTGCAAATAAGGAAGCATTAGATGGGTTAACCTATTAAACAATCAAACAAAGATCTGCTAACCTATTAATATCACAAACAGAACTGGAGTTATAACCAGTTTTAGGAGGACATGTCATTTTTGTAATGGTTTTCCCCCACTGCCCATTCTTCTCCTGACAGTATGGCCTGCTCCGCTCCTTCTTCTGTCAGTTGAAGGTGTAGTGCCCAGCTGATAATCATCCCGATAATTGTCTCGAAACTGAACAGAAACTATACAGAAACTAATTTCACACATATAACAACATATTACATTTATTAAGTAAAGTGTGATGTGGAGAATGGGTGAGTTGATGAGCGAGGGGAAGCGAACAATGCATAACTATGTAATCACCAATAGAAGAGTGGACCATTCCATCATATTGATCCATTCTAATTATAATCTTAAAATGGTTTGTACCCTATATCAGTCTACTGAATCAAAGGAGTCTTATCAGTCTACTGTGGCCTACTTGGGGTAGGCTATACAGTGAGATTGTGTGTAATTGTACATGCTGAACTGCTTTCAATATCTGGGAAAATATCCACATTGGCCAGCAGGTGAGCAAGTGTCAGAGAATGTGATGATGGGGTTTGTGGAACCTTACGTTGGCACGTTGTCACTGTCATTGGCAAACAATTTGCTTGCAAAGAAAACAAGTGTGGCTGGACCCATGTCGTTAGAAAAATAAGTTGTTACCATGTTCCAACACATGCTTTCTGTTTCATAGTTGTAAAAAATGTATTTAATTACTTATTTTACATATAGTCTACAGTAACATACACTAATGGAAATGCTATTGAGTTATTTGAAATAAAATACAAATCTTATTCTAATGTTATCCAAGGTCTTCGTAAACAGACCCAAATGATTATTTTTGCGATAGCATATATGAAATATATTAATTACACTGTTAGAAATTTGCAGTCAGAATGACTGCTCATTAGCTTGAAGGGGGGTCCATCTAGTGTTCTGTTAGACAGGTAACTCTTTATCCACAATATAGCAGGAGGTGTTAAGCCATAACACATACGTTTTTCCAGCAGCAGACTATGATCAAAAATGTCAAAGACCGCACTGAAGTGTTTTTATCATTAATTTCTCTCAGCCAATCATCAGTCATTAGTGTAGTAGTGTTGTGCTTGTTGATTGCCCGTGCCTTTAAGCATCTGTTGTAATTTTGTTTACTGTAAAATAGCATTCTATCTGGTCAAACACAATTTTTTCCCAAAGTTTACTAAGGGTTGTTAACAGGCTGATTGGTTGGCTATTTGAGCCAGTAAAAGGGGCTTTACTATTCTTGTGTTGCAGAATGACTTTTGCTTCCCACCAGCCGTGGGGGGACACACTTTCCTGTATGCTTAGATTGAAGATGTGGCAATATCATCCACTATTATCCTCAGTAATTTTCCATATAAATTGTCAGACCCAGGTGAGTTGTCATTGTTGGTAGACAAGTAAAATCCATCGTTATCAAAGCCATGCTTAGTAGATTAAAAGAGCAAGAACAAGTATTTTATTTATTTTTATATAACCTTTATTTAACTAGGCAAGTCAGTTAAGAACAAATTCTTATTTACAATGACAACCTACCCCGGCCAAACCCGGACGACACTGGGACAATTGTGCGCCGCACTATGGGACTCCCAATCACGGCCGGTTGTGATACAGCCTGGATTCGAACCAGGGTGTCTGTAGTAACGCCTCAAGCACTGAGATGCAGTGCCTTAGACCGCTGCGTCACTCGGGAGCATCAACATTATGTTCAAATAAGTTACAAACAATGTGAAAAAACACAAAATAGCACAATTGGCTAGGAGAAGTTAAAATGGCAGCCATCCCCTCCGGCGCTATTCTTCATTCCTTCAAGACAGTGGTGTGTATTCATGGATGCCAAGGGAAGCCAGGCTTCCCCAAACATTTACCAAGAAAAAAACAGAGAAACAAAACCTACAAATTCATTTATCTTTTGTCTCTCTGTATTTTATACATTTCCTTCAGTTCGCAAGAGGTTGAATGTATCCAACCAGAAAAAGCATCTGAGTGAATGAAACAACACCCCCTGTCTCAGTATGTGTAATGTATCTATCTGATGCTGTCTGGTCAAAAAGAGTATGACATTGTTGCCGCCTGTAGCATTGAATGCAAGGCAAGCCAGCAAGCATTTGGCCTCCCTTGAAAAAACATCTATTAAATAATAACCAATCAGCATGGGGCTATACTAAGTAGGCTCAGCTGTGAATCGTCCTGGCGCACCAAAAAAAGTGATTTGGCTTCAGAACAATCACATCACATCAAAAGCCAAACGTCATTGACAGAAAAAAAATACTTTCATTATTGCATCTCATTGTGTCGTTGCCCTCTGGGGGCTAGCTAGCTAGCTAAAATCAGCCCTTTCCTAAATAGGGATTTGGAGTTATCGTTTTACTTCATTCTCCATACTGGCCAATTATTATAAAGCCGATTCTGATCCAACCATAAAATTCATACACTGTGTCCCTGGCCTGAGAGGATGGAAGTTCAACATGTAGATATACATATATAGTATGATAATGTTAACTAGCTGGCCTGGCGCATTGTTGCCCATGAAAGGAAGTTAGGCTAGCGAGCAAACATTTTAGCCAGGTAGCCTAGGACAACAAAAACTAAAAGCATGTACTGTATAACATTCATAGACCGTTTAGGCAACATGAAAGAAGGGATGATAGGGTGAGTAAACAGTTTTTTTCTACTTGCATGCATGCAAGCACACACACACCACAAACACAGAAATCAGTTCCATGGACAGCCACATCACATTTAGCTTACGTTGATTGGACTAAATTGCTTTCGGTATATTTTAATTGTCACTGTATTAGACTAAGCAAAGGTGATTTAGATGATGTTGAAATGTTGAAGTTGAAATGTTGCTGGAATAGGGGAGGTAGGTTCTGTTTTCTTTGCGACTTGGGGTAACTCTCCCTGGTTCTAAATCAATAGTTGGTTAGTAGTCTGAAAATGTCGGAAACATTACCTTGCCTAACCATGCTGTAGGTCATGTAACTGTTTGTTATATAAAATACGTTTTGTGAACTTCACCTGGACAAATGTTGCTCTCTGGTTTTGTTATGAAACAAATGTGTGGTTGAATTTATTCTGCCAGTTTGTCATCTTATTGTCCCGGCCTTAAGCCTATATATCACTGTGTCAAGGCGTATAAACCAGGGGCGCAACTTTGGTTTTAGAAGTGTATGTGTGTGTGTGGGGGGGGGGCATAATGTTTTTTTTTTAAATAATCCAGTCGGATAAACACTACAAACAGTCTACCCAACCGCTCGGAGGCTTCCTTCCGCATGGTCCTAAAGCACACCGTTGCCTAGTTTTGTATCACATTCCAATTATAAAACTGGGGGGGACAAAAAGGCAATTTCAGAATGTGAAATTGTCCCAGTGAAAGTTGCACCCCTGATATGAATTAACGGGTTATAGAGCAAACAATGTAATTGTCACAACACGTAGGTTATAATATGGCTTTTCCTTTCAGGCTCGGCTTTCCCAGTGATTTTACCCACGCTCCTGCTTCAAGACTGAGTTGAGTTGAGGATTTTGTTGTAGTCTGAGGTGCGCATCAGAGTGGACTTGTTCTATTTTACAGGCATGGCAGTTTTTTCAGTGTAACTATGGCATCATTTCCTTCTCACAATTTGAGGGTGCAGGGGGGAATGGCCAGAATGCAGATAATGCAATAATGTTGAGTGCGCGTGGAGAGAGTTGAGAGTTCAGATTAAACATCTTGAGAGCACAGAGGATCATGTTGAGGCACTGAAAGAGAGTTAAGAGCTCAGACAAAAATGTTGCATGCCCAGAAAGTGGAATTGAGCACATGGTATACTTTCCTGTGCTGTTTTGAAATGCACCTGTGCTTGCGGTATATGATCTCTGTGTGCTCGCAAATCTACAATGACATGTTACTCAAATATGATTGGCAGCCTTATTGACCAATCATAGCACTGCTTTTTGCTACAATACCATGGATTGGCTAGCTAAATGGAAGGTGGGACCCATACAACCTGATGTTTGCATCCCCAGGTAGCTAGCCAGTAGCCACATTGCAGCAAGGTGCTTCTTCTTTTAGGTTAGAAAGCTACCTAGCTAATTCAGCCTAATGCTATTTCAATGTCTTTTTGATGATCTCATTTAAGTAAATATTTTCCAGTGGATATATGTAATGTGAGACTCAGTAATTAAACCCTTTTCTGATGTGATTTGATTTAATCTCATCAATGATCTAATGTTGCCCATATAACTACTATCACAAAAAGTGTCATTTAAAGTTTGCCACAAGCCACCTGGGAGACACACCAAACATGTGGAAGAAGGTGCTCTGGTCAGATGAAACCAAAATTGAACTTTTTGGCAACAATGCAAAACGTTATGTTTGGCGTAAAAGCAACACAGCTGAACACACCATCCCCACTGTCAAACATGGTGGTGGCCTGCTTCTCTTCAGCAGGGACAGGGAAGATGGTTAAAATTGATGGGAAGATGGATGGAGCTACATACAGGACCATTCTGGAAGAAAACCTGATGGAGTCTGCAAAAGACCTGAGACTGGGACGGAGATTTGTCTTCCAACAAGACAATGATCCAAAACATAAAGCAAAATCTACAATGGAATGGTTCAAAAATAAACATATCCAGGTGTTAGAATGGCCAAGTCAAAGTCCAGACCTGAATCCAATCGAGAATCTGTGGAAAGAACTGAAAACTGCTGTTCACAAATGCTCTCCATCCAACCTCACTGAGCTCGAGCTGTTTTGCAAGGAGGAATGGGAAAACATTTCAGTCTCTCGATGTGCAAAACTGATAGAGACATACCCCAAGCGACTTACAGCTGTAATCGCAGCAAAAGGTGGCGCTACAAAGTATTAACTTAAGGGGGCTGAATAATTTTGCACGCCCAATTTTTCAGTTTTTGATTTGTTAAAAAAGTTTGAAATATCCAATAAATGTCATTCCACTTCATGATTGTGTCCCACTTGTTGTTGATTCTTCACAAAAAAATACAGTTTTATATCTTTATGTTTGCCTGAAATGTGGCAAAAGGTCGCAAAGTTCAAGGGGGCCAAATACTTTCGCAAGGCACTGTAGATGTGCTGACTGAACTTGCAACCACAACACTTCAATAACACTTGACATAAAATCTTCTTTAAGCATTACAGAGATATGGCTCTGAATATATACAGCAACCCCTCCCCCCAAAAACATTTCTGTGTCTTCTACAGATGTTATATCCTTGTATTGCTACTGCTGTATCATCAAATAAATTATGTAAGTGAGTTTCAGAAATGGCTAATATATGTTATCTGATTGTAGAAAGTTATTGATTTCATGAACCTTATTTAAAAGGCTACATACACTGCTCAAAATAATAAAGGGAACACTAAAATAACACATCCTAGATCTGAATGAATGAAATATTCTCATTAAATACTTTTTTCTTTACATAGTTGAATGTGCTGACAACAAAATCACACAAAAATTATCAATGGAAATCAAATGTATCAACCCATGGAGGTCTGGATTTGGAGTCACACTCAAAATTAAAGTGGAAAACCACACTACAGGCTGATCCAACCTTGATGCAATGTCCTTAAAACAAGTCAAAATGAGGCTCAGTAGTGTGTGTGGCCTCCACGTGCCTGTATGACCTCCCTACAACGCCTGGGCATGCTCCTGATGAGGTGTCGGATGGTCTCCTGAGGGATCTCCTCCCAGACTAAAGCATCCGCCAACTCCTGGACAGTCTGTGGTGCAACGTGGTGTTGGTGGATGGAGCGAGACATGATGTCCCAGATGTGCTCAATTGGATTCAGGTCTGGGGAACGGGCGGGCCAGTCCATAGCATCAATGCCTTCCTCTTGCAGGAACTGCTGACACACTCCAGCCACATGAGGTCTAGCATTGTCTTGCATTAGGAGGAACCCAGGGCCAACCGCACCAGCATATGGTCTCACAAGGGGTCTGAGGATCTCATCTCGGTACCTAATGGCAGTCAGGCTACCTCTGGCGAGCACATGGAGGGCTGTGCGGCCCCAAAGAAATGCCACCCCACACCATGACTGACCCATCGCCAAACCGGTCATGCTGGAGGATGTTGCAGGCAGCAGAACGTTCTCCACGGCGTCTCCAGACTCTGTCACGCCTGACACATGTGCTCAGTGTGAACCTGCTTTCATCTGTGAAGAGCACAGGGCGCCAGTGGCGAATTTGCCAATCTTGGTGTTCTCTGGCAAATGCCAAACGTCCTGCATGGTGTTGGGATGTAAGCACATCCCCGACCTGTGGACGTCGGGCCCTCATATCACCCTCATTGAGTCATGAGGTCATTTTGCAGGGCTCTGGCAGTGCTCCTCCTGCTCCTCCTTGCACAAAGGCGGAGGTAGCGGTCCTGCTGCTGGGTTGTTGCCCTCCTACGGCCTCCTCCACCACTCCTTTATTGGGGGTGTCTTGCTAATTGCCTCTAGTTTCCACCTGTTGTCTATTCCATTTGCAAAACAGCATGTGACATTTATTGTCAATCAGTGTTGCTTCCTAAGTGGACAGTTTCATTTCACAGAAATGCGATTGACTTGGAGTTACATTGTGTTGTTTAAGTGTTCCCTTTATTTTTTTGAGCAGTGTATATTGATATAGGCTATTTTCAGCCCTTTCATGGTTAGCTTATCAGAGATAGACATGATACTGAAAAGAGCAAACAAAGCAAGATAAAAAAAATATATACATACAGCAGTCCATTAATTAATCAATTGGTTTGTGTGTGTGTGCTGCACGGTTGAAGTTATGAATCCATAGGCTTGGCTCTCTCATCCCTTCCAGGCTTCTGGGAGGGAGGGTGGACAATGAGCTTGTCATAGTGGATGTAAGCAATGTCCCCACGTGCTTTGGCAGCTTTCATGGCTAGGATCAGTTCGTTCCTTTTCTGGCGCACAACTTCAGGAGGGTCCTCATTGAGGAAGATATACGTTCCTCTCAAGTTCTTGGCTCTTTCCAGAACAGCTACCATGTCCTTGAACCTCAGGAACTTGGCCACTATTGGCCTGGGTTCTCCAGTCCTGTGGGCACGCTCCACCTTAGTCTTCCTGTGGTCCAGAGATCCTTTCCCTCACTTTCCCTCACTCCCTCAGACTCCATCCAGGTCTCATGTGGAGATTCTGCAAATCCCTCCACAACCATGTTGTTCCGTCTTGATTGTCCCTCTGGATTTATTGTTGGACTGCAGAGTGAAGGAAAAGCAACAAACAAGTATTTGCAGAAATAAATGCTTGCACACACTTTTTCAGTTCTGCCCACAAATGTTCGATGGGATTGAGGTCAGGGCTTTGTGATGGCCACTCCAATACCTTGACTTTGTTGTCCTTAAGCCATTTTGCCACAACTTTGGAAGTGTGCTTGGGGTCATTGTCCATTTTCCTGACTGATGTCTTGAGATGTTGCTTCAATATATCCACATAATTTTCCTCCCTCATGATACCATCTATTTTGTAAAGTGCAGCAGTCCCTCCTGCAGCAAAGCACCCCCACAACATGATCATGATGCTGCCATCCCCGTGCTTCACGGATGGGATGGTGTTCTTTGGCTTGCAAGCCTCCAAATATAACAATGGTCATTATGGCCAAACAGTTCTATTTTTATTTCATCAGACCTGAGGACATTTCTCCAACAATTACAATCTTTGTCCCCATGTGCAGTTGCAAACCGTAGTCTGGCTTTTGTATGGCAGTTTTGGAGCAGTGGCCTCTTCCTTGCTGAGCAGCCTTTCAGGTTATGTCGATATAGGACTTGTTTTACTGTGGATATAGATACCTTTGTACCTGTTTCCTCCAGCATCATCACAAGGTCCTTTGCTGTTGTTCTGGGATTGATTTGCACTTTTCGCACCAAAGTATGTTCATCTCTAGGAGACAGAACGCGTCTCCTTCCTGAGCGGTATGACGGCTGCGTGGTCCCATGGTGTTTATACTTGCATACTGTTGTTTGTACAGATGAACGTGGTACCTTCAGGCATTTGGAAATTGCTCCCACGGATGAACCAGACTTGTGGATGTCTACAATTTTTTTTCTGAGGTCTTGACTGATTTCTTTAGATATTTCCATGATGTCAAGCAAAGAGGCACTGAGTTTGAAGTTAGGTCTTGAAATACATTCTTGAAATACATCCACAGGTACACCTCCAATTGACTCAGATGATGTCAATTAGCCTATCAGAAGCTTCTAAAGCCATGATATCATTTTCTGGAATTTTCCAAGCTCTTTAAAGGCACAGTCAACTTAGTGTATGTAAACGTCTGACCCACTGGAATTGTGATACAGTGAATTTTAAGGGAAATAATCTGTCTGTAAACAATTGTTGGAAAAATTGCTTCTCTCATGCACAAAGTAGATGTCCTAACTGACTTGCCAAAACTATAGTTTGTTAACATGAAATTTGTGGAGTGGTTGAAAAACGAGTTTTAATGACTCCAACCTAAGGGTATGTCAACTTCTGACTTCGACTGTAAGTGGAAACAGAATGCGCCTGAGCTAAATTTCGAGTCTCATAGCAAAGGGTATGAATACTTATGTAATGAAGCTATTTCAGTTTTTTAAGTTTAATACATTTGTAAAAATGTAAATAAAAAAAAAAGATTTTCACTCTGTAATTATGGGGTATTGTGTGTAGATTGATGAGGGAAAAACGTATTTAATCCATTTTAGAATAAGGCTGTAACGTAACAGCGTGGAAAAAGTCAAGGGGTCTGAATACTTTCCGAATGCTCTGAATAGACATTGGTGAACATCTAGACATGACAATGTATATAAGAAAGAGAAAGAGAAATACGTCATACAGTTAAACATTTTTTTTATCGTGGCCCGGTTTCCCAAAAGTAATTTAAAGTTCATCATTAGAGCCTTCGTAGCAACATCGTTAAATTTCTGAGCTGTTTTTCAAAATCATTGTCATTAATTTTGCACTTAAAAATGCTTGTAAGCCAACGCCTGCCTCAGACCACTTAAATAACAGCTAAGTATGTAGTTAGATGCCAATCTCTCGAGTGACACAGTGGTCTAAGGCACCGCATCTCAGTGCTAGAGGCGTCACTACAGACCCTGGTTCGATCCTGGGCTGTATCACAACCGGCTGTGATCGGGAGTTCCATAGGGTGGCGCATAATTGGCCCAGCGTTGTCCAGATTAGTGGAGGGTTTGACCGGCATTGTAAAATTAGAATTTGTTCTTATCTGACTTGCCTAGTTAAATAAAGGAGAAAAAAAATCTAACTTCAAATACAGTTTTATTTAATACTATTCTTTAACTTGTATTTTTGGATGAGATGGAGATGTGAATCCAACATATACATTTTAAACTTGTAGACTCCCTTTAAAATCATCCAATGCTTGTCTATTTTTTGTTGAATCCTGGGATAAATTTAAACAATAGCTGTTGATGACTTCTGTTACAACCTGGCTCAAGATTGTAACAAACAATGGGAAACCACACATTGAGTAAAGGAATAACAATATTAATTTATTCCATAAATAAAGAAAACACTCAAAACAATAATCAGTTGAGGCATGAAGGTCAGTAAGTTAGCTGCCAAAGCCACAACTAAACAACCAAAGTTATGCATTGAGAGAGGAATATCTTTATAAATGGGGAAACAGTGGCTTTATGCCACAGCTGAGCTTTCACAGGTGTGCCCCATCAGCACTGACGACCCCTCCCAGCTCCGCCCACCAATCTCCTGCAGGAAGTAAGCACAGAAAAACCCAGTAGAGGGAGCAGGGAGGGGCCGTCACACTTCCAAAATGCTATATAGGCCCACAAAGCTTCATTGCCCATTTGCTCTCTTGAAACTACCATTTGGAATGACTTCTCAACAATTGTTCTCACAATAGCACATTGGTTATGGTCAGTGACAAATATCAAGCCTAAGCAGGGCTTCTCTAAAACTGTGGATGGGAGACCAAAGGGATAGCTGTAGATAGATCAGCTCTACAGTATGAGGAGTGGCCCAGTCTTCTGGTGGATATTATGTTGAAGATCTGACTTTGTGCCAAAAGGTATACATTCAACATATTTTATACAAGGTTTGTCTATGTTGAAATGTGGTTACCATGATGACATAATCAGGAGGTTGAAATTTTACCCTTAAAACAACAGTTCACGTTGAAGACTTTTTTTCAAATCCGATGTATTTTCTATGTAGATTCCATGTCACAATATTTTGCCAAATTATTTTGAAACAGCATTGATTTACCAGTGGGATGTTCTCTCTGCCTCAGTTGTATTGCTTATCTAATCCAAGGTTACACCCCAAATTTGCACCCTATTGCCTAAAGTAGTGCATTACCTTACCAAAAGCAATATATAGAAAATAGGGTGCCATTTGAGACGGGCCCCACATCTCCAGCACCAATGCACACTGAACACATTATAACTGATCTCTGCAGTGTTTATTGACTTCTACCAGCAACACATGCTGAGTTGTTCTGTTGTGTGCAGGTTTCACAGTGGAGTTTCTCAACCTTTAGTCTGTGGACTGGCTTACCCCTATCTAACCCCATAAATGAGAAGGGTTACGGGAGAAGGGTTAGGGTTACCCATCCCCTCATCTAAAGTCAGGTTAAAACTATTGATCACTTTTCTAAAAGTTTGAACTCTTGTTACCATCTTACTTATTTAATATTAATACCCTATGGGACATAAGGCTACAATGAGCTCCTTCCACTGCTCTTTGTCCTAGGTCATGTGTTGTGCCTCACCCAAAAAAGGTTCATCTTGGCCAACTCATTCGTCACAGTACTGCACCAGGTAGTTTTAGACCTACCAGGGTTTCTTTCCCAGGTGTCTACCTTGGGGATATCTTTGGCATGCGATCCTGCACCTCATCTTTCCTGTAGAGTTTGTGGTAGGTGATTTTATGTAGCCAGAAATTGCAGCAAATTATTCTAAGGCATCCATGATGGAATGTTTGAACCTTTGACAACATTCCAGCATTCAGACCCGTACAACAGAATGGACGTCACATTGCTGTTGTGAAGGTGGACCTTTGTCCAGGCTGTACTATTTGGACTTTCAGATGGTACAGAGTTGGGAGAAGGCACTCTGAGCTTTTCCCAATCTTGCTTTGATTCTTTTTGAGCCCTGCTGTACTTGCTGATGAGGCTGCCCAGGTATGTGAAGTCATCCACAAACTCAAATGGATCTAAATTCACACAACCGAGACTGTCACTGTCACAGCTGACTCTCTCCCCTCTTTTATCATCCTCCTAAACCTATCTGCTGCTTTCGACATCAGATCCTCCTCTCCTTAGGGCTGGGCGTCGCAGAGATGCGTGTCACCCAGGTGGTGACACACATCTCTGCGTGCCTGGCAGATATCTCTGTTTGGATGTCTGCCTAGCACCTCAACCTCAACAAGACAGATCTGCTCTTCCTCTCTGCTCAAAGACAACTCCATCAAGGTTGACAACTCCACTGTGTCGCCCTCCCAGAGTGCAAAGAACCTTGGCGTGACCCTGGACAACACCCTGTTGTTCTCTGCAAACAAAGGCAGTAACTCGCTCCTGTAGGTTCATGCTCGACAACATCCGGAGAGTACGACCCTAACTCACACAGGAAGTGGCGCTGGTCCTAATCCAGTCCAGGCACTTGTCCTATCCTGTCTGGACTACTGCAATTCAATGTTGGCTGGGTTCCCTGCTTGTGCCATGAAATCCCTGCAACTTATCCAGAAAGCTGTATCCCGCCTGGTTTTCAACCTATCCAAGTTCTGCCTTGTCACCTCACTCCTCCGCACACTCCACTGGCTTCCAGTCAAACTTCGCATCCACTACAAGACCATGGTGCTTGCCTACGGAGCAGCGAGAGGAACTGCCCCTCACTACCTTCAGGCTATGCTCAAACCCTACACTCCAAACCAAGCACTAATTCTGCCACCTCTGGTCTCTTGGCCCTCCCACCCCCATGGGAGTGCAGCTCCCGCTCAGTCTTCTCTGGCCTGGCACCCCAATGGTGGAACCAACTTCCCCTGAAGCTAGGACATACAGTAAGAGTCCCTGCCGATCTTCT
The DNA here is from genome assembly GCF_057628025.1 of Oncorhynchus mykiss. Taxonomy (NCBI): domain Eukaryota; kingdom Metazoa; phylum Chordata; class Actinopteri; order Salmoniformes; family Salmonidae; genus Oncorhynchus; species Oncorhynchus mykiss. The sequence goes on from NC_143028.1 coordinate 66,371,616, forward strand.
GAAAGCATCTGAAACCTTTCCTCTTCAAAGAGAACATCTCAAGTAATCCCCCTCCTCACCTCACCCCCCCTTAAAAAATGAATAGTAATGAAATTTTCCTTAAACACAATTGCACTTGAAACCCCTCCGCCCCTCTCCCAACACACACACTTTGAAGCGCGGACTTTGCTGATAGCTACTTTATTGAGGAAAAGTGTACTTACTATGCCTGTGACATGTGGTTTTCCTACCTAGCTATCTTAAGGTGAATGTATTAACTGTCACTGGATAAGAGCGTCTTCTAAATTATTTTTTTTTAAATGTGAATGTGAACAACTGGTGCTGGGGTGGTGGTGTTGATCTACATCACCTGAGTTAAGACCAGTCTGCCTAGCAAAGTTAAGACTGTTGTTTTTTTCTCCCTGTAGGTTGGAGTGGTTGGTGGAGAGAACAGCGATGTCATCTTCCAAGTCTTCCAGCTGGGTAAACAGGGCCCACTGGATGCCTCTGGGTTTATGGGATGTGGTTTGGGTTATGATTCAGTGGTAAGGAGGAAGAGGATAGGAGAGATGATGCACCTTTTGTCTCAATGCAGAGATGGTATTACCTATGAAGACCCCGCATTCAAAGTGTTCATATAATTGTCCTATGATTGAACTCTTAAAAATAAATATGCTGTCTAGAACCTAAGAGGGTTCTTGATAAGGGAATTATATGCTTAAAGGTAATGATGAAAATATTCCACCCTGAAACCATATAATTGTATGACATTTATAAGAATCATAAATCTTTAATCTGATGGTGTGTAGTTTTAGTCAGAATTAGAACAATGACCTTTCGCTCCTTTTTAGTATGTAAGCAGGGTGCAAGTGTGAAACAAATGATAAGAGGCGCTATCGACAGACAAGTTGTACTACTGTGTTCCTTACAGGACATTCTGCCTCCACCCGTGGAGAGGAGAAACTGTTAGGCTTGCAGAAGATTATGAAACATGTTGCAGATTAAAGAAACAATGTATCTGTGTAGTGGATAAACACAGACTCTCTGAGCATGGCGTAGTTTAAGATTTGAACTTGTTTGTGTGTGTTATAAAGACTGTTTGCATTTTTTACTTTAGAACGTTCTCGTGAATAAACAGTACTAACCTTTTGCATAAACTGAGTCTTTGCCTAATTATTATTAAACCAGGGTCTTACGAACCTCAGGGATTAGTCAAAGTTTAATGATTGTTAGTTATTATCATTGTGATTGAAAATTCTCGTGAAAGTTCTTCAGCTGTTTCCATAGGATAACCCATTTAAGAACCCTTTTTGGTTCCAGGTAGAACCCTGTTGGAAATCTTTTTGGTTCCATGTAGAACATTTTCTATAGAGGGTTCTCCTATAGGGAAAGCCGAATAACCCTTTTGAAACCTTTTTTTCTAAGAGTGTAATGATCTTCGATGGAAGCCCATAGGAGCTCACCTTTTTGCATAGGGTGTTTCTATGTACACAATTAAAAGCCTTTCTTGAAGTCAACAAAATTTATAAAAAGGGGTGTGTTCCACTGTAACCATTGTTCTATAATGTTTCACAGTGCAAATACCTGGTCCATACATCCTCTTCCTTTCCAGAATCCTTCCGGCTATTGCCTGAGTGCATTGAGGAAAAGCTTGCTTGCTATGAATAGTAAGTTCATTCCTCGGCAGTTATCACAGTTTTTGAGAGCGCCTTTTTGGGGAAATTTTCACTGAGGCCTTTCAACCAGTCATCAGCAATGGTGTCATTCCACCAGATGTTTTTAATGGGGTCGGTCAGAACTTTAGTTGTTGTGATGTCTCCCTTCACTTCTTTAACCTTCGTTTTGTAGGCTACCTGGGCCTGTTCCTGAAGACTTGGTGATTTGGTGATCAGTAATCCTACTTTCAGTTGTTTCCTCACCTCAATTTTCTATGGAACGCCATTTGGGTCTTTGTGTGTAAAAAAAAAAGGTGTGCATCAAAAAACCTTTTTAATAACAAAATTATATTCTAGAATGTTGTGTGAATTTGCATCCGCAAGCCAAGTGCCACCACTACAGTCAGTCAGTAGCACTGCCAAAGCTGTAAAAACAATTATAGTATAGAAACAAGCACACACAGCGGCCACGATGTGTTTACAATACCACAAATTTACGAAAGCACCCAAATGTCCATTGAGAAAGCACAACGACTATACCATTTAGCTAAGAATGACGAGAATAATCAAGACCATAAACGTTGGGTAGTTAGATGTATAACTACTAACGTTAGGTAGCTAGCTAACATACCGGTACATACTGCTGTAATGATATGCTATGTAGTTCGCAAGGACAGTGTTATTTATTTGAAAAGTTATTATTTTATTACATTGAGTAGCAAGCTACCCCTTGGTCATTAGGGCAAGTCTGGTCTGTGATAGGAGGGGGGTTTTCACACCTAGCTTGGCTATTAGACTATTCTTTAGTAAAGGCTGAATAGTCTATTGTTCAGCTATTAGCCCTCCCCATCTCATTCCTTTCCCTCTTCCACGTGTCATCATTCTGCTCCTGAGTGGCTCGCTTGTGGGCGTGCTGGCAGGACATGGCAGCATCTTCGGCTGTGCGTCAATAATTCTGAATACAGTAGCACATTTGTATGAAGGTGTGCTTATTCAAAGGCAAATTGTTATATGCTATGAAGGTACATTTGTGTCTTTTTGTCGAGCAAAACCTTTTTTATTTTCAATCAAAAATAATTGTTCTGAAAGCAACTTTTTTCTGACACAAAGGAAGTCAAAGCAGACACCTACAAAGATGGCATCTCAGGTGAGCAGCAGTGGGCTTTATTGGCATATCCTAAAAATGACATCTGCTGCTTTATTTTTAATGGTCATATATCTCAGTTATTGTTTTAATATCCACAAAAAAATAAGCTGTTTTCTTTACTTTCAGAGAGCGAGCTGACCAAAAGTTCGAAAATGTAGATATTGCCAGATGTTCACTGTCTGAGGAACAGGCCGCAGAAGCGTTATTGCTGGCAAAAGTGTCCATAACCAGAGGTAAACTGTTCTGTGTTCTTTTTCTCCATTTCTGCCTGTATTGTTGTACATGGAGCCTCTCACATGCATTAATTTAAAAACCCTTAAGATGTCAGCTGTTAATTTTCAGATTTACACCACATAAATACAGCCATTTTCACTGGACTATCTGTTGCTGCCAAGTCATGATTTCCCTGGGGGTTAGCCTGGCAATAACCAAGTGGTGAGACACAGCCCTCTATATTTAAATGTTTCAGGTACACCGATAGGTGTCTGCGTCACATACAATATCTTCTATTGACATTATCTTCTATTGTTTGTCCTCATGTTTGTTTTTCAGCATAAAGTACGCTGTAGCCACTTAGTGTGGACACCACACACACAAAATAAGTCTCTCTTCTTCACTTCATCCCTCTCCCCCTTCTCCATAAATCCTCTAGGTTATATAAGCTGTTTTGGTGAACCCCTCCTGCATCTGAACTGGCTGACACAGAGGGCACAGCATGATCATAGGTGAGATGTCACTTGGTCAGGTAAACAGGAATTATTATTAAAGAGATGCTTTACATTGAAATACAGGCAGAGAGGTAGTAGTCCCAGAGTTAATGATCCAAGGTCAGTTTTGCATCTCACCTCCTGATTTAAGATGACTGACCGTGTTAGAATACAAAAACAAGGCCTAGTCATGCTCTCTCGTCTGCAGGTATTTGACGTGAGAGAGGAAGCCAGTCCCGTCATCGCCACCTCACCCGCTCTTAAGATAACCTTCAGGCCAACTGGGGGCCCAAGGCTGGTTAGGAAACACCGCAATTGTGATGAACTGAGAGAATATTAGGGTATCACTGTAATTCCTGAATCATATGCTGCCTGCCTGTTCTTACCTTTTTCTCTTTCTGTCTTCTACACCTCTCTCCCCACCTCGTCTTTCTTCCTCTTTTTATAATGCACACCATATGTGCATTGAAGTACAGATTGAACTTGTATTTATAATATTACAATTATCATAATTATAATACATTTTATGTATTTATAACACCTGGATAATGAACTTCTTTCAATAAAGCGTTTCACATTCTCCACGGATTGGAATACTATCCTGTGTCCTCAGATTAATGCAGATGAAGGGAGTTAGATATGCATAGTTTTTTTCTGTATATATGAATTACAAATCAATCATGTTTCTAGTATATTGCATAGTTACAATATGTAATCATTGATGTCCCAGGACCAGGAGTGGTAAACACTGAAGTGTATAATTGTAATACATACATGCAGACACAGCATCATTCAAATAATGGACTTTGATATGACAGAAAAATAATGTCTCAGAGATTCATACCTGAACTGCACCTTTATTTGCCAAGGAAGAGTACATGATCAGTGAATATATTCAACGTACAGGCTACAATGTGGGAATCTCATAAGTGGTAATAACTACAGTACATGTGTATATAGGACTTGCATCCTTGGCACAATAAAGTTATTATATTCTACTCTATCCATAGTCTTCATTAATGCTATTCAGACTTGATGTTAATACAACAACTATAATAGCTGAGGTACATAGATAGGTTCTGAACTAATATTCATACCAAACGTTTTAGGGTCCATACACAGATCGGCTAAATACTGTAGCTAGCTACACATCCATAGGCATACAGATATTTTTATCCTCCACTACACAATAAGCAAGTAAATAGTTAGCTATGTTACTTCAGCTGCAAAGCAAGGCAAGCTTACACAATTGTACATTCAATTTGCAGTAAAAGCTTTAGCTAGCTAGATTATTTACATCCACTGTTTCACAAGACGACAGCCTGGTTTGCTGTTTTTCTCAGGAGTCCCTAAAACATTAAACAACACGAATTGCCAATTAATTTGCCTAACACTAGCTATCTGGCTAATGTTAGCTAGTCAGTTAAAACTTGTTGAAGATAGGGGGCAGTATTTTCCCTTTGGATGAATTGCGTGCCCATAGTGAACTGCATCAAACTCTGTCCTAGATTGCTAATATATGCATATTATTATTACTATTGGATAGAAAACACTCTGAAGTTTCTAAAACTGCTTGAATTATGTATGTGAGTATAACATAGGGCAGGCAATCTTCCAAACAAGAAGTGAAATTCTGAAAGTTGGGACAACTTTGACGTCCTCGCCCCCTCCTTTCCCAACAAGATCTGGATCTGGAAGCACTTCCTACGCCTTCCACTAGTTGTCCTCATTCAGTAGAAAGTGGAATGGAGCATTTTCTGTGAACTTGGACCGAATGGGAGGGGAAATAGTCAGTGTCCCGACAGAATGCCATTTTCCTGTGGCGCATTTCTCTGTGGGTGCTACCGCTGTTCAATTTGGCTCCAGATGAAAACGTATGATCCGGTTGGAACGTTATTGGATATATATGATAATAACATCCTGAAGATTGATTCTCTACTTAGTTGACCAGTTTATTCGACCTGGAATATATCTTTTGGAAGTTTTCGTGCGAGTTACCTTGGGCCAGCAGTCAGTTTTGGGGCACGTGAGCTGAAAGTGTTGGACATTATGGAACAAAACAACAATTTATTGTGGAACTAGGACTCCTTGCACTACATTCTGATGAAAGATCATCAAGGTAAGGGAATATTTATGTTGTAATTTCGTATTTCTGTTGACTCCAACATGGCGGAGAAATACTGTTACGTCTGAGCGCCGTCTCAGATTATTGCAATGTTAGGCTTTTTCCGTAACGTTTAAAAAAAATCTGACACAGCGGTTGCATTAAGAACCAGTGTATCTTTAACCTCTCTGATCTCCCCATCCCGGATCCGGTATCAGGAATACAGACTCAAGCTCATTACCATAACGCAACGTTAACTATTCATGAAAATCGCAAATGAAATGAAATAAATATGCCATCTCTCAAGCTTAGCCTTTTGTAAACAACACTGTCATCTCAGATTTTCAAAATATGCTTCTCAACCATAGGAAAACAATCATTTGTGTAAAAGTAGCTAGCTAGCGTAGCATTTAGCATTAGCATTAGCGTTAGCATCCAGCACGCAACATTTCAACAAAAACATAAAAGCCTTCAAATAAAATCATTCACCTTTGAAGAACTTCTGATGTTTTCAATGAGGATACTCTCAGTTAGATAGCAGATGCTCAGTTTTTCCAAAAAGATTCTTTATGTATTAGAAATAGCTCCGTTTTATACATCACATTTGGCTACCAAAAAAACCCGAAAATTCAGTCCTCAAAACGCGAACTTTTTTCCAAATTAACTCCATAATATCGACTGAAAACATGACAAACGTTGTTTAGAATCAATCCTCAAGGTGTTTTTCACATATCTCTTCAATGATATATCGTTCGTGGAAGCATGGTTTCTCCCCTCAATCAAATGGAAAAGTACAAGCAGCTGGCAATTGCGCACCGAATTCCACGCAGGACACCAGGCGGACGCTTGGAAAATGTAGTCTCTTATGGTCAATCTTCCAATGATATGCCTACAAATACGTCACAATGCTGCTAACACCTTGGGGGAACGACAGAAAGTGTAGGCTCATTCCTTGCGCAATCACAGCCACATAAGGAGACAATGGAAAACAGAGCTTCAGAAATTCTGCTCATTTCCTGGTTGACGCATCATCTTGGTTTCGCCTGTAGAATGAGTTCTGGGGCACTTACAGACAATATCTTTGCAGATTCTGAAACTTCAGAATGTTGTCTTTCAAAAACTGTCAAGAATATGCATAGTCGAGCATCTTTTCGTGACAAAATATCGCGCTTAAAACGGGAACGTTTTTTATCCAAAAATGAAATAGCGCCCCTAGAGATCAAAGAGGTTAATTATATGTAGAACATGTATCTTTAGTCAAAGTTTATGATGAGTATTTCTGTTATCTGGCGTAGCTTTCTATAATTCCTCCGGATATTTTGGAGGAATTTCTGAACATGGCGTCAATGTAAACCGAGATTTGTGGATAAAAAAATGCATATTATCGAACAAAACATAAATGTACTGTGTAACATATCATATGACTGTCATCTGATGAAGATTTTCAAAAGGTTAGTGATTCATTTTATGTCTAATCCTGCTTTTGTGATTTTATCTTTGGCTGGAAAAAATGGCTGCGTTTTTCCTTTGATTTGGTGGTGGTCTAACATAAATATATGTTGTGTTTTCGCTGTAAAACATTTTAAAAATCTGACATGATGGGTAGATGAACAAGATGTTTGTCTTTCATTTGAGGTATTGGACTTGTTGATGTGTGAAAGTTAAATATTTCTAAAGAATATTTTTGAATTTCCCGCGCCACCTTTTCAGCTGAACGGGGGGTGGAGTTCCCTGAGGGGAACTTGCCATAACAGGTTTTAACTTGGGAAATAGTGCTTTTTGTAAATTAACTTTATGACAAAAACATATGCACAAACGTTTGTCTCTACATTAATAACTAACATATTCCTCTCAATTGTAAATTTTTTGCTTGACTCGTTATGACGTTATAAAAACTTACATCTGGTTCCACCGTAATGTTTTGTCAGCCATCTTTGTTGAAGAACGCCACAAGGCAAAGGTGGCTTGTGTCAAAATTCATCATTGGAACCAATCGATATGATTGGTCATATTAAAACCTTGGGACCCAAATGCATAATGAGTGCTCTAAACTCCTGCTTCTGGTGGTCTGGAGCAATGAAGCCGTGACACTGTATGTTGTAACTTTAATGTGTTACAGAGTTAATGTTTAAGTTATTCTTTGAGCTGTATCTAAAGATATTTCTTTTGATTTATTTGCATATGTAATTGTATTGGGTTGTGTTGAATTACGCTTTTTGACTGCAAGTCCCAGAATGCCTTGCGAGAGGAATGAGTGATAACGCGCCAATTATGTGCAGGTGCGGGTGATTGTGGCTGACTTTCCAACAGCATCTTACCTGCATTGCTCTGTACCGAAACAATTGTTGTTAAATGTAACGTAAACAAGTATTCTTACTAAAATAAGCTTTCGTATCAAAACCGACGTCCCGAGTCATTACTAAGAAGTTAGTTAATCTAAAAGTTGGTGCCGAAACCCGGGATATGAGCTGCGACGAAGAAGTGGCTGAAATGGCTGAGGAGGAACGTCGGCATGAAGCAGAAAGAATGAGACGAAAGCGGGGTACCATTCGAGGCGCAACAACGCGGATTTTGAATCAGATTGACGTGGAAATATCCCAGTCAAATCCGGATACCGATCACTTGAGTACATTGTTGGAATTGCTATCCGCTAAGGAGGACAGTTTGTTTGAGCTCGATCGTGAAATTGAACAGTTAACGCAAAACTACCTCTAACTTCCCTTAATCACTTTGCCATACCCTAGTTTAGCTGAAAGGACGCACGCCCCTGCTCTCTGGTTGCTGGCCAATAGCATACTGTGCTCCTCTTTAAAAGGCTGTGTGTGTTTTGTGGGGTTTCATTTCTGCTGAGGTCGTGATGGAGGGAGTCACAGTACGAGTCGGCCTTCTTGGACTGCTGCTGGCCTGCGTTACCACAGCAATGGCCAATAAGGTACAGTAGGGTCACACACAGGATGCAGGGTCACAAGGGGGAGGGCACTCTGTCAGGGATTATATTGTGTTATGTTGTGTTGATTAGCATGCATGTGATTGACTGTGTGTTTTTGTGGGGTTACATCAGTTCAGATGTCTCTTTTGACTACAGTTTTGGATGTGCAGAGAGCACAAGGTTGGAGAGCTCAAGATCCCCTCAAGTTTTAGGGGTTAGATTGAGCTATACTGTGATAGACTTAGACAAGTCTACGGTTGTCCTTGTTGCTGTTTCCCTAAACCGTCCTATCAGCCCAAAACAGATAGAGTGCACCATGTCTCCTAGGTAGACAAACAGCAACATGTTATCATATCACGTCTGGGGTGAAAGACCGACTGGTCAACACCTTTTTCTCTTTCGAGAGTGCATGAATCTAGAATGCAGTCAAACAAACATGTAGGTGTAACCAGTCCGAGCCCAATCAGGTTTCAGATATACTAATCTTCAGTTCTACTGGTTATTATTTAGTCGTAAATGGTGCAATTGCTTATGTGTGTGTGGGTCTCGCGCGTGTGTGTGACTTGAGTGTGTGTGTGTGTGTGTACAGAGGCAGTCTTGTTTTCTGGGCAAGTCATGCCACAGCATGCCACAGTATTATGGAGGGTTATCATTGCTAATTTTAAAATGCAACTCTTAAACGCTAAATTGCATTAATCATTTTTGCATCCCAATCATTAAATGTAATTTGGAATGGTTATTGATAAATGCAATGCTTAAATGCTAAATTGGAATTCCAATGTAGTATTTAAGCATTTAATTTTTAGAAATTGCACTGCTAACACTGTGTGAAAAAAAAGTCTACATCTGTATTCAAATGTTGTCTGACAGTAAACAGTGCTGATGGTGTTTCCTGACCCTTTATAGAACAGGGACTGGGACATCTACAGCTTTCACATCAACTCCACAGTGACCAGTCGCTATGCGACCACTATTATCACCAGTCGTGTGGCCAATCGGATGGACCAGTCACAGGAAATAGAATTCCATGTCAAAATTCCCAAGATGGCCTTCATCAGTAAATTCAAAATGTGGGTCTACATGAATGTATCCCTATTGAGCCTGAGCAGATATCTCTACTGTCTTACATATAGCTTACACAAATGTTTGCATATAAACTCTCTCTTCCTCAGGACCATTGAGGGGCAGACGTATGATGGGGTTGTGAAACAGAAGGAGGAGGCTCAGCAGCAATACACTCAGGCAGTGTCTCGTGGCCAAAGCGCTGGCATAGTCAGGTGTGTGTGTGGGTGTCTGCAGGTCCGGCCCTAGCCAATAAGGGACATAATTGGCCACTTGTTTGTGGAACTCAGTCATGGTATCAACTTACTGTTGAGCGTTAGAGTAGTAGATGACACAAGGTTCAATTAAAACATTTGGCAGTGCATCAACAGTTTTCCTATTATGTAAGTCACTGACAGTCACTCAATTACCAATAGGGGTCAGTGGTATAGTGGAGGGTAAATGCAAGTAAACACAGTTTACCCACCTTTTGAGAAATGCATTGCAAGTATAGGGAGTGCTACTTTTTTGCTGTGACCGGCAATCCGAGTTTTCCCATCTATCTTTTTACCACTATATCTTGGTATACTACAAAGCAGGATCAATGCGTTAGCCAGCTAATTTGCCTAAATATAATAAAATATTCTCTCCCCATCGTAAAAATGTGTAGAATTGCAGGAAATTCATTTTAAAACAGCAACATCTTCTCTTAACCACACGACAAAATGTTTGCAGACAACTGAAAAATGTTCTCTAAGATCAATGGCAAAAATGCGTAGAATTTAACGAAATTAACTTTAAAACTACAAACTACGTGTTGGTGCGTGCTAGACTGTCTCTATATGTCTCCTCAGTTCTGTGGGGAGGACCCTTGAGGAGTTTAAGACGTCTGTGACTGTGGCCGCGCTCAGTAAGGTGACCTTTGAACTGACGTATGAGGAGCTGCTGAAACGCCGACTGGGCAAGTACGAACTGCTGATCCACGCTCGACCCATGCAGCCTGTCGCTGACTTCAAGGTGAGAGCATTAGCATTATCAAGGCATGTACTCATGTGCATACAGTGCATTCGGGAAGTATTTAGACCATTTCTCTTGTTCCACATTTTGATACATTACGGCCATATTCTAAAATGTATTAAATCATTTTTTCACTCATCAATCTACTACACACAATACCCCATAATGACAAAGTTAAAAAAAAAAAAAATCATAAATTTTTGCAGAAATACCTTATTTACCTAAGTATTCAGACCCTTTACTATGAGACTCAAAATTGAGCTCAGGTACATTCTATTTACATTGATCATCCTTGAGATGTTTTTACAACTTGATTGGAGTCCACCTGTGGTAAATTCAATTGATTGGACATGATTTGGAAAGGCACACACCTGTCTATATAAGTTCCCACAGTTGACAGTATAAGTCAGAGCAAAACCAAGCCATGAGGTCGTAGGAATTGTCCGTAGAGCTCAGAGACAGGATTGTGTCGAGGCACAAATCTGGGGAAGGGTACCAACAAATGTCTTGAGCATTGAAGGTCCCCAAGAACACAATGGCCTCAATCATTCTTAAATGGAAGAGGTTTGGAACCATTAAGACTCTTCCTAGAGCTGGCCTCCCCGCCAAACTGAGCAATTGGGAAGAAGGGCCTTGGTCAGGGAGGTGACCAAGAACCCGATGGTCACGCTGATGGAATTCCTCTGTGGAGATGGGAGAACATTCCAGAAGGAGAAGTATCTCTGCAGCACTCCACCAATCAGGCCATTGTGGTAGAGTTGCCAGTCGGAAGCCACTCCACAGTAAAAGGCACATGACAGCCCACTTGGAGTTTGCCAAAAGGCACCTAAAGGACTCAGACCATGAGAAACAAGATTTTCTGGTCTGAAACCAAGATTACACTATTTGGCTGAATGCCAAGCATCACATCTGGAGGAAACCTGACACTATCTTTATGGTGAAGAATAGTGGTGGCACATCATGCTGTGGGGATGTTTTTCAGCATCAGGGACTGGGAGACTAGTCAGGATCAATGGAAAGATGAATGGTGCAAAGTACAGAGATCCTTGATGAAAACCTGCTCCAGAGCGCTCAGGACCTTAGGTTCACATTCCAACAGGACAACGACCCTAAGCACACAGCCAAGACAACGCAGGAGTGATTTTGGAACAAGTCTCTGAATGTCCTTGCCAGTGGCCCAGCCAGAGCCCGGACTAGAACCCGATCTAACATCTCTGGAGAGACCTGAAAATAGCTGTTCAGCAATGCTCCCCATCCAACCTGACAGAGCTTGAAAGGATCTACAGAGAAGAATGGGAGAAACTCCCCAAATACAGGTGTGCCAAGCCCCATACCCAACAAGATTCGAGGCTGTAATACCTGCCAAAGGTGCTTCAACAAAGGACTGAGTAAAGGGTCTGAATACTTATGTAAATGTGATATTTCCATTTTTGGATATTTGTCATTATGGGGTAATGTGTGTCTATGGATAAAAATATTAATATATATATATATATATATATATACTGTATATATAATCAATTTTAAAATAAGGCTGCAATGTAACAAAATGTGGAAAAAGTCAAGGTGCCTGAATACTTTCTGAGTGCACCGCACAGTAATACTCATCCTAGTGAAATCAGGTGGATAGTACTCATAAGGGTTGATGTGATGTTTTCCTTCTCTTCCTTATGGCCAGATTGACGTATACATCAATGAGCGACCAGGCGTTAACTTCCTGGAGATTAAAGGAGGGCTGAGCACCAAAGAGCTGGCTAATGCCATCACCAAAACACACGCTTCTAGTGAGGTAGTCCACAACAGAGTAATGTAGAGCGAACCAAAATAACATGTGAAATCAAATCAAGTTTTATCGGTCACATACAGGTGTTTAGCAGATGTTATTGTGGGTGTAGCGAAATGCTTGTGTTTCTCGCTCTGACAGTGCAGTAATATCTGACAAGTAACATCTAACAATTTTGCAACAAATACCCAATACACACAAATCTATGTAAAGGAATGGAATAAAGAATATATAAATATATGGACGAGCAATGTCAGAGAGGGATAGACTTAGATACAGTGAAATAGCATAGAATACAGTATATACAGTACATATGAGATGAGTAATGCAAGATATGTAAACATTATTGTAGTGCATTATAAAAGAGACTAGTGTTACATTTTTTAAAGTGGCCAGTGATTTCAAGTCTGTGTAAATAGGCAACAGACTCTCTGTGCTAGTGATGGAAAATTAACAGCTTTGAAATAGAAGTTGTTTTTCAGTCCCTCGGTCCCAGCATTGATGCACCTATACTGACCTCGCCTTCTGGATGATAGTGGGGTGAACAGGTAGTGGCTCGGATGGTTGATGTCCTTGATGATCTTTTTGGCCTTCCTGTGGCATCGGGTGCTGTAGGTGTCCTGGAGGGCAGGTAGTTTGCCCCCGGTGATGTGTTGTGCAGAACACACCACCCTTTGGAGAGCCTTGGGTTGCAGGCGGTGCATTTGCCGTACCAGGCGATGATACAACCCGACAGGATGCTCTCAATTGTGCATCTGTAGAAGTTTGTGAGTGTTTTAAGTGACAAGCCACATTTCTTCAGCCTCCTCAGGTTGAAGAGGCGCTATTGCGCCTTCTTCACCACACTGTCTGTGTGGATGGACCATTTCAGTTTGTCAGTGATGTGTACGCCGAGGAACTTGAAACTTTCCACATTCTCCACTACGGTCCTGTCAATGTGGATAGGGGGTGCTACCTCTGCTGTTTCCTGAAGTCCACGATCATCCCCTTAGTTTTTTGGACGTTGAGTGAGAGGTTATTTTCCTGGCACCACGCACCCAGAGCCCTCACCTCCTACCTGTAGGCCGTCTCGTTGTTGTTGGTAATCAAGCCCACTACTGTTGTGTCGTCTGCAAACTTGATGATTGAGTTGGAGGCGTGCTTGGCCACACAGTCATGGGTGAGGGGGCTGAGCACACACCCTTGTGGGGCCCCAGTGTTGAGGATCAGCGAAGTGGAGGTGTTGTTTCCTATACGTCAGGACGTTTAGGACCCAATTGCACAGGGCGGGATTCAGACCCAGGGCCTCAAGCTTAATGATGAGCTTGGAGGGTACTATGATGTTGAATACTGAGCTATAGTCAGTGAAAAGCATTCTTACATAGGTATTCCTCTTATCTATATTGGATAGGGCAGTGTGCAGTGTGTTGCCGATCATGTATCGTCTGTGGATCTATTGTGGCGGTAAGCAAATTGAAGTGGGTCTAGGGTGGCAGGTAAGGTAGAGGTGATGTGATCCTTCACTAGTCTCTCAAAGCACTTCACGATGACAGAAGTGAGTGCTACGGGGCAATAGTTCAGTTACCTTTGCATTCTTGGGTAAAGGAAAAATGGTGGCCACCTTGAAGCATGTGGGGACATCAGACTGGGACAGAGAGAGATTGAATACAGTATGTCTGTAAACACACCAGCCAGCTGGTCTGCGCATGCTCTGGTCTGCGCATGTCCAGTCAATACATAACATATATCACATGAAGATGAACCAAGGGGATTGACACCTTCAAATGTATTCAATTCAAAACATCGTACAATTTGGTGGCATAATTTCAAACCCTATTCTTCGCACCCATGTCATTGTCACATATCTGTGCATGTTAATTCTAAAATGTATGATCTCATGCTGAGCCAAGCTAAATTAGGCTGTATTTTTAAAAGCAGAAGCCTAAACTACCACCATCTCCGCAGGCCTGGGTACATTTCTACCCAAGCAAGGAGCAGCAGAGTCAGTGTGACAGCTGTGGAGAACAGGGCCTGAACGGAGACCTGGTCATTGTTTATGACGTCCACAGGAACACATCCATGGGAGAGCTCAAGGTACACTTATCTCACTCTAATCGTGTCATTCATTTCTTTATTTCTACCCTGTCATTTAATCACTATCTCTGATTCTCTATTCAGGAGTCAAAAGGGTATTTTGTCCATCACTTTGCTCCCAGTGACCTACCACGCATACCAAAGAATGTAGTGTTCATCATCGATCGGAGTGGCTCCATGCATGGCAGGAAAATGAAGCAGGTTTGTTTGTGTGTTTGAATGTGTTGCCTGCTGTAATGACGCTAAAGGCTTAACGATTGAGAATTGTACACATTTTTCTATTTAATGCATGTAACAATTAATTTTGATTGGTTGATTGGTTAATTTTGATTGGATGCACTGTCAGACCCGGCAGGCCTTGTTGAAGATCCTGGTAGACCTGGTGGAGGACGACCACTTTGGCCTGATCACCTTCGACTACACTGTGTCTGCCTGGAAGAACGAGCTGCTGCCGGCCAACCAGGAAAACCTGGAGGCTGCCAAGAGCTTTGCACGACACATTCAAGACAGAGGAGGTACAATTTATTATTTACTTACTTAATCCTCTTCCCTATTTTCAAAAGTTTCCAAAACCAACAGTACAATTACAGTGTATCATAATTTTGTAAGACACAGGCAGCCCAATTCATATTTCCTAATGTGTAAACAGCGATAACCACATGGTATCCCATCATTTAACTTCTGATTTATACCATCTCCATATGTAGATTTGGTTTAGATCAGATTTGGTTCAACTGAAGTGTTTTCTGTTTTGCACATGACCTGCTGTTACCATGACAACAACCCAAAGATTTTTAAAGGTGGTGTGACAAGTAATGGACAGTCAGAAAAAAACATTGGATATAGAAAGAAAATCAGATTTGGATTATTGGGGTGGCTGTGTAAACAAATCCAAAGTGCACAAAAATCTGTAGATTCTATTTGATTAGATAGATTGAAATTGTGCCTTAAACATCATAGCATAGTTGAAAGATATGTGTTGCGTAGAAACACGAAGTGGGTGGCCAGCAGAGATAGATGGGATGGGCTGAGGGAAGCTGAGGGTTGGTACGTGGAATTGGAGACAAGTGGGAGTGGAGCTGCTGTGTGAGAGAGAATGATGGTCAAAAGATAAAGGGGAAAAAAGTCAAAATAAAACAATAAAAGCATATTTGAATGACACTAAGTGGCAGTGTTTTTACAACTAATGCCAGATTCCCTGAGGCTGAGGCTGTGCAGGTGTTTGTACACATGCATATACCCACACTCTCATTCAAATAAACACATACAAGAACACACACATACAGTACATGCAATAGTGCCAGACATGCACACAAACATATAATGCTGTTATGATTTCAGTTGTCCTTTGTTTTAAATGTATTTATTTATTTTTTGAATTGTTTGTTGTTTTCTTCTGTCTTTTCCTTTTTTCATTCTCTTGGTTGTTGGTGCATTGGGGGGTTCATGGGGGTGGGTAATGGAATTAATTGTTGTTTTCTTCTTCTGAGGGGGCTTGAATGGTTGAGGAACTTGGAGGGTTCATGTTTCACAAGATTGTGATCATTTTTTATTTGAATTTCATTTATTATTTTACCAGGTAAGTTGACTGAGAACACGTTCTCATTTGCAGCAACGACCTGGGGAATAGTTATAGGGGAGAGGAGGGGGATGAATGAGCCAATTGTAAACTGGGGATTATTAGGTGACCCTGATGGTTTGAGGGCCAGAATGGGAATTTAGCCAGGACACCAGGGTTAACACCCCTACTCTTACAATAAGTGCTATGGGATCTTTAATGACCTCAGAGAGTCAGGACACCAGTTTAACGTCCCATCCGAAAGACGGCACCTTACACAGGGTAGTGTCCCCAATCACTGCCATGGGGCATTGGGATATTTTTTTAGACCAGAGGAAAGAGTGCCTCCTACTGGCCCTCCAACACCATCTGGTTTCCCATTCAGGAACTGACCAGTACCAACCCTGCTTAGCTTCAGAAGCAAGCCATCAGTGGTATGCAGGGTGGTATGCTGCTGGCAATCATGAAAAAGGAAACTATGACATATATTTTATATCACTATCATGCACACGCACCCTCACACATAAGGATGGCTCTGTTGCAGAAAGACTGAGACATGTTTGATAGTGTCTTGATGCTGTATTGTTTGTCCTTCATGTTCTAATACTTTAATGTCACCCCTTCCTTGTGTTTTTTGTAATAAATAATAAAAAATAAATACAAATAAACAAATAAAATAAGTGCACAAAAGGGTAAAATAATGGGAGCTATGAACAATAGCCTAGTTAGTGACAATAGGAGCTAATACATAGATGTGTGGTCCTCTCTCTTCTCTTCTTAGCCACCGACATCAATGCTGCTGTGTTGGAGGGCACAGCCATGCTAAACCGAAACCCACGAGAGGGCTCAGCCTCCCTCCTTATACTACTCACTGATGGAGACCCAACCACAGGTACACACACACACACACACACACCCCACCACACCACAAACACAAAAACCAATCTCACTTTCCTCAGGTGAGACCAACCTGGAAAAGATCCACAAGAATGTAAAGGAAGCCATTGGTAAGAAATTCCCACTCTACTGTCTCGGTTTTGGAATGGATGTCAACTTTGAGTTCCTGGAAAAGATGGCACTGGAGAACAGCGGTGTGGGACGCAGAATATATGAGGATTCTGATGCTGCTCTGCAGCTGCAGGTAAGGGAACACCCACTGTGAAGCAGTGCATTCACACAAAAGTCTCTGCACTACAATGGATTTTAATGATTTAAATCATAAAACACCAATGATCAAAAATGGTCCCAATTAAGCTTAATTAGCTGGAATATAAAAGGCCTGAACTAACCTTTAAAGGGCAATAAGATCATATCTCATCTAAGGAGGCTTTACTGTTGAGTCCTGATTTCCTAAATGTAGATTATGCGAGAGGAAACCAGGAGGAGCAAGGGACGTGACTAATGGCCTCTGTACATTTTAGTCATTTAGCAGACACTTATCCAGAGTGACTTACAGAACCAATTAGGGTTAAGTGCCTTGCTCAAGGGCACATCGACACATTTTTCATATAGTCGGTTCTGAACCATCAACTTTTCGGTTATTGGCCCAACACTCTTAACCTCTAGATTACCTGTAATGTATGATTAACAGGGCTTTTATGAAGAGGTGGCCACACCCCTATTGACGGACGTGCAGATGGTGTATGTGGGTGGAGCTAACCTGACCCAGACCAACTTCAGCCAGTACTACAACGGCTCTGAGATCGTGGTGTCTGGCCAGATCACCGACAACAACATAGAGACATTCACTGCAGAGGTCATAGCCATATCGGTGAGGTCACCTCTACTCTGCTACCTTCACAAGTTCATAGGTCAAATCACTCCATACTGTTCTGTATCTTCTTTTGATTTTGAAGGCAATAAAAAAAATATATAAAAAAATTATCACTCCATATGATTACTTTGGAGAGAGTTCAGCAAAATATCAAAATATACAATCAAGTCAATGTTTAGTATTGTAATGTGAGGATGCCTTGATTATTTCAGAAAAGCAATAGGGTGATGTACTCTGAGACAATATCAACGGACGAGCCCATTGAAGCCAGACCTGATAGCCACATCCAGAGGCTGTGGGCCTACCTCACTGTGAAGCAGCTACTGGACAAAGAGTGAGTCTGCTTTGCATGGCATTTTGTCTGTTATTGGGTGTATTTGCACCTGTGTCTATGCAGGTCTCCATCCTAGTTGTTCTTATATTATTTTAAAAGATACTGATCTAATTAGTATTTATTCATCTTCCTCTGAAAAATGCAGTCCAAATGATGTCACTACCAAAACACACACATTAAAAGACTGTAGAATGAATGTGCCTTAACATTCACCCCTACAATTAAAATCAGGAAATGGGATTGCAACCCTCTCCATCATGGCCACATAGTGAGTAGTCTGTCTGCCAACATTTTAAGAATATTTGTGAACAAGTTAGTAAATCTTCATGTATTTCTAAGAAGTGCCAATACCGAACATATAATATTTTAAATGTATAAAGTTTGGTTTTGGGATTCAAATATGTTTTTGGGGATGTACATCTGTCCAAAGGATATGCCAGCCATGGGGATTCATTAAAGTCCAAAGTAAGTCTATTGACACTGTTTTTCTTTTCATTGATTGAAAAAAACATCTGATGTGATGATCTACATTAAAAACATAGATATATACTGTACATATCGACTGTACTAGTCGCGCTGCTAAGACTCTCGACCATTGCTATTCAAACTTCCGGGAATGCTTACAAGGCCCTCACCCACCCAAATTTCGACAAATCTGACCAAGACTCCATCTTGCTCCTCCCGTCCTATAGACAGAAACTCAAACAGGAAGTACCCATGCTTCGAACTATTCAATGCTGGTCTGACCAATCGGAATCCACGCTTCAGGATTGAATTGATCACGTGGACTGGGATATGTACCGGGTAGCTTGCGAAAATAATCTACACACATACACGGATACGGTGACTGAGTTTATAAGGAAGTGTATAGGAGACTTAGTACCTACTGTGACTATTAAAACCTACCCTAACCTGAAACAGTGGATAGATGGTAGCATTCGTGCAAAACTGAAAGTGCGAACCACCACATTTAACTATGGCAAGGTGACTGGTAATGTGGCAGAATATAAACAGTGTAGTTATTCACTCTGCAAGAAAATCGATCAGGCTAAATGTCAGTATAGAGATAAAGTGGAGTCGCAATTCAACGGCTCAGACACGAGACGTACAATATGTAGCAGGGACTACAGACAATCACGGACTACAAAAGGAAAACCAGCCACGTGGCCGAGACCGACGTCTTGCTTCCGGACAGGCTAAGCACATTCTTCACATGCTTTTAGGATAACACCGTGCCACCAACCGAGCCCGCTACCAAGGACTGTGGGCTCTCCTTTTCCGTGGCCGACATGAGTAAAACATTTAAAATGTGTTACCCCTCACAAGTCTGCCGGCCCAGACAGTATCCCTAGCCACGTACTCAGAGCATGCGCAGACCAGCTGGCTGGTGTGTTTATGGGCATATTCAATCTCTACCTATCCCAGTCTGCTATCCCCACATGCTTCAGGATGGCCACCATTGTTCCTGTACTCAAGAAATCAAAGGTAACTGAACTAAATGACTGTCGCCCCGTAGCATTCACTTCTGTCATCATGAGGTGCTTTGAGAGACTATTCAAGGATCATATCACCTCTACCTTACTTGCCACCCTAGACCCACTTCAATTTGCTTACCGCCCCCAATAGATCCACAGATTATGAAATCGCCATCACTCTGCACACTGCCCTATCCCATCTGGACAAGAGAAATACCTATGTAGGAATGCTGTTCATTGACTACAGCTCAGCATTCAACACCATAGTACCCTCCAAGCTCATCATTAAGCTTGAGGACATGGGTCTGAACCCTGCCCTGTGCAACTGGGTCCTGGACTTCCTGACAGGCCACCCCCAGGTGGTGAAGGTAGGACACATCACCTCCGCTCCTCTGATCGTCAACACTGGGGCCCCACAAGGGTGCATGCTCAGCCCCCTCCTGTACTCCTTGTTCACCTATGACTGCGTGGCCAAGCAAGCCTCCAACTCATTCATCAAGTTTGCATATGACACAACAGTAGTAGGCTTGATTACCAACGATGACGATAGGAGGCGAGGGCTCTGGGAGTGTGGTGCCTGGAAAACAACCTCTCACTCAACGTAAAAAAAAACAATGGAGAGGATTGTGGACTTCAGGAAACAGCAGAGGGTGCACCACCCTATCTACATCGAAGAGACCGCAGTGGAGAAGGTGGAAAGCTTAAGTTCCTTGGCATACACATCACTGACAAACTGAAAAGGACCACCCACACAGACAGTGTGATTAAGAAGGTGCAACAGAGCCTCTTCAACCTCAGGAGGCTGAAGAAATGTGGCTTGTCACCTAAAACACTCACAAGCTTCTATCGCCGCCTGGTATGGCAACTGCACCGCCTGCAACCGCAAGGCTCTCATTACCGGCAGCAAACTACCTGCTCTCCAGGACACCTACAGCACCCGACGTCACAGGAAGGCCAAAAAGATCATCAAGGACATCAACCACCCGAGCCACTGCCTGTTTACCCCGCTGTCATCCAGATGGTGAGGTCAGTACAGGTGCATCAAAGCTGGGACCGAGAGATAGAATCTGTTTTTCAATCTCAAGGCCATCAGACTTGCACATTAAAGGCCATCACTAGCACATTAAAGGCTGCTGCCTATAGGCATAGACTAGAAATCACTGGCCACTTTAATAAATAGCGCACTAGTCACTTTCATATGTATATACTGTATTCTATACTATTCTACTGTATCTCATTCACTTAATGTTTACATATCTTGCATTACTCCTATTATGTACATACTCTATTCTATACTATTCCACTGTATCTTAGTCCTTTACACTCTGACATCGCTCGTCCATATGTATATAGTCATAATGAATTCCTGCTTAGATTTGTGTGTATTGGGTATATGTTGTGTAATTTGTTAGATATTAATTGTTACATTTTACTGCACTGTTGGAGCTAGAAGCTCGAACATTTCGCTACATCCGCAATAACATCTGCTGATCACGTGTATGTGACCAATAAATTCGATTAAATTTAATAATTTCTGTTTTGGAGTATTTGTAGTTATTGAAGGACAGGGACATCCATTAAGTGCCAACATGCTGAAAAGTACACAAAAAAGACAGAGAGGATAAAAACTGCCCCTGTGATATATCAAAAATATTTGAAAAAAGAAAGGGGAAAAAATGCTAAAAGAAAGGAAGAAGGAAATGAACATTTAAAATATTTACCTGAGAGGGAGAGGATGTATACAAGGGCAAGATGGAGGTCAAGTCAAAGACAACACAGGGCAGGAGTGAAAAGGCAAAAAGTCAGACAAAAATACTAACATTAATGTATTTAATTGATTGTGGTAATAATATACAGTATGTCAATCACATATGCCAAGGTTCATGGAAGTTGTTCTGGCTCGTGGTGGCCCAATGCTCTATTAAGACGCTTTAGCCGGTGTTTCCTTTATTTTGGCAGTTACCTGTATATGAAAGGTCACAACCGAAACAAACAAAGATATCAAAAGTGAATTTAAACATATAGCAACATAATTAATTACACGCATAAATAATTACGTGCATAAATAATTCCATCAATCAGTACTGAATTAGAGGGTGATGCCTCTGGAATTTGTACACTGAGTAGGTGAAATGATGGAGATTGTACTCCTTTTACAGCGACGTGAGAGAGACAGTTCCTCAACTTAGGGTTCTTTAATGTTGATTGGAGATTTTAACAAGCTTTTCAATTTTGTGCCATGTAACTCAGCTGTGGTTATCCAATTAACTGTCCAGTTATCCATGCACGATGTTGAAAATGTAGCTAACAATGTTAGATAACTAGCATTTAAACAAGATACTTAATTCTGTAATAATGACCAAAATATTCATAAACTATTGACAAATTAGTTTGTTAAACAGTGGAAAAACATATACCTTACCTACAGTTCTGGTATTCACGCACAGTGATGAAT
The DNA here is from genome assembly GCF_057628025.1 of Oncorhynchus mykiss. Classification (NCBI taxonomy): domain Eukaryota; kingdom Metazoa; phylum Chordata; class Actinopteri; order Salmoniformes; family Salmonidae; genus Oncorhynchus; species Oncorhynchus mykiss. Next base: position 66,393,647 of record NC_143028.1, read on the forward strand.
AAATTAGTCAGAAAGGAAAAACAAAGATTTGTGTTCACAGCAGTAGGTAGCGAGTGTAAAGCCTCTGGTGAGATGAGTCAGGCGCAGGACAGCAGATATGAGTAATGAAAGAAATTTTACTCAAATAAATCACAATACACGTCGCATAAATACAAGGCCACAAATACGGACCGTAATACAATAAAATATTACACAAACAAACATGGGGGAACAGAGTGTTAATTAAATAATGAACAAGTAATTGGGGGATTGAAACCAGGTGTGTAAAACAAAGACAAAACAAATGGAAAATGAAAAGTGGATAGGCGATGACTAGAAGGCCGGTGACGTCGACCGCCGAACGCCGCCCGAACAAGGAGAGGGACCGACTTTGGCGGAAGTCGTGACAGCGAGCTGCACTTGGTAATGAACTAAACACTCTGCCAGCCACGGTTACCAGGTCAAGCTAAAATGTCTAGCCCAATGACTACACAACCCTGCCCACAAGGCCTGAAAACTAGGGCCAAAATGTTGTTTTTTTGCAGCAAGAGGGGAGTTGCCACATTTAGCTAATAAACCCTTTTTTATAATGTTATTGAGCGAACTAAGAAGGAATCTCAACTTAACTTCTAACCTAAGAATCAAAATGTGGTTTTCCATCAAAATAATTATTATTCCGAGCTATTGTGACTAAAGGAATTTGAATATGTAGCAATAGAAAATATAATTTGCCCTTTTTAAACTTAAAAAAATGTATGTTAGGCTATTTTCTGGCAGTCGTGATGTTATGTGCCAGATGTTAAGACTACAAACTGTTATAAATGGCTTATTTGCGAGATTGACATTTCAATTGGCATCTGGGTTTATGATTTGTAATTCAACTTTGTCATGGTTGGGTTAGCTAGATGCAGGTAACCTATAGCTCCTGATGGGCCTACATCTAATTTCAGAGAGCCTACAGTAGCCTAGGCAATATGTTAGATGAACGATTTAGCAGCTTGCTTAGTTCAAATTGACAGACTAATTTATTCAACATGAACAGCGAGGCAATTTCGAGGTAAGTGCTTCCGTTGCCCAACAGCCTGCTGGAATAGGCTACTGAGGATGGGGTTGTAGTTTCAATCACTGAATCAAATATTAAAATATGGATACGAACTGAATAGGCATGTGCTTGTCAACAGCCAGTATTGTTTTTTACCTGTAGCCTAATCTGACTGACTGTTGCCTTCAATCTAATGCATTCTAACATCAGCTGATCGGCAATTGCGACAGAATTGTGACTATGATCACAATTGATAACTTCCAATTTTATTAACTAAACATGTCCATAAATAATTGAATAATAACACAAGGCTACAACAATAATAAACTGAAGTTATAGGCTATTTGTTAAATCCGTTTGTCAGCTCCAGATAGGCTACACAAGTGGCACAAATTGATTTGCAATGACTCCAGTGATATCATAATTTCAACATATTTATTGTTTTAAATGGTAGCCTTCATAGGCATAGCAAATAACAGGCTAATTAATGGCCAACAGATGCAAATGTATCATTCTCCACATTTAAAAAAAAAACTCTGTTTATTAAGTTTTACACACACACAGAGACAAGACAACACAAAGCAATATAAATAATATACTCAACTAGTGAAAAAAAAATAGCTTTAAAGATACCATACTTTAGACAAGTTAAACACACCAGGCAGAAGACTACAAAGGTTAAAGGGCAATCTATAGTACAGGGACAGAGCAAACACCTCACCATTGTTCCTGTAAACAGTCAAGGGATAAGGGTGGAGAAATGCAACCACTCACAGAGGGTCATGGCCACAGACCGACCATCCACTGGACCAAAAATAAAGTTTACAAAGTTTTAAAATAAAAAACAAATAGAATGATTATTCATGTAGGTGTGACCAAAATGTAAAAATAACTGGGAAAAACAAGCTCACACTTCAGTCTCTGCCCGGGCAAGATGAACAAGGCATCCGTGGGTCACAATCAATAAGCACATGGACCTTAATACCCCCCCAGCAAAAACACAGAGAGAAGCTCCTCCAACCCTTAAGTCACAGGGGGGTCAAATACAGACTTATTTTAGTTTTAATTGAAATGCCATCAGAGGATGGACTGTTTAAAGTAAGACCGGAATGGAGCCCAAGCCTCAGTAAACAGTTTGGGGTTCCCACATGAATTGAATTGACTTTTTTCTAGTTTCAGAGAGCAGAACACATCTCTCACCCAATATTTATAAGATGGGGGAGCTGCCATCTTCCAGTTCTGTAGTATTAGCCGTCTAGCTAAAAGAGTTGTATAAGCAACAGTGTCCGACTGGATTCTTGATAGGGGGGTATCCATGGGCAGTACTCCAAAAAGGGCTGTAAGGGGAGACGGATCTATAACAGTGTCATATATATCAGAAAAACATTTAAATATTAATTCCCAGAAACCTGACAGTTTATGACAGCCCCAAAACATATGCAACAGTATGGCTGGTTCCACTTTACATCTGACACAGGTAGGATCAACATCAGAGAATATTCTTCCAAGTTTGGCCCCCGACCAGTGGATACGGTGAACCACCTTGAATTGAATGAGGCTGAGTCTAGTGCTAGAAGAGGACGAGTACACCCTGTGCAGCACAGATTCCCAGGCGTCTTCCCCAAGTTCCTCCCCCAAATCCTTTTCCCATCGAGTCTTTAAAGGCACCAAAGAAGGGTTCTGTAAGTCATGAATGATTGCATATACATGGGCAACACATTCATATTCTCCACAATTTAAGGTTAGTTTCATTGTGGGCTTTTACCCATAACCAGTGCTTAATTTTAGACGGATCCTGTCTCCGTTTTGGACTGTTTTGTTCTGAAACCTATTTTTCTGGATCCGATGCCTGAAAAATAATTTTGACTTTTTACAATGTAAAACTTATAATAAAAATGTTACAAACAAAGAGACAAAGATCAATCGAGTTACCACCTGGACTGGACACAGATAGACAAACGTATATTTTTGAGAAGATTAGGGTGTTTTAGAGGCTATGGACAGAAACAGGCTCTCCGAATATAGATTCCCTTGTTCATGCGTGGTTCGGATGGACCAGTCATCAGCATTGCTGCTACTATTTTTTTTATCCTGCTGCTCAGCCACTTTACCCCTGATTGTATGCATATAACCTCATCATTCACTATCATTATTGATATCGTTTGTGTACATACTGTATTTAATTTATGTTGACACTATTTCTGATACTACGCAAGTAACCATTTGGCTGTACCATTTACACCTTCTGTTGAGACCCATCCACTTAGCAAGACTTAGCAAAATATTGATATATAAAATGAATATTGATATGTGTGGTCGTAAAATGACTTTGTAACATACCACAACAATGTTATGTGTAACGAATCTCTTCTTCGTCTGAGGAGGAGTAGGAAGGATCCGACCAATATGCAGCGTGGTTAGTGTCCCTGTTAATTTATTAGAACTGAACACAAAATAAAATAACAAAGTGAATGAAAGAAACAAAACAGTCCTGTCAGGTGAAACAACACACTAAACAGAAAATAACTACCCACAAATCCTAGTGGGAAAACAGGCTGCCTAAGTATGGTTCTCAATCAGAGACAACGATCGACAGCTGCCTCTGATTGGGAACCATACCAGGCCAAACACAGAAATAGCAAACCTAGAACAAAAACATAGAATGCCCACACCAACTCACGCCCTGACCAAACTAAAACAGAGACATAAAACTTTTACTCAAGTAGTATTTTACTGGGTAACTTTTACTCAAGTAGTATTTTTCTGGGTAACTTTTACTTCACTCATTTTCTATTAAGCTATCTTTTACAAGTATGACAATTGAATACTTTTTCCACCAACAGATGTGGCTGGGTGTTATAGTATTTCTTTCACACGACCCATCAATTTAGACAAGTGTGTCAGGGGAGGCATCATAAAACATTTATATCTGGACACATAAATAATTACCCACTACACCATGAGGCCTAGAATCTTTTTATGTTTTATATATAGCCTAGATGTAGATGTAGCCCAATAAGCAGGCAGTCTACAGGAGGGAACACTGAAAATCTGTCAGTAAACAAACAGCATGCTGACAACAGGCCTTTAGCAGTACTTAAAATGCAATAGCGGGAAAACACAGGTTGGAAAGCAAATGGCTCCTGCTGAAAAGAGAAGACTCTTAGCAGTAGGCAACCAAAATATTTTAATAACTTCCAAATATTGTTTAACGAAGAGCTTTTTGCCATCACAAAGGAGTGTGAAACTGGAAATCATTTTTAGGACTAATTTCCTCCTCATATTGTAGCCTACAATATGGGAAAGGGAGGATACCTAATCAGTTGTAAAACTGAAGGCATTCAATTGAAATATGTTTTCCGCATTTAACCCAACCCCTCTGCCATAATTGACATCTACGGCGCCCAGGGAACAGTGGGTTAACTGCTTTGCTCAGGGGCAGAACAACAGATTTTTACCTTGTCAGCTCAAGGATTCAATCCAGGAACCTTTTGGTTACTGGCCCAATGCTCCAACCAATAGGCTACCCGCTGCCCCTCAATGTCTCCAAACACCTAGACCTAGGCTATTGATGGATTCATGAAATGGCTGTTTTTATTGATCTCAGTTTGTCAGTGTCAAAGTAGCCTGTCATTGCGTTTATTTGTGTGGTATTAAATAATATTATGCCAAAGCTTCCAGTTGTGTAAAATTATGTTGAATTGCATGAAATGCATTTATAAAAGGCCACATTATTCCCAGACACTAGGCTACTAAAAATTTTCCCCATGTGTGCTACTTCTGTAAGTGCCTATACTCTACTGCTCTATGGCCCTACATAAGGCTGTATTGAGACAATTACTTATCAATGACCCAAGACCAGATCAGGTAATCCCTACCATTGTGTTGCTGAATTGTCATAATGCTGCAGCAAATGTACATTATCCCAGGGGCGTTGGCAGACACAATGTAAGTGACTTAAGGGGCCTTTTGGACCTAGACTTGGCGCTCTGGTATCGCTTGCCGTGCAGTAGCAGAGAGAACAGTCTATGTCTTGGGTGACTGGAGTCCTTGACCATTTTTGGGGCCATCCTCTGACACCACCTAGTATATAGGTCCTGGACTTCAGAACGCTTGGCCTCAGTTATGTACTGGGCCATATACACTACCCTCTGTTGCGCCTTATGGTTAGATGCCAAGCAGTTGCCATACCAGGTAGTGACGCAACCGGTCAGGATGCTGTCGATGGTGCAGCTGTAGAACGTTTTGAAGATCTGGGGACCCATGCCAAATCTTTTCAGTCTCCTGAGGGGAAAAGGTGTTGTAGTGCCCTCTTCACAACTGTCTTGGTGTGTTTGGGCTATGATGTGGACACCAAGGAACTTGAATCTCTCAACCCGCTCCACTTCAGCACCCATCAATGTTCCTGTAGTCCACGATCAGCTCCTTTGTCTTGCTCACATTGAGGGAGATGTTGATGTTCTGGTACCACACTGCCAGTTCTCTGACCTCCTCCCTATAGGTCGTCTCATCGTTGTCGGTGATCAGGCCTACCACTGTTGTGTCGTCAGCAAACTTAATGATGGTGTTGTAGTCGTGCTTAGCCAAGCAGTTGTTGGTGAACAGGGAGTACAGGAGGGGACTAAGCACGCACCCCTGAGGGGCCCTTGTGTTGAGGATCAGCGTTTCAGATGTTATTGCCTATCCTTACTACCTGGGGGCGGCCCATCAGGAAGTCCAGGATCCAGTTGCAGAGGGAGGTGTTTAGTCCCAGGGTCCTTAGCTTAGTGGTGTGCTTTGTGGGTACTATGGTGTTGAATTCTGAGCTGTAGTCAATGAACAGCATTCTTACGTAGGTGTTCCTTTTGTAGAGGTGGGAAAGGGTAGTGTGGAGTGCGACTGAGATTGCCTCATCTGTGGATCTGTTAGGGCGGTATGGGAATTGGAGTGGGTGTCGGGTTTCTGGCATGATGGTGTTGATGTGAGCCATGACCAGCCTTTCAAAACACTTCATGGCTACCAACGTGAGTGCTATGGTGCAGTAATTATTTAGGCAATTTGGCTTCTCTTTCTGGGGCACAGGGACTATGGTGGTCTGTTTGAAATGTGTAGGTATTACAGACACGGTCAGGGAGAGGTTGAAAATGTCAATGAAGACACTTGCCCTTTGGTCCGCGGATGCTTTGAGTACACGTCCTAGTAATCCATCTGGCCCCGCGGCTTTGTGAATGTTGACCTATATAAAGGTCTTGCTCTCATCGGCTAAGGAGAGAGTGATCACACAGTCATCTGGAACAGCTGGTGCTCTCATGCATGCTATAATGTTGCTTGCCTCAAAGCGAGCATAAAAGGCATTTAGCTTGTCTGGTAGGCTCTCTAAGCTTTACATGAATGTGGTTCTGAATATTAACAAGTTGAGGAGACTAAATTACTTGTTATGTTAGATTGTAAACTGTCATGGTCAAACCATATAGATTCAATGGTTGTAAAGATGGGGAGAGGTCAGGCCATAATAAAGAGATGTTCTGCTTTTTTGACACCACACTCCACAAAGCAAGTCCTGCATGCTCTAGTTAAGTCATATCTTGATCCCACCATGTTGTCAAGTGCTGCTAAAAAAGTTAAGCTGCAGCTGGCCCAGAACAGAGCAGCACATCTTGCTCTTCATTGTAATCAGAGGGCTGACATAAATACTATGCATGCCAGTCTCTCTTCGCTAAGAGTTAAGGAGAGACTGACTGCATCACTTCTTCTTTTTATAAGAAAGATTGTGTTGGAAATTCAAAATTGTTTGCATTGTCAACATACGCACAGCTCTGACACACACACACTTCTCCCACCAGGCATGCCTTTGGGGTCTTTTCATAGTTCCCAATTCCAGATCAAATTCAAGAACGTGTACAGTAATATATAGAGCCATTATTACATGGAACTCCTTTCTATCTCCTATTACTCAAATGAACAAAAGACCTGTTTTCAAAAACAGTTAAAGCAACACCTCATGACACACAGCCTCTCCCCTATTTGATTTAGATACTTTGTGTATATGTATTGATATGTAGGCTGTGTGCTATTATTTAAATGTATGTAGTTCTGTTCTTGTCTATAAATGTTCTGTATTATGTCATGTTTCATGTTCTGTGTGTAGTAGCTCGGCTTTCGCAACAGCTAATGGGGATCCTAATAAAATTCCAAAACATACATGGCAAACTCAATCTGCCTTTCTCTCACTGGACACCTCCGATCTCCAGCCCTATGATCACTCCCACAACTAACACGCACAACTTTCTCCACCGATACCACACATTCCTTTGTCTCATGCAGTCCTGCACACTTCTCACATCTAGGCATTTCCCTCCTACACACTGCTGCAATATGCCTGTAAACTTGACACCTAAAACGCCGTAATAGTTTCTGAACAAAAGCTCTCACTGGATAACGAACGCTTCCTACCTTGACCTTATCTAGTATCCACTCTGCATCAAAACTCAGCATGACAGATAATGTCTTCTACGTTTCCCCTCGCTCTCCACCGGATCTACTTCTCACCAAACAGTGGGCGTCACAGACACTGGGAATCCTCCATTTCAACTGATCCCCCTCAACACCTAATGCCACAACCTGTTATCAGTCTATTCAACGGCACCCTGCTCTGGAGAGCAAAAGCATGTCACAATTCTTGTCCCTAATCTTGTAATCCTGAGCGCCCTCTCCCTCTTGGCGGAGGAAATACAATAAATCATTTACGAGTCCACTACGAGTTAATTTCACCAACTCAGCAATCCCCAACCTCTCCACCACCCAGGAGCATACAGATCATATTAAATTACTAGAAAGGCTATGTCATAAACCCTCAAAAATCCACAATGTGGTGTAAATGGAAGCCATGTTGGTTAGGAAGAAATCCAAACCAGTCTAATTGGAATTAATGGCAGTAGAGGTGTCACACCCTGACCTTACAGCTTTTATGTCTCTATTTTGGTTTCGTCAGGGTGTGATTTTGGTGGGCATTCTATGTCCCTTTTTCTATGATTTGTATTTCTGTGTGTTTGGCCGGGTGTGGTTCTCAATCAGAGGCAGCTGTCTATTGTTGTCTCTGATTGAAAACCATACTTAGGTAGCCTTTTTCCCACCTGTATTTGTGGGTAGTTGTCCGTTGCCTGTGAGCACTACGTTGGCTTCACGTTTTCGTTTTGATGTTTATTGTTTTGTTGGCGACATCTTATAATAAAGGAGTATGTACGCTCACCATGCTGTGCTTTGGTCCGTTGTTTCCACCTTGTTTCCACGATCGTGACAAGAGGCATAATCCTACTTTTACTTATGCAGGAAAATATAAGTAAGGAATGTGATATCAGAAATTGTGTAATATAGTTGTTGTTAACCTAAAATATTGTAATGTAATTATAAATAGTTTATATAGGTTTTATACAAATGTTCTGTATTAATAGCCTCTACAGTATTCACACTCCATAACTTTTTCCACATTTAGTTGCGTTACAGCCTAAATTTAATTGATAAAATGTAGATTTTTTTCAATGGCCTACACACAATACCCCATAATGTCAAAGTGGAATTATGTTTTTCTTTATGTTTACAAATGAATATAAATAAAAAGCTGGAATGTCTTGTGTCAATAAGTATTCAACCCCTTGGTTATGGCAAGCTTAAATAAGTTCAGAAGTAAAAATGTGCTTAACAAATCATATAATAATTTGCATGGACTGTGCAATAATAGTATTTAACATGATTTTTGAATGTCAACCTCATCTCTGCACCCCACACATACGATTATTTTTAAGGTCCCTCAGTCAAGCAGTCAATTTCAAACACAGATTCAACCACAGGAGGTTTTGTTGCTTTGGGGAGGGTTGTGTGTTTTTTCCCGGGTTTACATTTGCTTTTCTGCTAGTATTTTCCCTTTAAACAATGGCTTGACGTACTTTTGATGTTACCCTAATAAAGTTTAGAAATGTTTGTGAAGGTGTGGTATTGTGTGGCTGTTATTAAGCTTTAGCTAATGCAGACCTATGATATGAAGGAAGTGCGCCCCAGCGATTCAACTGACTCTGACAATTGAACTTGAGGTAAGGAAGACTGTTTCAGACCTACCAGAGTTACTTCTATAATATAACAATATAATGCTTATCTTTATACAAAATATTCTGACCGAACGATAACAAATTACCCTCCTTCTGTATGTCTATAACTGTTTGGCAGACGTAGTAGCCGTCTGACATGAAGAAATGCACGTTGGTGTAATAACATGCCACACATACAGCTCTGGAAAAAAACGAAGAAACCACTGTAAAATGATCCGTTTCTCTGGTTTTACTATTTATAGATACGTGTTTGGGTAAAATGTACATTTTGTTTCATTCTTTAAACTACTGACAACATTTCTCCCAAATTCCAAATAAAAATATTGTAATTTAGAGCATTTACTAGCAGAAAGTTACAACTGGTCAAAATTACAAAAAATATGTCAGACCTTGAATAATGCAAAGAAAATAAGTTCATATTAATAAAAAAAAAACACACTTAGGAAGAGTTCAGAAATCAATATTTGGTGGAATAACCCTGATTTTCAATCCCAGCTTTCATACGTCTTGGCATGCTCTCCGTCTTTCACATTGATGTTGGGTGACTTGATGCCACTCCTGGCGCAAAAAAATGAAGCAGCTCGGCTTTGTTTGATGGTTTGTGACCATCTGTCTTCCTCTTGATCACATTCCAGAGGTTTACAATGGGGTTCAGGTCTGGAGATTGGCCTGGCCATGACAGGGTCTTGATCTGGTGGTCTTCCATCCACACCTTGATTGACCTGGCTATGTGGCATGGAGCATTGTCCTGCTGGAAAAACCAAACCTCAGATTTGGGGAACATTGACAGAGCAGAAGGAAGCAAGTTTTCTTCCAGGACAACCTTGTACGTGGCTTGATTCATGTGTCCTTCACAAAGACAAATCTACCTGATTCCAGCCTTGCTGAAGTACCCGCAGATCATCACTGATCCTCCACCAAATTTCACAGTGGGTGCAAGACTCTGTGGCTTGTAGGCCTCTCCAGGTCTTTCACCCAGTGAAATTTGGTGATTAATTTATTGTTTTAGGAAAGGAGTCTAAAAAACAATAAAATAATAACCTATGAAGTTTCCCATGTGCTTCACATTGAAACACCAGGAATAGTGTTTTTGTAATTTGGTATAGGCTGTTTTTAAGGACAGGTAAATGTGGCTCATTTCGCCAATAACCCTTGTTTGTTGATGGCGCTGGCTGCGCCAGATCAGATCTGAATGTTTGTTGATGGCGCTGGCTGCGCCAGGTCAGATCTAAATGTTTGTTGATGGCGCTGGCTGCGCCAGGTCAGATCTAAATGTTTGTTGATGGCGCTGGCTGCGCCAAGTCAGATCTGAATGTTTGTTGATGGCGCTGGCTGCGCCAAGTCAGATCTGAATGTTTGTTGATGGCGCTGGCTGCGCCAGGTCAGATCTAAATGTTTGTTGATGGCGCTGGCTGCGCCAGGTCAGATCTGAATGTTTGTTGATGGCGCTGGCTGCGCCAGGTCAGATCTGAATGTTTGTTGATGGCGCTGGCTGCGCCAAGTCAGATCTAAATGTTTGTTGATGGCGCTGGCTGCGCCAGGTCAGATCTAAATGTTTGTTGATGGCGCTGGCTGCGCCAAGTCAGATCTGAATGTTTGTTGATGGCGCTGGCTGCGCCAGGTCAGATCTAAATGTTTGTTGATGGCGCTGGCTGCGCCAGGTCAGATCTGAATGTCCAACACCAACATTTCCTAAATGAAACTAAAACGGCATATTGTTTTTATGAAGATTTTAGAATATTCGCATGAAAATCTGAGGACAATTGGATGGAAACCTAGCTAGTGAGCTAGTCCAGCATCACTTTGGTTATGCCTGTGCATCATGGCACAAAATATATGGAAGTGGAGGTGTTCTAGACAATTATGCCTGTACCGTACATTGGCTGATATGGCGATCAGGATTGCAGGTAAATAAAAAGTGTTAGGAAATGTGATAGTTTTTTATTCCATAATTGTCATGACTTCCGCCGAAATTGGTGCCTCTCCTTGTTTGGGCGGCGTTCGGGGGTCGTTGTCACCGGCTTTCTAGCTGCCATCGATCTACGTTTATTTTTCCATTTTTCCATACGTTATAATTTATTCCCTATTTAACCCTCTAGTTCCCACATGGTTTTGTGCGTGTTTGTTCTTTGTTTAGTGTTCAAGACTTTTGTGAGCTGGTGTGTTTTCATTGCGTGGAAATTTTGTTGATTCTTTTCGAGTAAAGTACGTCTTTTACTTAGTTCTGTGTCCTGCGCCTGACTCCGTCCTAACCGCTGCACATTGACACGTGACAATAACTCCATTGATGATAATCTTATTGTGATTATGTGGCACAACACAATTTCGTGATTTCACAGATGGACCACTTAAAAGGAGAATTTAACCCAAATCTCTATTTCTTTTATATAAACAGCATACTATAGAAGGGTTTGTTTTCCCATTTTACCCCTAACCAGCGATACACTTTCTTATCCTTGCAGTATGGAGGCTCTGAAAAAACACGGACAAATGCTAAAAACAACAACAAATACTGTATGTCCTATTAGAAATGGAAAAGCTATCAGTTTAGTGATGCAGGTCTTTACATGTTGTACACATATAATTGTGTCATTCAAACTTTATCCGCCGAAATTACAGTTAAATTCTTGAGTGGATTATCCCATTAAAGGTTTTGCAAACAAGGCAAATAAATATATTTTACTATTTGGTAAATGTTTTATGCAAATAAAATTATTATTGTACTTAAATCATACCTGTGTGTGTGTGTGTGTGTGTGTGTGTGTGTGTGTGTGTGTGTGTGTGTGTGTTTTAGGGTGCAGTCAAGCGGGAAGGTGAAGGAGAAGGTGAAGAAAGAGGCCCTGGATCTTTGTCTGAAGTACGGCTTTGTGACTCCTCTCACCTCCATGGTGGTCACCAAGCCCCAGGGAGAAGCCTCACAGGTGGCCCACAAGCCCAAGGAGGGAGAGAAGCCTTCAGGATCCAGGCAAGACTTCTCTGGGTCGGGTTTCCAGTTCATGAGTGGAGAAGCCGGATACCCCGGTGAGCAAAACTACCATCATCAATGCAAGCACACCAGCATGCATGCACACACAATAGGTATACACATATGCTTATGTGTGCACTCATACACACACATACTGTCTACAACAGTGAATGACAATTACTGTATGGTGTGAGTCAATGGAGTAAATAAAAGAGCAAATACTGTCAATCTATAAACGTACAATTATAACCTGTATATTGACTTTAAATATACTACATGAACAAAATCTCATTCCAAAATCATGGGAATTCATATGGAGTTGGTCCATCTTTTGCTGGAATAACAGCCTCCACTCTTCTGGGATGGCTTTCCACTAGATGTTGGAACATTGCTGCAGGGACTTGCTTCCATTCAGCCACAAGAGCATTAGTGAGGTCGGGAAGTGATGTTGGGAGATTAAGCCTCTGTTCCAATTCATCCCAAAGGTGTTCGATGGGTTTGAGATCAGGGCTCTATGCAGGCCAATCAAGTTCTTCCACACTGATCTTGACAAACCTTTTCTGCATGGACCTCCCATTGTGCACGGGGGCATAATCGTGCTGAAACAGGAAAGGGCCTTCCTCAAACTGTTGCCACAAAGTTGGAATCACATAATTGTCTAGGATGTCATTGTATGCCATAGCATTAATATTTCCCTTCACTGGAACTAAGGGGCCTAGCCTGAACCATGGAAAACAGCCCCAGACCATTATTCCTCCTCCACCAAACTTTACAGTTGGTACTACGCATTGGGGCAGGTAGTGTTCTCCTGCCATCAGCCAAACCCAGATTAATCTGGTCGAACTGCCAGATGGTGAAGCGTGATTCATCACACCAGTAAACAAGTTTCCACGACTCCATATTCCAATGGCGGCGAGCTGGTTCAACCGACGCTTGGCGTTGAGCATTGTGATCTTAAGCTTGTGTGTGACTGCTCGGCCTGGAAACCCATTTCATGAATCTTCCGACTAACAGTTTTTGTGCTGACGTTGCTTCCAGGGGCAGTTTGGAACTTGGTAGTGAGTGTCGCAACCGGGGACAGACAATTTTTACACACTACGCGCTTCACCACTCTGCGGCCCCGTTCTGTAAGCTTGTACCACTTTGTGGCTGAGACATTGTTACTCGTAGATGTTTCCACTTCACAATAACAGCACTTACAGTTGACCGGGGCAACTCTTAGCAGGGCAGAAATTTGACGAAGTGACTTGTTGGAAAGGTGACATCCTATGACGGTGCCACGTTGAACGTCACTGAGCTCATCAGTAAGGCCATTCTACTGACTGAAATAGCCGAATCCACTCATTTGAAGGGCTGTCCACATACCCTATATATATACAAAAGTATGTTTTCTGTTTACCAGGGCCCCCTGCACAGCCAGTGTCAGATTAAGGTGGTTAAACAAATAACCTACCCCTAATTTTAATCTTCAATCTTCGCTGGGATATTCACTTCAGTATTTCCGGAAAAAAGGTGGCTTTGAGAAAGTTGCTTGAATTTCTCAACCCTTACTGTTATTAATCCATACAAATGCATACTGTACATACATGGCAAAACAATCAAAATGAAGTATGTTTTGAAACGTCTGAAATACATCTGAGAGATATAGTAAAGTCCTGGGGAAAAAAATCTATAATTGTGTATGATAGTCTATGTGGAAAAAACCCTATCAGCTCCAATTCATTTTACCCCAGAGTTATTTTGTTGGGAGTTAGGACTTCGGCATCCTTGGGTCCTGTACAGTTTGTGAGCGTCATTGTACACAACAGACGACGTGCGTGCGTGTTCGTGAGAGAATACGGTCTTAATTGTTTGTAGCTCAAACCGTTGTAGCTTAAACACTGCTCTAGGTTAGCTCCCATCCACCGCACAGGCAAATGGATGCATTGTAATGAGACGTGTCGCATGCAAGATCCTGGAAGTCTATAATTCAAACTCACAGATCTTGACAGTAATTTAACAGCATCGACATTCATCTTACAGCTGGAATCCATAGTGGTGAAACTGCCAAGTCCGTTTGCGATATTACAACAACAAAGACGGTACTTCAAACAACAAACACTCGACAAGGACATCATTGTATGTAGTAACAAAACTATAATAAATAGCCTGGGCTGCCAGTGGCGCTGATTCGCCTATTGCGGGACTCAGCGTTAAAGGCCCAGTGCAGTCAAAAACATCTTATGTTTTATTTCCAGAGTGGACAAAACATTTAGAACACCTTCCTAATATTGAGTTGAATGTTTGTACACTCAGTGTATACAAACACTGAAACCACTATAAATAGCATCAGGATCAGTGTGATCAGGTTTAGATTAGTATAGGTAGATGCAATGATTAAAATCAAATCAAATCAAATCTACATTTTGTTAAAGTGTGATTTTTAAACAAAATAATTGTCACAATACTGTACACTTACTAGCATAACAAAAAGGGGAGTCAAAATGTGTAGAGGGACAACATTCCAACAAAAAAAATGTCAACAACAGTAGAGAGATGCTATATTAGTGCAATGGCCCAATGCTATTAAGCCAATGCACTTTCATGGATCAGGAGGAGGAGGTGGTGGAGTAGGAGGAGCAGGTGGTGGAGTAGGAGGAGCAGGGGGAGGAGCAGGAGGAGCAGGACAAAGAATAGGCAAGTGACTACTGTATCTTTCCCCTACATCATAGCTCCACTTGTTGAACATCAGTTTAGTTGTGCTCAACGTGTGATGTCTTTTGTCTTAGGCTTGCTGTTTGATGCTGTGGAGGATTCATATTCTGCCTATATAATGGGTAATTGTTCCACGTTATAAAATAATTGCAGAATATGTTTTGTCTGTTTGTGCTGTCTGTGTGTAGAGCCATGCCTGTTTAAATGCCCTCACTGACCAACTGATTGACTGTACGGTATGTGTGGTGCGTGTGTGTGTGTGCGTGCGTGCGTGCATTTGTGTATGTGTGCGCACGAGTGCGTGTCTGGCTGGCCGGACGTCTGGCAATGTGTGTGTGTGTGTGTGTGTGTGTGTGTGTGTGTGTGTGTGTGTGTGTGTGTGTGTGTGTGTGTGTGTGTAGGATCCTTTGTGTAATGTTCTGACTGTGTGTAGGATTGTCTTTGTAAATGATCTCTCATCTTACATTTTCAACTGAAATAGAGGAACATCAACCAACTCACTCAACTAAAACTGCAACTAGAGCTACACCTACAACTGGTACTGCAATAATTGTTTCTTTTTTGTTTGATTAAGATGATGCTGTTTTTTCATAAACTAATTATCCTCATCTCTCTACCCTCTGCATCCTATCTCTCTGTCTCTGTCTCTGTCTCTGTCTCTGTCTCTGTCTCTCTCTCAATTACATTTTCAATTTAATGGTCTCTATTGGCATGGGAAATATATGTTTACATTGCGAAGCAAGCAAAATAGATAATAAACAAAGTGAAATATATATATATATATATATATATATATATATTGTATAGTAAACATTACACTCGCAGAAGTTCCAAAGGAATAAAGACTTCAAATGTCCTCTTTCTCTCTCACACTCTCACTCACTCACTCACTCACTCACTCACTCACTCACTCAGTGAGTTCTCCCCTGAGGTTGCTGTTGCCAGCTGAGGATCAGGCCCTGCCACTGTGCTATGACATCCCTGTGGCTCTCTCGCTCAGACTCCTAAAGGACCCCAACAATGGTGACCTGACCTTAGATATCAAATGTTCTTCAATGCCTTACTTCATTCATTCGTAAATTCATTAATTCCTTGACCTGTCCACATTATCCCCTCACTCCTCAAACATCTTTGAATGAATGAATGGTGTCCATCTTTTCCCAGAGTTGTCTATGAACGGTCAGCTTGGACAATCAGCCAGCGCAGGCTACCAGAAGATTGTGATCCACTACAAAAACAATCAACATATTGAGTTAGACACCACTGTCATCACCTTCAACAATGGACAGGATGCAACATATTTCTCCTGGAGTCTGAAAATCAATCACAAAACAGACAGGTTCTGAATCACAGACAAACTACAGACCTTCTGATATAAGTCATTTTGTGCTACAGTATTGTTTGTTTCTGTGATTAGATTTCTGCTTCAGCTTATTGTACAGTGCAAGGCGTTTGAATTATATTATAATGAGTGAGTATATCCCCCCCCCCCACACACACACACTTCCAGAACAGCCATAATTCTTCGGGGAATGGACTCTACTAGGTGTCAAAAGCATTCCACAAGAATGCTGGCCCATGTTGACCCCAATGCTACACACAGGAAACTGTTGAGCATGAAAAACCCATCAGCGTTGCAGTTCTTCACACACTCAAACTTGTGCACATACTCCCATACCCCGTACAATGGCACTTAATTCTTTGGTCTTGCCCATTCACCATCTAAATGGCACACATACACAATCCATGTCTTAATTTTCTCAAGGTTTAAAAATCCTTCTTTAACATGTTTCCTCCCCTTCATCTACACTGATTAACAAGTAACATCAATAAGGGATCATGGCTTTCACTTGAGTTCACCTGGTCAATCTATGTAATGAAAAGAGCAGGTGTTCTTAATGTTTTGTGCACTCAGAGTATATTACTTAAGTTGCCTTTCTACATTTATACATTTGGTCAAAATAGATATTTACTTTTTTTGTCAATTGAATTGATATGTCACTTCCTGCAGTGTGTCTCTGATCCTACGGGACAAGGAGGTGGACATCACCATAGGGTTGACACGGATCATCATCATGCTCTATGAGAGGAATGGAATTAAGTTCCTGTGGCCCGTGCTGAGGCAGCGCCCAACGGGAGGCAATATTATGGGGATCGTGGGTGAGTGAAACATTATCAGTTAGGACTACATTCCACTTCATATTCCTTTGTTTCTATGTGAGTGATTACATTTTTTGAGACGCTTTTGAAAAAAAACAAGTACTCTAACTAGGAAATGTGCCCTAAAGAATTCCCACTATGGATGCTCACTAAATTGATGAAAATACAGTAGTTAATGACACAGTATGCTGTTTAGCACTCACTTTTATCCAAAGCGACTTAAACATGCATGCATACATTTTACGTATGGGTGGTCCCAGGAATCAAACCCTCGACTCTACCAACTGAGCTATAGAGGAACACTTCTGATTTATTGTAGCAGGGGATAGATTTTAACAAGGCTAATCTGAAAACAAGGCTCCCTAAATTTTATCAGCATTTCGAATGTGCGACATGGGCTGGCAAAGTCCTGGACCATTGTTACTCTAACTTCCGCGACGCATACAAAGCACTCTGTCGTGTCTTTGGCATCATTAAAGTGAAGACTGTTATTTTATCAAATCAATTCTCTGTTATTATTATTACGTGACTAAACAAATCATGTAAATGTAATTAACTAGGAAGCCGGGGCACCAAGGAAAATCTTCAGATTACAAAGTTATAATTTTCCTAATATAACATTTCAGATATTTTAATATCTGGTCAATTAGTCTTCTAATTAATGAATTGTTCTTCACCTCACGTTAGTCTCATTCCAAACATTGGTTATAACATTGGTTATCTGCACGAACCCAGCCTTCACTATGAATCATCCAGACATCAATTGTCTAAATCATTTATTTACTAAATAAATAAATAATCACAGAAATGCATAAACAACAAACAAAGTAGATATGGTTACAAGGAAATGATAGGGGATGTTCCCTAGTGGGCTAAACCGATATGACGGTTTGGTAGACAAAGGGACTGAGAAGGGTGCAAAAGACAAAAGACACTGCACAGTTGATAATTATTAATTGAAATGCTAATCCTTTGCACATGAACACTCACTCATTCGGAAATAATTGCAGAAGTCGAGGATTGGTAGGATGGTCAGTTTTACAAGGGTATGTTTGGCAGCATGAGTGAAGGATGCTTTGTTGCGAAATAGGAAGCCAATTCTAGATTTAACTTTGGATTGGAGATGTTTGATGTGGGTCTGGAAGTAGAGTTTACAGTCTAACCAGACACCTAGGTATGTGTAGCTGTCCACGTATTCTAAGTCAGAGCCATCCAGAGTAGTGATGTTGGACAGGTGGGCAGGTGCAGGCAGTGATCGGTTGAAGAGCATGCATTTAGTTTTACTTGTATTTAAGAGCAATTGGAGGCCAAGGAAGGAGAGTTGTATGGCATTGAAGCTTGCCTGGAGGGTTGTTAACACAGTGTCCAAAGAAGGGCCAGAAGTATACAGAATGGTGTCATCTGCGTAGAGGTGGATCAGAGACTCACCAGCAGCATGTTTTGGGTAGCATCGAGCAACAACATTGATGTATACGCTGATTCAATGAGTGAGTTTATTAGCAAGTGCATCGGTGATGTTGTACCCACGGCGACGATGAAAACCTTCCCCAACCAGAAACCGTGGATTGATGGCAGCATTGGTACAAAACTGAAAGCACAAACAACTGCTTTTAACTTCTTAGGGCTGCAATCCCGTTAACGGGATGATATGACAACAGCCAGTGAAAGTGCAGGGTGCCAAATTCAAAACAACAGAAATCTCATAATTAAAATTCCTCAAACATACATGTATCTTATACCGTTTTCGAGGTAATCTTATTGTTAATCCCACCACAGTGTCCAATTTCAAATAGGCGTTACAGCGAAAGCACCACAAACTATTATGTTAGGTGACCACCAACTCACAGAAAAAAAAAATTCCTACCAAAGAGAGCAGTCACAAAAAGCACAAATAGAGATAAAATGAATCACTAACATTTGATCATCTTCATCAGATGACACTCATAGGACTTCGTGTTACACAATACATGTATGTTTTGTTTGATAAAGTTCATATTTATATCAAAAAATCTGAGTTTACATTGGCGCGTTACATTCACAAGTTCCAAAAGCATCCAGTGATTTTGCAAAGCCACATCAATTCAACAGAAATACTCATCATAAATGTAGATGAAAATACAAGATATACACATGGAATTAGAGATATACCTCTCCTTAATGCAACCATTGTGTTCGATTTAAAAAAAAACGTACGGAAAAAGCCAACCTTGCAATAATCTGAGACGGCGCTCAGAAAATAAATAAAATTATCCGTCATGTTGGAGTCAACAGAAATCAGAAATCACATTATAAATATTCCCTTACCTTTGATGATCTTCATCAGAATGCACTCACAGGAATCCTAGTTCCACGATTGTTCGATAATGTCCATTATTTATGTCCAAGTAGCTACTTTTGTTTGCATTTTTAGTACACAAATCCAAACGCAAGTGCAGGTCCATCCGGACGTCGGACGAAAACTTCAAAATGTTATGTTATAGATCGAAGAAACTGGTCAAACTAAGTATATAATTAATCTTTAGGGTGTTGTATTCATAAATCTTCAATGAAGTTCCAACCGGAGAATTCCTTTGTGTGTAGAGAAGCCATGGAATGCTGGTCGCTATCATGTGAATTGTGCATGACCAGGACCTGGCTCTCTTCCAGACATCTGACTCATTCAGCTCTCATTCAGCTCCACAACACAGTAGAAGCCTCATTCAAGTTTCTAACGACGGTTGACATCTAGTGGAAGCCCTAGGAAGTGCACGTTCATCCATATCCCACTGTGATTTCAATAGGGGCTGGGTTGAAAATCGACCAACCTCAGATTTCTCACTTCCTGTTTGGATCTTCTCAGGTTTTTGCCTGCCATGTGAGTTCTGTTATACTCACAGACATCATTCAAACAGTTTTAGAAACGTCAGAGTGTTTTCTATCCAATAATAATAATGATATGAATATATTAGCAACTGTGACTGAGGAGCAGGCCGTTTACTCTGGGCACCTTTCATCCAAACTACTCAATACTGCAGCCATAAGAAGTTTTAATCAGGGCAAGGCGACCGGAAACATGACCGAATACAAACAGTGTTGCTATTCCCTCCGCAAGGCAATCAAACAAGCTAAGCGTCAGTATAGAGGCAAAGTAGAGTCACAATTCAACGGCTCAGACACGAGAGGTATGTGGCAGAGTCTACAGTCAATCGTGGACTACAAAAAAAAAAACAGCCCCGTCGCGGACCACGATGTCTTGCCCCCATGCAAACTAAACAACTTATTGGATTGCTTTGAGGACAATACAGTGCCACCGACACGGCCCACTACCAAAACTTGGGGGCTCTCCTTCACTGCAGCTAACATGAGTCAAAAATGTAACATGTTAACCCTCGCAAGGCTGCCGGCCCAGACGGCATCCCTAGCCGCGTCCTCAGAGCATATGCAGACCAGCTGGCTGGTGTGTTTACGGACATATTCAATCAATCCCTATCCCAGTCTGCTGTTCCCACATGCTTCAAGAGGGCCACCATTGTTCCTGTTCCCAAGAAAGCTAAGGTAACTGAGCTAAACGACTATCACCCCGCAGCACTCACTTCCGTCATCATGAAGTGCTTTGAGAGACTAGTCAAGGATCATATCACCTCCACCCTACCTGACACCCTAGACCCACTCCAATTTGCTTACCGCCCCAACAGGTCCACAGACGACGCAATCCCACTGCACACTGCCCTAACCCATCTGGACAAGAAGAATGCCTATGTAACAATGCTGTTCATCGACTCCAGCTCAGCATTTAACACCATAGTACCCTCCAAACTCATCATTTAGCTCGAGACCCTGGGTCTCGACACCGCCCTGTGCAACTGGGTCCTGTACTTTCTGACAGGACGCCCCCAGGTGGTGAGGGGAGGAAGCAAAAGTGCCTCTTCAACCTCAGGAGGCTGAAGAAATTTGTCTTGTCACCAAAAACACACAATCTCTTACAGATGCACAATTGAGAGCATCCTCAGGGGCGGGGCGGCAGGGTAGCCTAGTGGTTAGAGCATTGGACTTGAACTTGCAACCGGAAGGTTGCAAGTTCAAATCCCCAAGCTGACAAGGTACAAATCTGTCATTCTGCCCCTGAACAGGCAGTTAACCCGCTGTTCCTAGGCCGTCATTGAAAATAAGAATTTGTTCTTAACTGACTTGCCTAGTTAAATATAAAGGTTAAAAAAATTATACAAAAATATCTAGCCACTTTAACTTCGCTAGGGTAGGGGGCACTATTTTCACTTCCGGATGAAAAGCGTGCCCAAAGTAAACTGCCTGCTACTCAGGCCCAGAAGCTAGGATATGCATATAATTGGTAGATTTGGGTAGAAAACACTCTCAAGTTTCGAAACTGTTAAAATAATGTCTATGAGTATAACTGAACTGGTTTTTCACCTCAGGTGAAAACCTGAGAAAAATCCATCCAGGAAATTTACGGATACTATTTGGATTTTTCGTCTGCCTGTTGTGACTGCGTTTGAGCCTGTGGATTACTGAACAAAACATGCGAACAAAACTGAGGTTTTTGGATGTAAAGAGAGACTTTATCGAACAAAACTAACATTTATTGAGTAAATTAATGTCTTGTGAGTGCAACCATATGAAGATCATCAAAGGTAAGTGATTAATTTTATCTCTATTTCTGACTTTGCTGGTTACTGTTTGTAATGATTTGTCTGCTGGGCACTGTTCTCAGATAATCGCATGGTATGC
Organism: Oncorhynchus mykiss; assembly: GCF_057628025.1. Classification (NCBI taxonomy): domain Eukaryota; kingdom Metazoa; phylum Chordata; class Actinopteri; order Salmoniformes; family Salmonidae; genus Oncorhynchus; species Oncorhynchus mykiss. The sequence continues at coordinate 66,415,293 of NC_143028.1, forward strand.
TTTCGCCTTAAAGCCTTTTTGAAATCTGACACCGTGGTTGGACTAACAAGAAGTGAATCTTTAAACTGATGTTTTACACTTGTATGCTTTGTGAATTTTTATAGTGAGTGTTTCTGTTTTTGAATTTGGTGCTCTGCAATTTCATTGGAAGTTGGCCAGGTGGGACGCTAGTGTCCCACGTACCCTAGTGAGGTTAATAATAAAAAATTGGATATAATAAATGTATCACTTTAAACAATGCCACTTTATATAATGTTTACACACACTACATTACTCATCTCATATGTATATACTGTACTCTATACCATCTACTGCATCTTGCCTATGCCGTTCTGCAATCGCTCATCCATATGTATATGTACATATTCTTATTCGTTCCTTTACACTTTTTATTTTATTTTTTTAATTTTACCTTTATTTAACCAGGTAGGTAAGTTCTCATTTACAATTGCGACCTGGCCAAGATAAAGCAAAGCAGTTCGACACATACAACGACACAGAGTTACACATGGAGTAAAACAAACATACAGTCAATAATACAGTATAAACAAGTCTATATACAATGTGAGCAAATGAGGTGAGAAGGGAAGTAGTTAAGGTAGTTGTTGTGAAATTGTTAGATTACTTGTTAGATATTACTGCATGGTCGGAACTAGAAGCACAAGCATTTCGCTACACTGGCATTAACATCTGCTAACCATGTGTATGTGACCAATAACATTTGATTTGATTTGATTAGAGCTACAGAGGACCACCTGCTCATACTGTCCATTTGATTCATGGTGACAGTATTTGTACTGTGTGTTACAGCCCGTCCACCTGTTGCCTATGAGGAGGTCCAGGGAACAACAATGAAACTGAAGATTCAGGACAAAGAAGTAGAAGTCTCCAGGTAAGATCAACTGTCTATCAGAAACTAACTGCATGTATAGTGATCTTGACTGTTCAGAGGATGTGTGTCTTCAGCAATAATGTGTCTTTAGTGTATTTATTGAGTTTATATTTTGATGATTATGTTTAATTGTATAGTTCTGTGAGAATAGTTAGGGAAACTGAAGTGTACTGTATATGCTAAGAACCTTGTGTGTGTGTTTTTTTGTGTTTTTTTTTGTAGGGACTCTGCTGTGGATCTCAGTGTTCGCTCTGCCCCCACCGTGGCATGCTGGTTGCTGCCTCTTCAGTCTGCCCTACAGGGGGAGCTAGCTGACTTTACCGTCACACAACTCTAACTGACCATGTAATTGCTCCCATCACCAACTAATCAACACTATACATACAGTAATTCTGTTCTAGAATTAAGAAGATAAACAATAAAGCCGGAGGTTTCTTTATAGAGTCCAATGAGTTCACATAATAACACAATATTCATTGTTGAATAAATGGATCCTTTTTTGAACAATGACAACTTTTGTGTTGCATTCCACACTCTTCAATAAATAATGTTTTTATGACTAAACTCAAGCGAAGGATCAATATAGAACAAAACATACTTGGCACCATGAACACACATACACACTCTCTCTCACACACACACACTCACATACTGTATGCGAGCACACACACACACACACACACACACACACACACACACACACACACACACACACACACACACACACACACACACACACACACACACACACACACACACAAGCCTATTGTGTGCCTGCATTTGCATTAATTTTTCACTCTCTGACTTCCGTTTACACTGAGGTCAGTAGCTGTTTGCACTGGGTGGGTCTGGGAGGTTGTGGGTCACCATGTTCATAGCATGGACATTAAACATTCTCTATTTACAGCTAACCATAATTTTATCAGCTGTGATCTTAGAAGTCATGTGTGTATCATCCCCACCAGGGAAAAGCTATTAAGCAATCCAGGAATGCATTTCTGTAATAGTTCTCTTGAAGTAAGGTGACTAATACATTTTACAGGACACCCTGCTGAAGGAAACAAACTGAACAGGAAAACTGTGCCTTGAACCACTACAATATGGGGTGGGAGGGTAGCCTGGTGGATAGAGCGTTGGACTAGTAAGCAGGAGGTTGCAAGTTCAAACCCCCGAGCTGACAAGGTACACCCACTGTTCCTAGGCTGTTATTGAAAATAAGAATTTGTGCTTAACTGACTTGCCTAGTAAAATAAAAAAAAATCACTGATATTTTCACTAAATCTACAATCTAATTGTAGTGTCACTCCCTGACCTTAGAGAGACGTTTTATTTCTCTATTTGGTTAGGTCAGGGGTGGGCATTCTATGTTCTGTTTTGTATTTCTTTGTTTTGGCCGGGTATGGTTCTCAATCAGGGACAGCTGTCTATCGTTGTCTCTGATTGGGAACCATACTTAAGCAGCCCTTTTCCCACCTGGCCTTGTGGGTAGTTGTCTTTGTTTGTTGGCACTATAACCTTTAGCTTCACAGTTGTTTTGGATTGTTTATTGTTTTTGTCGGCGTCAAATAAATACAGGAATATGTACTCTCACAACGCTGCACCTTTGTGCTCTTCATTTGACGGCCGTGACATATAGACTCTTCTGTGGGTCTTGACATGACTAAGCGTACAGTATATTAACAGACAGACACATGCTTGACAGACTTTACATTGGATTTATACCTCACTGATAACACACACACACAGCCAAGGATATAGACTTTGATCCGTCTGGGTACATTAGTTAAAGTTTTACCACAATAAACAAGCAGGGTTCCTGCTGGATATTACTGCTGCGTTGCCTTGTCTATTACTATGGGTTGTAATGGGCTGTAACATGTATGTTTTAAAAAAAACTAGGCAAATCAGTTAAGAACAAATTCTTTTTTACAATGACCGCCTACTCTGGCCAAACCCAGACGACGCTGGGCCAATTGTATGCCGCCCTATGGGACTTCCAATCACAGCTTGTTGTGATACAGCCTGGAATCAAACACGGGTCTGTAGTGACGCCTCTAGCACTGAGATGCAATGCCTTCGACCGCTGCACCAAACTCGGGAGTATGTGTGTTGTGTGTGTGTGTGAGAGAGAGTGTGTGGCTGTCGGGGGGGGGGGGGGGGGGGGGGGGGGGGGGCTGGAGAAGGACACGGGGGCTGGACAAGGACACAGAGGGGAGGGATCATGCCATGGTTGAGCGACAATCACCACATGACTCAACCTACCAAATACCAATTACCTGGCATTGACAGAGTACACTAGCAACAAAACTGTTGGATTTCACAGGATACATAATCACTGTATTCCCTTACTGCGTAGAGTTGTAGCTTTTTCAATCAAGGAATGTAATATACTCTGGCAGATGGACGTGAAGATAAAATATCTATGCTGTAAGTATTACACATGTATGGTCATGCTGATTAGAATAACATACTACATATGATATACACTGAGTGTACCAAACATTAAGAAAACCTGCTCTTTTCATGACATAGACTGACCAGGTGAATCCAGGTGAAAGCTATGATCCCTTATCGATGTCACTTGTTAAATCCACTACAATCAGTGTAGATGAAGGGGAGACGACATGTTAAAGAAACATTTTAAGCCTTGAGATAATTGAGATATGGATTATGTATGTGTGCCATTCAGAGGGTGAATGGACAAGACAAAATATTGAGGTGCCTTTGAATGGAGCATGGTAGTAGGTGCCAGGTGCACCGGTTTGTGTAAAGAACTCTAACACTGCTGGGTTTTTCACACTCATAAGTTTCCTGTGTGTATCAAGGATGGTCCACCACCCAAAAGACATCCAGTCAACTTGACACAACTGTGGGCTTTTCTCTCATTCTATCATAGCTAGGCTGTCATTAATGTTTACTGTACCAGTTGAAATTGAGCAAGGCATGTCACAAAGATCTATCTAATCTTAGTTTACAGGCAGCACTTTGTTCTCTCTGTTTCCCTCAGGTAATCCCCTCAATTCTTCAACACAGGCTGGTGTCTGACATCAGGAAGTTGGCATCAGTCTAGACTTCTAACAAAGCTCAATGCCAGAAAATTGGACTTGCTCAACTTGATTTTAGAACTTGCTCAACTTGTTTTCCATGTGTCCAGAAACACAGAGGCGTGCTGATGGTGTTGTGTGTGGACATATCTGACAACAGTTGATAATCACAGATGAAGAAAACAAGTGCTTGAGGATCAAAGTGGTACAAACCTTAATGTGTCAAATTTGAGGAAAATTATGAAAGCAATGTTTTTGTGGTGGTCGCTTGCAATCCTTCTCTTGATCCAGAGTGTCGCTTCAGCTTTGGAGTTGGAGATGCTTGACTATAAGAGTGAACACTTCACCTGCTCAAAGGTAATAAACTAATGATCATGATAATGAGAGGTCAACAATCAAGGTGTGTGTGAGAGAAAGAGAGGGAGGGAGGGAGAGAGTTAAGGAGTCTGACACAGAAATGAGGGACAGGAATGACAGAGATGGGAACGGAACAGAGAAAGTGTGCCTCAGAAGAAAGAAATGTTGAATTCTTTCCAAATAATAAACACTTTTGAAATTTAACAAATGTACAGAAAGATCCAGAGGTATATCAAGCCTTTTTTGATATACTACATTATTTATTTTTTTTTACCTTTATTTAACTAGGCAATTCAGTTAAGAACAAATTCTTATTTACAATGATGGCCTAGGAACAGTGGGTTAACTGCTTTGTTCAGGGGCAGAATGACAGATTTCTACCTTGTCAGCTCGGGGATTCGATCCAGCAACCTTTCGGTTACTGATCTAATTCTCTAACCTCTATCCCTAACCCTTTTGTTTAGTTGTTAGATTGTTCCATTGTTAGCTTGTTTTAACTACTCCTATAGAAATGGTAGTCTGTCAGGTACTCAGCAGGAAGGTCTGATTTCCCTATTATTAAAGCAAGACCCAGATGGCAAATATAAAGATCCAGTCTATCTAAAAAAACTGGAGGCACCTTACATTTCAATGTAGTGATGCAAAAATACTAGCAAAATGCGTAGCACTCAGAATTAAAAAGGTTTTACCAGGTATTGTTCATCCTGATCAGACAGGTTTTTTACATGGATGATACATTGGAGATAATATACGTCAACTACTAGAAGTAATAGAACATCATGAAACATCTAAGAAGCCAGACCTGATATTTATAGCGGATTTTGAAAAGGCCTTTGATAAAGAAAGACTGGATTTTATTTATAAATGCCTGAATTTTTTACATTTCGGTGATTCTCTTATAAAATGTGTAAAAGTAATGTATAGCAACCCTAGGTGTAAAATAGTAAATAGTGGCTACTTCTCAGAGAGTTTACATTTGTCGAGAGGAGTTAAACAAGGGTGTCTGCAGTCACAATATCTATTCGTTATGGCCATCGAAATGCTAGCTATTAAAATCAGATCCAATAACAACATTAGAGGATTAGATATCCAAGGCTTAAAAACAAAGGTGTCCATGTATGCCGATGACTCAAGTTTTATATTAAGTCCACAAGCTAGATCCCTGCAATGTCTCATTGAAGATCTAGATAACTTTTCTGGACTCTCTGGACTAAAACCTAATTATGATAAGTGTACAATATTACGTATTGGATCTTTAAAAAATACAACTTTTACATCACCCTGCAGTTTACCTATAAAATGGCTAGACATACTTGGTATTCATATCACAAAATATATAAATGAGCTCTCTAAAATGAATTTCAATAGAAAACATGGAGAGGTAAATAGATGTCTATTTATGGAAAAATTGCCCTTATTAAGTCTGTGATAACATGCGTCTTGGTGAGAGGTGTAGGAGTCAGGCGCAGGAGAGCAGGGATGTCTGAGAAGCGTGTTTAATAATATAGTCCACCAATGCAAACGGCACAGAACAAAAATCCCAAAACTACGCTCTCGAATAATCGTGCAAACACACGGAGGAACAAACACAGTTCCGACACTTTACATACACGTGCGTAATAGCGAAAAAACAACAAACATCAAATACCATCGAACGCAATACACACAAGTCTAATCCTGCACGAATTACGGCAGGTAACAGGTGCCCTATATACCCACAGAAATCAAAGCAATTGAAAACCAGGTGTGAAAAGGCACACAGACAAAACAACCAGAAAAAGAAAAAGGGATCGGTAGTGGTTGGTGAGCCGGCGACGCCGAGCGCCGAGCGCCGCCCGAACAGGGAGAGGAGTTACCTTCGGTAGAAGTCGTGACAAAGTCCTTAGTCATATTTCAGTTTATTCACTTACTTATGGCACTGGCTACTCCTGATAATACATTTTTCAAATCATATGAGCAAAAAAAAAAATATTTATCTGGAACGCTAAACAAGACAAAATAAAGCGTGCCTATCTATATAATGAATATGAATTGGGTGGGTTGAGATTATTAAATAGAAAAGCACTAAAACTCTCTTTAAAAGCTTCACTTATTCAAAAGTTTGACTTGAACCCTAAATGGTTCTCCAGCAGATTACTAAGAAAAGCTCATCCATTGTTTAAAAATTGCCTTTTTGCCTTTGTGAAGATTGCCATGTCTCATTTTCGATTAATTGAATATGATACTTTTTACAAATATTACAACAAATATTATTGCTGAACTCAAATATGCTGGTTGATAAAATACCTGTATTTATGAGAAAGATGTTTGAAAAGGGTATTTTGTTCTTAAATTATATTGTAAATTGTAATGGTAGAGTTATGTCTTTCATGGAGTTCAGAATTGTATGGGAAGGTCTGCTCAATCCAAGAGTACAACCAATTGATTACAGTATTACCCCCAAAATGGAGGAGGCAGGTGGCAGCGGGAGGAGGTAGGGAACTGGTCTGTCTGGAATAAAAATAGCATAAATAGGAAAGTATACCAGTTTCATTTGAGGACCAGGATGTTGACAACTGTGCCATACAGATACACGGTGTATGAGTTGATATATAAAACGATGCAAGATTCAAGACTTCATGCTTTAGGATAGGCATGCATTGATTGGATTTTCCTCAGGTTTTTGCCTGTAATATCAGTTCTGTTATACTCACAGACAATATTTTTACAGTTTTGGAAACTTTAGAGTGTTTTCTATCCTAATATGACAAGTATATGCATACTCCAGTTTCTGGGGCTGAGAAATAGGCTGTTTCAAATGGGTACGTTTTTAGCCAAAAATGAAAATACTGCCCACTACACGCAAAAGGTTAATTAAAAAAGTGCTTTCTGGATAATTTTTTGAAATTCTTTTGATTTTTTGGGGTCAATTATACATGTATAAGAACTATATGAACATACTTTAGTCAGGCATATGTTTTGTACATTTGCAATATGATTTCATAGGAAGTCAAAAGTCGGTGAACCATTGCCAAATGCAATAAGAAATGTCCAAATGCAATATGAAAGTATTGAAAGTGCCAAATCAGGATGTTTTGTCCATTTGCAATATGATTTCATAGGAAGTCAAAAGTCGGTGAACCATTGTGAAATGCAATAAGAAATGTCAAAATGCAATATGAAAGAATTGAAAGTGCCAAATCAGGATGTTATATCCATTTGCCATGTACCATCATAGGAAGTCAGTTTCCAAACCCAAAAGTCAGTGAACCATGTCCAAATGGCATTTATACTGCCCAAATGATATATAACACTATGTTACAGTTTTTTTTGATTGCTAAACGACAGTGGGCACAACTGGAGTCACATGTGCAAAACTCTAACTACAGTCTGCACTACCAACAGTCACCTGAGCTAAACAGTTCACATCACCTGCAAAACTCATTCCAAGCAACACAACTCTTAACACATGGCTCAAAACACGCTCAGTGCAGCCAAACACTATGCACAACCCTCACTGAGATAACACACACTGTCACTCAGAACACACTGAGAGTAAAAACACTAGCATCAAACACCAATACAGAAAATACAAACTTTTCATCTTTACAGTTTGAACAATTTCAGTAACTTCATACAAAGTAATATTTTCTTCAAAGAAAAGAGTGACATTCTTTCACATGATTTATTAAAATTTTTAGAACATAACAATTCTTTAAGGTAAATGAAAATTAGCAGTTTGCTTCAATAGTCTGTAGTAATTTACGGAATTACAGTAATGAGAAAAAAAGGTAGAAACTAAAAGTACATACTGTAATTCGAACAAATAATTGAGGGGCTAATCCTGCCTCTCTCTAGCATCAGGCCACAGGTTTTCTTCAACACCACATCTAATGTTTTCTCTTGCCATGCACCTGGGGAAGAACCTTCTGGAGTGCCTTATCCATCCCTGGCAGTCCTCTGGACTCGTGTCCTCACATCCGGCACGCATGGCTTCCAAAAGAGACATTTGGTCATGTGGGTGGTGACCAAACACTTTCCACCCCCAGGCAGAGAAAAACTCCTCTATTGGGTTGAGGAAGGGTGAATATGCAGGCAGGTACAAAACCATACATCTGTGATGTGCTGCAAACCAATCTGTGACAGCTGCAGAGTGGTGAAAAGCAACGTTATCGCAAACTATGACAAAAACTTGGAGGTTTCTTACTGGCTCCCCCTGTTCTGCTGGCACTAGCTGAGCATAGAGCTGTTCTAGGAAAGCTATACGCATTTCTGTGTTGTATTGGCCAATGAGTGGTGTGTTGAGAAGCAAACCATCATTGGCCATTGCAGCACACATGGTGATATTTCCCCCCCTTTGGCCTGGAACCTCCACAGTGGCCCTTTGACCTAAAACATTCCTTCCTCTGCGCCGTGTTTTGGCAAGGTTAAATCCAGCTTCATCGATAAATACAAATTAATGTGGTCTTTCCAGTGCTTCCACCTCCATTACTCTCTGAAAAACAGTAAGTGCACAGTTTTACTGTAGAAATGCTAGTGTTTTTTTGTTACTGTAAATATTTTGTATAGCTGTGTACGTAACCTCAGACGTCTTACCTGGACATATTGGTATCTTTGCTCTTTTACCCGTTCACTGTTTCTCTCGAACGGTACAGTGTATAACTGTTTCATTGTAACTTGGTGTTTCTTTAGGACTCGAGCAATAGTTGTTGTGCTGACAGAATTAACATTTTCAAATATATCATTATCAGCCAGCACTCTATCTTGAATCTCCCGCAGTTTTATTGCATTGTTGACAACAACCATGTCAACAATAGCATTTTCCTGCGCATCTGAAAATATTTTTCCTCTTCCCCCTGTTGGGGGCAGCTTTTGGGTCCTGTTGTAAAAATATATTTTACAGTCAAACATACTGTAATATATATCTGTGTAAATATTCTATAATTGCAATACAAAATAGATTCCTGTAATGTTTTCATTTACTGTAAGGATGTAACTCTCACCTGTTTGCATGATGGAAAATTTGCATTACAGATGCCACTGTGGATCTTTGCAGATCGGGTTGCACCCTCAACCCTGCCTCTCTCAATGAGAGACCATGGTTCACGACATGGTCTATAAGTGTAGCCCTTATTTCATCTGAAATAACAGCTCTTTGTCTTCTTTGTCTTCCTCCACGCATCCGCCCTCTCCCTGCCACCCTTCTCCCTCCACGAACCCATCTTCCTTGTTCCATTTCCAAAATGAATCTTTCTGAGCTCTACCTATATATACTGTAATATGTGTGTGTGTTCACTAACAAGTCTAAAACAAGACACCTGCTTAGCCTTTCAGCTGAAATTGCAATCAGCAGTGTTTGAAAGCACAAGGCTGAAATCTATTCCGTTTTGAATGTGTGGTTCACAGTTTTGACAGCAGTGTGTTAGCATTTGAACAAAGTGCTGTAAATCCACAGTGTTGTGCAGGTTGTGGTTAAAGTAATGGGATAAGTGTGTAGAGTTTTGAAAACTGTGTTCAAGCAATGAAAAACAAACTAGAGTTTGGTCCACATGAACTGCTGCTGTGCAGACTGTAGTTAGAGTTTTGCACATGTGACTCCAGTTGTGTCCACTGTCGTTTAGCAATCGAAAAAAACTGTAAGCCATGAATCAACCTAGATGGTATATTTGTCATGTATGATGAGGGAGAAGTGGGACTCTGTTGATTTGTATTTTTTTTTTTAAACATCCAAAATGACCAGGGGCACGGGTGGGGGGTGCTCCCTACCCAACCATAGACCCCCTGCACCCTCCTAAAGGCATTAAAAAAACATTTTAAAAATGTGCTTCTGGTAACCCATTCCAATCACCAGGCTGTCCATTTGCAATATGTTTCAATGGGCATTTACCAACACAAATTTGACATGCTCAAAACTACTGCAGGAATGCAAAATTGACTGGCCCAATGAACTCGAGATGGCCGGGCAGTGATTCTGGATCCTCTCCATCGCTCGTTGGTGTTGATTTCAGAATGTCCATTTGGTGATGGTCTATCACTGTTTAAACATATTGCATATGGACAAAAGTCAGCCAGCAAGTCACCGTCCATCAGTCAACTAGATATCATTCTGACACCAAACTGATACACGCTGACAACAAACCCACTTTTTCCAACTCTTTCAGAAGACAACTATCAGATATTTCAGAGCAGGCCCAAAATTCACAGCGCCTTCTGTTTAAACAATAATAAAAACAATAAACACGTAGTTACGTTCTAGCTGCGGGTCCAGTTCTGACATTATGTGTAGGCCTAGCTGAGGCAACCCCGAATCCCAAGTTTTGGCTCAATAGGTCATTTGGAGCCCGAGCAGCGACCTTAATTGGTGCTGAAAATCCACATTTTCCGTGCGTTGCTACGGGGTCCTTGAATGAGCTATAGGACAGAAACAGTAGGGTCCGTCTCTATGGGCCGAAGGCGGTTTCACTGCACCTAATCTTGCGACTCCGGGACTTTTCTAAATGTCGTCATTTTCGTGATGGTCAAAATGAATTGAAGTTATTGCAAATGTACGAGGCTGTTTCTTGGTCTGAGAATCTTCCAGAGCCACATAACTCACCGTGCACTATCAACTCTAGAACAGGTTTTCAAAGTTTCAGAGCTCTAGGTCTGACAGTTCTTTGATAGTTCGAACGAAGGTGACTATTGCAGGCTCTACTGTGTCACTCCATCCTTGGTGTGTGTGTGTGTGTGAGTGATTCTTGGAAATATTATGGGAGAAATGACTGTTCTACAGTTCATGAGGGTTGCCTTATCACACATTTGAAGTTTTGGAAAGATGTTACTTTTTTAACCCTTCGAAACAGCCCCTATGACCCCAATTTAACAAACTTTCGGTTGGCACAGGAATCTGAAAGTGAACACATATCCTCATTGGGGTAGGCTTTTACAGAATCCTGAGTTTAAAGTCTTTACATTAAGAATTGACTTATTTACAAAGATTTTCACAAACTGCAGGTTTGGTACATCAAAACACCTACCATTTAACCACTACATTTAACCACTTCCGGTTGCTCCAGGAAGCTTAGAATCAACACAGGTAGACCTCATAGTGGCTTGATGAATTGTCATCGAAGACAGGTTCATAAGGCATTCATAACCCACATAGGCTTCAGGTTGAATTTAGGGGAGCAGACAATGTATTCCTATGGGGAGACAAGTCATTGCAAACTGTTTGATGCAAACACCTTCTTTTCACTATTAAAGGTTAATGCCACACGGTCAAGGTTAGGCTTGCACAGATCGGGAGGACCTCAGGAACGTTCCTGAGGTCGAATTCTAACCCTAATGGTTCTCCCGCTGTCACCCAAAAGCACCTGAAATTTTGGGCCAGGCTTCATAATCTCTAGGCTGTGCCGAGTTCAACGAGATTCCCTGCTTGACCGTAGATTATGGTAATGCCATTACAGGCTCTGTGTGTCTTTAAGCCCCGTACCGTGTCACTCCATCCTTGCAGTGTGTGTGTGTGTGTGTGTGTGTGTGTGTGTGTGTGTGTGTGTGTGTGTGTGTGTGTGTGTGTGTGTGTGTGTGTGTGAGAGAGAGAGAGAGTTTTTTCTTTGACATCTGTTGGGAGAAATGATTGATTTACAGTTCATGAGGGTTGCCTAATCACACATATGAAGTTTTGGAAAGATCTGATCTTTTTAACCCTTTAAAATCAGCCGCTATAAACCCAATTTAACCTGTTAGATCTCTAGGGGCGCTATTTCATTTTTGGATAAAAAACGTTCCCGTTTTAAGCGCGATATTTTGTCACGAAAAGATGCTCGACTATGCATATTCTGTTTTGGAAAGAAAACACTCTGAAGTTTCAGAATCTGCAAAGATTTTGTCTGTAAGTGCCCCAGAACTCATTCTACAGGCGAAACCAAGATGATGCATCAACCAGGAATTAGCAGAATTTCTGAAGCTCTGTTTTCCATTGTCTCCTTATATGGCTGTGATTGCGCAAGGAATGAGCCTACACTTTCTGTCGTTCGCCCAAGGTCTTAGCAGCATTGTGACGTATTTGTAGGCATATCATTGGAAGATTGACCATAAGAGACTACATTTTCCAAGTGTCCGCCTGGTGTCCTGCGTGGAATTCGGTGCGCAATTGCCAGCTGCTCGTACTTTTCCATTTGATATAGGGGAGAAACCATGTGTCCAAGAACGATGTATCAATGAAGAGATATGTGAAAAACACCTTGATGATTGATTCTAAACAACGTTTGCCATGTTTTCAGTTGATATTATGGAGTTAATTTGGAAAAAAGTTCGCGTTTTGAGGACTGAATTTTCGGATTTTTTTTGGTAGCCAAATGTGATGTATAAAACGGAGCTATTTCTAATACACAAAGAATCTTTTTGGAAAAACTGAGCATCTGCTATCTAACTGAGAGTATCCTCATTGAAAACATCAGAAGTTCTTCAAAGGTAAATGATTTTATTTGAAGGCTTTTATGTTTTTGTTGAAATGTTGCGTGCTGGATGCTAACGCTAATGCTAACGCTAAATGCTAACGCTAAATGCTAACGCTAGCTAGCTACTTTTACACAAATGATTGTTTTCCTATGGTTGAGAAGCATATTTTGAAAATCTGAGATGACAGTGTTGTTTACAAAAGGCTAAGCTTGAGAGATGGCATATTTATTTCATTTCATTTGCGATTTTCATGAATAGTTAACGTTGTGTTATGCTAATGAGCTTGCTGATAGATTTACACAATTCTGGATACAGGGGTTTTTTCATAGCTAAACGTGACGCAGAAAACGGAGCGATTTGTCCTAAACAAATAATCTTTCAGGAAAAACTGAACATTTGCTATCTGAGAGTCTCCTCATTGAAAACATCTGAAGTTCTTCAAAGGTAAATTATTTTATTTGAATGCTTTTCTGTTTTTTTGTGTAAATGTTGCCAGCTGAATGCTAATGCTAAATGCTACGTTAGCCATCAATACTGTTACACAAATGCTTGTTTTGCAATGGTTGAGAAGCATATTTTGAAAATCTGAGATGACAGTGTTGTTAACAAAAGGCTAAGCTTGAGAGCTAGCATATTTATTTCATTTCATTTGCGATTTTCATGAATAGTTAACGTTGCGTTATGGTAATGAGCTTGAGTCTGTATTCACGATCCCGGATCCGGGATGGGGAGATCAGAAAGGTTAAGGCACTTCCGGTTGACACAGGCAGCTGTTACAGAATTTAGAGTTTTAGGTCTTTACGTTAAGAACTGACTGATTTACAGAGGGTTGAATGAGTGTGTGTGATTTCAGAAAACCACAAAAAATCACAGAAATCTTGCAGAGCTCCGAAACCTGCCTTAATGGATTCGTCTGAACACGCCGCAACTGGATCTGTAACTTTTTTTTAAAACACACATTTCTTTGAACTTCACCAATTGTACATTGTACGATTTCTCTTAAATTATGATAGATAAATGGCTGGTTCTTTTTTCTCCGGCACCATAGGTTCATGTTCTTTGACGTGAAGCGGTCAAATTAGCGCTCTATTTTCGTTTTTGACCTTTAATCCAAGAAAAATCAATACCATCTTGTTTCTGGGCTAACAGCCCATTAGTCCAAACCTATGCTCACCAAGTTTTGTCTTCAAAGTCTTTTCCGTTTAGGAGAAATGGCCATGTCGTGATTGGTGATGTTTTGTACATTTGCAATAAGATTCCACAGAATTTACCGGGACAGCGGAAAAATGACCAAAATTGGTCAGTTGTCATTTTCTGAGGTCCCTCTTTGTGGCACCTGACCACACGACTGAACAGTAGTCCAGGTGCGACAAAACAAGGGCCTGTGGGACCTGCCTTGTTGTTAATGTTGTTAAGGCAGAGAAGTGCTTTATTATGGACAGACTTTTCCCCATTTTAGCTACTGTTGTATCAACATTTTTTGACCATGACAGTTAAGGTTACTTGTCCAAGGTTACTCCAAGCAGTTTAGTCACCTCCTTTTTGAAATATGTAGGACTAACTTATACCTTGCCACCTATTCTGAAAGTAACTGCAGCTCTTTGTTAAGTGTTGTGTATTCACTCACTGTAGCAGCTGACATGTATAGTGTTGATTCATCCACATACATAGACAGCCAGTGCCATGGCATTAGTAAAGATTGAAAAAAGTAAGGGGCCTAGACAGCTGCCTTGAGGAATTCCTGATTCTACCTGTATTATGTTGGAGCATGGTGAAGTTATTAATTACACTTAAATGATCAATAAACCCTGTCACTACAAAGATACAGGCGTCCTTCCTAACTTAGTTTCTGGAGAGGAAGGAAACCGCTCAGGCATTTCACCATGAGGCCAATGGTGACTTTAAAATAGTTACAGAGTTTAATGGCTGTGATAGGAGAAAACTAAGGATGGATCAACAACATTGTAGTTACTCCACAATACTAATATAATTGACAGAATGAAAGGAAGGAAGCCTGTACTGAAAAATTACAGCACATTTCTGGGATGATTTTCTCTTAACAGCTAATCAGAGTTTTGACAGTTGATACACATGTTTGATATCGTTATGAGGCTTAAAATCTTCTCTTTTCAACAGTATATATAGCTTAAATGTATGTTGTGGTCCATGCGACTGATAATGATGGAGCAAGTTACATATGTTTCACACATTTGTAAAAAAAAACATTTTTCTCATGTTCGTTCAACAATGACCTGCTAATTGCAGGAAAATGCTTTAAGGCCTACCTTCACTTGTAAATGAAATCCATTAATCTATCCTTCTGGATGATATCAATTTTGTCAGGTTAATGTGTATGCTAGCTAGTTAACTTCATTAATGTTAGTTGACACTCAGGGGATGACAGTGCCAAACTATGTAAACACAACCATAAGCACTGCATATCCTCAAAGGGGAAGAGGTGACTATCTCTGATATACAAAAACATTTTTAAGGCAATACGCATGTACAAACTATGAAATTTGCTCAATGAAATGAATGTAGCTTCATCGGTAATATACAGTGCTTGCTCTTTCCATCAACAGTGAAAAGAGTCAGGAATGTGATTTGAATGCGGTTCAATGAATGGGAAGGTAGGCACTGCATCCGGCAATCAGTGACGCATACCCTGGCACCTCTCCTGAGTGTTTCTTATGCAGTTTTAGCAAATGTTGGTATTTTCAACGTACAAACCACCAGAATCATTGAGAGAAAACATTAGATATTTTTGTTGTTGTTGTGAACATGTATTTTTTACTATATTTTTAATTTGGATTTTCATAACAGCTATTTTGATTCGATTATCACAGGGTAGGCACTGGCTAACTTGCCTACTCTGACTGCACGTCACTGGGTTGAACACAGTAGGGTACCTATCGGTAGGTGTGTAGTTACTGTGTATGTATGGATGAAAAGAGTATAATACTTGCATACAACAACAGTAGTTGTGTAGTGACTGTTTACCTTGTCTCTCATCAGGGTATCTCGAACTGCACAGTGAAGGCAGGTGCTGTGGTTCTGATCCCAGAGTGTCCTGTCGATCTGGAGGTGCAGCCGGTGCTGTGCTGCAGACAGGGCACGGCATGCAGACCCTGCCTACACATTCACCTTGACATCCAGCCCAGAAACCACCAGACAGGTGTGTGAACACTCAAAGCCCCATTTTTTATGCTGCTGTTAAAATTGAAAAAGACAACAGTTTGGTAGAGTGCCCCCGTATTAGCTTGTAACGCATGGTTTATTTAAAATAATCAAATTTTGTGTCAGTAAGTCATGCTATCCTCACTCCTGCAGCCTACTGGGTTCTCTGTGTTTCAGCATCATATGTGAATGTATGTTACAACGTACCAGAACTAGGAATGGACATTTGCAAGATTCTGGAGTTCACAGTGATCCCTGCTGCTCCTGATGGGCAAGCTACATCCAAGGCACATTCCGTGTGTGTGTGTGTGTGTGTGTGTGTGTGTGTGTGTGTGTGTGTGTGTGTGTGTGTGTGTGTGTGTGTGTGTGTGTGTGTGTGTGTGTGTGTGTGTGTGTGTGCGTGCGTGTGTGTGCGTCTGTGTGTGTCCATGCGTGGGTGCATGTGTGTGTGTTTTGTGATTAATTTCTATGTTCATCTATACCCAGCAGGCATGGCTGTCACTGCTGCTTAAAGATAATGCAGTGTCCTTCAACAGTCAGGTGACTGTGTATGTTTGTTCCCACCACTCGAAAGTGGTGCTTCCCTCAGTGGATGAAGGTATTGCATTTCCCATAGTAATCTAACATTTTATGTCATTGCTTTGACTGTCAATACATATTGGTTAGTAATTGATCCTCTGAAATTTTGAGATCTGATAATTATTTGTCCTATCTACCCTTAGTGTGCTCATCTGCTGCACAGGGGGTTGTAGAAGAGTGTGACAGTGAGTTACATGCTCTATGTTCTACATTTGTTTGTTTCTATGGTTCCTATGTTGTTAATACCATATACATAGAATTACTAGAATGGGTATCTCTATTCAGGAGTGTAACCATAGGAGTAAAGCAAGAAGTAAAAACAGAAAGCACTGTACAGCATTCAATCGGGTTCCTTTTCTATTCAACTCATTCTAATTCTTTAGTTATTACATCTCCTGTGTCCTGTGTGCAGGACTTTAATTTTGGTCTTACTTTAATATTGGTCTCACTTTAATTAATGGACCGTCCTCTATAGATGCTTAACCCATAAGAGTCTAAGCCCTGCCTAAGCCGGGGAGGGGGGTTCTAAGAAGCTAAATTGTTTTAAGAAGGTCATACCAAGGATCATTTAGCTATTTGATTTAGATTTGTAAGAACCCTTGAGGTATAATTATATATATATATATATATTATTATATATATTACAAAATAATTTGATGAAAAATTGTTTTTGACCTTCCTGCTACTAGCCCTTACAAATGGATTAATGAACAGATTCACTACATGGAACAACAGATAGCAGCCCCCCCCCCCAACCCCCAATTATTCAAAAGGAAGTTTTTTCTGAAGTGTGTGTGAATAATGTTAAATGCTGAGCTGAAGTTGAAGAACAGCGTTCTTACATAGGTATTCCTCTTGTCCAGATGGGTTAGGGCAGTGTGCAGTGTGATTGCAATTGTGTCGTCTGTTGACCCATTGGGGCGGTAAGCAAATTGGAGTGGGTTTAAGGTGTCAGGTAGGGTGGAGGTGATATGGTCCTTGACTAGTCTCTCAAAGCACTTCATGATGACGGAAGTGAGTGCTACGTTGCGATAGTCATTTAGCTCAGTTACCTTAGCTTTCTTGGGAACAGGAACAATGGTGGCCCTCTTGAAGCATGTGGGAACAGCAGACTGGGATAAGGATTGATTGAATATGTCCGTAAACACACCAGCCAGCTGGTCTGCACATGCTCTGAGGACGCGGCTAGGGATGCCGTCTGGGCCGGCAGTCTTGCGAGGGTTTACATGTTTAAATGTTTTTCTCACGTTGGCTGCAGTGAAGGAGAGCCAGCAGGTTTTGGTAGCGGGCCGTATCGGCGGCACTGTATTGACCTCAAAGCGAGCAAAGAAGTTGTTTAGTTTGTCTGGGAACAAGACATCGTGGTCCGCGACGGAGCTGGTTTTCTTTTTGTAGTCCGTGATTGACTGTAGACCCTGCCACATACCTCTCGTGTCTGAGCTGATGAACTGCGACTCTACTTTGTCTCTATACTGACGTTTAGCTTGTTTGATCGCCTTGTGCAGGGAGTAGCTACACTGTTTGTTTTCGGTCATGTTTCCGGTCGCCTTGCCCTGATTAAAAGCAATGGTTCGCACTTACAGTTTGCTCGAATGCTGCCATCAATCCACAGTTTCTGGTTGGGGAAGGTTTTAACAGTCGCTGTGGGTACAACATCACCGATGCACTTGCTAATAAATTCGCTCACCGAATCAGCGTATTCATCAATTTTGTTGTCCGACGCTATGCGGAACATATCCCAGTCCACGTGATCGAAGCAATCTTGAAGCGTGGAATCCGATTGGTCGGACCAGCGTCATACAGACCTGAGCACGGGCGTTTCCTGTTTTTGTTTCTGTCTATAGGCTGGGAGCAAAAAAAATGGAGTCGTGGTCAGATTTTCCGAAAGGTGGGCGGGGGAGGGCTTTGTATGCGTCGCGGAAGTTAGAGTAACAATGATCCAGGGTTTTGCCAGCACGGGTCACGCATTTTATATGCTGACAAAAATTAGGGAGCCTTGTTTTCAGATTAGCCTTGTTAACATCCCCAGCTACAATAAATGCAGCCTCAGAATATGTGGTTTCCAGTTTACATAGAGTCCAATGAAGTTCTTTCAGGGCTGTCGATTTGTCTGCTTGGGGGGGATATACACGACTGTGATTATAATCGAAGAGAATAATCTTGGTAGATAATGCGGTCGGTATTTGATTGTAAGGAATTCTAGGTCAGGTGAACAAAAGGACTTGTTCCTGTATGTTGTTATGGTCACACCACGTCTCGTTAATCATAAGGCATACACCCCATCCTTCTTCTTACCAGAGAGATGTTTGTTTCTGTCGGCGTGATGCATGAAGAAACGAGGTGACTATACCAACTCTGATAACGTATTCCGAGTGAGCCATGTTTCGGTGACACAAAGAACGTTACAATCTCTGATGTCTCTCTGAAAGGCAACCCTTGCTCGGATTTCATCTACCTTGTTGTCAAGAGACTGGACATTGGCGAGTAGTACTCGGGAGCGGTGCGCAATGTGCCCGTCTACAGAGCCTGACCGCTCCGTCAGCCCCTTCTGTGGCGTCGTTTTTTTGGGTCGTCGGCTGGGATCCGAACCACTGTCCTGGGTGGTGGACCAAACAGAGGATCCGCTTGGGAAAGTTGTATTTCTGGTCGTAATGTTGGTATGTTGACGTTGCTCTTATATCCAATAGTTCCTCACGGCTGTATGTAATAAAATGTAAGATTTCCTGTGGTAACAATGTAAGAAATAATACATTAAAAAAACAAAATACTGCATAGTTTCCGAGGAACGCGAAGCAAGCACCGTAAGTCTAGGAATGCCTTGATATTCTCCAGATTTCATGATAACATGCACACATTCAAGGCACCCAGTGCCAGAGGCAGCAAAGAAACCCCAAAACACCTCTGAACCTCCTCAATGTTTGACTGTGTGGAAGGTGTTATTTTTTGTTATGGCCTAATTTTGTTTACTGTAAACATAGAGATGGTGTGCTTTACCAAAAAGCTCTAATTTGGTCTCATCTGTCCACAGGACACTCTCCCAGAAGGATGTTGACATGTTCAGGTGTGTTTGGGAAATTGCAGTCAGGCTTTCTTATGTCTCTCTCTCTTAGCAGTGGGGTCCTCCTGGGTCTCCTACCATATTCATAACCCCTTTCATTGAGTTGGCAACGGATGGTGTGAGTTGAAACTGATGTACCTTGTGTCTGAAGGTCAGCTTGTGTTTGAAGGTCTGTGTGGCAGTTGATTGAGGTACTTTCCTAACCATTTGAACAATCCTTCCCTGCAATCTTCAACGTTTTCTCTTGCAGCCATGACCAGGCTGGTTGGCTACAGTGGGATGGGTCTTAAAACCTATCAATAACATTACGTACGGTGGAAACAGGAATATCAAGGTCTCTGGAGATGGACTTGTAGCCTTGAGATTGTCCATGGTTGGCTGCAATCTTGTGTCTGACCTCCTCAGATAATGATCTAGTTTTCTTGTTCATTGCAACGACGATACAAAACAACGATACAAAACATGAGTCCTTTTCTCTATATTCAAACTGGTTGAATTAGTGATTTTTATATTGTGGTGCATTATGGTGCATTATGTTAAAAAAGTGCAAGGGTGCCAATATTTTTGGTACTGGGGGACCTTCAAACGAGTCTTGTGACAAAACCGACATGTTCATGAGAGTCTCACATCACCTTTGCATAGTGGAGTCAAAATAGTGTGTAGCCCACACTGTTCGGACGCTACAGACAGAAGTTGGCAGATCGGCTGTACTGACTTCAGACCCCTTCAGTCCCCTTCAGACAATTTTTGGGGGTTTAGAGCAAAACAGAGAAAACCATCGTGTTCGTGGGAGTCTCATCTTTCCATAGAGGGGTCATAATAGTTCAGATGCTACAGACGATTTTGTGAGAAGACCGATTTTCGGGATGTCTCATGGTCTGACAAACACCTCCTTAGCTCTGTTACCTTTCACCGCAGATGCGTAAGTGCAACATAGGAGGATGCTGTGAATTGTGATGGATCAAATGTAAAAAACAGATGTCTAGCTTCAACTGACAGATTTTTATGGGGATTTGTGTATTATGTTAATTTGATTATCGATTGCCTCCCTGTTGAAATGCAACCTCTTGTATAGGGCTATGCCAAGGATTAGAGTTAGAGTTAGGATTAGGGTTAAGACTAGAGTTAGGGTTAACAGTTTGCTGATAGTCAGTTGAGCATAAATAAATCATCTGTAGGGGACTATCCAAACCAATAAATAGTTTGTCCATGGCCATTTGTTCTGTTTTTCCATAATGATTCTGGTTTATTTGAAGAGAGAAAGTTACATTTTTCTGCTCTGTAATTGGCCAGTGTGTCTGTCAGTCCCTAGTTTCAGCGCTCTGATTGATCAGGAAAGTCATGAGGTGAGGCTGCAAGTCAACAAGGCAGATGACAGCCCCTACCCACTGGAAATGTGCCTACAACATGAAGATAACGGAGTGTGCAGGGTCCGTGATGTACTTGGCATTCATTTAAACTCAGTTAATATGCAACAATTTTCTCAGACTTTCACCCTTCCCAGTGATAGCATGTTGCTTGTTGTCTTACAGACCTGTAAGGAGAGTACAGTTCCACTGCACTCTGTCACCCCCTGCATGTGCTTCCAGGTACTGATTTTATTTCCCCTTATTTAAAAAGGCAAGTCAGTTAAGAACAAATTATTATTTACAATGACAGCCTACCCCAGCCAATTGTGCACCACGTTATGGCACTCCCAATCACAGCCAGATGTGACAGAGCCTGGATTTGAACTAGGGACTGTAGTGACGCCTCTTGCACTGAGATGTAGTGCCTTAGACCACTGCACCACTCAGAAGCTTAAGCTGGATCAGGCCTACAGTACTTTTGTCAGTAGTGCTGTTACTAGACACATCCAACTCAGTGTGAGACAAAGTTAGCCCTTTTGTGTTGCTCTCTGTTTTGTGTGTGTGTTTTAGTAATCAGTGTGTGTGTGTTTCAGGTGTATGTTAATCGTGTCTGTGTTTCAGGTGTGTATTAATCAGGTTGTGTTAATAGGGGTGTGTGTTTCAGGTGTGCTAATTGGTTGTGTGTGTGTTTCAGGTGTGTGTTAATCGGTGTGTGTGTGTGTGTTTCAGGTGTGGTGGAATAAAGGAGACGAGAGGTCTCATCGATCCATTAGCTGTCCCTTTAGAAACCACACTGGTAAGAGAAGAACCATGCAGCATCCTTCTTGTTACACCTGTGTTACACTATGACAGTAATGAATGTGGGCCATGAAGTTGATTCCCATTGCATCTATAACTCCCCTATAAAGTATGGTATATTATACCTTTATCTCTCTCCACCAGAGCTGCTGCAGAGGAATGTATGGGAGAATGTGTCAGTATCTGTGGTGCAGGGCCAAATGAACAGTGGTGGTGCCATGCTATCCTGGAACCTGACTGCCCCCTGTAGGGTGGAGGCAGAAGTGTGGCCCTGCCAGAAAGGGGCAGGCTTGGACAGGTGCACAGAGCTGGTTGCCTTTAGGCAGCGTCTGTCAGATGACATTTGGAGGGAAAACAGCAGGGGACACTGGGTACATATATCCAACCATTTGATTGATCCTTTTGATCATTTTTTGGGCTTTTTATTGGTGCGTCTTTAGTGACCTTTTCGTTGTTGGGATATAACGTTACTGTCATGTAGCAATTGTTTGTTTTGTTTTTTACTTGTGGCTTTTTTATGGTCTGGTGAGATATGAATAAGACATATTTTGATTGAATGATAGATACATTTGTTATATGTTTTAGGTGATGCCCGGTGTGTTTGAGGATGTCGTACTTGGCCTTGATCTCTGTGTGATGGTAAGATACTTCTACAGGTTGACTCTCGTTGTTCCCCAGTACTGAACTGGGATCCTGTCATATCATGATGAGAGCTCATCTTATGTTAAGTGTGTGTGTGTGTGTGTGTCTGTGTGTGTGTGTGTGTGTGTGTGTGTCTCCATCCCTCCAGGTAAAAGGGAAGAACAGTGAGCTTGGCCCCTTCTGTCCCATTGACTGTGAGTATTTTAGGAAAGTGCTGAGGTATCATTATCAAAGTTGATGTGGATCCTACTGAAACTAATACAAGTTAGATTTCCTGGCCACAGATTTTTGGTGTTTAAAAAGATGGCTGTTATGTTCAAATCTGTATCATCAATAAAGTATTTATTTGTATGCTCAATAAAATACATGTTCACAGGAGGGAAGCTGGTAAGAAATTCTAGGAGGATTGGAAAATAATCATGTCTTTACTTCTCCCTCTCAGCCAGTTGGTGGCACTGGCGCTGGAGTCTGTTGGTCCTGCTCTCCCTGATGCTGGCTGTCCTAGCAGCAATTTGTCTATATTTCCTGCATGGTAAACTGAAACGTGAGTCACTCTGTCCTTCTCCCCAACTACACACATGCAAAGCCACTGTGTGTAGAGACAAAAAGAGTCCAGGTGTTAGGTTTGTGTTGTGTTACACTGTGGTGAAGTGAGTGCTAGGCTCTTCTCACCACGGATGTGCTCTCTGCCTCCCACCAAATCAGTCTTAATAGAGAGAGAGGAGTAGTTTTAAAGGAGATCAACATGTAGGGAAAGAGTGCCCCCTGAGTGGCACAGCGGTCTAAGGCACTGCATCACTGTGCTCAGAGGTGTCACTACAGACCAGGGTTTGATCCCGGGCTGCATCTCGACCAGCCGTGATTGGGAGTCCCATAGGATGGTGCACAATTGGCCCAGCATTGTTAGGGGAGGGTTTGACCACAGGGGTTTTACTTTGCTCATCACGCTCTAGCGACTCCTTGTAGTTCCTGCAGGCTGACCTTGATCGTCAGATGAACTGTGAACTTTCTTCTGACACATTGGTGCAGGCTGACTTCAGTCGTCAGTTGAATGGTGTTTCCTCTGACACATTAGTGCGGCTGGCTTCAGAGGACACATTACTCGACCTTCACCTCACGAGCCCGTTGGGGAGTTGTAGCGATGAGACAAGATTGAAAAAATACAAAACATTTAAAGAAAGAGAATGAAGATCTTTCCTATACTACGTGTATTCCTCAGTGTCCCAGATTCCCTCTCATCTCAATAGCTGACTTGTGGGTGTTTACTACAGTAAGGAATTTTGGGGTTGGACAATAGTCCAGGGCTTTTGTAAAGGTCAAACAACTCTTACTTGAAATGACACATGAGACTCTGTGTTACAGAACCATGTCAGTGTGTTTCACATCACATTTCTGTCTCTCCAACAGGGTGGGCATGGGAATGGTACCAGAAGGAGTGTGGTCGACGTAAGCAGGTTTCCCATACTCCAAATATACAATCTGAAAATAAAGAAGATACATATTCATCTAGCAATAATCATTGACAAAACAATGGAAAATGAATGTTTCTAACTCCCCATGCCCTTTGCCTCCCTCCCTACTTCCTTTCTTCTTACCGTCTCTCCCTCCCTCCTTCCCTCCTTCCCTCCTTCCCTCCTCCCTCCCTCCGTCCTGCTCTCCCCTCCCTTCCTCCCTCCTTATATCCCTCCTTCCTTTCCTTCCCTCTCTCACTCCCTCCCTCCCTCCATCTGTAGTAGCCAACAGGGGACACATAGTGCTGCTGAGCCCGCCGGACGTGGATGGCTCTGTGTCAGAGTTGGTGTGTGAGCTCGGTTCCTCTCTGTGTGCCCAGGGCTTCAGTGTCTCTGTGGACCTGTGGAGTCGGGCTGAGCTGTGCTCTCTGGGGCCTCTGCCATGGCTGCACTCCCAGCTGCAGCACCTGGACAGTCAAGGGATCCGGGCAATACTGGTACTGACACAGGCAGCCTGGGAGAGGGCAGAGGACTGGGTCCGACAGTGGGACCAGCAGGGCCAACAGGGAAAGGATATAGTCCAGGGAGTGGGGAAGGAGGAGGGGGGTGAGGAGGTGGAGGGGGAGGATAATGGGCTTCTCCAGGGCATGTTCTCCCCGTATGCAGACGTGTTCAGTGCCGCTCTGAGCTGCATCAAGGCAGAACACAAACTGGGCTGTGCTGGAGAGCGCTTCCTCCTGGTGCACTTTGAGGCCCATTCTGCCAAGCCCCCCAGCAGTGAGAGGGGTCTCCCAGAGCTGTTCCAAGGGCTGCCCATGTTCCATCTGCCCTCCCAGAGCCAGGGGCTTCTCGCTGAGCTGGCCATGGGGCCCACAGGGCCCGAGGCTGGTATAGGTGGACATAGGGTCTGAAGGAAGCCACACAGAGACGGTCTGTGGGACTTATGCTTTTGTGGAGAGACTCAGGGGGGTACCTGATTAAGGAGCTGCCTCATAAGTGTGTTGTCACTGGATCGCAGGCCGTTCCGATACAGCAGAACAGTCACCCTGAGATCAAATCTTCCCCAACCATTAAGACAATACCGGCCCCCCTCATCACCCCAATAACCCCAGACTTTACATTCACACTGAATACACTGGACATGCAATGTGTTGGATGCAGAAGCCTTGGATTGTATTTGGTGATGTAATGAGGGCTTTTATTGAGCCAATACACAGTGTGTAACCTACAGTAGGCCTACACCTTCAGGAAGGACTTCTATGTGTGAATTATTATGTAGGCTACATGAAATGTTTAACAATTGTTCTTTATCTTACTCTTAATTCATGATTTGTAGATAGAAATGTCTGAAAGGCCTATTGGAATATTTGCTGGATCAAAACTCAAGATAGGACAAACCTGAATGATATGCAGTAATCTAGAGGTTAGAGAGGCAGACCAGCAGCTGGAAGGTTCACGGTTTTAAGCCCCGGGCCAGGCAACACAAAAATGGAACTGAACTGGCAGCTGGAAGGCTGCTGCTCTCTGATCCCATGTAACAACTCCTGTCATTGTTCCCTTAAGCAAGGCACTCTACATCCAACATTTGCTCTCCATCCAGGGGTGCTGCCCTGCTGCTGATCCTCTGCCTCT
Source organism: Oncorhynchus mykiss (assembly GCF_057628025.1). Taxonomy (NCBI): domain Eukaryota; kingdom Metazoa; phylum Chordata; class Actinopteri; order Salmoniformes; family Salmonidae; genus Oncorhynchus; species Oncorhynchus mykiss. The sequence goes on from NC_143028.1 coordinate 66,440,690, forward strand.
CCTGGTGTGTGTGTGTCTGTGGGTGTTGAGAAAGGCAGAAGACAAATTCCTGTTCTAACCAGTGGACAATAAAGATATATTTTATTACATTCTATTCTCCTTATCTGTTTATGCATTAGTGTAGAAATTAAATGTGGTAAGCCTATGTAAATGACCTAAATGATTATTGACCAAAACATAATCTCTATCATGGACTGAATAATGCATAATTTTTTTTCAATGTGCAAGATGAAAAATAAATATATTTCGATACAAACAAGAATTTCTCGTCACAATTTATATTGTCACAAGGAGGAAAATAGTACTTTGCGATTTCAAAACGTTTTAAAAAGACAACAAATATCTGGCAAATAGCCGCGAGAGGGGTTGCGCGAAAGCCAGGAATGCAGCCCCGGTCTCACACTTGTGCAGTTATACATAACATTGATTATCTGTGTGGTGGTGTGGTGGTGCTCTAGCTGGTGGTGCTCTAATCCCGGATCCTTTCGCCCCTCAAGAGACTGTGATTGGTCAAGGGCTATTTGAGAGAAAACGAGATCAACCAGAATGACTGCAGCTGATCTCAACCGTGCAAAAAGGCATCCCAAAGAAAGCTGCGAAGCTCAGTCAATTCTTTGAAGAGTGCCTTCGGACAAAACTGTTAGTTTCCCGATAATTTGCTCTTCATGCTCAGGGTGTAACTAGTAGGGTGTAACTAGCCCCTGTTCTTGCTCTTGCTGAACAAAAAAAATCCTCGGTATCATCACAACAACTTTTGGAGCTATTTCAACAAAACGATTTTGTGGTAAGAGAGAAAAATTTAGATCATTTTTGAGTAAAGTAGTAATATGTTGGATGAGTGTGTTCCCCACCCCTACTAGGGGGTAACTGTTCCCTGGGGGCTAGTTAACGTTACCCCTTTATGGTTATGAATGTGTTTCTACCTGTCATTTAGACAATGACTAGCCCAGTTAGCGCTAGTTTATGCTAACTTGTTCTAACAACTTCACTAGCAGTAAATGATAGCCAGCTATCTAGTTAGCATAAGCTGCTAGGAGTGCAAGCTAGCAACCTTAATACAAGATCATCTGAGGTAAAATAATACCTGTTCTGTTCCGTTTTTTATAGTACCTGTTCTGTTCCGTTTTTTATAGTACCTGTTCTGTTCTGTTCTTATAATACCTGTTCTGTTTTGTTCCTATAACACATGTTCTGTTTTCTTCCTATAATACATGTTCTGTTACTATATTTCTTGTTCTGTTGTGTTCCTACAATACCTGTTATATTTCCCTCCTATAATACCTGTTCTGTTCCATTCCTATAATACCTGTTCTGTTCCATTCCTATAATACCTGTTATATTTTCCTCCTATAATTCCTGTTCTGTTCCGTTCCTATAATACCTGTTCTGTTACTATATTTCTTGTTCTGTTGTGTTCCAGACATAGACGAGTGTGGCACAGTGTCCTCCTAACACCTACTGCTTCAATAGATGGCAACTATCAGTGCAGAGGTCAGTTCTGCTACCAGGGGTCAGAGGTCAGGAGGTCACCTCCTCACTCTTCAACAGTTGATACACGTTATGATTTGTAAGAGCCTCAGGTATAACTGTACATTGCATAGATTAGTGTCTTTAGTAGATGATTTGCTCTTTCTCCAGTTTTATGACTATGGGTGTCATTAATTTCGATTTCTGAAGCAGAACCTCCTCTCCACCATTAGTGAGAGTGATGGATGTGAGTGTTATATATTGATGATGATGTTTTTTTGGTGTTCTCCCAGACTGTGTTGATGCCTGAGTGGGCTGTATGGGCGCTGGGCCAGCTCGCTGCAGGAAGTGTGCTACTGGCTACATACTAACTGGAGCCTAAGTGTTTAGGTAAAATTGTTGAAGACTCCAGTCACCCAATTCATAGACTGTCCTCCTTGCTACCGCACGGCAAGTGGTACCAGAGCGCCAAGTCTAGGGCCAAAAGGCTCCTTAAACCTCTAGTGACTCCCCATCCCGCATGCGGGAGCGTAATCATCGCCTGACACTAATTAACATAACGCAACGGAAATAAATATCCCTAGAAAATATTCCTATTCATGAAAATCACAAATGAAATGTATTGAGACACAGCTTAGCCTTTTGTTAATCACCCTGTCTTCTCAGATTTTCAAAATATGCTTTACAGCCAAAGCTAGACAAGCATTTGTGTAAGTTTATCGATAGCCTAGCATAGCATTTTGTCCAGCTAGCAGCAGGTAACTTGGTCACAGAAATCAGAAAAGCAATCAAATTAAATCGTTTACCTTTGATGAGCTTCAGATGTTTTCACTCACGAGACTCCCAGTTAGATAGCAAATGTTCCTTTTTTCCCAAAATATTATTTTTGTAGCCAAAATAACTCCTTTTGTTCTTCACGTCTGGCTGAGAAATCGCCATAACTCTCCATAATATCGACAGAAACATGGCAAACGTTGTTTATAATCAATCCTCAAGGTGTTTTTCAAATATCTATTCGATAATATATCCCTCGGGACAATTAGTTTTTCAGTAGGACCGATTGGAGTAATGGCTACCTCTGTATTTTACGCAAGAATCTCTCTGGCAGCATCAGGTGACCACTTGCGCAATGTAGCCGCTTACGGGTATTCTTCAACATAAATGCGTAAAACTATGTCACAATGCTGTAGACACCTTCGGGAATACGGAGAAAGAGTAATCTGGTTGATAGCCCATTCACTGCTCAATAAGGGACTCATTGGAACGCAGCGCTTTCAAAACATGGGGCACTTCCGGATTGGATTTTTCTCAGGCTTTCGCCTGCAACATCAGTTCTGTTATACTCACAGACAATATGTTGTGTTTTCTATCCTAAGCTGTCAATTATATGCATATTCTAGCATCTTGTCCAGATAAAATATCCCGTTTACTACGGGAACGTTTTTTTTCTCCAAAAATGAAAATACTGCCCCCTAGTCACAACAGGTTTAACAGCTTCTACCTCCAAGCCATAAGACTGCTGAACAATGAATCAAATGGCCGCCCAGACTATTTACACTGACCTTCCTTTGTTTTTACACTGTGGCTACTCGCTGTTTATTATCTACAGTTTATTATCTACAGCATAGTCCCTTTACAAATTACCTCGACTGACCTGTACCCCTGCACATTGACTTGGTACTGGTACCTCCCTGTATATAGCCTCGCTGTTATGTCATTTTCTTGTGTTACTTTTTGATTTACTTTAGTTTATTTTGTAAATATTTTCTGAATTCTATTTCTTGAACTGCATTTTTGGTTAATAAAAATAGATGTGTAGTTTTTTGTAGGCAATAATTAACAGTATTCCACCCTGTCACTGTATAACATATGGAAATGGGAATGAATCATAGCAGACAAGGAACTGTGGCAGACAACTTAGGACCACTGAAGGAGGTCTCCCACCCAGAGAGGGGAGAAACCGTTGGGCTTGCAATAGATTGTGTAACATATGGCAGGATATGATAAGCAATGAATTGGTCTGGATTATTCTTGTATACAATTGATGTATCAGTGTGTATTATTTAGTCATTAAGGGTGGATTGTTAATGGTTTTTATCTGTTAATTGAATGATTAGAATATTCCACCCTGAAACCATATAATTGTATGTTATTGATTAGAATGCATAAAATTACAATCAATAAATGTGTAGTTCTAGTCAGAATTAGGGTAAAACAATATAGCTAATGTTTGTCTTTGTGGTATTTTAAAGACAGAGTGTCTGAGCAAAACTAGAGATTAGAGATTTGGGAGAGAATAGGGAGTACGGCTCAAGGTCTCCCTAATCTCTGTTGGCTGGGTAGCAGGACATTGTGTGCTAATGTTAGTGAGTATGTATGTGCGTAGGATATCTACTGTTTGTGTGGAAGTATGTACGCAGCTATAAAATGGATGTCTTTGTATTCTTGACTTTAGAACGTTCTGTGAATAAACCTTTTTTGACTAGTTTAGCTGGGCCTCCGTCTGTTTCATTCAACCAGTATCTTACAAATTCTAGGTCACAGACTGAGTAGTATAATTGAATTGCGTTATGAACATTGAGAACATAATTCTCTTGACAATGATAAACTTGGATTAGCTAACACAACATGGCATTGGAACACAGGAGTAATGGTTGCTGATAATGGGCCTCTGTAGGCCTATGAAGATATTCCATTATTAATCAGCCATTTCCAGCTACAATAGTCATTTACAACATTAACAACGTCTACACTGTATTTCTGATCAATTCGATGTTATTTTAATGGACAAAAACAATTGCTTTTCTTTCAAAAACAACGACATTTCTAAGTGACCCCAAACTCTTGAACGGTAGGGTAAATCATATTTTCTGGTCTGTTGTGTGCAATGAGAAGCAACAAACTGTATAAGGAAACAAAGATAAGTTATGTAAAGAAAGATAAAACACTTTGTTAACCTTTCCATGTATATGGAGATGGCAGAGTTCAACAGTCCTAACACAATCAACAAAAAAAAACCTTAAATAAAATGTTGTACAAAAAGGCGAACTCGACTCCATCCTTCATTGAATCAGAATGATAAAACCCACTGATATTGACAACTGCTTTAATGTTTTTTTCATTGGCAAGATTAACAGACTTAGGCATGACATGACAACAACAAAGTCTGAACCTACTCTATTCATAATCCATTCATAATTGACCAAAAAAGTTAGCGTGGAAGAGGTGAAAAATAACTGCTATATATCAACAATGACAAGCCTGAAGAACTTGGATGGAAAATTACTGAGGATGTCAGTGGACTATTTTGCCACTCCAATTTGCCATCTCTTCAATCAATTCAATCTCCATACTCACACACACAATTTTAATATTGTTGTATTATACATTTTGTGTTGTAGATACTGTATGTAATGGTGTAATAATGTTATATTATGTACTGTTTTATTTTTGGGGTTTATTTTGTGATAATTTTACCTTTATTTAACTAGGTAAGTCAGTTAAGAACAAATTCTTATTTTCAATGACAGCCTAGGAACAGTGGGTTAACTGCCTGTTCAGGGGCAGAACGACAGACCTGGTCAGCTCGGGATTTGAACTTGCAACCTTTCGGTTACTAGTCCAACGCTCTAACCCCTAGGTTACCCTGCCGCCGCAAGTGTTCCTTCATGTGTTCGAAAATCAGCAAGAGTGGCTGCTGGCTTGGCGGAACTGATGGGGATCCATAATTAATACAAATGCCTCAGCAGGTGAACCTTAAACTTCACACTTCACTAGCTGAGTTCCTTTGAGTGTCTGTTGACAGTGTTTAGGATCAGTAACACTGACGCACAAGTCAGAAAGAAAGTCACCTTCATTGAATGGATATAAACAAGCTGACCAACACTCAATAGTAATATTCTGATACAGCACATACAATAGAAATGTCTGGGGCACTGGAGATTCCTACATTAGGTTTAAGAAATACCAAACATGACACACATTATCCATGCTGAACACAAATCTCTCGCTCTCTCATTCTATCTCTCTAAAACACATATATCTCTGTCTCTCTCTCTTTTTCAGCACTCTTTCCTGTAGGTATCAAGGACTTATTACCATACCCTGTTGGTGGGTACATGTCTATAGGAAATGTATCATCATTGACATTAACACCTATTAGTCAAATTGTTGTTGCTCACATTATTTGTAAAGCATTATCAATACAAATTTAAAATGAAAGATAACATAAATCACAAAGATGAAATATTGCATGAAATATGGTTAAACAAAACTTAAAATAGAATATGTGTGTGTGTGTATACGTGTGTGTGCGTGCCAGAGGAAGCTGGTGGGAGCAGATATAGGAGGACGGGCTCCTTGTAGTGGCTGGAATGGAATAAATGGAATGGTATCAAAAACATAAAACATATGCAAACCACATACGGCTCCGTTCCAATCATTCCATTCCAGACATTACAATGAGCCCATCATCCTATAGCTCCTCCCACCAGCCTCCTCTGGCACGCACTAATACACACATGAATGCATACACACACCATTTATTTTATATTTTAATTTGCATGTATGTGAAGTAAAAAGGAAACCGCACACTGCTCTCAATAGTATCACTGATCTTTAAAAAGCTTACGTATCGGCCTCACGGCCTTCGTCAGAGCTTTTGTGAGTTAAAAAAAAATTAGCACCCTTAAAGCCCCGCCTTATCTCAGCTCCCTGGTCACCATAGCAGCACCCACCCGTAGCACGCGCTCCAGCAGGTGTATCTCACTGGTCACCCCCAAAGCCAATTCCTCCTTTGGTCACCTTTCCTTCCAGTTCTCTGCTGCCAATGACTGGAACGAACTGCAAAAATCACTGATCTCCCTCACTAGCTTTAAGCACCAGCTGTCAGAGCAGCTCACAGATCACTGCACCTGTACATAGCCCATCTGCAAATAGCCCATCAAACTACCTCATCCTCACATTGAATGTATTTATTTATCTTGCTCCTTTGTACCCCAGTATCTCTACTTGCACATTTATCTTCTGCACATCTACCATTCCAGTGTTTAATTGCTATATTGTAATTACTTCGCCACCATGGCCTATTTATTGCCTTGCCACCCTTATCTTACCTCATTTGCACACACTGTACAAATACTTTTTTTCTAATGTATTATTGACTGTATGTTTGTTTATTCCATGTGTAACTCTGTGTTGTTGTATGTGCCGAACTGCTTTGCTTTATCTTGGCCAGGTTGCAGTTGTAAATGAGAACTTGTTCTCAACTAGCCTACCTGGTTAAATAAAGGTGAAATAAAAAAATAAAAAATTAAAAGACCTAGCCCCACCCACATCCGTTCCAACCATCGAAAGGGGTTGGAGGCGAAGGAAAAACAAACAAGTGCTACCAAATATAACAATATGCATTAAATAAATATTCAAATTGTGTGTAAATAAGACGTATTAAACACGCCTGTAAAACCACAAAGCAAGTTTTCATTCATCATTGGGTACATCGTACGAAAAACATCAGAATAATCTTAAATAGGGGCATAATTCATGTTCAAATTCACAACATAACGTACATAGGCATTTCATCCTTAAGACCTTTAGGAAATAATGTCTAGAGGGTGAAAATCCCAAAACATTCTCTTTGACTCAGAGTATAATTAATGTCACCTCGCCCGTCTGATATCTTAGCTCTCTCTATGCCACAAAATCTAAAAGTTAGAAATGTCATGCTTCAGGTCATTAAAATGTACTGCGACTGGATAATCCCTGTCGTTTCTCCTGATTGAACTTTTATGTTCCCTGATTCTCTGTTTGAGAGAACGAGAGGTTTTACCTACACAGCACAGCCCACATGGACATTGTCACGTTCTGACCATCGTTCGTGTGTGTTTTCCTTGTTTTAGTGTTGGTCAGGACGTGAGCTGGGTGGGCATTCTATGTTGTGTGTCTGGTTTGTCTATTTCTATGTTTGGCCTGATATGGTTCTCAATCAGAGGCAGGTGTTAGTCATTGTCTCTGATTGGGAACCATATTTAGGTAGCCTGTTTGGTGTTGGGTTTGGTGGGTGATTGTTCCTGTCTCTGTGTTTGTACCAGATTAGGACTGTTCATGGTTTTCACATTTCATTATTTTGTAGTTTATTCATGTATAGTTTTTCCTTTATTAAACAAACATGACTCATCACAGCGCTGCATTTTGGTCTGACTCTCCTTCACCTACAGAAAACCGTTACAGAATCACCCACCACAACAGGACCAAGCGGCGTGGTGAAAGGCAGCAGGAGCAGTGAAAGGAGGAATGGACATGGGAGGACGAATTGGACGATAAAGGACCCTGGGCACAGCCTGGAGAATATCGCCGCCCCAAAGAAGAACTGGAGGCGTCGAAAGCGGAGAGGCGCTGGTATGAGGAGGCAGCACGGCGACACGGATGGAAGCCTGAGAGTCAGCCCCAAAAAATTATTGGGGGGGGGCTCACAGGGAGTATGGCTACGCCAGGTAGGAGACCTGCGCAAACTCCCTGTGCTTACCGGGGGGCTAGAGAGACCGGGCAGGCACCGTGTTATGCTGTGGTGCGCACGGTGTCTCCAGTGCGGGTGCATAGCCCGGTGCGGTACATTCCAGCTCCGGGTATCGGCCGGGCTAGAGTGAGCATCGAGCCAAGTGCCATGAAGCCGGCTCTACGCATCTGGTCCCCAGTGCGTCTCCTTGGGCCGGCTTACATGGCACCAGCCTTGCGCTCGGTGTCTCCGGTTCGCCTGCATAGCCCAGTGCGGGCTATTCCACCTCGCCGCACTGGCAGGGCGACCGAGAGCATTCAACCAGGTAAGGTTGGGCAGGCTCGGTGCTCAAGAGCTCCAGTGCGCCTGTACGGTCCGGTCTATCCAGTACCACCTCCACGCACCAGCCGTCTGGTGGCAGCTCCCCGCACCAGGCTTCCTGTGCATGTTCTCGGCCCAGTACCACCAGTGCCAGCACCACGCATCAGGCTTACAGTGCGCCTCGCCTGTCCAGCGCTGCCAGAGCCTTCCTCCTCTCCAGCGCTGCCGGAGTCTCCCGCCTATCTAGCGCTGCCAGAGCCTTCCTCCTCTACAGCGCTGCCGGAGTCTCCCGCCTGTTTAGCGCTGCCAGAGCCTTCCGTCTCTACAGCGCTGCCGGAGTCTCCAGTCTGCACAGAGCTGCAAGTCTGCATAGAGCTGCCAGCCTGCAAGGAGCTGCCAGCCTGCAAGGAGCTGCCAGCCTGCAAGGAGCTGCCAGTCTGCAAGGAGCTGCCAGTCTGCAAGGAGCTGCCAGTCTGCATAGAGCTGCCAGTCTGCAAGGAGCCGCCAGAGCTGCCAGTCTGCAAGGAGCCGCCAGAGCTGCCAGTCTGCAAGGAGCCGCCAGAGCTGCCAGTCTGCAAGGAGCCGCCAGAGCCGCCAGTCAGCATGGAGCAGCCAGAGCCGCCAGTCAGCATGGAGCAGCCAGAGCCGCCAGTCAGCATGGAGCAGCCAGAGCCGCCAGTCAGCATGGAGCAGCCAGAGCCGCCAGTCAGCATGGAGCAGCCAGAACCGCCAGTCAGCATGGAGCAGCCAGAGCCGCCAGTCAGCATGGAGCAGCCAGAGCCGCCAGTCAGCATGGAGCGGCCAGTCAGCATGGAGCGGCCAGTCAGCATGGAGCAGCCAGAGCAGCCAGTCAGCATGGAGCAGCCAGAACCGCCAGTCAGCATGGAGCAGCCAGAGCCGCCAGTCAGCATGGAGCAGCCAGAGCCGCCAGTCAGCATGGAGCGGCCAGTCAGCATGGAGCGGCCAGTCAGCATGGAGCGGCCAGAGCAGCCAGTCAGCATGGAGCAGCCAGAACCGCCAGTCAGCATGGAGCAGCCAGAGCCGCCAGTCAGCATGGAGCAGCCAGAGCCGCCAGTCAGCATGGAGCAGCCAGAGCCGCCAGTCAGCATGGAGCAGCCAGAGCCGCCAGTCAGCATGGAGCGGCCAGTCAGCATGGAGCAGCCAGAGCAGCCAGTCAGCATGGAGCAGCCAGAGCTGCCAGTCAGCCAGGATCCGCTATTCAGCCAGGATCCGCCATTCAGCCAGGATCTTCCAGATCCGCCAGTCAGCCAGGATCTGCCAGCCAGCCGGGATCTGCCAGAGCCAACTACCTGCCTGGGCTTCCTCTCAGTGCTGAGCTTCCTCTCAGTGCTGAGCTTCCTCTCAGTCCCGAGCTTCCCCTCAGTCCCGAGCTTCCCCTCAGTCCCGAGCTTCCCCTCAGTCCCGAGCTTCCCCTCAGTCCCGAGCTGCCCCTCAGTCCAGTGGGGCCCTTGGTGAGGACTACTAGGCCAAGGTCGGCGGCGAGGGTCGCCTATCTAGGGACGCTAAGGAGGTGAAGCATGACATTTCTACCTTTTAGATTTTGTGGCATAGAGAGAGCTAAGATATCAGACGGGCGAGGTGACATTAATTATACTCTGAGTCAAAGAGAATGTTTTGGGATTTTCACCCTCCAGACATTATTTCCTAAAGGTCTTAAGGATGAAATGCCTATGTATGTTATGTTGTGAATTTGAACATGAATTATACCCCTATTTAAGATTACTCTGATATTTTTCGTACGATATACCCAATGATGAATGAAAATGTGCTCGGTAGGTCTATGTCCTCATTGTGGTTTTACAGGCGTATTTAACACGTCTTATTTACTCACTTTATTTTAATATTTTTTTTATACATATTGTCATATTTGGTAGCACTTGTTTGTTTTTCCTTCGCCACGAACCCCATTCGTGGAAAGGTGTGGGTGGGGCTAGGTCTACATAAGGGTGTTAATTTTAAATTCACAAAAGCTCTGACGAAGGCCGTGAGGCAAATACGTAAGCTTATTAAAGATCAGTGATACTATCAAGAGCAGTGTGGGGGGGGGGGAGGGGGGCGCTCAAGATGGCGGAATGAGAGGGTGTAACATTTCTAGCTGAGGAACCATTTTAGGGTTTTCTCACAAAGTTTATAGTTTTAGACTGCAGTTGCAATTTGTTTTTCACAAAAAAATGATATCTAACCATACAATGTAGCTATTTTGAATAATGTTGTAATTAATCAAACCATTGAAATATATTTTAGACGATTTCCAATGAACAAGCTAGCTATCGAAAAGTTTCAGCGTGTGTAGTTAAGTTAGCCTGCTAACGTCTTAATAGCTAGTAGCATGGAATCAGGACATGACCAAACTGTTGGTGAGATAATGGATGTTGAAACTTCCAAGGAGAAAATAGGCATTGTTGAAACTCACTCATATGCTTGCAGTGTAAAAAAGGGGGGTGAATGTTATTCATACCCGAATACCCCGACCAAGGAGCAACTTCCAAAGAAGCTGAGAAGTGAACCATCAATGAGCCAGCTACAGGACAACATCGTCCGCATCTTCACGGCTAAAATCAAAGAGAGTGCAGATGACATCATGGATTTGGTGAAAAAGAACACTATCAGTGTCGTTAACCTGAAGAAATCGATTGATTTCAATGCTGAGGAAGTAAAAACTCTGAAGCAGCAGAAAGCAACATTGAAAATTCAGGTTGCTAAGCAGGAGAAGAAACTCACTGCATTGAAGTCAAAGGTAAACGAGAATGACCGGTGTAGTTGGGGACGGAATCTTCGAATTTATGGAATAGCAGAAAAATCTGACGAGAACATCAAAGCAAGAGTGAAGGACATTTGCAGGGCAATAGTCCCGGAAGATGAGTGAGTGTTGTTGCAGGTTCTCTGGATGTAGTGCACCGCCTGGGTAGGCTGAGATGGGGAAAACAACGAGCCACTACGACCAGTGATCATAAGATTCATCTCCAGGACAGCGAGGGATATGACATGGAAAAGTGCAAAGAAAAATGACTATTTAAAGAAGAACAACCAGAGGTTCAAGGAGGCATTTGACAAAGAAGCTCGGAATCGTCTGTGGCCGATGATTGAGAGAGCAAGGAAGGAATGGAAAAGTGCATTCTTTGCGGGAGCCAAGGCTTTTGTTAATGGAAGGGAAATTCACGCTGACGCCTAGCTTGTTGACTGCTGGATTCATCAAGTGAGTTGTGCAGGACTGAGTTTTATTTGCATCTGATAAAACTTTATATTTCTTGAGGAAAGAGCAGTGTTTGTGTGAGCCAAACTTTTTGTATATATATATTTTTTTGTGGCAGGGAAATTTGCACTGACGCTTAATATTAGCTTGATGGCTATTCGTTTTACCAATATATGGTACAATGTTATTTACAATTGAAAAAAAATATATATCATATATATAAAATTTAGGTCAACCACTTGCGTGGTGCAAAGAACTGTTTTTATTTGCAAGTAGAAAGAACTTTTCTTTTTGTGAGAACCCGATTAATGTGAATGTATACAAGTTTAATATTCTTCATATAGTCACTGTGGCAGTAAATGTCAATGTCTGTTTTTTTCTATTAATGCCAGGGGAATCCGTAATATTTTGAAAAGGCAATCTTTATTTTTGTATTGTAAGGGTAAGAGTGCCAACTTTTATTTAATTCAAGAAACTCATGCCTGTTCCACAGATACTGCGTTTTGGAGGTGTCAATGGGGGAATGATATTTGGTTTAAATTTGGTACTAATCGGTCATTAGGTGTCACTATTTTAAAAGGCAACTTTAAGGGTCATATATTGAGTCATGAAGCGGATAATACAGGGAGATGGATTATACTATTGGTTGATGTCAACCACATTCAATTCATTGTTATAAATAATTATGCTTCCAATAACAAGTCAAGAAACTATTTTATTTAGAGACATTGAGAGGAAAATAAGTAAAATGATGTCTAAATTTCCATTGGCCAAAGTAATATGGGGTGGAGATTTTAATACAGTATTACATGATAATCTGGATAGATGGCCTCCTAAGGATAGAAATTCTGTTTGTGAGATAAGGAATATATGTCTAAGGTTAGGTGTTCTAGATATTTGGAGACATAAGAACCCAGATAAGATTATGTTTACATGGAGTACCAAAGATTTATCTATACAATCCCGTATTGATTTCTGGCTGACATCTGAAAATATGGCTGACAAGGTTGATACAGTCTTGATTGAACCATCAATTTTAACAGACCACAAAGGGATCTCAATATAGATAAATATGCATGGTTTGTCAACAAAAAAAGTTAGTAAAGGTTACTGGAAAATGAACAAGACTTTACTAGAGAATTTAAGAAGGAAGTAGCAGGAATTATTGATAAATACTGGAATTGTGCCTGTGTTATGAATACGTTTGGAAGTTACTGGGAGCTAATGAAATTTTATATAAGGCTTTTGGCTATTTCAATGGGGAAAGAAATTGCTTGTGCCAAGAGAGAGAAAGAATATGACATCATAGAGGGAATAATGGATTATACTAAAAAAACAGAACTAACTAATCAGGAATTACTGGAGCTATCATCATTGCAAATGCAGACTGTATCTACGAGGAAAAGGCCCGGGGAGCGTTTAAAGATCAAGACGAAAATGGATGGAAGAGGGAGAGAAAAGTACAAAATATTTCTTTAATTTAGAAAAAAGGGCAGGCAAAAAGACTTCCATATGTAAATGAATGATTAATAATACTCCCAATGAAAATCCAACATAAATCTCTCAGCATGTTGCCCAGTTTTATCAGAATCTGTTTACATCAGCCCAGTCAACATCCAATATGGATCTTTTCTTCCAATATGGATCGGCTTCCATAGGTGTGAGGTGCAAGGTGTAATTACTTTGATTCCCAAACCTAATAAGGATACTCTTTAAATAGACAACTGGAGACCCATTAGCCTGTTGAATAATGATGGGAAATGATTTGCCCTTGTATTTGCTAAGAGGTTGAAACAAGGCTTGCATCATATAATTGATGAAGAACAATCTGGATGTATTTATGGTCGACACATTAGTAATACCATCAGGTTGATGTGACCTGATGACCTCATCCTTGATGATAGTTTTCTTATGTTTGTTGATTTTTACAAATCTTTTGACACTGTAGAACATGAGTTTATGTTCAAAGCAATACATTTTGGGGGGTTTGGTGACTTTTTTTGAAAGCAGTCCTAACTTTACATAGTGGTTGTACTAGCTCTGTAAAATTAGCTCACGGGACATCCCAAATATTTGATATTGGCCGTGGCATTAGGCAGGGCTGCCCAATTAGTCCATTTGTATTTTTATTGGTAACTCAAATTATGCCTTTTCATATCAAGAAAGGGAATTTTCATGGTGTTTTAGCACTTGGCAATGAATTTAAACTATGTCAACTGGCTGATTATACCACCATATTTTTAAGAGACAGAAATTAGGTTTCTAAAGATGTTTCCTGTATTGAAGACTTTTCCTTAGTTTCGGGTTTGAAAATTAATATCAATAAGTCAGTCTTATTTCCACTCAAGGATTGTGTGTTTTACAGGAAGTATATGGTATCCCAATTAAAGATAAGGTTGCTTATCTTGGAATTGTTATATGCAAGGATAAAAAAGAAAGGAGTGAATTGAACTTTAACCCCATTATTGAGAAAAAAAAGAAGAAATTGAACCTCTGGTTGATGAGAGATATTTCATTATACGGTCGGGTTTTATTGTCCAAAGCTGAAGGGTTATCCAGATCGGTTTATAAAGGACTTAGATAAGATTCTTTATAATTTTATTTGGAGGAACAAGCCTCACTATCTACGAAAAGATATTCTCACTAATACCCAAGAACAAGGTCTTGAGGTTTTAGATTTCAATACTCTAAATAATACTTTCAAAATAAATTGGATTCTGAAGTATGTTAAGAACCAGAACAGTATTTGGAATGTCTTCCCTAAGTATTTATTTGACTCTGTTGGTGGTTTAGAATTTTTTTGCTTCGATGTAATTTTGATGTTGATAAAATCCCAGTAAAGTTGGCCAAATTCCATAAGCAAGCAATTTTAGCTTGGATGTTAGCGTAAAAACGCAATTTTTCCCCTCACAGATATTTTATATGGAACAACAAAGATATTTAAAAATTGTATAAGTCTCTTTTTTTCGGAATTTGTTTGAGAATAAAATTATTTTAGTTGGTCAGTTACTGAATGAGGATGAATATCTACTCTCATATGGACAATTTTTATAAGTGTAAAATTCCAACAACCCCGAAAGAATATGCAATTGTTGCATCTCTTTTAAATTCCTCTGTGGTTGATGTAAGGAACATAGATTTACATGAAAACATATTAATTGGCAATATTAACATCAAAGATAAATGTAGAATTAAACAGATTTGGAATATTATTTGTGATACTACAATTCCCCCAGCAAGATCATTTTGGTCAAATATCTATGGTGATATGCAATGGGGGAAAGCATGGAAAATTGCTAACAAATATTGTAAACAAAGTAAAGGAAGTTTCATTTAAAATGTTACATAGAATTTATCCTGTGAAACATGTTTTGGAAAGATGCAAGCTGAATATTGACTATAACTGTGATTTCTGTGGAATGGAGAAGAAGACCATTTTGCATTTGTTTTTTGCCTGTATTTATAGTAGATTTTTGGGGGATTTGACATACATAATTTTGTTACAAAAAAAATAGGAGCCGGTTGTACTATTTAATGGTTTTAATAAAATTATTTATTTCAGAAATTCTGACATAGATAAAGATGTAGTATATTTACTTCAACAGCTAATAATACTAGGTAAATTTCATATTCACAAATGCAAATGGTCTAGTTCAAAACCTAATTTTTTTCACTTTATAAATTAATTTAAACAATATGGCACTACTTTAACTAAAATGAAAAACACAAAGGTTGTTGTATTATTAATGAATGTGATTTGTTTGTTTGGGGTTCCTGGCAATGTAAATAGTTTGTATGTATGCTTGTTTGCATGTGACTATTCCCCTTTTGTTTGTTAATAGTAGTTAATAAAAAATAAATAATAATACAAATAAATAAATAAAGGGGAAAAAATCAAGAGCAGTGTGCGGTTTCCTTTTTCCGTCATCTTGTTCAACTGTTACCATGCACCTGCAAAAAAGATTGCTCAGATGTGCGAGTGCCTTTTGAATTCTGAAGTTGTATGTATGTACAGTAAGCTTGCAACTTGCCTTACAACATTCAATCTCCACAGAAAAATCACAGAAATCATAAAGTTTGCATGAAATGTAAAACCAAAAACGTAAAATAATTGTGTGTCTCTGTCTGTATGAATGTATGTTTGTACAGTAACTTAGCAAACTTCTTCACTAAAGTCTTCATTACACTGGCCCACCCTCCTGCTTGTCTTTGGAACAACTGAAAACATATAGATCTTATTCAGGGTCATATTCACATATAGAAATATAGTTTTAACTATGTGTACACAAATTATATATGTGTTGTTACGGTGCGTGAATGAGGACCCAAAAGCGAATTAACGTAAACAGAACTTCTTTAATAACAAAACATAGGTAGGCTCAGATGGACCGGCAGATTCCGACAGGACAGGACAAGGTTGCAGCAAACATGACGATAGTCTGGTTCAGGCATGAAAAACACAAACAAGAATCCGACAAAGACAGGAACAAAAACAGAGAGAGATATAGAGGACTAATCAGAGGGAAAAAGGGAACAGGTGGGAAAAGGGGTGACGAGGTAGTTAGGAGGAGACAAGGAACAGCTGGGGGAAAGAGGGGGAGAAAAGGTAACCAAATAACGACCAGCAGAGGGAGACAGGGTGAAGGGAAAGGACAGAAACAAGACACAACATGACAATACATGACAGTACCCCCCCACTCACCGAGCGCCTCCTGGCGCACTCGAGGAGGAAACCTGGCGGCAACGGAGGAAATCATCGATCAGCGCACGGTCCAGCACGTCCCGAGAGGGAACCCAACTCCTCTCCTCAGGACCGTACCCCTCCCAATCTACTAGGTACTGATGACCACGGCACCGAGGACGCATGTCCAAAATCCTACGGACCCTGTAGATGGGTGCGCCCTCGACAAGGATGGGGGGGGGGGAAGACGAGCGGGGGCGCGAAGAACGGGCTTGACACAGGAGACATGGAAGACCGGGTGGACGCGACGAAGATATCGCGGAAGAAGAAGTCGCACTGCGACAGGATTAATGATCCGAGAAATACGGAACGGACCAATGAACCGCGGGGTCAACTTGCGAGAAGCGGTCTTAAGGGGAAGGTTCTGAGTGGAGAGCCAAACTCTCTGACCGCGACAATATCTAGGACTCTTAGTTCTACGCTTATTAGCAGCTCTCACAGTCTGCGCCCTATAACGGCAAAGTGCAGACCTGACCCTCTTCCAGGTGCGCTCGCAACGTTGGACAAAAGCCTGAGCGGAGGGGACGCTGGACTCGGCGAACTGAGATGAGAACAGCGGAGGCTGGTACCCGAGGCTACTCTGAAAAGGAGATAGCCCGGTCGCAGACGAAGGAAGCGAGTTGTGGGCGTATTCTGCCCAGGGGAGCTGTTCTGACCAAGACGCAGGGTTGCGAAAAGAAAGACTGCGTAAGATGCGACCAATAGTCTGATTGGCCCGTTCTGCTTGACCGTTAGACTGGGGGTGAAAGCCGGAAGAGAGACTGACGGAAGCCCCAATCAAACGGCAAAACTCCCTCCAAAATTGAGACGTGAATTGCGGACCTCTGTCCGAAACGACGTCTGACGGAAGGCCATGAATTCTGAAAACATTCTCGATGATGATTTGTGCCGTCTCTTTAGCAGAAGGAAGCTTAGCAAGGGGAATAAAATGAGCCGCCTTAGAGAACCTGTCGACAACCGTAAGAATAACAGTCTTCCCCGCTGACGAAGGCAGTCCGGTGACAAAATCTAAGGCGATGTGAGACCACGGTCGAGAGGGAATGGGAAGCGGCCTGAGACGGCCGGCAGGAGGGGAGTTACCGGACTTAGTCTGCGCGCAGACCGAACAAGCAGCCACGAAGCGACGCGTGTCATGCTCCCGGGTGGGCCACCAAAAACGCTGGCGAATGGAAGCAAGCGTACCCCGAACGCCAGGATGGCCGGCTAACTTGGCAGAGTGAGCCCACTGAAGAACGGCCAGACGAGTAGGAACGGGAACGAAAAGAAGGTTCCTAGGACAAGCGCGCGGCGACGGAGTTTGAGTGAGTGCTTGCTTTACCTGCCTCTCAATTCCCCAGACAGTCAACCCGACAACACGCCCCTCAGGGAGAATCCCCTCGGGGTCAGTGGAGGCTACTGAAGAACTGAAGAGACGAGATAAAGCATCAGGCTTGGTGTTCTTAGAGCCCGGACGATAAGAAATCACGAACTCGAAACGAGCGAAAAACAGCGCCCAGCGCGCCTGACGCGCATTAAGTCGTTTGGCAGAACGGATGTACTCAAGGTTCCTATGGTCAGTCCAAACGACAAAAGGAACGGTCGCCCCCTCCAACCACTGTCGCCATTCGCCTAGGGCTAAGCGGATGGCGAGCAGTTTGCGGTTTCCCACATCATAGTTACGTTCTGACGGCGACAGGCGATGAGAAAAATACGCGCAAGGGTGGACCTTGTCGTCAGAGAGGGAGCGCTGAGAAAGAATGGCTCCCACGCCCACCTCTGACGCGTCAACCTCGACAACGAACTGTCTAGTGACGTCAGGTGTAACAAGGATAGGTGCGGATGTAAAACGATTCTTGAGGAGATCAAAAGCTCCCTGGGCGGAAACGGACCACTTAAAGCACGTCTTGACAGAAGTAAGGGCTGTGAGAAGAGCTGCCACCTGACCGAAATTACGGATGAAACGACGATAGAAGTTCGCGAAGCCGAGAAAGCGCTGCAGCTCGACGCGTGACTTAGGGACGGGCCAATCAATGACAGCTTGGACCTTAGCGGGATCCATCTTAATGCCTTCAGCGGAAATAACAGAACCGAGAAATGTGACGGAGGAGGCATGAAAAGAGCACTTCTCAGCCTTCACAAAAAGACAATTCTCTAAAAGGCGCTGGAGGACACGTCAAACGTGCTGAACATGAATCTGGAGTGACGGTGAAAAAATCAGGATATCGTCAAGGTAAACGAAAACAAAGATGTTCAGCATGTCTCTCAGGACATCATTGACTAATGCCTGAAAGACAGCTGGAGCGTTAGCGAGGCCGAAAGGAAGAACCCGGTATTCAAAGTGCCCTAACGGAGTGTTAAACGCCGTCTTCCACTCGTCCCCCTCCCTGATGCGCACGAGATGGTAAGCGTTACGAAGGTCCAACTTAGTGAAAAACCTGGCTCCCTGCAGGATCTCGAAGGCTGAAGACATAAGAGGAAGCGGATAACGATTCTTCACTGTTATGTCATTCAGCCCTCGATAATCTATGCAGGGGCGCAGGGACCCGTCCTTCTTCTTAACAAAAAAAAACCCCGCTCCGGCGGGAGAGGAGGAGGGGACTATGGTACCGGCGGCAAGATCTACAGACAAATAATCTTCGAGAGCCTTACGTTTCGGGAGCCGACAGAGAGTATAGTCTACCCCGGGGGGGAGTGGTTCCCGGAAGGAGATCAATACTACAATCATACGACCGGTGTGGAGGAAGAGAGGTGGCCCTGGACCGACTGAACACCGTGCGCAGATCGTGATATTCCTCCGGCACCCCTGTCAAATCACCAGGCTCCTCCTGTGAAGAAGAGACAGAGGAAACAGGAGGGATAGCAGACATTAAACATTTCACATGACAAGAGACGTTCCAGGAGAGGATAGAATTACTAGACCAATTAATGGAAGGATTATGACAAACTAGCCAGGGATGGCCCAAAACAACAGGTGTAAAAGGTGAACGAAAAATTAAAAAAGAAATGGTTTCGCTATGATTACCAGAAACAGTGAGGGTTAAAGGTAGCGTCTCACGCTGAATCCTGGGGAGAGGACTACCATCCAGGGCGAACCTGGCCGTGGACTCCCTTAACTGTCTGAGAGGAATGTCATGTTCCCGAGCCCAGGTCTCGTCCATAAAACAGCCCTCCGCCCCAGAGTCTATTAAGGCACTGCAGGAAGCTGACGAACCGGTCCAGCGTAGATGGACCGACAAGGTAGTGCAGGATCTTGAAGGAGAGACAGGAGTAGTAGCGCTCACCAGTAGCCCTCCGCTTACTGATGAGCTCTGGCTTTTACTGGACATGAAGTGACAAAATGACCAGCAGAACCGCAATAGAGACAGAGGCGGTTGGTGATTCTCCGTTCCCTCTCCTTAGTCGAGATGCGGATACCTCCCAGCTGCATAGGCTCAGCACCCGAGCCGGCAGAGGAAGATGGTAGTGATGCGGAGAGGGGGGCAACGGAGAACGCGAGCTCCTTTCCACGAGCTCGGTGACGAAGATCAACCCGTCGCTCAATGCGAATAGCGAGTTCAATCAAGGAATCCACGCTGGAAGGAACCTCCCGGGAGAGAATCTCATCCTTTACCTCTGCGCGGAGACCCTCCAGAAAACGAGCGAGCAAAGCCGGCTCGTTCCAGCCACTGGAGGCAGCAAGAGTGCGAAACTCAATAGAGTAGTCTGTTATGGATCGATTACCTTGACATAGAGAAGACAGGGCCCTGGAAGCCTCCTCCCCAAAAACAGATCGATCAAAAACCCGTATCATCTCCTCCTTAAAGTCCTGATACTGGTTAGTACACTCAGCCCTTGCCTCCCAGATTGCCGTGCCCCACTCACGAGCCCGTCCAGTAAGGAGAGATATGACGTAGGCGACACGAGCAGTGCTCCTGGAGTAAGTGTTGGGCTGGAGAGAAAACACAATATCACACTGGGTGAGGAACGAGCGGCATTCAGTGGGCTCCCCAGAGTAACACGGCGGGTTATTGATTCTGGGCTCCGGAGATTCGAAAGCCCTGGAAGTGGCCGGTGGATCGAGGCGGAGATGGTGAACCTGTTCTGTGAGGTTGGAGACTTGGGTGGCCAGGGTCTCAACGGCATGTCGAGCAGCAGACAATTCCTGCTCGTGTCTGCCTAGCATCGCTCCCTGGATCTCGACGGCTGAGTGGAGAGGATCCGAAGTCGCTGGGTCGATTCTTGGTCGGATTCTTCTGTTACGGTGCGTGAATGAGGACCCAAAAGCGAATTAACGTAAACAGAACTTCTTTAATAACAAAACATAGGTAGGCTCAGATGGACCGGCAGATTCCGACAGGACAGGACAAGGTTGCAGCAAACATGACGATAGTCTGGTTCAGGCATGAAAAACACAAACAAGAATCCGACAAAGACAGGAACAAAAACAGAGAGAGATATAGAGGACTAATCAGAGGGAAAAAGGGAACAGGTGGGAAAAGGGGTGACGAGGTAGTTAGGAGGAGACAAGGAACAGCTGGGGGAAAGAGGGGGAGAAAAGGTAACCAAATAACGACCAGCAGAGGGAGACAGGGTGAAGGGAAAGGACAGAAACAAGACACAACATGACAATACATGACATGTGTATTGTACAGTGCATTTGGAAATTATTCAGACCCCTTGACTTTTTCCACATTTCGTTACGTTACAGCCTTATTACAAAATGTATTACAATATTTTTTCCTCATTAATCTATACACAATACCCAATAATGACAAATTGAAAACATGTTTTTGGACATTTTTGCACATTTATTAAAAACAAAAATACATAAATACTTTATTTATTTAAATAATTCAGACCCTTTGCTATGAGACTCGAAATTGAGCTCAGGTGCATCCTGTTTCCATTGATCATCCTTTAGATGGTTATACAACTGGATTGGAGTCCACCTGTAGTAAATTAAATTGATTGGACATTATTTGGAAAGGAACACACCTGTCTATATAAGGTCCCACAATTGACAGTGCATGTCAGAGCAAAAAGCCATGAGGTGGAAGGAATTTTCCATAGAGCTCCAAGACAGGATTGTGTCGAGGCACAGATCTGGGGAAGGGTACCAAAAATGTCTGCAGCATTGAAGGTCCCCAGTGGCCACCATCATTCTTAAATGGAAGTTTGGACACACCAAGACTCTTCCTAGAACTGGCCACTCAGCCAAACTGAGCAATCGGGGGAGAAGGGCCTTGGTCAGGGAGGTGACCAAGAACCCGATCGTCACTCTGACAGTGCTACAGGATTATTCTGTTGAGATGGGAGAACCTTCCAGACAGACAAACATCTCTGCAGCACTCCGTCAAGCAGGCCTTTATGGTAAAGTGGCCAGATGGAAGCCACTCCTCAGTAAATGACACATGGAGTTTGTCCGCTTGGAGTTTGCCAAAAGGCTCCTAAAGAACTCTCAAAGAATGAGAAACAAGATTCTGTGGTCTGATGCAACCAAGATTTTGGCCTGAATGCCAAGCGTCACATCTGGAGGAAACCTGGCACCTTCCCTATGGTGAAGCATGGTGGTGGCAGATTCATGCTGTGGGGATGTTTTTCAGTGGGAGGGACTAGGAGACTAGTCAGGATCAAGGGAAAGATGAACGGATCAAAGTACAGAGAGATCCTTAATGAAAACCTGCTCCAGAGGGCTCAGGACCTCAGACGGGGGTGTAGGTTCACCTTCCAACAGGAAAACAACCCTAAGCACACAGCCAAGACTAAATGTGCTTCAACAAAGAACGGAATACATATGAGTCTGAATACTTATATAAATGTTATATTTCAGTGGATTTTTTAGCAAAAATTTATAGAAACCAGTTTTTGCTTTGTCATTATGGGGTATTGTTTGCAGAATCATGTCCAATCAATTGAATTGATCAAATCAAATCAGCACACATTCAAATCAGTTCTACAAATGACTGAATCCTATTGGCGGATGTGATCTGAGTATTCCACAACAAGCCAGTAGGACCGCCACAGAGAGGATGTGACGCCACAGAACATCAAGTGGCTCTGATGGAGAGAGAGAAGAGAGGGATCCAGTTAAAGACACTGATTTTTTTCTGATATATTTACTATAGGATGCAGCATAATGCCACTTTATTATTTCTCTTTTGCAATTCATGTTCACAATAACGCTATTTGACTGAATTACAGCAATGTCCTGTTTTCAGTCACTTATCCATGTTGGGATGAAAAGGTAAAGATCACCAGCAACAGTACGAATTAATGTGACTCGTTTCATGAATCTAGGCATGTGTTGCGCATCACTTCTTCACAGGAGGCATTTGAATGTCAACTTAATTTGTTTTATCAAAATGTGTTTTTTTGGCAGAAATGCCTTCTGGAACATGTGAACTTTCATTTGCCTTAATCGTTCTGTAAAGGCGAATAAAATTATAAAATTACGAGCCTAGTTGGTTTTTACAAACAGAAAAAGACAGGAACCTTCCCGCTAGCCATGATTGGTTGAGATTATGGATGGGCTGGACATGCCAAAAGATGAGTTCAGATTGGTCTGCCATGTAGTAATCTTCTATATCATGAGCTGGTCAGTATGTCTAGGTAATCCTTTCTAACGCAGCTTTTTTTGAAAGATATCACGTAGTAGAACTGCATAAGTGTTGCTCTCCACTTTCTGGAGGACCGAGTTTTGAAATCAGTGGAATGCCCGGTGTAATTAGAGTATGGTCCTGAAAATATGCAGAGGGAGTCAAAAAGAGAACACCTGTCTCTGGATTATATCTTCAAACTAAGGGCAACCATGGCATCCATGACAGAGAAGGAGGAGCGTCCATCCATGTATATGGGTATGGTAGTCAAGCTAATTATATTTTCAGATTTAATACGTTTCTAATTTTGTCAAAGTCGTTTTTACTTCAAATTCAAGCGTAGTGTTTGCTAGCTAGCTAATATTATGTGTGTGATCTGTGTAGTTATATTCTTCGTATTGTGGCAAAGAAGGGGGTCGAGTGATAAATGGCAGATATGTGAGAGCCCGATCACTAAAATGGCCACCCCTGTGAGAACTACAGATCACAAAATGTCCGACCCCCAAAACTACAAGTCCCAGAAGCAAGGGGAACCCTCAGAAGGTGGAGCCGACACACAGATAAAGGGTCAAGAAAAACCAGGAAGAGAGAGAGAGAGGGCTGGAAGGATCTATGAACAATAGAGAAAGAGACAATAGAGATTGGCTGGATTTACTGTGTATGAGCTGGATTGTTTTGGACTTACCTGTTGGCGTTTGGACCTGGACCTACCGAGAACCCGATTCGTGTACCGAACCCTGCTATCCTTGACCTCGCCTACGGCCTGGGTGGACCAGGACGGAGAAACAAAAACACAGGTACTGTCCTGTTCGAAAGAACTCTCATTCTTGGGTGATTTGATGACAGTTTACCACTTAATTTGTGACAAACGCTCCTAACCTTGAAGAGGTTTGCCACAGTATCTCAGAGCCATTTGCATTTCTAGTTATAGTCTAATGTAAAAAACACAATTTCAAATGTTGCTACATACCACCAAATCGAGCCGGTCGGTCACATAGTGTCCTGTTGAACTGTAGTAAATGATTCTGGTAAGGATTCTTACCTATCTCCACTGGAGTCAGTGTGGGACCAGTGGGGTTTCCTGTAGAGGTCTCAGTGGCTGTGATGAGTGGAGGGGTTGATCCAGTAGAGGAATGAGGACTCAGAGTGACAAGCCAAGTTTATGAGAAGAATATCAATGGACACTATCTTATTAAGGGTTATTTATTCTTTTAAAATCAGTGGTTTGATTTGAGCTACATTAATCATACCCAACATAACTAATAATAAAGGGATAACGTGTTGTGAACTTCTAATTGGATATTTGTAAACAAAATGAAAATGTTCTCTAGAGGACTAACACACCTGTTGTAGGATTCATTATTGTGCTGAGGACCAAAGTAGAGCCAGCTGTCAAACCTGAGGAAAACAGATCAAAGGAGCAAGAACAAATGTGGCAGTCAGAATATCATCTTATTCAGGGTAATAATGTAATCACAACAACAGTGTTCTGTTACAAATCATCATGAAACAAAGATAGAAGTGGAACAGCCGTATACATGTGCAGGCCCTACCTGCTGTAATAGTTGTTGGATCACTAATGTGAACTTCCACCAGATCTAAGAGTATTTGAGATTTACATAAATGTGTTTTTTAGTTTGTGGGTCAGAATGAATACAGTAATACTAAGAAGATTGTAAAATCAAAGGGAAGTCAGATCATGAAGACCTGCAGCACTGATAGATTTGTATAAATCATGACTCACCTGTAAAGCTGTACCCATCACTACGTGGAGAGAGAGAGTTTGGTCCTGAGCTCACTCTGTAGTCACAGCTCACCTCCTTACTCCTCACTGACTGTAGATGTCTGATCAGATCGTCTTCGGTCACAGAGAATGTACAGTACCATCGTTTGGCTTTTCGGGTTTTCTTTTTCCATATCCGCGTTTTCAAGAATGGCTTATTCTTCTCTCCAATATACAGGTTACAGGTGGTGTCGTTACCAGCAAGTCCAGGAATCAAACAGGTGATGATGAAATCCTCCTCATTATGACTGGTACTAATCACTGGTTTCTGAACTGTGAAGTAGAACACACTGCTATGCATATCATTCTGTTGATTATTTTATAAGTTCCATTTTCACAACAAAACGTAAAATGCAGATTTTCATAAAACATTATGGATCTATGGTTTCTATAAAAATATGAAACTTAAAAAGGGACACATTCAAGTTTTTTCTCTTTAATAATTAGGCAATATTCAAATTAAACTGTTAATAGTGACAAATAAGATAAATTAATATTGTTGTGATGCTATTAATTACTACTCCCTTACCTGTAAAATTGTATCCATCACCATGTACTGTGGAGAAAGAGTTTGTGATCCTGTGTTCTCTCTGTAGTCACAGCTCACATCTCTCCTCTCCTGTAGACACCTGAACAAATCATTCTTAGTCACTCTGAAGCTACGGAGTATTCTTATGGTTGACTTCCACATCATCCTCGCGGCCTGAGCCTCTTTGTAAGGCTGAGGCAGTCTCCAGTGTACAGGTTACAGCTGCTACCATCACAGACTCAGGAAGTACACAGATGACGGTGATGTCATGTCATTGACACCAATCTCTGGTTTCTTTAGTTCACCTGAGAGGAGAAAGCAGCAATTTTCTGTTTACACAGTAGCGTAATGAGAATAATACACACCTCTTTATAAATGACTGAAATAATGAGAAATGTACTGTTTTATGGTGCCAGCATAAGATGTAAAAAAAATTATATATGTTCTGGTTACAATTAGCCAATCAGATCAGTGGTTTCTTTAAATAATAATCTCGCACCCAGACTCATAAAAGAGACAGGCTCACTGTATTTTGATGGAAAATGTCTCTTCAGCGTAGAAACATCTCATTTTGACTTCAGCAGTTGAACTTTGATCTGCCTACTACAAACCAGCTGCTTACCTTGGAAAGTGACTGAGACAATGTCACTGAGAGGAGATGGGTTAGACCTCCCTGCAGCATAGTAGATACAGATCACTTTGACCTCAGTGGGTAGATCATTACCTGCCCATTTAAGCACCTCAGTCCCTGTTAGTGTCTGTTGACAAGAAGGGTGTTGCAGATGCTGTCCCTCTATTTTTAAGTTACACTGAGACATATGGAAGAGTTTGACAGATCATCTGAACTGAGTCTCTCTCTCTAATGACTGTAGAACTCACTGTCAGTCGTGGGTTTAGGAGGAAAGGAGTACTTTACACTATATATCTCAAGTAGTGCATAAGTCTTTCAAATTCATTGCCATTTTATACAATACAAGTTGGAGTGAACACATACACTGTATCTGACTGCATGTGATGATGTGAGTGCATTGGTCACAGTAACTGTTATAAAGTATGTGCTTTCATCTTTCTATGTTCCCTTCATCAACATCATTGTTCCCCCAAATAGAAAACACACACACAGTGAATGACATCTCCCAAATGAACTAGCCTTTCACTTAACAGATGACAGTGACTGATTTATAACTACTGTCAGCAAGTTGCTTTAATGGTGTAACTGAAATAGTTAAAATAGCAAAACTACTGTAAAACGAACGTGTGTTTAGATGTTACTATTTCCTCGTTAACAATGTTTTCTCACTAACCTTGAGCTTGGAGAAACAGCATCTATAAAATAAAAAAACTATCCTTCAAATGTCTTTGTGTCCTCTCTTTACATTGCATTCATACAGATACAGTACATTAGTAAAATGGAGACTGTTCATGAGCAGTAACAACTCAATCACACAGTACATAATGACTTCCATTACACAGGCTGGTGTATCTTGAAGCAAACTATACATAGGATGTAACATAAAGTTGTGGTGTTAGAGAATATATGAAATATAACACTTACAGTGGAAGAATACGACTGAAAACAGGAGACCAGCACTGTGGTTGATCAACTCCATTTTACAGAGACTATCTGTGTCTGGTGGGCAGACTGATGAACTGCGTCGTTAAACAGTCATCATAGAGAAGTGTTCAGTCACCACAGGAAAACCACATGAGCGGGTTTAAAACAATCTGTTCTAAGAGACCAGCCCACACACAAGTCAGAAAGAAAGTCACCTTTATTGAATGTATATAAACAAGCTGGCCAACACTCAATAGTAATATTCTGATACAGCACATACAATAGAAATGTCTGGGGCACTGGAGACAGCCTCCTAAAAACACCAAACATCTCTCTCTCTCTCTCTCACTCTCTCTGAAGGTTTTGCAACCCTCCCTCTATCTTTGACTCTTGCACTCGCGTGTGCAAACAAGCAGAAACATACAGTACACAGACACGTACAAACCCACACACGCACACTTTATCACACACACACACACACTTTATAATTTCTCTCTCTCACACACACACACAATCTTTCTCACAGATTTACTCCCGCAACACCCCAAAAACATGCTTCCTCTTTCATAACACTGCACAGGCTGCCTACTAGGGGGACAGGACAAGTGAGGAGACACACCACTCTCAAACACAACATCACACCGTCACCATGCAGATGCACTTCATGTATGACGACTGGAGCACCATGGGAAATAAGCCCAGGTTCACACAAGTAATCATTCAACATGCTGGATACACATTTAACTTGTTCCTAAATCCTTACTGTACAGAAAACATTTACTTATACACATAGTACAGTCCCAAAATGACATATTCAATAAGACGAACTGAAAAAAAGTCTAACTTAAAGATGGAATCCACAATATGGAAACAAACAGTGTTGCAGTAACTTCTTTGTTGTTGTAAAATTCCAAACAGACCTGGCAGTTTCACCATTAAGGATTCCAGCTTGAAATCTACAAAAGTAAAAACACAAAAGATAACAAAAATGTTTCAGGCATTGGTCACAGTGTTTTGTTTGATCCAATGGTTTGCATTTTCAACATCATACCATAAATCAAATGCAACTTGTACAAGACAAAGAATGTGAATCTGTCTGCCTGTATTAGGCTTCTCATACTCCTTTTCAAATCAGAAGGCCTTTTACTCTCTTGATCGCTATTGGTGAAGTCTGTTGTCTTTAACTCCTGGGTCATGTTCATTAGCCACCAAACGGAAGAAAAATCTAGTGAAACAGGGAAGGACTACCTGGACTTGTCCAATTTCATTTTTTACATTTGTTTAACTAGGCAAGTCAGTTAAGAAAAAATTCTTATTTTCAATTATGGCCTAGGAACAGTGGGTTAACTGCATTGTTCAGGGGCAGAACGACAGATTTTTATCTCGTCAGCTCGGGGATTCAATCTTGCAACCTTTCGGTTACTAGTCTAATGCACTAACCACTAGGCTACCTGCCGCCCTAATAAGAAATATTCATTCTTCATTTTGCGTTGCAAAGCCTTTTAAAACATTGCATGCCCTAATGAACACAACCCTGGAGTATGGTAACCGATAGGCCACTGATGACTGCACATTAAGATCTCTGCATAGAAGACAGGAAATTATCCCCAGACTATCACTCTGTTGGCACATCATGTAAACATCTGCATGCATGGGCACAAATGAAGTGTTCAACGTTTTCTACCATGTTGTATTTACCAAGTGCTGTACAGTCACTTATCATGGTAGGAGAACCCATACTTTATCTATTCAGTAGTAAAGAACCTGAAAATGGGGGATTCTGAATCCGTTCCCCCTGATGGCTACGTTCAAAATATCCAGGTTAAGACAAGAATATTCTAATATCCCATAACTCTTTGCACCAATACTCAACAAGGGATCTGCTTCCGCATTCGGAATGACTGGGAGTGAATGATAGCAACACAAAGTTTGCCATCAAAGTGAAAAATAAACACAACTGTAATGAATTTCAGCTAACTACTCATTGAATACATAGCATAACTGCTTTACTGTCATTCCATTCATTTAGACTATATTACTGGACTTCCTGACCGCTGGTCATGTTTCAATGCTAATGTAGAATCCAGCAATATCAAAGGTGCCATTCATTTTTATTTTTTGAATATTTCCACATATTGTCTTAACATTCCCATCTTCAACGAAGCCTGATGGTAAAGTGAGAGGTTTTTAACTCCTCTGTCCATGTGCTTTTCCATTTATACCAATCTCTGACATTGTAAACACAAACACCACACAACGTCTTTTTTTCAATTTGATTTCATCGGAACTTGTCATTATTGGGCAATGAGAGGATGAGTTGTGAGATTCATGTCCTGTGTGAATTCTATGTTGAAGCTGACAGACAAATGGATACAGAGGTGACGTTGGTAAGTGGATCACTTTTTGTATGGTACCCGTTGGAGGACGAGGACACACACACACCATGGAGGGGTGTTAGTGGTAGTAGTGATGGAGGGGGGTTAGTGGTAGTAGTGATGGAGGGGGATTAGTGGTGGTAGTGATGGAGGGGTGTTAGTGTTAGTAGTGATGGAGGGGTGTTAGTGGTAGTAGTGATGGAGGGGGGTTAGTGGTGGTAGTGATGGAGTGGGATTAGTGGTCACAGTGATGGAGGGGGGTTAGTGGTAGTAGTGATGGAGGGGGATTAGGGGTGGTAGTGATGGAGGGGGGTTAGTGGTAGTAGTGATGGAGTGGGATTAGGGGTGGTAGTGATGGAGGGGGATTAGTGGTCATAGTGATGGAGGGGGGTTAGTGGTAGTAGTGATGGAGTGGGATTAGTGGTCACAGTGATGGAGGGGGGTTAGTGGTAGTAGTGATGGAGGGGGATTAGGGGTGGTAGTGATGGAGGGGTGTTAGTGGTAGTAGTGATGGAGGGGGGTTAGCGGTGGTAGTGATGGAGGGGGGTTAGTGGTAGTAGTGATGGAGGGGGGTTAGTGGTGGTAGTGGTGGAGGGGGGTTAGTGGTAGTAGTGATGGAGGGGGGTTAGTTGTGGTAGTGATGGAGGGGGGTTAGTGGTAGTAGTGATGGAGGGGGGTTAGTGGTAGTAGTGATGGAGGGGGGTTAGTGGTAGTAGTGATGGAGGGGGGTTAGTGGTAGTATTGATGGAGGGGGGTTAGTGGTAGCAGTGATGGAGGGGGGGTTAGTGGTCGTAGTGATGGGGGGGGGGGTTAGTGGTAGTAGTGATGGAGGGGGGTTAGTGGTAGCAGTGATGGAGGGGGGGTTAGTGGTCGTAGTGATGGAGGGGGGGGGGTTAGTGGTAGTAGTGATGGAGGGGGGTTAGTGGTAGTAGTGATGGAGGGGGGTTAGTGGTAGCAGTGATGGAGGGGGGTTAGTGGTGGTATTGGTGGAGGGGGGTTAGTGGTGGTAGTGATGGAGGGGGGTTAGTGTTAGTAGTGATGGAGGGGGTTAGTGGTGGTAGTGATGGAGGGGGTTAGTGGTGGTAGTAATGGAGGGGGGTTAGTGGTGGTAGTGATGGAGGGGGGTTAGTGGTAGTAGTGATGGAGTGGGGTTAGCGGTAGTAGTGATGGAGGGGGGTTAGTGGTAGTAGTGATGGAGGGGGGTTAGTGGTAGCAGTGATGGGGGGGGGTTAGTGGTAGTAGTGATGGAGCGGGGTTAGCGGTAGTAGTGATGGAGGGGGGTTAGTGGTAGTAGTGATGGAGGGGGGTTAGCGGTAGTAGTGATGGAGCGGGGTTAGCGGTAGTAGTGATGGAGGGGGGTTAGTGGTAGTAGTGATGGAGGGGGGTTAGTGGTCGTAGTGATGGAGGGGGGTTAGCGGTAGTAGTGATGGAGCGGGGTTAGCGGTAGTAGTGATGGAAGGGGGTTAGTTGTAGTAGTGATGGAGGGGGGTTAGTGGTGGTAGTGATGGAGGGGGGTAGTGGTAGTGGTGATGAGGGGGGTTAGTGGTAGTAGTGATGAGGGGGGTTAGTGTTGGTAGTGATGGACGGGGGTTAGTGGTAGTAGTGATGGAGGGGGGGTTAGTGGTGGTAGTGATGGACGGGGGTTAGTGGTGGCAGTGGTGGAGGGGGAGGGTTTTGCCAATAGATGGGTTTTTGTTGTTCTCTACACACTCAACAGTCATGTTTATCACCACATTTGGATACACTGGGACAATGACATTGACAACAAACAAACACACAACACTGAGACTGGATAACACATCTGTAATGACGGAGTCACTCCAAC
This sequence comes from Oncorhynchus mykiss, assembly GCF_057628025.1. Classification (NCBI taxonomy): domain Eukaryota; kingdom Metazoa; phylum Chordata; class Actinopteri; order Salmoniformes; family Salmonidae; genus Oncorhynchus; species Oncorhynchus mykiss. The sequence continues at coordinate 66,471,547 of NC_143028.1, forward strand.
CCTCCACTTTAACAATGGTAGTGATAGTCCTCACTGCCAAGTGCAAGTTTAAGAAGTAATCTCACTGATACTATAGTGATTGTGTGTGTGTGTCTCAAAAAATATTTCTCACGCTGTAGCAGGAATGTAAGAGCTCTTCTAAATGAGAATGAAATAGTCTTCTTGCCTTTGGACTGTGTCTCAAGGCTAGACTTTCCTTAGTGAGAGCCAGTCTGTTTTCATACAGGGAATGTTGAGTGCTGTTTTTTTTCTTGTAATGTACAAAACAGAGGAAAGTCACAAACGTTACTCCACACACTAAATACGTTTCAAAAAAATAAATCCTTAGGCCACTTTGAACAACAAAAAAAAAACATGTATTTTTATCCTCATTCTTTTTTTTCCTTGCACAATATTCTGACCACATAGACATGTAGATCTCTTTCTATATATATCTATAATATGTATATAATATAAACGAGGCACAAGGCCACCTTGTTGAGAAGAACATAAACGAGTCACTAGACTTGGGTTTGGGTTAGCACAGACTATGACTGCTGAAAGAGAAGAAGAGAGGATGAGAAAAGAGGTCATGAAGAAGAGGAGGGAGTAGGGAGACGATGAGCCGGAGAGAGGGCTATAAATGTATGGCAGGAAGTCTCATACACCTAGGTGTCCATGGATGCCATTACACATATAAAATCTCTCCAGCTGATCCTACATACAATACAGTCTTCTACAGTTCATAAGCAAGCCAGGTTATGGGATCAACATCCCTATTTAGTGACATGATTGCACAACATCCAATGGCCGTGTCTCTTGGCTGTGTCTCTGGTTGAACATCATGTTGTGAGCACCAGTGATCTAAAAGCACCATTAGAATTATCCCTGAAACAGGGAGGAGAAGGTGCATAGGTGCATATGATGCTGAGAAACAAACCGTCATGTAATCTGATTGGTGTATGTTCTGAAAATACCATTCTGATTGGTACTGGTTTAAGACATCTAAATGCTTTTTGATTGGTGCCCTTGACTCATGACTGAATAAAAGCTGCATTATTAGTACTGACATCTGCATAGATTGGAGTTTTAACTGTGACATCAACTGAGGTAACAGGATAGATACACAGTTGGAAGCCCCAAGCCCAAAGGCCCAGCAAACCCCTGGTTCAGGGCCCTACCCATAAGGCCATGCCAGACTGCACATTAACGGCACAAGTAAACCTTCAGTACTACAGGCAAGGCCAGTGGCTGCCCATTGGTCAGATAAGAACTATAGTTGGTGCCTATTGGTCTGAGAAGAGCTTTAGTGGGTGCCCATTGGTCAGATAAGAGCTGTAGTGGATGCCCATTGGTCAGATAAGCGCTGTAGTGGCTGCCTATTGGTTCCTCTTCCTTGTTCTAATGCACTTAACACAAAACACTCATAGCCATAGTCAAGTACTGCAGATGAAACACACTCAACAAAAGGTAATTAGAAGATAAAAATAAGTAGCACAACAATTTAAAAGTAAACTAAAGCTGTAACTGTATGGCACTTCATAAAATATGTGGGAAGAGACAGGCTATCTCTGGAAAAAAGAGAAAACTACAAAAAAAAACTACATATGTGTAAAATAAGCGCTGTGAAGACAGATTGTCAGTAAGTAGGGAGGAGACTGACAGGCAGGGGAGCCAATCAGAACCAGCCGGGGATGAACAGGGTGGGGCAAATCAGGTAAACAGGGCACCTCAGGTAAGCAAGGTGGAGTTAGGAGAGTGAACCAATTAGGCGCAGGTTGGTGAGAATGGGGGGGCAACAGGTGAGCTGAGCAGCTTGACAACTGGGCCAGAGTGGCTGTGTGAGTTTGGCTGTGTGAGCAGGACCACGGAGCTGAGACCAGACAGCTCGTCCGTCCGTCCGTCCGTCCGTCTGTCTGTTTGTCTGAGGGGGACCCAGTCTGTCCAACCCAGTCTAACGTCCCAGAAAGCACCTCTGTGTCTGTGTAGGGCCACTCATCCTCCACAGAGTCACTCTCAAAGATCTGGCCAGTTTCTCCAATGTCTGTAGAGTGCTCTTCACATGATGGCTCCTCAGTTATCTGTAAAAATACACATAATGGTGTAATTAACACTAGAGTCGTTCCTGTCCATTTACAGTGATTGTCAAATGAACACTAAACAATAATTCACAGTGCTTTATTCTATATATATCAATCAATATATATATATAGCCCTTCTATCTATATCTATAGTCCTTCTTACATCAGCTGATATCTCAAAGTGCTGTATAGACCTTCGGTAAGGGGACAAGGATTGCAAGATTCAGGTATCTTTCCAAACATTCCCAGATTTTCCTGATATCCCAGTTGGAATATTCCTGGAATTAGGAGGGAATAATGAGGAAATCCAGGAATCTTCCAACCGGGATTTCTGGAAACCTAGGGGATTCTTTCAGAAAGTTACCACTAAAGGGGACCCTCCAAATCAAGTGTTACTGAATCTAGAAATACGTTTTACCTGCTCAACCATCAGTCTCCTCGTCTGGCCTTCCCACCTGCTTCATCCCTCCTCTTCTTCATCATCTTCCTCATCCTCAGTAAAAATAAAGGCCCCATTTTGAAGTGTGGATTGTGTGGCGGTAAAAAATGTTTGGTCAGGTAGTCAATGTGTTTCAGCATCATGGCATGGCTGTGCTCCTCCAATAGTGACTGAATCATCTAGGATTCAGAGAGATGAACAGAGAGAGAGAGAGAGAGAGAGAGAGAGAGAGATGTGGCGAGGGAGGCAGGCAGGCAGGTTTGGGCGGGAGGGAGGGAGGGAGGGAGGGAGGGAGGGAGGGAGGGAGGGAGGGAGGGAGGGAGGGCAAGAGTCAGTCAGCTAAACAAATAAATCCACAGCACACAGAGGTTTGGAACAGAACTGAAGAGAAAACAGGAAGTGAAAGCGAAAAGGTACGAAAAAGCAGTGTTTCAAAACATCTCACCCCTCAGAACAACATCAGAGCTTTGGTTGTCATCGTTGGCACGATTATGCCCAAATGCCCTCCTCGTCATCCTATTGGTGAGAGTGTTATAGGCCGGCAGAAAAGGTTAGCAGGAAGTGAAGAAAGGGTTATCAAGAGTTAGCATAGGTCAAAGGTTATTATATGTCATGAGTAGGTAAATATGCAGGAGAGAAATGATTGAAAGCACTATATTAAGGGTCATGATAATGTTACACTGTATATAGGATTCATATAGAGAAGAGCAAAGGCATAAAGGCATTGTAAGTCTGGTTTTTGCTTTTCAATCCAATCTGCATTGCATAGGTTAATTACAGGCCCACTCTGTAATATTTACAGACAGTATTGGTTGAATGGGCTAACACTGGTCAACTTGATCCAGGCATGAATGTTGAACAAAGCTGAGAATAAACATTGGGTCTATTTTGACCTCACACCAGGAAGGCCCTACAGTAGAGCGGTCATAGAGCCCTGGTCAACAGTAATGCACTTTAGGGAATAGGGTACCACTTGAGACACAGCCTTAGAGTTCATCTAAACATAGATTTAAATGCACAATGCAACAGTCTAGCCATTAGACCACCACACCACAACAAGGATAGGAAACAGATGGACAGCCTGCTTTTTGTCTAATAGTGTTCAAAAAAACATCTGTAATGCCTCCCGGGTGGCGCAGTGGTCTAGGGCACTGCATCGCAGTGCTAGCTGTGCCACCAGAGACTCTGGTTTCGCACCAAGGCTCTGTTGCGACCGGGAGGTCCGTGGGGCGATGCACAATTGGCCTAGCGTCGTCCGGGTTAGGGAGGGTTTGGTTGGTAGGGATATCCTTGTCTCATCCCGTACTAGCGTTTCCTGTGACGGGCCTGGTGCAGTGCACGCTAACCAGGTCGCCAGGTGCACGGTGTTTCCTCCGACACATTGGTGCGGCTGGCTTTCGGGTTGGATGCGCGCTGTGTTAAGAAGCAGTGCAGCTTGGTTGGGTGTTTCGGAGGACGCATGGCTTTCGACCTTCGTCTCTCCCGAGCCCATACGGGAGTTGTAGCAATGAGACAAGATAGTAACTACTAACAATTGGATACCACGAAATTGGGGAGAAAAGGGGGTAACATTTCAAATAAAAAACATAATGGCAATGCAATTCATTCTGAGTAAATACGAGAATGTGGTTTGGAATAAGTCAATTATGTGCTTTAGTAGCTACAAAGAGTTAAAGCCTTACAATCAGAATTCTGGGCCCATAGTCATAAAACATATCAGTTTTGCCTTTTAGATCATATGATTATATGGACAGGGGGGACCTGATCCTAGATCAACACTGCTGGTCTAAGATGCTTTATAAATCCAGCCCCTGATTGTAAACACAAGAAAGGGAGACATGTGACCTGGTCGTGGGAGGGGCGGTGGCCGGCATGGGGGGGTCCTCTGGCAGGCCCTGGTCCTCCGCGGTGGTGTGGGGGCGTGTGGCGGGGGTGGCCGCCTTGCTGTTGCGGGGCATGGGGTATGGGGTGATGGGGATGCTGCTGGGGGTGTTGGGGGTGTGGGTGCTGGGGGTGGGGGGCTTGCTGCAGGGGGCCGTGAAGGTGTGGCTGTGGGTGCTGTTGGGGGTGGGGGTGCTGCTGCTGTGGCGGAGGCCCGTGAGGATGCTGTCCTGGATGGGGGTGTTGTTGTTGTTGTGGGTGTGGCTGCTGGGCTTGCAGCGGGTGCTGGGGCCGTGGTTGGTGTTGGGGCTGTTGGGGGTGCCCCTGCGGGTGCTGTTGGGGATGAGGGGAGTACTGCTGTTGAGGCTGCTGGGGGTGAGGGTGTTGTTGGGGTGGGGGCTGGGGGTGCGGGGCATGGGGGTACGGGGCGTGCTGCTGCTGGGGATGTGGCGGGTGCTGGTACTGGGGCTGGGGGGACTGAGGCTGGAGGCCCGGGTGGGGTTGCTGGGGTAGGGAATGGAAGGGAGGATGGGGGTGGTAGTGGTCGTCTTCATAGTTGTCTGCCATCAGCTTCATCCTGCTCTGTGTCTGTGGAACAAAACACAAACATGTAAGTTCTACAATTTAATACGAGAGACCCAAACACTGAGTTAGTCATTATGAATGGAAGGAATTGATTGAGTTAGCAAAGAGAGAATAGCAACTGAGTAGCAGAAATAAGCTTAGAACGGAACAACTGCTGCTATTGTGAGCAGGTCCTTCCTGCAAAAGAGACTTTTTGGATCTCAATGAGACAAACCTGTGTAAATAAAGGCAGGGTTGGAGTCAATTCCATTCAAATTCAGTCAATTCAGGAAGTAAACTGAAGTTCCAATTCCAATTAAATATTTCTAAATACTTTTCAATGAGAAAGAAATGGAATTGCCATTTCAGTTTACTAACTAAATTGACTTAATTGAAATGGAATGGACCCTGAGTAAAGGTTGAATAAAATGTCTACCTGAGTTGTGTCACCAGTCCTGACCTGCTGTTTTAGCTGGTGCATCAATCTGTCCTTCTCCCTCTTCAGAGCCAGAACCTCTTCCTGGGTCTTCTTCTTCCCAGAGGCAGACAGCTCTAGCAGAGCGATGTTAGCATCCTTCTCACTGATGGCTGCCAGCAGGGCCTGTTGTCTATAGACAAACAAGAGAACAAGATACCAGTCAGCACAGCTGAGACAAAACATGCATCTTTCCCACATATGAAGATAACATAATTTACCATTTCTCACTATTTACGTGAAACAAAAAAGTATTGACATGGCGTTTGAGTATTCACACGACCAAGTTTTTCTTTATATCCTTGACCTATTTGAATAATTCCAGTGCAGTTCTTTTGATTACCATTGTTAAACAGAATATGAACATAAATATGAACATGTTTCATTGCTCTGCTGATGTACGACATCCCATGACTTACTTCATCTCCAGGATCTCCTCCAGCTGTTTCCTGCGCTCCTGTCTCATGTTGGTCAGGTGACCGTCCCTCTCCTGCAGGGACTGCTGGGTAGACGAGAGGCGCTGCTTGGTGGCATCCAGCTCCTGTCTAGTTCTCTCTAGGGTGTTCATCATCTCCTCCAACTGACACACACACAGGAATTACAGACACACTGTATTTTCTATGTCTCACACGCACACACACACACTTTATAAACAGACCTTCAGATGCTGACCAAGGTCCATGGTGTTGTCTTTTCGAGGGTCCCCCATTATCTGACCAGGCTTCTTTTCCCCCTGGGGGCCCAGTTTGAGGTTGGGACCCCCCTTCTTAGTAACCTGCTCCTTGGTCTGCCTGTATGGAGAACCACAGATTATGTCAGAGTTCAACCCTCTATCATACTAGTCACCGTCTTACCACACCACTAGCCGAACAACTGGTATCAATGGTTCATACATCCCCTTGAGGCATTACTAAGGCATTACTAATACTTTGTCTACTGTACTTTATAAGTAAATGTAGACACACAGAACTCACATACCACACATACAGGGTTGGGTAGGTTACTTTCTAAATGTAATCTGTTACAGTTACTAGTTACCTGTCCAAAATTGTAATCAGTAATGTAACTTTCAGTTACTTTGAGATTACTTTCCCTTTAAGAGGCATTAGAAGAAGACAAACATATATTTTACCAATTGAATGAAATCTATTGCAGGATAAATCAATATTATAATTTACATAGCTGGCTATTAATGGATGTTGGATTTTACTTTATGGGTTGGTTACGTAGGCTTCTTCTAACCGATTGCTTTTTACAAAAGATACGATTAGGCTACACTGTAAAAAGTGTCAGATTTACAGTCATTCCAATTGATGTAATATCCTTTGATCTTCAAGAATATGACATAGAAATCTGTAAATACAGTATATACTATGAAACATTTTAGGAGATCTCAGTTGGGGTCTCAGCTTACTGTTCAGAGTCAGAATAGTAGAATACACAAGGTGCAATTTAGAAATGTGGTTGTGCATCAGAAGTTTTTCACTTGTTATGTCAATCACTGACTGTCACTCAACTAGCCATATCAGCTAACAATTATTAGATTTGTAAGTTAGTCAAGCCAATTATCTAAACTTGTATTAATCATGGCTGACTACCGACTGGGCACACAGGGTATGTACCCAGGGGCCCTGACCTCCAGGGGGCACCCATTGATTTTGTTAGTCACTCTCACTCAGATATCATTTACATGGCATAAGTTGAGGCAAAATGTGTAGAATTGCAGGTAATTAGCCCTGAATCAGTTACCCAACCAAGGCAGGGCCCCCTAACTTCTCTCCTCCCCACATCTGATGATTAGCAGAGCGGCAGCAGGCTATCTACACTCATAGAGAGCTGGCTCCTGTGGTTGGCGGTTGCAGTAAAAAAATATATATATACACATTTCCATTTTTCTCTGCCTCTAGAGCCCCCTACGGGCTTGGGCCCGGGGCTTCAGCTCCTGTAAGCCACTGCATTAAGCAGGCCCTGGATTTGCACTATGCAGCTGTTGCAAGAGCACATTTTTCACTGGCTGTCCACTGGTTGCAAAAATAATAATTGGTAGTCAGCTTAAACTTCTTTAGTTCAACCACTATTGAGTTAAAATACACATGTACATTTGTGAACAGCCACCCACTACAAATACAATACGTAAGGTGCATAAAGTTAAATGAGAGAGCAGCAGTGTGATTCACTTGAATTCGCTATGTAGATGTCAATAATAAGTGATATCTGTATCGCCATAGACTACATGTCACGCCCTGACCTGAGTATTCTTTGTTTTCTTTATATATTTTGGTTAGGTCAGGGTGTGACGAGGGTGGTATGTGTGTTTTTGTCTTTTCTAGGGTTTTTGTACTGTCTAGGGGTTTTGTAGATTTATGGGGTTGTTTACATTCTAGGTGTTTATGTAGGTCTATGGTTGCCTAGATTGGTTCTCAATTAGAGGCAGGTGTTTATCGTTGTCTCTGATTGGAAACCATATTTAGGCAGCCATCTTCTTTGGGTATTTCGTGGGTTATTGTCTATGTCTAGTTGCCTGTGTTTGCACTTTTGTATCATAGTGGCACGTTCATTTTGTTATTTCGTATAGTTTGTTTAGTGTCTATCTTTATTAAAAGTTTAATGTATTCTAACCACGCTGCGCTTTGGTCTACTCCATACGACACGACGATCGTGACACTACACCACTGCTGTCATCCTTACCTCAAAGCCTTTATTCAAATTGATTATCCTTGAATGCCTTTGACAGCAGTCGCACCATTGGAAAACATAGCTTGGACTGTAGCCTTTAAACGCCTATTCCTGCTCTTTTACCGCGATCAAGCAAATACGTTTAGTGTGTCATCATAGTGGTCAGACTCGCTCAGGTGGAACACACTTAAACGTGAGCCTTTTTTCAATGCTGATTTGAATGTTGTGAGTAAACAGAAAGGTGTCTTTTTTCTTGCAAACTTCCTTTATGAATTAAAAAGTATTCCTAGAATAAATCACCTAGTTTTTCAAAAGTATCTGAAGTCTGATGATAATATTATTTTTGATAATGTAATGTATTAAAGTGTTTGTTTTTTTGTAATCCATTACTCCCCAACCCTGCACACATATACAGTTGAAGTCGGAGGTTTACATACACTTAGGTTGGAGTCATTAAGTCATTAACTTGTTTTTCAACCACTCCACAAATAGCTTATTAACAAACTATAGTTTTGGCAAGTCGGTTAGGACATCTACTTTGTACATGACACAAGTCATTTTTCCAACAATTGTTTACAGGCAGATTATTTCACTTATAATTCACTGTATCACAATTCCAGTGGGTCAGAAGTTTACATACACTAAGTTGACTGTGCCATTAAACAGCTTGGAAAATTCCAGAAAATGATGTCATGGCTTTAGAAGCTTCTGATAGGCTAATTGGCAAATTTGAGTCATTTGGAGGTGTACCTGTGGATGTATTTCAAGGCCTACCTTCAAACTCAGTGCCTCTTTGCTTGACATCATGGGAAAATCAACGATATTAGCCAAGACCTCAGAAAAAAAATTGTAGACCTCCACAAGTCTGGTTCTTCCTTGGGAGCAATTTCCAAACGCCTGAAGGTACCGTGTTCATCTGTACAAACAATAGTACGCAAGTATAAACACCATGAGACCACACAGCCGTAATACTGCTCAGGAAGGAGACATGTTCTGTCTCCTAGAAATGAATGTACTTTGGTGCGAAAAGTGCAAATCAATCCCAGAACAACAGCAAATGACCTTGTGAAGATGCTGGAAGAAACAGGAACAAAAGTATCTATACCCACAGTAAAATGAGTCCTATATCGACGTAACCTGAAAGGCCGCTGAGCAAGGAAGAAGCCACTGCTCCAAAACCGACATAAAAAAGCCAGACTACAGTTTGCAACTGCACATGGGGACAAAGATCGTACTTTTTGGAGAAATGTCCTCTGGTCTGATGAAACAAAAATAGAACTGTTTGGCCATAATGACCATCGTGATGGAGGAAAAAGGGGGAAGCAACATCTCAAGACATCAGGAAGTTAAAGCTTGGTTGCAAATGGGTCTTCCAAATGGACAATGACCCCAAGCATACTTCGAAAGTTATGGCAAAATGGCTTAAGGACAACAAAGTCAAGGTATTGGAGTGGCAATCACAAAGCCCTGACCTCAATCCTATAGAAAATGTGTGGGCAGAACTGAAAAGGTGTGTGCGAGAAAGGAGGCCTACAAACCTGACACAGTTACCCCAGCTCTGTCAGGAGGAATGGGCCAAAAATCACCCAACTTATTGTGGGAAGCTTGTGGAAGGCTACTCAAAACATTTGACCCAAGTTAAACAATTTAAAGGCAATGCTACCAAATACTAATTGAGTGTATGTAAACTTCTGACCCACTGGGAATGTGATGAAAGAAATAAAAGCTGAAATAAATCATTCTCTCTTCAATTATTTTGACATTTCACATTATAAAAATAAAGTGGTGATCCCAACTGACCTAAGACAGGGAATTTGTACTTGGATTAAATGTTAGGAATTGTGAAAAACTGAGTTAAAATGTATTTGGCTAAGGTGTATGTAAACTTCCGATTTCAACTGTATGTGAGTAATACAATGACGACTGTTAGACTCATTAGAAACACATGCAGATGGACACAACAAAACACAAGAAGAATTAACACAAATATAGTGCCTTGCGAAAGTATTCGGCCCCCTTGAACTTTGCCACCTTTTGCTACATTTCAGGCTTCAAACATAAAGATATAAAACTGTATTTTTTTTGTGAAGAATCAACAACAAGTGGGACACAATCATGAAGTGGAACGACATTTATTGGATATTTCAAACTTTTTTAACAAATCAAAAACTGAAAAATTGGGCGTACAAAATTATTCAGCCCCTTTACTTTCAGTGCAGCAAACTCTCTCCAGAAGTTCAGTGAGGATCTCTGAATGATCCAATGTTGACCTAAATGACTAATGATGATAAATACAATCCACCTGTGTGTAATCAAGTCTCCGTATAAATGCACCTGCACTGTGATAGTCTCAGAGGTCCGTTAAAAGCGCAGAGAGCATCATGAAGAACAAGGAACACACCAGGCAGGTCCGAGATACTGTTGTGAAGAAGTTTAAAGCCGGATTTGGATACAAAAAGATTTCCCAAGCTTTAAACATCCCAAGGAGCACTGTGCAAGCGATAATATTGAAATGGAAGGAGTATCAGACCACTGCAAATCTACCAAGACCTGGCCGTCCCTCTAAACTTTCAGCTCATACAAGGAGAAGACTGATCAGAGATGCAGCCAAGAGGCCCATGATCACTCTGGATGAACTGCAGAGATCTACAGCTGAGGTGGGAGACTCTGTCCATAGGACAACAATCAGTCGTATATTGCACAAATCTGGCCTTTATGGAAGAGTGGCAAGAAGAAAGCCATTTCTTAAAGATATCCATAAAAAGTGTCGGTTAAAGTTTGCCACAAGCCACCTGGGAGACACACCAAACATGTGGAAGAAGGTGCTCTGGTCAGATGAAACCAAAATTGAACTTTTTGGCAACAATGCAAAACTTTATGTTTGGCCTAAAAGCAACACAGCTCATCACCCTGAACACACCATCCCCACTGTCAAACATGGTGGTGGCAGCATCATGGTTTGGGCCTGCTTTTCTTCAGCAGGGACAGGGAAGATGGTTAAAATTGATGGGAAGATGGATGGAGCCAAATACAGGACCATTCTGGAAGAAAACCTGATGGAGTCTGCAAAAGACCTGAGACTGGGACGGAGATTTGTCTTCCAACAAGACAATGATCCAAAACATAAAGCAAAATCTACAATGGAATGGTTCAAAAATAAACATATCCAGGTGTTAGAATGGCCAAGTCAAAGTCCAGACCTGAATCCAATCGAGAATCTGTGGAAAGAACTGAAAACTGCTGTTCACAAATGCTCTCCATCCAACCTCACTGAGCTCGAGCTGTTTTGCAAGGAGGAATGGGAAAAAATGTCAGTCTCTCGATGTGCAAAACTGATAGAGACATACCCCAAGCGACTTACAGCTGTAATCGCAGCAAAAGGTGGCGCTACAAAGTATTAAATTAAGGGGGCTGAATAATTTTGCACGCCCAATTTTTCAGTTTTGGATTTGTTAAAAAAGTTTGAAATATCCAATATATGTCGTTCCACTTCATGATTGTGTCCCACTTGTTGTTGATTCTTCACAAAAAATACAGTTTTATATCTTTATGTTTGAAGCCTGAAATGTGGCAAAAGGTCGCAAAGTTCAAGGGGGCCGAATACTTTCGCAAGGCACTGTATACACTGAACAAATTATATACAAGATGTAATGTGTTTTTCCCATGTTTCATGACCTGAAATTAAAGATTTTCCACATGCACAAAAAACATATTTCTCTCAAATTTTGTCCACAATAAATGTACATCCCTGTTGGTGAGCATTTCTCCTTCACCAAGATAATCCATCCACTAGACAAGTGTGGCATATTGATTGAACAGCATTATCATTACACAGGTGCACCTTGTGCTGGGGACATTAAAAAAGGCCACCCCAAAAAGTGCATTTTGTCACATAACAATGCCACAGATGTCTCAAGTTTTCAGGGAGCTTGCAATTGGCATGCTGACTACAGGAATGGCCACCAGAGCTGTTGCCAGAGAATGAAATGTTTCTTTGTCTACCACAAACCGCCTCCAATGTAATTTCAGAGAATTTTGCAGTATATCCAACCGGCCTCACAACCACAGACCATGTGTAACCACGCCAGCGCCGGACCTCTACATCCGGCTTCTTCACCTGCGGGATCGTCTGAGACCAGCTACCCGGACAGCTGATGAAACTGTGGGTTTGCACAAACGAAGAATTTCTGCACCAACTGTCAGAAACCGTCTCAGGGAAGCTCATCTGTATGCTCGTCGTCCTCACAAGGGTCTTGACCTGACTGCAGTTCTGCATTGTAATTGACTTCAGTGGGCAAAATTCTCACCATCGATGGCCACTGGCATGCTGGAGAAGTGTGCTCTTCACGGATGAATCCCAGCTTCGACTTTACCGGGCAGATGGCAGACAGCATCACGTGGACGAGCGGTTTGCTAATGTCAACATTGTGAACAAAGTGCCCTATGGTGGTAGTAGGGTTATAGTATGGGCAGGCATAAGCTACAGACAATGAACACAATTGCATTTCATCGATGGCAATTGAATGCACAGAGATACTGTGACAAGATCTTGAGGCCCATTGTCGTGCCATTCATCTGTACACAATTCTGGAAGCTGAAAATGTCTCAGTTCTTCCATGGCCTGCATATTCACCAGATACATAAGCCACTGAGCATGTTTGGAATTCTCTGGATCGACGTGTATGACAGCGTGTTCCAGTTCACGCCAATATTCAGCAACTTCGCACAGTCATTGAAGAGGAGTGGGACAACATTCCACAGGCCACAATGAACAACCCAATCAACTCTATGCAAAGGAGATGTGTCATGCTGTATAAAGCAAATGGTTGTGACACCAGATACTGACTGGTTTTCTGATCCACGCACCTACCTTTTTTTAAGGTATCTGTGACCAACAGATGTGTATTCCCAGTCATGTGAAATCCATAGATTATGGCCTAATGAATTTATTTAAATTGACTGATTTCCTTATATGAACTGTAACTGTAACATTTTGAAATTCTTGCATGTTCAATTTATATTTTTGTTTAGTATATACAGTGCATTTGGAAATTATTCAGCACCCTTGACTTTTTCCACATTTTGGTACATTACAGCCTTATTCTAAAATTAATTAAATATTTTTTTCCCTCATCAATCAAAACACAACACCCCAAAATGACAAAGCAAAAACAGGTTTTAAGAAAACATAAATAGTTTATTTACATAAGTATTCAGACCCTTTGCTATGAGACTCGAAATTGAGCACAGGTTCTGTTTCCATTGATCATCCTTGAGATGTTTCTACAACCTGATTGGAGTCCACCTGTGCTAAATTCAATTGATTGGACATGATTTGGAAAGTCCCACACCTGTCTATATAAGGTCCCACAGTTGACAGTGCATGTCAGAGCAAAAACCAAGCCATGAGGTCAAAGGAATTGTCCGTAGAGCTCTGAGACAGGATTGTATCAAGGCACATATCTGGGGAAGGGTACCAACCAATTTCTGCAGCATTGAAGGACCCCAAGAACACAGTGGCCTAGATCCTTCTTAAATGGAAGACATTTGGAACCACCAAGACTCTACCTAGAGCTGGCCGCCCGGGCCAAACTGAGCAATCCGGGAAGATGGGAGGTAACCAAGAACCCGATGGTCACTCTGACAGAGCTCTAATTCCTCTGTGGAAATGGGAGAACGTTCCAGAAGGACAACCATCTCTGCAGCCCGCTTGCAGTTTTCCAAGAGGCACCTAAAGGACTCTCAGACCATGAGAAACAAGATTATCTTTGGCCTGAATGTCAAGCATCACGTCTGGAGGAAACCTGGCACCATCCCTACGGTGAAGCATGGTGGTGGCAGCATGTTGTGGGGATGTTTTTCAGGGGCAGGGACTGGGAGACTAGTCAGGATCAAGGGAAAGGTAAATAGAGCAAAATACAGAGAGATTCTTGATGAAAACCTGCTTGAGAGCACCCAGGACCTCAGACTGGAGCGATGGTTCACCTTCCAACAGGACAACGACCCTGAGTAAACAGCCAAGACAATGCAGGAATGGCTTAGGGACAAGTCTCTGAATGTCGTTGAGTGGCCCAGCCAGAGCCTGGACTTGAACCCAATCTAACATCTCTGGAGAGACCTGAAAATAGCTGTGCAGCGACGCTCCCCATCCAACCTGACAGAGCTTGAGAGGATCTGCAAAACAGTTTGTGAGAAACTCCCCAAATACAGGTGTGCCAAGCTTGTAGCATCATACCCAAGAAGAATTGAGTCGTTAATCACTGCCAAAGGTGCTTCAACAAAGTACTGAGTAAGGATCTGAATACTTATGGACATGTGTAAATGATAACTTGCAAACATTTTTAAATTTTTTTTTTGCTTTGTCATTATGGGGTATTGTGTGTAGATTAATGAGGGGGGAAAACTATTTTATCCATTTAAGAACAAGGCCGTAACGTAAAAAAATGTGGAAAAAGTCAAGGAGTCTGAATACTTTCCGATTGCACTAATATACACTCAGGTTAGACATGCAGGTACTGTAGTTGACACGGAAATTTAAATGCAAAAACAATGAACAACATTCAGGAGATATGAGACACAGATGAGATAAAGACAAGTCCATGTTAATACAGTATGTTCAGAGATCTCTGAAATGACTCACAGGTTTAGGCACCAGATTTAGAATAGTAGGGGGGAAGTCGCACCTCTCAGGTGTACGGATGGGGCCGGTGGTGGGGGGAGGGGGATTCTAATGGAGGTTCGCTACTTACCTGGGAGCTAGGCTGCAGGTGGAGAAGAGGAGGAACAGGAGGAACAGGAGGAGGAGGTGTAAGGAGGGATGGCAGGACAAGAGGAAACAGCAGACAGAAACAGGAGACAGGAGAAGAGTAAATAAATGTAACATTAGTATCATAACAGAAAAGAAGGACAACAGAGGACCCATAACCAGAATAAAGTGTACACAATCAGAGACAGACAGGGAGAGATCATCATCATCATAAGAGGCACCAATGAGAAACAGTCACTGGAAAACACAGACATAGCTAACGCGGGATGCACAGGATACACCTTCTCCTCTGACAGCCAGGTTAGAGCCCTGTATTAGCTGCTGGCTGCACAGCCTGTGAGTGCGGGGCAGGCATGCAGTCAGTCAGAAAAGGGGACAGAAGACACTAGCTGTGATAGAGAGAGGGGGGGGTGAGCGAGGTTAGGCTAGGAGGAGGGGAGGGACAAGAGAGCTAGTATAGCTAAACAGCAAGGAGAAGAGGAGACCAAGTGGGCAAGGCAGCAAGGGAACCAGTCAAGGGAGCCATGGCAGACAGCCAGACAGAGGGGGACCAACCAAACAACTGGGGGGGTACAGTACATACAGACCCTACCTACTAAACAGCTCACTCACTGAGCAGAACATTGTTGACCTGGAGAACAGCAGCTCTAGTCATGCAGACAAGCCTACTAGGCTGAGAGCTAGCCTTTACATTGGGCACAGCAAGCCAGACAGGGAAGTGGAGAGGGCAGGGAGATCAGGGCGGAGGTCAGTGTAGAGAAGGTGGGAATCACTGTTAGTAGTAGGGTGGAGGTATCGAAGCAGTGAAGAGTGAGGATGGTTCTGGAGGAGGGTTAGGGATGAAGGTATCAGAACAGACAAGAGTGAAGATGATTATGGGGGAGGGGTGGAGGTATCAAAACAGAGAAGGGTGAGGGTGGTTCTGGGGGAGGGTTAGAGGTGGAGGTATCGGAACATCGAATGGGTTGGTTCTGAGGGAGAGTTTGGGGTGGAGGTGGGCAGATGGGGGTCAGGAATGAGCAGGGGAAGCAGCGTGCCCACAGCAGTAGAAGGACTAAAGACAGGACCTTCCGACTCTCTTAGAAAAAAAGGTACTAGAACCTGAAATGATTCTTTGGCTATTCCAATAGAGTTGTGGCCAAAAGTTGCGAATGACACAAATATGAATTTTTACAAAGTCTGCTGCCTCAGTTTCTATGATGGCAATTTGCATATACTCCAAAATGTTATTAAGAGTGATCAGATTAATTGCAATTAATTGCAAAGTCCCTCTTTGCCATGTAAATTAACTGAATCCCCAAAAAACATTTCCACTGCATTTCAGCCCTGCCACAAAAGGACCAGCTGACATGTCAGTTATTCTCTCGTTAACACATGTGTGAGTGTTGATGAGGACAAGGCTGGAGATCACTCTGTCATGCTGATTGCGTTTGAATAACAGACTGGAAGCTTCAAAAGGAGGGTGGTGCTTGGAATCATTGTTCTTCCTCTGTCAACCATGGTTACCTGCAAGGAAACAGGTGCCGTCATCATTGCTTTGCACAAAAAGGGCTTCACAGGCAAGGATATTGCTGCCAGTAAGATTGTACCTAAATAAACCAGTTATCGGATCATCAAGAACTTCAAGGAGAGCGGTTCAATTGTTGTGAAGAAGGCTTCAGGGTGCACAAGAAAGTCCAGCAAGTGCCAGGACCGTCTCCTAAAGTTGATTCAGCTGCGGGATCGGGGCACCACCAGTACAAAGCTTGCTCAGGAATGGCAGCCGGCAGGTGTGAGTGCATCTGCACACACAGTGAGACGAAGACTTTTGGATGATGGCCTGGTGTCAAGAAGGGCAGCAAAGAAGCCACTTCTCTCCAGGAAAAACATCAGGGACAGACTGATATTCTGCAAAAGGTACAAGGATTGGACTGCTGAGGACTGGGGTAAAGTCATTTTCTCTGATGAATCCCCTTTTCGATTGTTTGGGGCATCTGGAAAAAAGCTTGTCCGGAAAAGTCAAGGTGAGCGCTACCATCAGTCCTGTGTCATGCCAACAGTAAAGCATCCTGAGACCATTCATGTGTGGGGTTGTTTCTCAACCAAGGGAGTGGGCTCACTCACAATTTTGCCTAAGAACACAGCCATTAATAAAGAATGGTACCAACACATCCTCCGAGAGCAACTTCTCCCAACCATCCAGGAACAGTTTGGTGATGAACAGTGCCTTTTCCAGCATGATGGAGCACCTTGCCATAAGGCAAAAGTGATAACTAAGTGACTTGGGGAACAAAACATCAATCTTTTGGATACATGGCCAGGAAACTCCCCAGACCTAACTTAATCCCATTGAGAACTTTTGGTCAATCCTCAAGAGGCGGGTGGACAAACAAAAACCCACAAATTCTGACAAACTCCAAGCATTGATTATGCAAGAATGGGCTGCCATCAGTCAAGTTGTGGCCCAGAAGTGAATTGACAGCATGCCAGGGCGGATTGTAGAGGTATTGACTCTTTGCATCAACCTCATGTAATTGTCAATAAAAGCATTTGACACTTATGAAATGCTTGTAATTATACTTCAGTATTCCATAGTAACATCTGACAAAAAATATCTAAAGACACTGAAGCAGCAAACTTTGAAAAATAACATTTGTGTCATTCTCAAAACCTTTGACCATGACTGTAGGAGAACCCTTTGAAGAACTGTTTTTGTTTCCAAGTAGAACCCTTTTGGTTCGAGGTAGGACCCTATTGGGTTCCATGCAGAAACCTTTCCCCAAGAACCAAAAAGGATTATCCTAGGGGGACAGCCATTATGGAACCAATTTTCTAAGAGTGTACAGAAGCTACACAAAACAGCCAAAACACAAAAGGCCACAGACAAAATGTGTGTGTGTGTGTGTGTGTGTGTGTGTGTGTGTGTGTGTGTGTGTACATGCGCGTATGTGTGTACATGTGTGTGTGGAATCAGTGTCTGGTTATTGTCTATGTGTAAAGGTACATGGGAGCTGTACTGCATTTGCTACAGTACAGATCCCATAATGGTGCTATGTTGTAATGAGAGTGAGTTCATGGTAAAGGGAGGGAAGAGGGCATACAGACTGTCAAATTAAATATCATCCAGGAAATGAAAAGAAATACATATGATTCAGTATATACGGTGCAATCGAAAAGTATTCAGACCTCCTGACTTTTTTTCACATTTTGTTTTAAGTTATCCCGAAGCCACTCCTGCGTTGACTAGGCTGTGTGCTTAGAGTCGTTGTCTTGTGGGAAGGTGAACCTTCGCACCAGTCTGAGGTCCTGAGCGCTCTTGAGCACGTTTTTGCTCTGTTCATCTTTCCCTCGATCCTGACTAGTCTCCCAGGCCGTGCCACTGAAAAACATCCCCACAGCATGATGCTGCCACCACCATGCTTCACCGTAGGGATGATGTTATGTGCCTTTTACTGAGGAGTGGCTTCCATCTGGCCACTCTACCATAAAGACCTGATTGGTGGAGTGCTGCAGAGAAGGTTGCCTTTCCAGAAGGTTCTCCCATTTCCTCAGAGGAAATGGGAGTGACCATTGGTTCCTTGGTCACCTCCGTGAACAAGGCCCCTCTTCCTTAATTGCTCAGTTTGGCCAGGAGGTCAGCTCTAGGAAGAGTCTTGGTGGTTCCAAATGTCTTCCATTTAAGAACGATGGAGGCCACTGTGTTCTTGGGGTCCTTCAATGCTGCAGAAATTGTTTGGTACCCTTCCCCAGATATGTGCCTCGACACAAGCCTGTCTCAGAGCTCTACAGACAATTCCTTCGACCTCATGGCTTGGTTTTTGCTCTGGCATCTAATGTCAACTTTGGGGCCTTATATAGATAGGTGTGTGCCTCTCCAAATCATTCCCAATCAATTGAATTTACAACGGGTGGACTCCAATCAAGTTGTAGAAACATCTCAAGGATGATCAATGGAAACAATGGAAACAGGATGCACCTGAGCTCAATTTCGAGTCTCATAGCAAAGGATCTGAATACTTATGTAAATAAAGTATTTCTGATTTTTAATACATTTGCAAAAAACTATGTCATTATGGGGTATTGTGTGTAGATTGATGAGAAAAAAGAAAACAAATCCATTTTAGAATAAGGCTGTAACGTAACAAAATGAGGAAAAAGTCAAGGGGTCTGAATGCTTTCCGAAAGCACTGCATGTGTTGAAACTGACATACTGTATATGAGAAATATATGACATCCTTATGGCTTTCATATGTGAAATCATATGAATACAGTAGAAGTTCAGTATTAATACAAATATGAAAGTATTGATTCATACATGCTACTACAGATTCGTTTTTTGATATAGTTTGTTTACCTGGCTCCTTGTTTAGATGGCAGGTAGCCTAGTGGTTAGAGTGTAGTACTAGTAACCGAAAGGTTGCAAAATCGAATCCCCGAGCTGACAAGATAAAAATCTGCCGTTCTGCCCCTGGACAAGGCATTTAACCCACTGTTCATAGGTCGTCATTGAAAATAAGAATTTGTTCTTAACTGACTTGCCTAGTTAAATAAAGGTAAAGGAAAAATATGTTAGATTGAGTCGTAAAGTGTGTGCAGGCATGGGTGGAGAAGCAGGCTGAAGACATGCGCAGACACACGTGCACAAAGATGCATATACAACATGACTACTGGCGCAGGCTTTTGCAAGACTACTGCTGTAGAGGTTGCACAACATATCTAGTGATCTTTACATAACACGGATGGGCCGATGGGCTTCCAAATCAAACCAAATCAATTAAAAGGCGAGACCATATGCAGGTGCAGTCGCAGACGTAAACCACGAGGGCAGCCTTGCTGAAGTGCCAGGGGAAGAGCACTCACTTTCCCAGGAAGTCCCACACCATGCCCCCAATCTGCTGGGGGGCAGCGGACACAGGGGGGAGCGGGTCAGGGGGAGCTCTACCACCGGGACCGTGACGAGGGACGGGGCCAGGACGAGGGACAGGGGCAAGGTGAGGGGGGCTGTGACAGGGGGAGTAGGAGGAGAAGCATTGGTGAGGGGAAAGTGTTGGAGAGAGAGAGAGAGAGACGGATATGGAAGAAGAATGAGAATGACACACTGAAATGCAATGGCACCGTATTACTGCTAAGGGATGCTCATGTGGCGAGCACATACAGTTTGACCTACCTGGACATACCCTTTTCTGAAAAATTGTACACTAAAATGGCCAATCCAAAGTCTAAAGATGAAATGTTCTATTCATCAATACTCATACTAGGTATGATGTAGATTTTCACTATCAGCCAGCATAGTACCCGGGGGGGGGGGGGGTACAGTCCAAGATTTACAGGATGACGTGACATCCACATATCAACAAAGACCGGATGAGAGAGTAGATTAACTACACAAGAGCACATTTAAGCCAATTTGCACAGAGTTATAGGAATAGCAATAAATAGACAGGGCCTTTTGGAGAGGACCATGCACATCCAGTGCCTTGTCATACAAATCCAATGAGCTTTCACCTTCACTGCACATTGTAGGGGTTTCACCCATAGCCTTGCTTGCTCACTAAAAAAACTATCAAAACCTCCATTCATACTGTGACTCAATCAAGTGATTTGTAGTAATTAAATAAGACTTTCAAACATTGCATTAACAGTAAGTATGTCATGACTCCCACCAAAGGTGGCTCCCCTGCCTGTTCGGGCGGTGCTCGGCGGTCATCAATCCCTTTTCCTTTTTCTGTTTGTTTTGTCTTATTAGTTGCACCTGTGTCTAATTGTGTTTTCCTGATGTGCTTCCTTATTTAAGCCTAGTAAACCCGCCCTTGTTTTGTGCGGGATTAATTTTGTGTTACGTGTTGTGTCGTTGGGTGTGTTAGTGCTCCGGACCGCGTACCCTGTGTTTTGGGTTGGTCAGTATTTTCGCGCCCTGTGTTTTGGGCATTGTATTTTGGTGCCAGATTAAAGTGCACTTTTCCCTTTGGAACTCTCTGCTCTCTGTGCCTGATTCTTACCTCACACACCCAGTCAGCCGTGACAGAATCTTCTGTTATGGAATCAGCAGGAGCAGCCGCACCTCCTCTCCCATCGATGGAGGAGAGGGTCCTCCATCACACCACCATTCTCCACCGAATAGGATCGGCAATGGATCTGATAATGGAGAGGATTGACCGATGGGAGAGGAGTGGCCTTCCCACCTCATCTCCAGCGCCCCCTCCACCAGCACCACCTACCCCTGCTTCAGCATCCGGCTCCAGGGGGCCCTGCGTCTGGCGCTCCCCAGGGAGTATGATGGGACGGCGGCTGGGTGTCAGGGGTTCCTCCTCCAACTGGAATTATACCTGGTGACCGTCCGTCCTAATCCCTCAGGGGAGGAGAGCGTGAGTGTCCTCGTCTCCTGTCTGAAGGGACGAGCCCTGGAGTGGGCTAACGCAGTGTGGAATGGCCCAGACTCGGCGAAGGATCACTACCCCGAGTTCACCTGCCGATTCCGAGCTGTGTTCGATCACCCACCAGAGGGTCGGGCGGCGGGTGAACGGCTTCCACCTGTGACAGGAGACGAGGAGCGCGCAGGACTTTGCCCTGGAGTTCCGGACCTTCGCCGCAGGAACAGTGTGGAACGACAGGGCTTTGATGTAGCCTCAGGGAGGACGTCCGCAGGGAGCTAGAGTGTCGGGACACCACCCTCACCTTGGATGAACTCATAGACATGTCCATTCGTCTAGACAACGTGCTGGCTGCCCGCGGGCGTCCGGAACAGGCCCTGTTGTTTCCACCCCCAGGCCCTCCTGCTCCCATCCCCATGGAGTTAGGGGGGGCTGCATCGAGGGGGACCGGAGGAGGAGTTTCCTCCTGCACCAGTCGTGGTCGGCAAGGACACACGGCCGACCGGTGCTGGAGGAGCTCGTCTGGGAGTCGGGAGGGCAGGCGGAGCACTGCTCGGTCACCCCAGGTGAGTCAGCACCAGACTCACCCAGAGATTCCTGTCGGTCATATGTTTGTGTTAACCTCTTTTCCTGGGTTTTCTCCCTCTCTACAGCATTAGGCGCTAGTCGATTCAGGCGCAGCTGAGAACTTCATGGATCGTGGGCTCGCGTTAAGGCTAGGGATTCCCCTGGTGTCGTTAGACCTACCTTTCCCCGTGAACTCCTTAAATAGCCGACCATTAGGGTCAGGAGTGGTCAGGGAGGCCACGGTGCCACTGGACATGGTAACGCAGGGGGGTCATGAGGAGCGAATTACTTTATTCCTTATTGATTCACCTGCGTTTCCAGTGGTGTTGGGAATTCCCTGGCTAGCTCATCACAACCCGGTGATTTCATAGCGACAGGGGGCGCTTAGAGGGTGGTCAGAGGAGTGTTCAGGCAGGTGTATAGGAGTTTGCGTTGGTGCGACGACGGTGGAGAGTCCAGACTAGGTTTCCACCGAGCGCATTCCCTTTGAATATGCCGATTTGGCTATCGCCTTCAGTAAGAGGAAGGCGACCCAATTACCACCCCATCGTCGAGGGGACTACGCAATAGATCTCCTGGTGAACGCTGCACTTCCTAGGAGTCACGTGTACCCATTGTCCCAGGAGGAGACCGTGGCTATGGAGACATATGTTGCTGAATCGCTGGGACAGGGGTACATTCGGCCCTCCACATCACCCGTCTCCTCAAGCTTCTTTTTTGTGAAGAAGAAGGAGGGGGGTCTGCGTCCGTGCATTGATTATAGAGGTCTAAATTCTATCACAGTGGGGTTTAGTTACCCACTACCTCTCATCGCTACGGCAGTGGAATCATTTCACGGGGCGCGCTTCTTCACAAAACCTGACCTGAGGAGTGTGTATAATAAGGTGCATATCCGGGCGGAGATGAGTGGAAAACCTCATTTAGTACTACATCTGGCCATTATGAGTACCTCATCATGCCATATGGGTTGAAGAATGCTCCAGCCGGCTTCCAATCCTTCGTAGACGAGATTCTCCGAGACCTGCACGGGCAGGGAGTGGTAGTGTACATCGATAACATCCTGATCTATTCTGCCACACGCGAGGCGCACGTGTCTCTGGTGCGTAAGGTATTTGAGCGACTGCTGTAGCATGACCTATATGTCAAGGCCGAGAAATGCGTGTTCTTCAAAAAGCCCATTTCCTTCCTGGGTTATCGTATTTCCACCTCCGGGGTGGTGATGGAGTGTGACCGCGTTACAGCCGTGCGTAATTGGCCGACTCCGACCATGGTGAAAGAGGTGCAGCAGTTTTTAGGGTTTGCCAATTACTACCGGAGGTTTATCCGGGGTTTTGGTCAGGTGGCTGCTCCCATTACCTCACTGCTGAAGGGAGGTCCGGCGCGCTTGCGTTGGTCAGCAGAGGCGGGCAGAGCTTTCAGTCGTATGAAGGAGCTGTTCACCAATGCGCCCGTGTTGGCGCATCCGGACCCCTCTTTAGCATTCATAGTGGAAGTGGACGCTCGGCCGCCCTTGTTCTTTTCTTTTCGAAGAAGCTTGGTCCAGCAGAGCGAAACTATGACGTAGGGGACCGGGAGTTAGTTGTAGTCAAGGCTCTGAAGGTGTGGAGACATTGGCTTGAGGGGGCTAAGCACACTTTTCTCATCTGGACTGACCATCGTAATCTCGAGTATATCCGGGCAGCGAGGAAACTGAATCCGCGTCAGGCTAGATGGGCCATGTTCTTTACCCAGTTTCGCTTCACCATCTCGTACTGGCCAGGCTCCCAAAACACTAAAGCTGACGCGCTGTCCCGCCTCTATGATACCGAGGAGCGGTCCGTCGAGCCGACCCCCATTCTTCCACCTTCATGTCTCGTGGCACTGGTAGTATGGGAGGTGGAAGCGGAGATAGAGAGGGCATCACGGTTAGAGCCTGCCCCCCCTCAGTGTCTCAGTATGTGCCGAGGGGTGTCCCTGATAAATGAATACATTGGGCTCATACTCTACCCTCCTCGGGTCATCCTGGCATCGAGAGGACAGTGCGGAGTCTTAGGGGGAGATACTGGAGGCCCACGTTGGCTAAGGACGTGAGATTTTATGTCTCCTCCTGCTCAGTTTGCGCTCAGAGCAAGGCTCCTCGACATTTGCCTAGAGGGAAGTTACAGTCACACCCTGTTCCACAACGGCCGTGGTCATACTTGTCGGTGGACTTCCTCACCGATCTTCCCCCGTCCCAGGGAAGTACGACGATCCTGGTCGTTGTGGATCGGTTTTCTAAGTCCTGCCATCTCATCCGGTCTCCCTACGGCCCTGCAGACTGCGGAGGCCCTGTTTACCCATGTCTTCCATTTACTACGGGGTGCCTACGGACATCGTTTCTGATCGGGGCCCCCAATTCACGTCCAGAGTTTGGAGGGCGTTTATGGAGAGGCTGGGGTCTCAGTCAGCTTGACCTCGGGTTTACACGCCGAGAGTAATGGGTAGGTGGAGCGAGTAAACCAGGATATGGGCAAGTTTCTGTGGTCATATTTCCGGGACCGGCCAGGTGAGTGGGCGAGGTATGTTCCTTGGACTGAGCTTGCTCAGAACTCCCTACGCCACTCCTCAACGAACATGTCTCCCTTCCCGTGTGTGTTGGGCTACCAGCCGGTCCTGGCCCCATGGCATCAGAGCCAGACCGGGGCTCCTGGAGGAATGTGTACAGCGCTCAAAAGACACCTAGAAAGCCGTCCAGGAATCACTGAGACTGGCCGGGGGGACGGCAGAAGAAGAGCGGGTCTGGCTCTCGACCCGAAACCTGCCCCTCCGCCTGCCCTGCCAGAAGCTGGGGCCGCAGGGTGTGGGGCCATTTAAAGTCCTGAGGAGGATAAACGAGGTGTGTTACAGGTTACAACTTCCCACTTATTATCGTATTAACCCCTCGTTTAATGTGTCTCTCCTCAGGTGGCTGGTCCCCTTCAAGAAGGTGAGGTGCCTGAGGTCCCTCCGCCCCCTCTGGACATCGAGGGGTCCCATGCGTACACAATACGTGGCATACTGGACTCGAGATGCCGGGTGGGGGGCCTACAGTACCTCGTGGACTCCCGCGCTGCGGGAGCTGCGTGTCGGAGGGGGGGTTACTGTAACGACTCCCACCGAAGGTGGCTCCCCTGCCTGTTCGGGCGGTGCTCGGCGGTCGTCAATCCCTTTTCCTTTTTCTGTTTGTTTTGTCTTATTAGTTGCACCTGTGTCTAATTGTGTTTTCCTGATGTGCTTCCTTATTTAAGCCTAGTAAACCCGCCCTTGTTTTGTGCGTGATTAATTTTGTGTTACGTGTTGTGTTGTTGGATGTGTTAGTGCTCCGGACCGCGTACCCTGTGTGTTGGGTTGGTCAGTATTTTCGCGCCCCCGGAGTTTTGGGCATTGTATTTTGGTGCCAGATTAAAGTGCACTTTTCCCTTTGGAACTCTCTGCTCTCTTCGCCTGATTCTTACCTCACACACCCAGTTAGCCGTGACAAAGTAATAGTATTGCTTTAGACGTTAACCCAGGTATATGGTGTTAGTCTGATAATCAGTTCAATAAATATGCTAATCTTTATCTATAATTCTGTCTGTTTCTCTATCCATAGCACTTCCATGCTTACGCCACACCTCCAACTACTCAACATCAATATATATATTTGTCTATTATAAGACATACAGTGCCTTCAGAAAGTATTCAAACCCCTTGACTTTTTACACATTTTGTTACATTACAGCCTAAATCTAAAATGTATTAAATAAATAAAACTCCTCAGCAATCTACACACAACACCCCATAATGACAAAACAAAAACAGGTTTTTAGAATTTACAGTGCCTTGCGAAAGTATTCGGCCCCCTTGAATTTTGCGAACTTTTGCCACATTTCAGGCTTCAAACATAAAGATATAAAACTGTATTTTTTTGTGAAGAATCAACAACAAGTGGGACACAATCATGAAGTGGAACGATATTTATTGGATATTTCAAACTTTTTTAACAAATCAAAAACTGAAAAATTGGGCGTGCAAAATTATTCAGCCCCTTTACTTTCAGTGCAGCAAACTCTCTCCAGAAGTTCAGTGAGGATCTCTGAATGATCCAATGTTGACCTAAATGACTAATGATGATAAATACAATCCACCTGTGTGTAATCAAGTCTCCGTATAAATGCAACTGCACTGTGATCGTCTCAGATGTCCGTTAAAAGCGCAGAGAGCATCATGAAGGACAAGGAACACACCAGGCAGGTCCGAGATACTGTTGTGAAGAAGTTTAAAGCCGGATTTGGATACAAAAAGATTTCCCAAGCTTTAAACATCCCAAGGAGCACTGTGCAAGCGATAATATTGAAATGGAAGGAGTATCAGACCACTGCAAATCTACCAAGACCTGGCCGTCCCTCTAAACTTTCAGCTCATACAAGGAGAAGACTGATCAGAGATGCAGCCAAGAGAACCATGATCACTCTGGATGAACTGCAGAGATCTACAGCTGAGGTGGGAGACTCTGTCCATAGGACAACAATCAGTCATATATTGCACAAATCTGGCCTTTATGGAAGAGTGGCAAGAAGAAAGCCATTTCTTAAAGATATCCATAAAAAGTGTCGTTTAATGTTTGCCACAAGCCACCTGGGAGACACACCAAACATGTGGAAGAAGGTGCTCTGGTCAGATGAAACCAAAATTGAACTTTTTGGCAACAATGCAAAACTTTATGTTTGGCGTAAAAGCAACACAGCTGAACACACCATCCCCACTGTCAAACATGGTGGTGGCAGCATCATGGTTTGGGCCTGCTTTTCTTCAGCAGGGACAGGGAAGATGGTTAAAATTGATGGGAAGATGGATGGAGCCAAATACAGGACCATTCTGGAAGAAAACCTGATGGAGTCTGCAAAAGACCTGAGACTGGGACGGAGATTTGTCTTCCAACAAGACAATGATCCAAAACATAAAGCAAAATCTACAATGGAATGGTTCAAAAATAAACATATCCAGGTGTTAGAATGGCCAAGTCAAAGTCCAGACCTGAATCCAATCGAGAATCTGTGGAAAGAACTGAAAACTGCTGGTCACAAATGCTCTCCATTCAACCTCACTGAGCTCGAGCTGTTTTGCAAGGAGGAATGGGAAAAAATGTCAGTCTCTTGATGTGCAAAACTGATAGAGACATACCCCAAGCGACTTACAGCTGTAATCGCAGCAAAAGGTGGCGCTACAAAGTATTAACTTAAGGGGGCTGAATAATTTTGCACGCCCAATTTTTCAGTTTTTGATTTGTTAAAAAAGTTTGAAATATCCAATAAATGTCGTTCCACTTCATGATTGTGTCCCACTTGTTGTTGATTCTTCACAAAAAAATACAGTTTTATATCTTTGTTTGAAGCCTGAAATGTGGCAAAAGGTCGCAAAGTTCAAGGGGGCCGAATACTTTCGCAAGGCACTGTATTTCAAATGTATTAATATGTATCTTATAAGTACTCAGACCCTTTGCTATGAGACTCGAAATTGAGCTCAGGTGCTTCCTGTTTCCATTGATCATCCTTGAGATGTTTCTACAACTTGATTGGAGTCCACCTGTGGTAAATTCAATTGATTGGTTATGATTTGGAAAGTCACACACCTGTCTATATAAGGTCGCACAGTTGACTGTATATCAGAGCAAAATACCAATCCATGAGGTCGTAGGACTTGTCCGTAGAGCTCCGAGACAGTTTGGCCACCTGACCAAACTAAGCAATCAGGGGAGAAGGGCCTTGGTCAGGGAGGTGACCAAGAACCTGATGGTCACTCTGACAGAGCTCTAGATTTCCTCTGTGGTGATGGGATAACCTTCCAGAAGGTCATAAGACACATGACAGCCTCTTGGAGTTTGCCAAAAGGAACCTAAAGACTCTCAAACCATGTCAAGATAGAACTCTGTAGCCTGAATGCCAAGCGTCATGTCTGGAAGAAACCTGGCACCATCCCTACGGTGAAGCATGGTGGTGACAGCATCATGCAGTGGGGATGTTTTTCAGCAGCTGGGACTGGGAGACTAGTCCGGATCGAGTAAAAGATAAATTGAGAAAAGTACAGAGAGATCCTTGATAAAAACCTGCTCCAGAGCATTCAGGACCTTAGACGGGGACGAAGGTTCACCTTCCAACAGGACAACAATCCTAAGCACACAACCAAGACAACTCAGGAGTGGCTTCGGGACAAGTCTCTGAATGTCGTTGAGTAGCCCAGCCAGAGCCCAACACAATCTAACATCACTGGAGAGACCTGAAAATAGCTGTTCAGCAACAATCCCCATCAACCTGACAGAGCTTGAGAGGATCTGCAGAGAAGAATGGGAGAAACTCTCCAAATACAGGTGTGCCAAGCTTGTAGCATCATACCCCAAAAAACTCCAGGCTGTAATAGCTGCCAAAGATGCTTCAACAAAGTACTGAGTAAGGGGTCTGAATACTTAAGTAAATGTGATTTTTTATTATTTTTATTTTTATAAATGAGCAAACATTTATAAAAAGCTGTTTTTGCTTTGTCATTATGGGGTATTGTGTGTAGATTGGTGAGTGAAAAAAAAAGATGTAATCAAGTTTAGAATAACAAAATGTGGAAAAAGTCAAGGGGTCTGAATACTTTCCGAAGGCACTGTATATACTTGATATATCTGTAAATATAAAGCACTTCCGCTGAGTACCATAGAAATGTAAAGCTAAGGGTAGTATAGCCCAGTTACCTTTCCAGCTCGGCGATCTTCTTATCCCTGTCGTTCTTCTCAGTCTCCACCTCTCGGAGGATGGCTAGTAGCCTATCCACCTCGGCCTGGGCCTTGCCAGACTCCTCCTTATAGTAGGAAACCTCCTTCTCTAGGACCTTGACTCGCTGCTCCCGCTCCACATACTCTGGGTTCCCCCTGGAGCCCACTCCCACCTGCTGCTGCTGGACCTCATGGGCCTTCTGCATGGTCATGGAGAGAAAAAGAAAAGAAGAAAAAAAACACACACACAAATGGAACACACGCACATACATGCACACACGCACAAACTCTCACAAATAGGAGAAAGGGGAGAGAACCCAGAACAGACAAGCTCAACAGTTAGTGTCTTTTATGAACTTCTCACTCTCCTCTCTCCCTCTTTCCCTCTCTCTGTAATGTATAAATAAAGCATAGTGAACAGGGGACATCAGTACTGCTATGGCTCATTAGCTCTGACTGAGGCTGTTATTTAGCTCAGTTCTGTGAGACTAGTGTACCATAGCGATTAGAACTAAAGGCTGCTTGTGCCTGTTACAATATGCTAATGCTAACTTGAAAAACAAGCGATATAGAACAGTTGAGATTTGTACATCTGTCATTTAGTATCGTTAGTTTTCCTGATTAGCTTCTTACAGACTTGTTGACCTCATGACAATAACTTTTTAGGAGCCAAAGTGGACTGTGGGACAGTTTCTCAGACACAGATTAAGCCTAGTCCTGGTCAAAAGAGCACTTTCAATGGAGATTCAACATTTAGCATGAATTCCCTTTAGTCTAGAAGCAGGATTAATCTGGGTTGGGGAAACAGGCCATGTGTGTATAGGAAGGACAGGACCAGGGCCTGTAACCACAAAGCATCTCCCAGTAGGAGTGCTGATCTGCGATCCATATAATCATATTCATTATGATCTAAAATATTAAACTGATCCTAGATCAGCACTCCTACTCTGAGCCCTGTCCTTCCTGTTATAATCACTTGGTAGAATCACTCATCTCTGCTCTCATGTCTCTCTGGATAATCACACCTGATCACCTCTAGTGTGTCTAAGTCACTGAAAGAGGAAAGGCTTTTGACCACCAGTCAGTAAAAACTGAACAGCTTGAGTCATCTTTCAAACACACAGAACAGAAGTACACAACACAGATCAGAATTACACAACACATCGACAACGCTGACAGTCACAGAGCAACACAACAGTCCCAACACAACAGACCCAACACAACGGACCTAACACAACAGACCAACACAACAGACCCAGCACAACAGACCAACACAACAGACCCAACACAACAGGCCCAACACAACAGACCCAACAGAGCAACACAACAAAGCAACACAATAGACCCAACAGAGCAACACAACAGACCAATACAACAGACCAACACAACAGAGCAACACAACACAGAGCATGACTAGATAAATATAGACCCCCACAGTGAGCCACGGTAACCATTCCCAGTGTTAGAAGGTTAATATTAGGCCTCTGTTCTATTGACCACTTATTAACATGGAGACAGTGAAGGGGGCCAAACAGTGACGAGCAAACAAAGCATGCGATAATAAGGAGGACAAATTATAGCATGCAAACCAACACAGCTGGGAAGACAATCTTTGCAATGCTTTCCACATGAACCGATTTAGGTCAATCCAGCAGTGACAACAAGTGACATATTTCAAGCATGAGGAGTAAAGTGAGCACCAACAGTTTGGGGGGAATCTAAAGGTCTCAGAAGTGGGTGGCGTGTACCTCTAGGACTTGCCTGTGGGCCCTGCTCAAAAGTAGCGCACTATGTAGGGAGTAGGCTGCTGTTTGGGACACAGTTCTATAGGCAAACTAACTGTATGCAAGGCCTACAGTTAGATAAAAAATGTGTCGATTATTAATTCTGAGTTTGTTAAAATAATGGTACAGAGCTGACTGATATCTTGGCATCTTACTATCAGTCATGATGCCGGATGTGAGAACACTATAGAAGAAGAAACTATCCGTAACTTTCAGTTAACTCAGCTTTTTTTGCTATGAAGCTTTGTAAGAAACATTCAACCACAGTAAAAAACACATTATATCACCATTGTACAGGTCTTTGTACAATTCTTTCTAACAGAGACCAATGGTTGAGCAACAACAGTAGGTTAGGCTATCAAGATGCAAATAAATAGAACCGCAACTGTGTGGTCATACAGATTAAAGCTATGCTAAGATAAATGCTAAGATAAACGATAAGCTAAATGCTCACTTCACATTCTGTTCACCCAGAACAGAGGCTAATGTGCGTGCAGTTGGAGAGCTAAATCATACTTATACAGTGTAAAGATCAACATGTCTACATTATCTGAAAGAGATACCAGGGACAGTGGGACTGAGACCATGTGGCCATGACACGATTACGCACTAGCTAGCTAGCATGTTCCAGGGTTTTAGAGAAGCTTTTGGTGGGTGTC